>NC_047034.1:146985271-147586425 GCF_011762595.2 Tursiops truncatus
ATTAAGATGTTGATTCTCTACAATTTGATATGTAGATTCAGTGTTATCCAAATCAAAATCCTAATAGGCTTTTTGGAGTAGAAATCGATAATCTGATTCTGAAATTCGTACGGAAATTCAAAGGACCTAGAGTAGCCAGAAACAACTTTGTGAAAGAAAAATAGAGTGGGACGACTAACACCACCTGATTTCAAGACTTATTATAAAGCTGTAGTAATCAGCAAAGGGTTATTGGTGTAAAGATACACAAATAGATCACTGAAAGAAAATAGAGTCCCAATACAGATCCACATATATGTGGCCAATCTATTTCAGTAAAGGGGCAAAACCAATTTAGTTGAAGAAAATGAAGGTCTTTCAACAAGTGGTAAAACATACACAAAAATTAGCTCATGATGGATCAAGGACCTAAATGTAAAAGCTAAAACTATAAAACTTTTAGAAGAAAACACAGGACAAAATCATTTTCATTTTTAGTTAGGCAAAGATTTCTTAAATACAACACTAAAAGCACAATCCATAAGAGAAAAAAATTGATAAATTCGACTTACCAAATTAAGAACTTCTGCTCTGTGAAAGTTACTATTGAGAATGAAAAGATAAGCCACAGAGGGGGGAAATATTTGCAAATCACATATTTCATAAAGGACTTGCATCCAGAATATGTAAAGAACTCTCAAAACACAATAATAAGAAAATGAACAACCCATTTTTATTTTTTTTTTCATTTTAACATCTTTATAGGAGTATAATTGCTTTACAATGGTATGTTAGTTTCAGCTTCACAACAAAATGAATCAGTTATATATATACATATGTTCCCATATCTCTTCCCGCTTGCGTCTCCCTCCCTCCCACCCTCCCTATCCCACCCCTCCAGGCGGTCACAAAGCACCGAGCTGATCTCCCTGTGCTATGCGGCTGCTTCCCACTAGCTATCTACCTTACGTTTGGTAGTGTATATATGTCCATGCCTCTCTCTCGCTTTGTCACAGTTTACCCTTCCCCCTCCCCATATCCTTAAGTCCATTCTCTAGTAAGTCTCTGTCTTTATTCCTGTTTCACCCCTAGGTTCTTCATGACATTTTTTTTTCTTAAATTCCATATATATGTGTTAGCATACGGTATTTGTCTCTCTCTTTCTGACTTACTTCACTCAGTATGACAGACTCTAGGTCTATCCACCTCATTACAAATAGCTCAATTTCGTTTCTTTTTATGGCTGAGTAATATTCCATTGTATATATGTGCCACATCTTCTTTATTCATTCATCCGATGATGGACACTTAGGTTGTTTCCATCTCCGGGCTATTGTAAATAGAGCTGCAATGAACATTTTGGTACACGACACTTTTTGAATTATGGTTTTCTCAGGGTATATGCCCAGTAGTGGGATTGCTGGGTCATCTGGTAGTTCTATTTGTAGGTTTTTAAGGAACCTCCATACTGTTCTCCACAGTGGCTGTGTCAATTTACATTCCCACCAACAGTGTAAGAGGGTTCCCTTTTCTCCACACCCTCTCCAGCATTTATTGTTTCTAGATTTTTTGATGATGGCCATTCTGACTGGTGTGAGATGATATCTCATTGTAGTTTTGATTTGCATTTCTCTCATGATTAGTGATGTTGAGCATTCTTTCATGTGTTTGTTGGCAGTCTGTATATCTTATTTGGAGAAATGTCTATTTAGGTCTTCTGCCCATTTTTGGATTGGATTGTTTGTTTTTCTGTTATTAAGCTGCATGAGCTGCTTATAAATTTTGGAGATTAATCCTTTGTCAGTTGCTTCATTTCAAAATATTTTCTCCCATTCTGAAGGTTGTCTTTTGGTCTTGTTTATGGTTTCCTTTGCTGCGCAAAAGCTTTGAAGTTTCATTAGGGCCCATTTGTTTATTTTTGTTTTTATTTCCATTTCTCTAGGAGGTGGGTCAAAAAGGACCTTGCTGTGATTTATGTCAGAGAGTGTCCTGCCTATGTTTTCCTCTATGAGTTTGATAGTTTCTGGCCTTACATTTAGGTCTTTAATCCATTTTGAGCTTATTTTTGTGTATGGTGTTAGGGAGTGATCTAATCTCATACTTTTACATGTAGCTGTCCAGTTTTCCCAGCACCACTTATTGAAGAGGCTGTCCTTTCTCCACTGTACATTCCTGCCTCCTTTATCAAAGATAAGGTGACCATATGTGCATGGGTTTATCTCTGGGCTTTCTATCCTGTTCCATTGATCTATATTTCTATTTTTGTGCCAGAACCATACTGTCTTGATTACTGTAGCTTTGTAGTATAGTCTGAAGTCAGGAAGCCTGATTCCTCCAGCTCCGTTTTTCATTCTCAAGATTGCTTTGGCTATTCGGGGTCTTTTATGTTTCCATACAAATTGTGAAATTTTTTGTTCTAGTTCTGTGAAAAATGCCAGTGGTAGTTTGATAGGGATTGCATTGAATCTGTAGATTGCTTTGGGTAGTAAGGTCATTTTCACAATGTTGATTCCTCCAATCCAAGAACATGGTATATCTCTCCATCTCTTTGTATCATCTTTAATTTCTTTCAACAGTGTCTTATAATTTTCTGCATACAGGTCTTTTGTCTCCTTAGGTAGGTTTATTCCTAGATATTTTATTCTTTTTGTTGCAAGGGTAACTGGGAGTGTTTTCTTGATTTCACTTTCAGATTCTTCATCCTTAGTGTATAGGAATGCCAGAGATTTCTGTGCATTAATTTTGTATCCTGCTACTTTACCAAAGTCATTGATGAGCTCTAGTAGTTTTCTGGTAGCATCTTTAGGATTCTCTATGTATAGTATCATGTCATCTGCAAATAGTGACAGCTTTACTTCTTTTCCGAATTGGATTCCTTTTATTTCCTTTTCTTCTCTGATTGCTGTGGCTAAAACTTCCAAAACTATGTTGAATAAGAATGGTGAGAGTGGGCAACCTCGTCTTGTTCCTGATCTTAGTGGAAATGCTTTCAGTTTTTCACCATTGAGGACGATGTTGGCTGTGGGTTTGTCATATATGGCCTTTATTATGTTGAGGAAAGTTCCCTCTATGCCTACTTTCTGCAGGGTTTTTATCATAAATGGGTGTTGAATTTTGTCAAAAGCTTTCTCTGCATCTGTTGAGATGATCATATGGTTTTTCTCCTTCAATTTGTTAATATGGTGTATCACATTGATTGATTTGTGTATATTGAAGAATCCTTGCATTCCTGGAATAAACCCCACTTGATCATGGTGTATGATCCTTTTAATGTGCTGTTGGATTCTGTTTGCTAGTATTTTGTTGAGGATTTTTGCATCGATGTTCATCAGTGATATTGGCCTGTAGTTTTCTTTCTTTGTGACATCCTTGTCTGGTTTTGGTATCAGGGTGATGCTGGCCTCGTAGAAGGAGTTGGGGAGTGTTCCTCCCTCTGCTATATTTTGGAAGAGTTTGAGAAGGATAGGTGATAGCTCTTCTCTAAATGTTTGATAGAATTTGCCTGTGAAGCCATCTGGTCCTGGGCTTTTGTTTGTTGGAAGATTTTTAATCACAGTTTCAATTTCAGTGCTTGTGATTGGTCTGTTCATATTTTCTATTTCTTCCTGATTCAGTCTTGGCAGGTTGTGCCTTTCTAAGAATTTGTCCATTTCTTCCAGGTTGTCCATTTTATTGGCATAGAATTGCTTGTAGTAATCTCTCATGATCTTTTGTATTTCTGCAGTATCAGTTGTTACTTCTCCTTTTTCATTTCTAATTCTATTGATTTCAGTCTTCTCCCTTTTTTTCTTGATGAGTCTGGCTAATGGTTTATCAATTTTGTTTATCCTTTCAAAGAACCAGCTTTTAGTTTTATTGATCTTTGCTATAGTTTCCTTCATTTCTTTTTCATTTATTTCTGATCTGATCTTTATGATTTCTTTCCTTCTGCTAACTTTGGGGTTTTTTTGTTCTTCTTTCTCTGATTGCTTTAGGTGCAAGGTTAGGTTGTTTATTCGAGATGTTTCCTGTTTCTTAAGGTAGGATTGTATTGCTATAAACGTTCCTCTTAGAACTGCTTTTGCTGCATCCCATAGATTTAGAGTCGTCGTGTCTCCATTGTCATTTGTTTCTAGGTATTTTTTGATTTCCTCTTTGATTTCTTCAGTGATCTCTTGGTTATTAAGTAGTGTATTGTTTAGCCTCCATGTGTTTGTATTTTTTACAGATCTTTTCCTGTAATTGATATCTAGTCTCATAGCATTGTGGTCAGAAAAGATACTTGATACAATTTCAATTTTCTTAAATTTACCAAGGCTTGATTTGTGACCCAAGATACGATCTATCCTGGAGAATGTTCCATGAGCACTTGAGAAAAATGTGTATTTTGTTGTTTTTGGATGGAATGTCCTATAAATATCAATTAAGTCCATCTTGTTTAATGTATCATTTAAAGCTTGTGTTTCCTTATTTATTTTCATTTTGGATGATCTGTCCATTGGTGAAAGTGGGGTGTTAAAGTCTCCTACTATGAATGTGCTACTGTCGATTTCCCCTTTTATGGCTGTTAGTGTTTGCCTTATGTATTGAGGTGCTCCTATGTTGGGTGCATAAATATTTACAATTGTTATATCTTCTTCTTGGATCGATCCTTTGATCATTATGTAGTGTCCTTCTTTGTCTCTTCTAATAGTCTTTATTTTAAAGTCTGTTTTGTCTGATATGAGAATTGCTACTCCAGCTTTCTTTTGGTTTCCATTTGCATGAAATACCTTTTTCCATCCCCTTACTTTCAGTCTGTATGTGTCTCTAGGTCTGAAGTGGGTCTCTTGTAGACAGCAAATATATGCGTCTTGGTTTTGTATCCATTCAGCCAGTCTATGTCTTTTGGTTGGAGCAGTTAGTCCATTTACATTTAAGGTAATTATCAATATGTATGTTACCATTCCCATTTTCTTAATTGTTTTGGGTTCGTTATTGTAGGTCTTTTCCTTCTCTTGTGTTTCTTGCCTAGAGAAGTTTCTTTAGCAATTGTTGTAGAGCTGGTTTGGTGGTGCTGAACTCTCTCAGCTTTTGCTTGTCTGTAAAGGTTTTAATTTCTCCATCAAATCTGAATGAGATCCTTGCTGGGTAGAGTAATCTTGGTTGCAGGTTTTTCTCCTTCATCACTTTCAATATGCCCTGCCACTCCCTTCTGGCTTGCAGAGTTTGTGCTGAAAGATTAACTGTTAACCTTATGGGGATTCCCTTGTGTGTTATTTGTTGTTTTTCCCTTGCTGCTTTTAATATATTTTCTTTGTATTTAATTTTTGACAGTTTGATTAATATGTGTCTTGGCGTATTTCTCCTTGGATTTATCCTGTATGGGACTCTCTGTGCTTCCTGGACTTGATTAACTATTTCCTTTCCCATATTAGGGAAGTTTTCAACTATAATCTCTTCAAAGATTTTCTCAGTCCCTTTCTTTTTCTCTTCTTCTTCTGGAACCCCTATAATTCGAATGTTGGTGCGTTTAATGTTGTCCCAGAGGTCTCTGAGACTGTCCTCAGTTCTTTTCATTCTTTTTTCTTTATTCTGCTCTGCAGTAGTTATTTCCACTATTTTATCTTCCAGGTCACTTATCCATTCTTCTGACTCAGTTATTCTGCTATTGATCCCATCTAGAGTATTTTTCATTTCATTTATTGTGTTGTTCATCATTGTTTGTTTCATCTTTAGTTCTTCTAGGTCCTTGTTAAATGTTTCTTGCATTTTGTCTATTCTATTTCCAAGATTTTGGATCATCTTTACTATCATTATTCTGAATTCTTTTTCAGGTCGACTGCCTATTTCCTCTTCATTTGTTAGGTCTGGTGGGTTTTTATCTTGCTCCTTCATCTGCTGTGTGTTTTTCTCTCTTCTCATTTTGCTTATCTTACTGTGTTTGGGGTCTCCTTTTTGCAGGCTGAAGGTTCGTAGTTCCTGTTGTTTTTAGTGTCTGTCCCCAGTGGCTAAGGTTGGTTAAGTGGGTTGTGTAGGCTTCCTGGTGGAGGGTACTAGTGCCTGTGTTCTGGTGGATGAGGCTGGATCTTGTCTTTCTGGTGGGCAGGTCCACGTCTGGTGCTGTGTTTGGGGGTGTCTGTAGACTTATTATGATTTTGGGCAGCCTCTCTGCTAATGGGTGGGGTTGTGTTCCTGTCTTGCTAGTTGTTTGGCATAGGATGTCCAGCACTGTAGCTTGCTGGTCATTGAGTGAAGCTGGGTGCTGGCGTTGAGATGGAGATCTCTGGGAGATTTTTGTCGTTTGATATTATGTGCAGCTGGGAGGCCTCTTGTGGACCAGTGTTCTGAAATTGGCTCTCCCACCTCAGAGGCACAGCACTAACTCCTGGCTGCAGCACCAAGAGCCTTTCATCCACACGGCTCAGAAGAAAAGGGAGAAAAAGTAGAAAGAATTAATAGAAGTAGAAAGAAAGAAAGGAGGGAGGGAGCAAGGAAGGAAGGAGGGAAGGAAAAAAAGAAAGAAGACAAAGTAAAATAAAATAAAGTAAGATAAAATATATGAAGTTATTAAAATAAAAAAATAAGAGAAAAAAACAAAAAAATGGATGGATAGAACACAGAACAAATGGTGGAAGCAAAGCTATACAGACAAAATCTCACACAGAAGCATACACATACACACTCAGAAAAAGAGGAAAAGAGGAAAAAATCATAAATCTTGCTCTCAAAGTCCACCTCCTTAATTTGGGATGATTCATTGTCTATTCAGGTATTCCACAGATGCAGGGTACATCAAGTTGATTGTGGATGTTTAATCCACTGCTTCTGAGGCTGCTGGGAGAGATTTCCCTTTCTCTTCTTTGTTCTCACAGCTCCTAGGGGCTCAGCTTTGGATTTGGCCCCGCCTGTGCGTGTAGGTCCCCGGAGGGCATCTGTTCTTTGCTCAGACAGGACGGGGTTAAAGGAGCCGCTGATTCGAAGGCTCTGGCTCACTCAGGCGGGGGGGGGGGGGGGGGGGGGGGGGGGGGGTTGGGAGGGTCACGGAGTGTAGGGCGAGCCTGTGGCGGCAGAGGCCGGAGTGACGTTGCGCCAGCCTGAGGCGCGCCGTGCGTTCTCCCGGGGGAGTTGTCCCTGGATCCCGGGACCCTGGCAGTGGCGGGCTGCACAGGCTCCCCAGAAGGGGGGTGTGGATAGTGACCTGTGTTCGCACACAGGCTTCTTGGTGCGGCAGCAGCGGCCTTAGCGTCTCATGTCTGTCTCTGGGGTCCGCACTTTTAGCCGCGGCTCGCGCCCGTCTCTGGAGCTCCTTTAAGCAGCATTCTTAATCCCCTCTCCTTGCGCACCAGGAAATAAAGAGGGAAGAAAAAGTCTCTTGCCTCTTCGCAGGTCCAGACTTTTCCCCGGACTCCCTCCCGGCTAGCTGCGGTGCACTAACGCCCTGCAGGCTGTGTTCACGCCGCCAACCCCAGTCCTCTCCCAGCGCGCTCCGACTGAAGCCCGAGCCTCAGCTCCCAGCCCCGCCCGCCCCGGCGGGTGAGCAGACAAGCCTGTCGGGCTGGTGAGTGCCGGTCGGCACCGATCCTCTGTGCGGGAATCTCTGCGCTTTGCCCTCCGCACCCCTGTTGCTGTGCTCTCCTCCGCGGCTTCGAAGCTCCCCCCACTCCGCCACCCGCAGTCTCCGCCCACGAAGGGGCTTCCTAGTGTGTGGACACTTTTCCTCCTTCACAGCTCCCTCCCGCTGGTGCAGGACCTGTCCCTATCCTTTTGTCTCTGTTTATTCTTTTTTTTTTTGCCCTACCCAGGTACGTGGGGGGGTTTCTTGCCTTTTGGGAGGTCTGAGGTCATCTGTCAGCATTCAGTAGGTGTTCTGTAGGAGTTGTTCCACGTGTAGATGTATTTCTGGTGTATCTGTGAGAAGGAAGGTGATCTCCGCGTCTTACTCTTCCGCCATCTTCCCGGAAGTCCTCAACAACCCATTTTTTTAAATGGAAAAATATCTGAACAGACACTCCACCAAAGAAGATATTCTGCTGGGAAGTAAGCACATGCACATGCTCAATATCATTAGTCCTTAGGGAAATGCAAATTAAAACCACAATAAGAGAAAGGCTAAAATTTAAAAAACAAAAAGCAGCTGTAGTGAAGACTGTAGGAAAGACTGGCAAGGATGAAGAGCAACTGGAGCTCTTGTACATTGCAGGTAGAAACGTAAGTTGTACAACCACTTTGGTAAACCATTTGGCAGTTTCTTAAAAAGTTAAATAGACACCTATGCATATGATCCTTCCATTCCACTCATAGGTATTACCCAAAAGAAATGAAAGCATATATCCATACAAAGACTTGAACATGAACGTTCATAGTAGCTTTATTTTTAACCAAAAACTGGAAACAATCTAAATATCCATCAGCAGGTGAATGGATAAAAACTGTGATATAACCATACAGTAGAATACTACTCAGTAATGAAAAGGAACGAACTAGTAATACATACTACAACATGGATGAATCTCAAAATGATTATGCTGAGTGAAAGAAGCCAGACCAAAGGAAAAACAGTGCCTATTGTATTATTCCATTTGTGTAAAATTCTATAAATGCACACTATGGTGACAGAAAGATGATCAGCAGTTTCCTGAGAATGGGAGCTGGGACAGGTTAGGATGGAAGGGAAGAAGGCATTACCAAGGGTCCCAAGGAAACTTTGGGGCAATGGATATGTCATCAGTAATGGGTCAAGTCACAATCATATATTACCTAACAGGAAGGAATAAGAATTCAGTGTCACTTCTTTTATATTACACCGAAAATACAAACCTTCATCTAATCATGAGGAAACATTAGGCATACCCATATTGAAGGACATTCTACAAAATAACCAGTCCAATCTGCAAAGGTGTCAAGGTTATGAATGTCAAGGGAAGACTCAGGAATTTTTCCAAATTGTCAAAGACTGAAGAGACATGACAAACTAAACATAACACACGATCTTGTATAAAATCTTTATATGTGTTTATACAAGATCACGTGTTGCATTAAGTTTGTCATGTCTCCTTTGGTGGTAGTAATATGTCAATATACATTTCCTGATTTTGATAGTTATGTGGCAGGTATGTAGAAGAGTGTCCTTGTTTGCCAGAAATAGACTGCAGAGTCCAAGGAGTGATTGTGTATCAAATCAGTTACTTTCAAATGGTTCGGGGGCAAGAAAATTATGATGCTTGTAGTATTCTTGAAACTTCTCTTTGAGTTTTAAATTATTTCAAAATCAAAGAAAACATTTTGATAAAACATTGTGTTTGCAAAGGTGTAGAGTGGGAGTATAGATTGATAATCCTTTGTGGAGGGCAGTTTGGCATATCTATCAAAATTACAATGTACATGTCCTTTGACCCAGCAATTTCACTTCCAGGATTTTATCTTACAAATATATTTATACAAATGTGAAATGGTATTTGTACAAAGTTATTCACTCCAACATTGTTTGCAACTGCAAAATACTTGAAACATTCTAAATAGCCATCAATAGGAGACTGATTAAATATATTACTTTAGCTCCAAAAGCTCTTAACATGGAATTCCCAAACCTGAAAAACTTTGAAAATCCAAACTTTTTTCTAAGTTGACAGCAAAACCTGGCCTCAGCTGATATGAGGCATTAGTTGCTTCTCAGCACTGTTACCAGTCACAGACGTCTCCGCTGTTCACTAATATTGTTTGCCTTTTTCCTTTAGATGGTTGTTATTTTGTCAGTTTGAGTTTAATTGCCCTGTAAAAAGTGCCCAGAAAATTGAAGATACTCCTGTGGGTAAGAATAAGAAGCAAAGGAAGCATCTGTCATTAACAATAGCACAGAAAATAGAGTTAGTGCAAAGTTTGATCAGGTATGTCTATGAGACATCTTACTAAAGAATAAGGTATGGGAATTAACACCACATATGACTTGAAATAATAGAAGGACAAAGAGTTGAAGTTTTACAGGGACAACAATAACCAGAACTAATGAAGAATAGAAATTTTTCAGACGGCAAAAAATGAAGATATTGACACGACCATGATTGAATGGATTCAACAATGAAGCAATGTGACTATGCCACTGACTGGTTTGTTGTTCATGAAACAAGCTAGATTATGCCATGGAAGACTGAACCTTTATGGTGAGTATAGAATATCAGAAGATTGGCTGCATGGGACTTCACTGGCTGTCCAGTGGCTAAGACTCCGCATTCCCAATGCAGGGGGGCCAGGTTCGATCCCTGGTCAGGGAACTAGATCCCACATGCAGCAACTGAAGATCCCGCATGCTGCAGCAAAGATCCCTCATGCCGCAACTAAGACCCAGTGCAGCAAAATACGTAAATAATTTTTTTTTTTCTAAAAGAAAAGGATATTGGCTGCAGAAATTTCAGAAGTATCATGGTATAAAATATCTGGACAACTATGATAAAATAGCTTCTTTTCATGAAGAAGATGAAAATTATATTGACAGTTTGTTAAGGTAATTTTTAATGAAAACCTTAGTCTCAAATATGTATATACGGTGGATGAAACAGCTTTGTTCTGTTCTGTTTTCTTAAAAAAAAAATAATTAACAATGATTGATGAGCAAACAAGAGGTTTTAAGGACTCTAAGGACAGGTTGAAAGTTCTGGGATGTGCCAATGCAGCAGACAGGTAAAGCTAGAAAAAGCCAACATCCACAATGGTTCAAAGTCATTCAGGGAATTCCCTGGCAGTCCAGTGGTTAGGACTCCGTGCTTTCATTGCCATGGGCCCAGGTTCGATCCCTGGTCAGGGAACTAAGATCACACAAGCTGTGCGACAGAGCCAAAAAAAAAAAAATTGTTCACGCTTTATTTATTAGTATATAAACAAAAAAGCATGGGTAATCAAAGAGATAATTTCTACCTGGCTTAATAATCTGTACCAATGGCATGAGCTTATTGCACACAAGCTGGAATGGAAGAAAACTGTACTCATTCCTGGACCATGTTCCACACACATGCCTCATGAACTTCTTGTGACCAAGAAATTTTACTCCCAGGGAAGAGCAAATATAAATATTTATTTGTTTTCATACTAGATACTTGCAGCAGGTAACTCCCAAGTCTTTCTAAGAGAGTTATTTTAGAAGCTTGTTCAGGTATACCTTAATTATGCCATTTACACAGTTGCTGATACTTGATAAATATTTTGCAGAGACTTTGGCTTTTAAAGTGAAGTTGTATATGAAGATATTGAAGGGTTTTGTGTCACTAATGAGAAGATATATAGTGTCATTACTTAACACTAAAAGTTAATAGGCTAAAAGTCTAAAGTCACCAACCTTGCTATTCAAAGTGTGGTCAGCGGACAAGCAGCATAAACATGACTTGCGGGACTTCCCTGGTGGCGCAGTGGTTAAGAATCCGCCTGCCAATGCAGGGGACACGGGTTCGAGCCGTGGTCCGGGAAGATCCCACATGCCGCGGAGCAATGAAGCCTGTGTGCCACAAGTACTGAGCCTGCGCTCTAGAGCCCGCGAGCCACAACTGCTGAGCCCGTGTGCCACAGCTACTGAAGCCCATGCACCTAGAGCCTGTGCTCTGCAACAAGAGAAGCCCCTACAATGAGAAGCCCGCGCACTGCAACGAAGAGTAGCCCCCATTCGCCACAACTAGAGAAAGCCTGTGCACAGCAACGAAGACCAAACACAGCCTAAATAAATAAATAAATAAAACATGACTTGGAGGGGCTTCCCTTGTGGCACAATGGTTAGGAATCCACCTGCCAGTGCAGGGGACACGGGTTCAATCCCTGGTCCAGGGAGATAACCACACGCCTCAGAGCAACTAAGCCCACACGCTGCAACTACTGAAGCCCGTGCGTTCTAGCGCCCACATGCCACAACTCCTGAGCCCGCGTGCTGCAACTACTGAAACCCATGTGCCTAGAACCCACACTCCGCAACAAGAGAAGCCACTGCAATGAGAAGCCTGCGCACAGCAACAAAGAGTAGCCCCCGGTCGCTGCAACTAGAGAAAGCCCGTGTGCAGCAACAAAGACCCAATGCAGCCAAAAACAAAAACAAACATGACTTGGAAGCTTGTTAGAAATGCAAATTCCCAGACCCAACTAACTCTAGACCTACTGAATCAAAATCTCTGTGGGTATAGCCCAAGAATCTTATGCTTTAAAAAATTCTTCAGATGACTTTTATGCCAACTAAGGTTGTAGAAGCACTGAGTTAGAACAAGCTGACATCAAAAAAATACTGAATATTATAAGTTATATACCTGTTGTACATTCATTGCAAGATAGAAAAATTGCTAAAATAGTGTTAACCCAAATAAGCATGAGGCTAGTAATGATGACAATGATGATATGTAACACAGATGAAAAATAATCTCCATAGACAGTATGGGGGAAATGTATGAGCAGTTAATTGGCCTTGAATAACATGCATTTATCAGTGAAAAAGGGATTATTGCTGCTTACTTAATTGGAAGAGACTGCTTATATAGAAATCTATGTTAATGAGACACATTATCCTAGAAGTACACCTTTTTTAAGGCCATCTATTGTAGCTGCTTCATCATTAATCTCTATCCTGGCCCATCATTAAATATCCAACTCTAATCTTTGGTGACAATAATAGCAGTGCAGATGAAGCCTTTTGTCCAAGATCCTCAAGAAACCAGATGGAAGAAGTATTTACTGTATGCATATGTACAGATACTTAGCTTGGTTTGAGGTTTTATTGAATGTTTTCCTTAGAAATAAAAGAGTACCAAGTATTTATGGTCTGTATCACACTATTTCATTCATCAGTTTGTTACTGTATCAAAAAACTACAATACAAATTTTGCTATTTATCCTACCTAGTGTATATCCTACCTAGTGTATAGAATATTCATACTTTCACTGCACAAATAGTAATGTGTTTAATTATGGGATGCTGCCTC
This sequence comes from Tursiops truncatus, assembly GCF_011762595.2. Lineage (NCBI taxonomy): Eukaryota > Metazoa > Chordata > Mammalia > Artiodactyla > Delphinidae > Tursiops > Tursiops truncatus. The sequence continues at coordinate 146,998,156 of NC_047034.1, forward strand.
AGACGTCCTGTATTATATATAATATATGCACAAATTATCTGTATATAACTTTAAAAATAATGAATTCTAAATGCATTCCACACCCAGAGGTTTTGAATAAGCAGCTGTGGACCTATACGTACATAAATGGGATACTTTGCAGCCATTTAAAAGAACAAGAATCTCTTTATGTACTGATGTGGAATAATCTCTAAGATATACTGATATGTAGGGGAAAATGACATGTAAATCTGTATATACTATGCTACCATTTGTGGATTTTTTTTAAAGGAGAGGAAACAAAGTATTTCCTTGTTATGCATAGAATATCCTGGAAGGTAAAACAAAAACTATTGGTTGTATACCGAGTTAGAATTGGATGAATGTGGGTCAGAGGTAAGGGGGAGAAAGAATTTTTCATTATTTACCTTTTGTATCTTTTCAACATTGAACCATGTGAATATTTCCAAAATTTTAAATTATAAATGTAAAAAGAAACATCTCAAATTGAAATGCAAAAATTAAAAAAGAATGGGGGTGGGGGAAGCCAGAACAGAATATCTGAGAACTGTAAGACAATTTACAAAAGAGATATTTTGGGTTGGCCAAATAAGATGTTATGGAAAAACCTGAATGAACTTTTTGACCAACCCAATAACATATGCAGTATATTCTGTGATACCCGAAGGAGAAGAAAGAAAAGAGGAAAGGAAATATTTGAAGTAATAATAGCTGAGAATTTTCCAAAATTAGTGACAGAAACCAGAACACAGATCCAGGAAGATCAGAGAACACCAAGTAGGATGAATACCAAAAAGTTTTCTCCTAGCCATGTCCTATTCAAACTGCAGAAGATCAAAAACCAGGAGAAAATCTTGAAAGAAGACAGAGAACAAGACAACTTTACCTATAGAGAAACAAGGATAAGAATTATATCAACCTCACTTTATAAACCATGCAAGCAAGAGGGAGTGAAGTGAAATATTTAAAATGTTGCAAGAAAAAACCACCAACCTAGAATGCAGTATCCAGACAAATTAGCCTTCAAAAGTAAAGGAGAAATAAAGACTGTCTCAGACAAAGGCTGTAGACAATAAATTGCAAGAAATCCTTCATAGGGAAGAAAAATGATAGAGCTGAAACTCAAATCTTTGTGAAGAAAGGAAGAGTGTTAGAGAAGGAATAAATAAAGGTAAAATAATCCTTTGGGTTTTTAAAAAAATTCTTAATTGAACTAATAGATAACTGCTTGTTCAAAATAATAATAGCAATGTATTGGGTTACTATAGCTTAAAGATAAATGAAAGCAATGATGTTATAGACAGAGCGAAGAATTGGGAATACTATTATAAGGTACCTTATGAAGTGGTATAGTTATTTGAAAATGGACTTAGATTAGTTGTAAATGTACACTGCCACTCTAGGGCAAACACTAAAGTAATTTTTTGAAGAAATAGAATCGTGAGAAGAGAAAATTGAATTATGTAAAATGCTCAGTTTAAAAGAGAAGGCAGAAAAGAGGAAAGTTTTTTTTTAAAAAAAAAAAGAAAAACAAATGCAGTGAATAAAAAACAGTTACAAATATGGTAGATATTAATCCAAATATATCAGTAATCATTTTAAATGTCTTTTAAATGGTCTAAATACACCAATTAAAAGACAGATTGGAGAACTTACATAGTAAAAATTATTTCAATTTTCTTGATTTATTGTAAGTTTCTTTGTGGTAATAATCCCTCTCAGCATATTTTAATGACATATACCTAGTGACTAATCCACAAACACCAGTCTATAATAGAAACGATGGTTGACCTACTGCATTTACATGGCTCTCTGTAGGAATGCTTATGAAGTATTTATCACCATTGCCACTTGCTAGCAATTACTTGATTTTCCATGTCAGCATAATTTTAATAAATTTTGTATCCCAAAAGAGAATGATTGCTTCCTCCCCCAAGAATTTACAGTAGAATTTTTTGCCTTCTTGTTTATGGGGAAAAAAATAAAAGGAAATTTTGAGATTAAAAAAAAAAAAAAAGACTGGAAAAGAAAAAGTTAATTCCCTGGTGGTCTGGTGGTTAGGACTCCATGCTTCCACTGCAGGGGGCCCAGGTTTGATCCCTGGTTGGGGAACTAAGATCCTGCAAGCCACATGGTTCGGCCGGGCGGGAAAAAAAAAACAGACAGACTGACAGTGGATTTAAAAAAAAAAGAAAAGAAAAAAAAAGACCCAACTATATGTTGTCTACAAGAAACCCAGTTTAAATATAAAGACACAGATAGAGTGAAAGTAAAGGGAAGGAATCGATGACCTAAATATAAGAGCTAAAGTCATAAATTTCATAAGAGAAAACATAGGAGTAAATCTTCATGACCTTGGATATGGCAATAGAGTCTTAGATTATGATACCAAAAGCATGAGCAGCAAAAGAAAAGAATAAATTGGACCTCATCAAAGTTAAAAACTTTTGTTCAAGGGGCTTCCCTGGTGCCGCAGTGGTTGAGAATCTGCCTGCTAATGCAGGGGACACGGGTTCGAGCCCTGGTCTGGGAGGATCCCACATGCCGCAGAGCAGCTAGGCCCGTGAGCCCCAACTACTGAGCCTGTGCGTCTGGAGCCTGTGCTCCGCAACAGGAGAGGCCAGGATAGTGAGAGGCCCGCGCACCGCGATGAAGAGTGGCCCCTGCTTGCCACAGCTGGAGAAAGCCCTCGCACAGAAACAAAGACCCAACACAGCAAAAATTAATTAATTAATTAATTAAACCACATTAGAGAATGGCTGAAAACACTTTAAAAAAAAAAAAAACTTTTGTTCATCAAAGGACATTATCAAGAAAGTGAAAAGACAACTTAAAGGATGGAAGAAAATATTTATAAATTGTATATCCGATAAGGGCTTAACATACAGAATATGTAAAGAACTACAACTCAACAACAAAACGATAAACAACTGAATTTTAAAGTGGGCAAAAGACTTGAAGAGACAGTTCTCCAGAGAAGATACACAATGGCTTATAAGCACATGAAAAAAAACCTCAACATCATTAGTCATTAGGGAAATGCAAATCAAGACCACAATGAGATACCACTTCACACCCACTAGGATGGCGTTTTTTTGGCCACGCAGTGCGGCCTGTGGGATCTTAGTTCCCGAAGGACTGAACCCAGGTCCCCCTGCAGTGAAGCGTGGAGTCCTATGGTGAGGATGTGGAGAAATTGAAATCCTTTTACATTGCTGGTGGGAATGTAAAGTGATTCAGCTGCTGCAGAAAATAGTGTGATGATTCCTGAAATTTTTAAATACAATTAACATATCCAATAATTCCACTCCTAGGTGTATGCCCAAAAGAATTCAAAACAAGGACTCAAAACAGGTACTTTATATGCCAGTGTTCATTGCAGCATTATTCACAATAGCCAAAAGTTGGAAACAACCCAAGTGTCCATCAGCATATGAATGGATAAACAAAATATGGCATATACATACAATGGAATATTATTATTAAGTCATTAAAAAGAAATGTTCTGATAACATGCTACAACATGGGGTAACCTTGAAGACATTATACTAAGTGAAATAATTCAGACACAAAACAAATAATTATTGTATGATTCCACATATAGGTCTAGGATAGACAAATTAATAAAGATAGAGAGTAGAAGTTACCAGGGGCTAAAGGGAGAAACAATGGTGAGTTACTGCTTAATGAGTACAGAGTTACTGCTTAATGAGTACAGAGTTTCTGTTTAAGATGATAAAAATATTTTGGAAATAGATGGTGCTGGTATTTATACAATGAATGATATTTCACAATGGTGAATATGATTAACACCACTCAGTTGTATACTTTAAAATAGTTAAAATAGCAAGTTTTATTTTATATATATATATATATATATATATATATATTTTAACCACAGTTAATAGATAGGCAGTGTTAAAACAAGCAAATACACCCTAAGTACAAACACTGAACAGCACTGGGCTTCATTTATATCCTGTACCTTTAGGCAGATATTTCTAACTCTTCTGTGACTGAGTTTGTATGCTTTACCTTTCCATATATATTGAACTAAAAACAGAGGCCAGGGCTTAAACAAATAAACCACATATATGAGGTGTTGTCAGCACTCTGGCCCCCACTTTCCATACCTTGGAGACTCACTATCAAACCAACTGCACTGAAAGCAGGAAGAGTCTGGAAAAGATATTCTCTCAGGAAAGCATGCATACTAGTTGAGGCAGTTTGTTATTTTCATCTTAAAAACTATTTATTAACCACAGTCAGATCCCTTCAACAACAACTAAGTAAAGTATGGAGAAAGGTATACAATGTTAACACAAATCAAGAGAAAGCTGGAATGCCTATGTTAATCAAACAAAGCAGACTTCAGTACATGGGAAATTATTAGGGATAAAGAGGGGCACTACAGGGTTTCCCTGGTGGCACAGTGGTTAAGAATCCACCTGCCAATGCAGGGGACACGGGTTCGAGCCCTGGTCCGGGAAGATCCCACATGCCGTGGAGCAGCTAAGCCTGTTTGCCACAACTACTGAGCCTGAACTCTAGAGCCCGCGAGCCACAACTACTGAAGCCCGCGTGCCTAGAGTCCATGCTCCACAACAAGAGAAGCCACCGCAATGAGAAGCCCGCGCACCGCAACGAAGAGTTGCCCACACTCGCTGCAACTAGAGAAAGCCCATGCACAGCAACGAAGACCCAACGCAGCCAAAAATTAATTGATTAATTAATTAATTTTTAAAAAGAGGGGCATTACATAGTGATAAAGGGGTCAGTTCTCCAAGAAATCATAATAATCCTTAATGTATATGCATCTAACAACAAAGCATCAAAATATGTGAGGCAAAAAACTGATAGAGGGCTTCCCTGGTGGCGCAGTGGTTGGGAGTCCGCCTGTCGATGCGGGGGATACGGGTTCGTGCCCCGGTCGGGAAGATCCCACATGCCGTGGAGCGGCTGGGCCTGTGAGCCATGGCCGCTGAGCCTGCACATCCGGAGCCTGTGCTCCGCGACGGGAGAGGCCGCGGCAGTGAGACGCCCGCGTACCGAAAAAAAAAAAAAAACTGATAGAACTGCAAGGAGAAATGGACAAATCCACTGAGAATTCACAATACCTCTATCAGTAATTGGTAGATCAGGCAGGCAGAAAATCAGTAAGGTATACTTGAACTGAACAGCACCATCAATTAACTGGATCTAATTAACATTGGTAAAATACTTCCTCAAACAACAATAGAATACACATTCTTTTCAAGCTCACATGGAATGTTCACCAAGATAGACCACATTCTGGACCATAAAACACACCTCAATAAATTTAGAAGAATAGAAATCATACAAAGTATACTCTCAGGTCACAGTGGAATTAAACTAGAAATTAAGAACAGAAGGATAACTGAAAAAACTCCCCCAAAATATGGAGTTTAAACAACACACTTCTAAGTAACACATGGATCAAGATGATATCTTGAGAAATTTTTAAATATTTTGAACTAAATGAAAGTTAAAATGCAACTAATCAGAAATGTAGGATGCAGTGAAAGCAGTGCTTGGAGGGAAATTTTATAGCATTAAATACAAATGTTAGAAAAGGAATATTTGCAACCAATAATCTATTACCTCACACCTGTTAGAATGGCTATTATCAAAAAGATAAGAGATGTGGAGTGCACTGTTGGTGGGAATGTAAATTGGTATAGCCACTCTGGAAAACAGTATAGAGGTTTCTCAAAAAATTAAAAAATAGAAATACCATGTATGGTCCAGCAATCCCACATCTGGGCATATATCCAAAGGAAATGAAATCACTATCTCAAAGAGATATCTGCACTCCCATGTTAATTGCATTGCAGCATTATTCACAATAGCCAAGATTTGGAAACAATGTAAGTGTCTGTTGACAGTTGAATGGATAAAGAAAATGTAGTATATATACAGACATGTACATACACACACAATGGAATATTATTCAAACATAAAAAGGAAATCCAGTCATTTGCAACTTTGAGGGCATTATGCTAAGTGAAATAAGTCAGAGAAAGACAAATGTATGATCTCACATATGTGAGAATCTAAAAAAAGCTGAACTATAGAAACAGAGAGTAGATTGGTGGTTGACAGGGGGTAGGGGGTAGGAGAAATGGGGTGATGTTGGTCAAAGGATACAGACATCCAGTTATATGAATAAGTTCCGGGGATCTAATATGGTAACTATAGTTAACATGGTGACTATAGTTAAATGTATTGTATACTTGAAATTTGCTAAAAGAGTAGATCTTAAATGTTCTTGCCTCAATGAAGAAAAAGAAAAAGGTAACTGTAAGGTGATGAATATGTTAACTAACCTTATCGTGGTAATCATTTGCAATAAATATATCAAGTCACATTATACACCTTAAACTAAAACAATATTATATGTCAATTATGTCTCAATAAAGGTGAGGGGGAATAAAATAAAATAAGCTTCCACCTTAGAAAACTAGAGAAAGAAGAGCAAAGCTGGCAGAAAAAAAAAAAAAGATAATAAAAAAATTAGAGCAGAAGTCAATGAAACTGAAAATAGGAAAACATGAGAAAATCAAAGAAAGCGAAAGCTAGTTCTTTCTAAAGATCAATAAAACTGATAAACCTCTAGCCAGGCTAGCCAAAAAACAAAAACAAACAAATAAAAAAAGATGACATAAATTACTAATATCTTAAATGAAAAGAGGGGCCATCATTATTGATCCATGGATGTTAAAAGGATAATGAAGGAATATTATGAAAAACAGTATTCTCTAAAATTTGATATCTTAGATGATAAAACGGACCAATTCCTTGAAAAACACAATCTACCAAAACTCACACATGGAGAAATAAATAATAAATCAATCAATCTAGGCCTACATCTGTTAAAGAAATTGAATCAGTAATCTTCCAAACAGAAAGCACTTGGCCCAGATGATTTCACTGGTGAGTTCTATCAAATACTTGAAAAAAATGATACCAACTCTCTGCAGTCTCTTCCAGAAAATAGAAGCAGAGAGAACACTTCCTAACTCATCCTACGAGGCCAGCATTACCTCATACCAAAACCAGATAAAGACAGTACAAAAAAGGAGAACTACATACCAATATCACTCATGGACATAAATGCAAAAAATCCTCAACAAAATATTAGCAAACTGAATCCAACAAAGTGTGAAAAGAATTATACACCATGACCAAGTGGGATTTATTCCAGGAATGCAAGGCTGATTCAGCACTTGAAAATCAATTAATGTAATCCATTACATCCACAGGCTAAAGAAGAAAGATCATATGATTATACTAATAGACACAGGAAAAAAACATTAACAAAGGCCAACACCTATTCATAATTTAAAAAAAAAAACAAAACAAAACCTCTCAGCAAATTAGGAATAGAAGAGAACTTATTCAACTTTATAAAGAACATCTAGAAAGAACCTCCAGCTACCATCATACTTAATGGAGAGAACATAGATGCCTTCCCCTGAAGATCAGAAATAGGACAAGAATATCACCTCTCACCACTCCCATTCAACATTATACGGGAAGTCCTAGCTAATGAAATAAGACAAGAAAGGAAAGAAAAGGTATATAGGTTGGAAAGGAAGAAATAAAACTGTCTTTGTTTGCAGATGACTTGATTGTCTATGTTAAATCCCAAAGAATCAAGAACAAACTGGAACTAATGACTGATTATGGTAAGGTTGCAGGATACAAGGGTAATATACAAAAGTCAATTGCTTTCCTATATACCAGCAATGAACAGTTGGAATTTTAAGTTAAAAACCACAATACCATTTACATTAGGACCCCTCAAAAAAGTACTAAGAAAAATCTAACAGAATATGTACAAGATCTATATGAGGAAAACGATAAAACTTTGAGGAAAGAAATCAAAGAAGATCTAAATGAATAGATATTCCATGTCCATAAATAGGAAGACTCGATACTGTTATTATGTCAGTGCTTCCTAACTTGATCTATAAATTCAGTAGTACAGTCTCAACCAAAATCCTAGCATTTTATTTTGTGGATATCGATAAACTCTCTTTATATGGGAAAGCAAAAGACCTAGAATAGCCAATACAATATTGAAGAACAAAGTTGGAGAACTAACACCATCTGACTTCAAGACAATATAAAGCTACAGTAATCAAATAGTGTGGTATTGGCAAAAGAATAGACAAATAGTTCAATGGAACAGAATATAGAGCTCAGAAATAGACCCACACAAATATAGTCAACTGATCTTTGACAGAGGAGAAAAGGACAGTCTTTTCAACAAATGGTACTGGAAGAACTGTACATCCACATCTAAAAAAATGAATATAGACACTGACCTTACACCTTTCACAAAAATTAATTCAAAATGTATCAGACATAAAGGTAAAACACAAAATTATAAAACTTCTAGAAGATAACACAGGAGAAAATCTAGGTGACCTTGGGTTTGGCAATAACTTTTTTTTTGGCCACACCGTGCAGCTTGTGGGATCTTAGTTCCAGGACCAGGGATCGAACCTGGGCCCCCCGCATTGGAAGCGTGGAGTCCTAACCACTGGACCGCCAGGGAATTCCCAGCAATAACTTTTTAGATACAACACCAAAATTACAATCCATGAAAGAAAACACTGATAAGTAGGACGTCATTAAAGTTTAAAACTTATGTGAAAAACACTGAAAAGACAAGCCACAGACTGGGAGAAAATATCTGCAAAACAATATATGATAAAGGACTTGTATCCCAAATACACAAATAACTCTTAAAACTCAACAATAAGGAAAACAAACAACTGAATTTTAAAATGCACTAAAGACCTGAACTGATGCCTTACCAAACAAGATATATAGATGGCAAACAAGCATATAAAAAGATATTCAGCATGATATGTCATTTGGGGAATGCAAATTAAAACAAAAGCTAGAAACCACTACATACCTATTAGAATGGCTAAAATCCAAAACACTGACAACACCAAACACTAGTGAGGATGTGGAGCAGCAGGGACTCATTCATTCCTGGTGTGAATGCAAAAGGTCCAGCCACTTTGGAACACAGTTTGGCAGTTTTTTTACAAAGCTGCACATAGTCTAACTATATGATTCAGCAGTCATGTTCCTAAGTATTTACCCAAATGAGTTGGAAACTTATGTCCACACAAAAACCAGCACACAAATGTTTATAGCACCTTTATTTGTAATTGCCAAGAACTGGAAGCAACCAAGATGCCCTGCAGTAGGTGAATGGATAAACAAACTGAGATAGATCCATACAATGGGATATCATTTACCAATAAAAAGAAATCAGCTACCCTTCAATAAATGGTGCTGGGAAAACTGGAGAGCTACATGTAAAAGAATGAAATTAGAACATTCTCTAACCCTATATACAAAAATAAACTCAAAATGAATCAAAGACCTAAATGTAAGACCAGAAACCATAAAACTCCTTGAAGAAAACACTCTGACATAAATCGTAGCAATGTTTTTTGGATCTGTATCCTAAAGCAAAGGAAATAAAAGCAAAAATAAACAAATGGGACCTAATTAAACAACGCTTTTTGCACAGCAAAAGAAACCATCAACAAAATGAAAAGACTACCTACTGAATGGGAGAAAATATTTGCAAATAATATGACCAAGAAGGGGTTAAATCCAAAATATATAAACAGCTCGTATAACCTAACATCAAAAAAACAAAATAACCTGATTAAAAGATGGGCAGAAGACCTGAACAGACATTTTTCCAAATGTCTATTTGGAATGCTCAACAGGCACTAAAAAGATGCTCAATATCATTAATCATCAGAGAAATGCAAATTAAAACCACAATGAGATAATCACCTCATAGCTGTCAGAATGGCTGTCCTCAAAAAGAACACAAATAACAAAGGTTGGCGAGGATGTGGAAAAAAGGGAACCCTCATACACTGTTGGTGGAAATGTAAATTGGTGCAGCCACTGTGGAATATGATATGGAGAGTTCTCAGAAAACTAAAAATAGAAATACGACATGACCCAGCAATTCCACTCCTGGGTATATATCCAAAAAATATTAAAACACTAATTCAAAAAGATACATGTACCCCAGTGTTCATAGCAGCGTCATTTACAATAGCCAAGAAATGGAAGCAACCTAAGTGTCCATCAACAGGTGAATGGATAAAGAAGAGGTGGTACACCACCTAGAGGGGTGGGATAGGGAGGGTGGGAGGGAGACCCAAGAGGGAGGGGATATGGGGATATATGTATATGTATAGCTGATTCACTTTGTTATACAGCTGAAACTAACACAGTGTAAAGCAATTATACTCCAATAAAGATGTTAAAAAAAAAAAAGGAAGAGATGGTATAGATAGATATACAATGGAATACTGCTCAGCCATAAAAAAGAACAAAATTTTGCTATTTGCAACAACATGGATGACTTGGAGGGTGTTCTACTAAGTAAATTAAGTCAGACAGAGAAAGACAAATATTGTATGATAGCACTTTTATGTGAAATCTAAAAAAATACAACAAACTAGTGAATATAACAGAAAAGAAACAGACTCACAGATATAGAGACCAAACTTGTGGGGAATTCCCTGGTGGTCCAGTGGTTAGGCCTCCGTGCTCTCACTGACAAGGGCCCGGGTTCAGTCCCTGGTCAGGGAACTAAGATCCCACGAGCCGCGTGGTGCGGCCAAAAAAAAAAACAAAGTCTATTAAATGTTTTAATTGTTTTTAAAGATGATAGAAGAAAAAAAGGTAATCTCTCAATCCTGACACCCAAAGATAACTACTACTACTAAGACGGTTTTATAATAAATATTCCCAGGTATTTCCTGTTCATATATGTGTGCACACACATGCTGTACACAAACAGACTGCTACTTATCTCTTTTATATAAAAGTAGAATCATAGGGCTTCCCTGGTGGCGCAGTGGTTGAGAGTCCACCTGCCGATGCAGGGGACGTGGGTTCATGCCCTGGTCCGGGAAGATCCCACATGCCGTGGAGCGGCTGGGCCCGTGAACCATGGCCACTGAGCCTGCGCGTCCAGAGCCTGTGCTCTGCAACGGGAGAGGCCACAACAGTGAGAGGCCAGCGTACCGCAAAAAAAAAAAAAAAAAGTAGAATCATAGAATATTAACTATACACAAATTTTTTATAATTCCCCCAACAACCTTAAAAGGTTATTTTTTCCATTACTTCCATGAAGTAACCGATCTGGTAAACGGCTGAACTAGGTTCACTTCCCAATGTATTTTACTCCAAAGTCTGTATACTCTTACCACTGCACCTCTTGGTAAAACATAAGACCTACTTTTTGTTCTATCTTTACTTCACATTTTACCCCCTCAGAAGATACACCAATCTTTCATATACCCTACTGCCATTATACAGTGACCTTCACGTCATATGGTACACATGGCATTCCTGCAATGTATTCCTTAACTCTGTGCACTCATACTTGCCTACTGGATAGGAAGTGGTGGCCCAGCTCCTTTTTGCTCCAGGGAGCTGTACTGAGGAACAAACTATGGCACTGGCATACTTTTTTGGCAATAATATGGCTTCCTTCTCCTGTATAAGTAGCTCTCAAAATTCAGATGTTCTAGAAAATGACTTCTGGGACCTAAAGATCCTGAGGGAAAAGAGGGTGAGGGGTAGAGGCAGATGAAAAGGTGGAGAGAGGTGAATTCATGTGGGTGCCTGGGGAAGGAAGGAGCCTCCAGTGGGTTCAGTGGAGACAGAGCTTGACCACCCAGAAGAGATGGTGGCCTTCAGAAGCACTCAGTGCATTAATAGCCGTCAGTTCAACCAGTACCTGTTGTTCCCTGTTCTTCCCTGTTCAGGGAAGCTTTAAAGAAGACCTTGTCCCTGCCCCTTCTCTCGGCACCTGTAGGAGACACTCTGAGGCTCCGCACAATCCTGGAAGCAATACAGAAGCACATCCATTCTTCCTCCCTCATCTTCAAACTGGCCCAAGATGCATTCAAGATTGCAACACCCACAGACAGTAGTACAGACAGCACCCTGCTCAACGTGGCCCTGGAGCTGGGGTTACAGGTATGGAGGACAAGCGGGCCATCCCCACTTTAGACTTCTGGCCTAGTGACAACTGGTAGAAGATAAGATCCCACGGGGACTGGAGTGGGCATGGGCCAGGACTGGTTCTTTCTCTGTCCCCAGGACACAGCTTCTAGGCTAGACACAAGGTAAGGACTGAACATTGGCCTCTGTTTTGAAGTTACGGCCAGTTAAGCAGTGTAGCCTTAGGCTCCACAGGGTCCCCATCTTCTCCGTACCCCACCCCCATTCCTCCAAGTCAAGCAAGGTGTGGTAATAAGGGCTTTATTCATTACAGGTCATCAGAGGAGTGTTCTATCTGATTGGTAGCAGGGGTGGGGCAGAAATTAAACAAACCCATCTGTAGTTATCAGGGGAAAGATGGCTGTTTAAGGCACCAATAAATACTTGTTGCATAAATGAATGGCAAGGGGGAGTGGGGAGGGGGAGGTTATAACAATTATGCTTAGCCAACTGGGAAGGCTGCTTTTTTGCCCAGGTGATGAGGATGACCTTATCAACCCTTAACTGGAGGCGCCGGGAGATGGTGCGGTGGTTGGTGACATGTGCTACAGAAGTGGGTGAGTCTCCCAGCTCCCTGTACCCCCAGGGGAAAGGATTCCTAGGCCCTACTCTTGGGACAGGACGACGAATTTAGAGCTCTCATATTCCTATTACTGATGGCTAGGAAAGGATGAGGCTGCTGGTAGGAGAAGATGGCCTCTGTTCAGCCTGACCAAACTCTGCCCTCACTGCTTGGACCATACCCTGCTGTCAGCAGCACTTTGACCCTCTCATCAGAGACATTCTGAGAGAGTGAATTTTCAGCCACAAGTACTCAAGTGTAGCCTTGGGAGGTAGTTGGCCCAGTGGTTTGGTCCCAGTCCCTGTCCATGATTCTGAGAAACCCCAAACAACTTGGAGGCTCGGGACCCCATCTAGAGCCCAAAGCCCCAGCACAAGACTCTACCCTGAGAGGCCCCACTTCAGCTAGAACCCCCAGGCAGATCTGCGACTCCTGCCTTGGGGCAGGCAAACCACAGGCTCTGTTGCTCCATCCTTGTGAGGGGCTTAGAGCACCTGCAGAAACCTTCAACACTCTCACCTGGGGAAGGAAGGGATGGGAAGAGACCCCAAACAGGGTCTGGGCGTCTGGGTTGTTCCCCCTGCCTTGGCTGCCTCAGATCATCTCGAGGCTGCTGAGAAGGAGGGAGAACTCGTCTCTGCAGGCCAAGTTCTGACCCCGAACGGTAGTCTGGGCAGACCTGGATCAGGTCCCGGATGGCCACGGCTGAGCTCAGGCTCTCCCTGACAGGTGTGCAGGCCCTGGTGAGCATCCTGCAGAGCTGGTACACACTCTTCACCCCCACCGAGGCGACCAGCATTGTGGCTGCCACAGCCGTATCCCACACCACTATCCTGCGCCTCAGTCTTGACTATCCACAGCGGGAGGAGCTGGCTAGCTGTGCTCGCACGCTGGCCCTGCAGTGTGCTATGAAGGATCCACAGAGCTGCGCCCTGTCGGCCCTTACGCTCTGTGAGAAGGACCACATCGCCTTTGAAGCAGCCTACCAGATTGCCATTGATGCTGCTGCTGGCGGCATGACTCACTCACAGCTGTTCACCATCGCCCGCTACATGGAGCTCCGTGGCTACCCGCTACGTGCCTTCAAGCTGGCCTCACTGGCCATGAGCCATCTCAACCTGGCCTACAACCAGGACACCCACCCGGCCATCAATGATGTGCTCTGGGCGTGCGCCCTCAGCCACTCCCTGGGCAAGAATGAGCTGGCGGCCCTGATTCCCCTGGTGGTGAAGAGTGTGCACTGTGCCACAGTGCTTTCAGACATCCTACGGCGCTGCACGGTCACTGCACCTGGCCTGGCCGGCATCCCAGGCCGCCGCAGCTCGGGAAAGCTTATGTCCACCGACAAAGCTCCCCTGCGCCAGCTGCTGGATGCCACCATCAATGCCTATATCAACACCACACACTCGCGCCTGACACACATCAGCCCTCGCCACTACGGAGAGTTCATTGAGTTTCTGAGCAAGGCCCGGGAGACCTTCCTGCTGCCGCAGGATGGCCACCTGCAGTTTGCCCAGTTCATCGACAACCTGAAACAAATCTACAAAGGCAAGAAGAAGCTGATGCTGCTGGTGCGAGAGCGCTTTGGCTGAGAGAGCAGATAGCTCGCTGCTGGGGCATCCTGCACTCCCAGGTATCATCTGGTCAGGCCAAGGACACAAACATTTGTCCACCCTGAGAGGACTCTGAGCACCTGTGGCTGAAGCCAGAGGACCACAGGGCTAAGCATGGGGAGAGTCCAGCTCTAGCCAACATGCCTTGTCAAGGTTCTCACAACAGCCCACTGTTCCTGGAGGAGCTGGGCCCTGCAGACCGATCAGAAACCCCACACATGCCACCTCACGCCCCGCTATCCTGCGTGTCCTGGGCATTGGCCCTCTCTCCTTGGCAAACACAGAACACTGTTCCGTCTCAGGGATTGCTTAACCAGAGAAACAGAAGCATTTATGGTACTGTAAATACTATAGTATATGTGTTGCCAGTTACATTGTAAAATTGTAACTATTTATAATTCTGGTTCTAATCTGATGGGTAGCTGTGGGTGGGAAGATAGGCTTGTTTTCTGAGGAGATTCACAACCGTTTCTCAGGTTTCCCTTGCAGAGGATATGCTATTGGCAGTGGAAGAGTGGGGGTGGCAGAGAGAAAAATGGCCATTAGAGTAAACCCCAAGTCTAGTCTATGCAGAAACCCCGGCCTGCAGATGGGCATTGACAGCCCGGTGATGGGTGAGGGGCAGGGCCCGGTCTTGACTTAGACTTTCACCTCACGAAGCCATGGGGACACAGAAGCTCTTGCTCCTGCCTCACACAGCCTCTCTCTCTGGGAGCCTGCCGAGCTCCTGAGAAACAAGGGCAGGGAGAAGGTGAAGGTCTGGGAGGCCACTGGGCTTATAATGTTCATCTTCTCTGGTCACCTTTGTGTTAGACAGCATCTGGTTTCATCTCTAATTACACTTGTATGTGTGTGGATCTGGATGGCTACGTACGTGCATCTGTGCGCATAGATATATCTGTGCATGCCTGCATGTGCACATGTATATTTATGTGTATCTGTGTCAGGTCTGTGTCTGTGTAGAGACATGTCTGTGTACTGGATGGTGGGTTTCTGTGTGAGGGTATACACATTTGTGAACATATAAAAATACATATCTGTGTGTGTGTTGATGTTTGTCAATGCATGTGTAGTGTTTGTGTATCTGGGCACACGTAAGTGCATGTGTATAAACATGTCCGTGTCTGTGTGTAACTGTGTATATTTCCACATGTAGGTTTGTCTGTGAATTCATGTTTGAGGATCTGCCTGAATGTGTCCCTTCTCTTTTTGCCAGATCTCTCATCCCCATTTCTCTTATTCTCTCACCAGCTAAACATGTTCCTCATCTCTGGGCCTCCTTTATTCACCATTGTCTCACCAAACAAGCTTCTAAGCACTAGTCTCCCTCTGCCCTGAGTGGCTCCTTCAGTGCCACATTTCTCTTCTTACCCTGTACTTGCTTTCTTCCCCTGCCTTTCTACCTCAAGCTTCCTCTGCCTGCTTCTGTCACAGTCCCATTGGTCATTGGTTTGGAGGCTGCGGCTGGAATGCATTTCGCCTTTTCCTTTCTGACTAGTTTCTAGCTCTAGTGGGCAACCCCTGTCTTAGCCCTGGCTGACCTCCACAGCGTATCATGTTCCTGCTACCTTCCTGACCCCTCTGCTCAGCCTGGAAGTGTAATAGGAGGTAGCACAGGCATTCGGAAGAGTCATTTAGATACCAGTGTCTTGGTGGTTACTGTTCCATGTTTTAGTTCCCCAGTAGGGGGTGGGGTGTGACAGGGAAGGGGTGGTATAGTTAGAGTGTGAACCAAGGACCTCTTTGTCTGCTTTACTTTCCTGTCTTTGACAAACTGTTTGTGTCACTTTTTTTTTTTCTCCACACTAACCAGTAAGTTGCATTTGCTGTTTGTGGCTACCAAAGTCTCACCGTCCAGCTACGGGCCCAACAACCTCTCAGCCCAATAGGTTGGTTTAAAAAAAAAAAAAAGACAACGCCACTCCCATTTCTGTATCACAATTGCCGTTTTTTAGCAAGTGTGTGAACTCACAGTGCTTTTCTATGAATAAATCCTGGATCACAGAAAAGATCATTTTTCTAAAATCAGAAATTGTGTTCTTTCAATAAATGGGGCCCTTCTTCTCTTCTCCATCACCTGGCTGGGACAGGGAGCTGGTTAGGCTATATAGCACAGTGGGTTCCTAATGGTCTAAGATGTGGAATGACAAATGAAGAATTTCCTACTGCACCACACCCCTCTCCAGAGCTCACAGGCCTGTCAGAGCCTGATCCCAGGAAGTAGGTACCACCACGAAAAGCGGAAAGAGCAAGATACTGAGAAAATTAGAGGGTATGCACAGAAAAGAATGCAGGGCAACTGGCCCTGTGTCCCACTCTGGTCTATACACCCTTCCCTCCCCAGACGCAAAGCCCTGTCAGTTTGGCCTCATATGCTATAGGGACCCCATTTCCCTGCAAATGTCACAGCTCTATCTCCTAGGAAGATCTGCACAGACCCATGTAGCTCTGGGGCTTGGAGATCTGAGAGCAAAATGGTGGTAAAGGTCCTGACGTTAAGTCCTACATACATATTCACTGATACCCGAGGTCCCATGACTTGTGGGAGAGGATGCAGAAAGAGGCCCAGGGAAGGAAGAGGCTAAGAAGTAACTGAGGATAAAAGCACAGATCTTTCACAAACAAAACCACACGCAAGACTCCAGCTCTGGAACTTTTATTCTCCTGGAAGCAATCATCTGTGTTAGTGGTACTTCAGATAAAAGGATTACGCTCAGTTCTGTCGAAGCAGGCGTGAGTGTTTGTGCACGGCATCCACAAAGGCTCCCACATGTTCTGGGTCCATGTCAGGGTAAAGTCCGTGGCCCAGGTTGGCAATGTAGCGCCGCGGCCCAAAGTCATTCAGCATCTGCTGCACCAACTGCCCAATCTCTTCCTGGGGGGACCAACAGGGCACTGGCTACAGGGGGGGCCAGCACACCTCTGTCCTCCCTATACATAACAGTGACACACATACATGTAGGCATGCTTCTACTCAGTGTTACTCATACAGTCATTCAAAAAACTTTATCGGGTGCCTAGTATGGGCCAGGCGCTAAGAAAACACAAATGAACAAAATCAATGAGAAGGAACTCCTGCCTTCCTAGAGTTCACATGGTATGAGTGGAGTAGAGGGGAGGGATAAACAGATAATAGAAGCACACACATAGTAATAAACACCACCATATCCAGAACCATGGGAGTGCACAGAAACACACACAGACACACACAGGGACCTGGCTGTTACCTCAGATGCATACAAGGCACAGGGGTCCAGGTTGCCCTGCAGGGTCACCGTCTTTCCCACGCAGTCCCTGGAAGTAGAGTCAGTGCCCTGTTCTGGTGACTGCACATATGGCAGTTGCATCCCCTCCACCGCACCTTCCATCACTCACCGGGCTTTCTCTGGGGCCACTGTCCAGTCAAGCCCAACCACCTCGTAGCCAGCCTGGGCCAGCTCCTCCAGGGCAAAATGTCCGTCCTTAGCAAAGATGATCTGGGGGAAAGGGCAAATCTCAGGCTGAGGGCTTTGCTATGCCTCCTAATGTAGCTCAGCTGTGCTTTTGCCCTCCAGTGGTCACTTCGGTCCATGCAGGACTTAACCTGATAGTTCCACAGGCCCACCTTCACTCATCTGATCCCCATCCTTACCATGGGCACTGGTGCCAGGCCTGCCTCCTGCAGCCCGGCTTTCACTCGCTTGGCCACATCACGGATGTAAGGCAGTGCAAACTTACTGAAGAGTTGTGGGCCAAGATGCCCTGCATGGGACTCAAAGAGCTGCAATGCCTACAGTTAGAAAAGAAATGCATAACACACAAAGAGGAAGTATCTCGGGCCCCACATACAGAATGTGCCTCAGTTTTCCTTCAGTTTTCCCCAAGTGACTTCAACCCCTGAGACTACCTAAGCCTATAAGCCCAGTTCCAGTCAAAAAGGAACTGCCTTCTCCAGATCCCAGTGCTAGGTTTGGTCTTTGAATACACAGAGCATTAAGCCCCCCTGCCAGTGTCTGGGCTTAGCTGCTCCAGCCAGATCATTTCATGCCAAGCTTCTTTTGTGCCTGGTATTGAGACACCTACCCTCACAGGTATAAGGAACTGTATTGTTTCTGGTCCTGAAAGACTAAACCCCAGGGCTTCCCTGGTGGTGCAGTGGTTAAGAATCCGCCTGCCAATACAGGAAACACAGGTTCGAGCCCTGGTCTGGGAAGATCCCACATGCCGCGGAGCAACTAAGCCCGTGCACCACAACTACTGAGCCTGTGCTCTAGAGCCCGCGAGCTGCAACTACTGAGCCTGCGTGCCACAACTACTGAAGCCCACGTGCCTAGAGCCCGTGCTCTGCAACAAAAGAAGCCACCACAATGAGAAGGCCAGGCACCGCAACAAAGAGTAGCCCCCACTCGCCACAACTAGAGAAAGCCGCGCGCAGCAACGAAAACCCAACGCAGCCAAAAATAAATAAAGACAAAACCCCAGCCTATTTGTCTCTCCCTCAGGACTTACCTGGGCACCAGCAGCCACTTGTCCCACCAGATATGGGACGAGAGCATCAGTGAGGATGCGAAGCAGCTGGTGACTGGCCTGCGGTCTCTGGTAAAGCCAGCGTTTGGCCTGAGCCATGGTGCTTGAGCCGCCACCCTCAACCATATATGTCATGAGAGTCCACTGCAAAAGGCAGAAGCCAGATAGACACTTCCTTCCCTTGTCTGCACCCATACCTGCCAGAGTAATTTCTCCAAGCCCAAGTCCCTGTCCTGTTCCATATTACCGGGGCACCAGCAAAGCCAATCAGTGGCACACGCCCAGCCAGACGTTGTCGAGTGAGAGTGATGGCCTGGAACACATAGCCCAGCTCAGAGGCCACTGTTGTTGGATCCCGGAGGCGCTGTAAATCCCGCTCTTCTCTTAATGGCTCTGGGAAGCTGGGCCCTTTGCCAGGCACCATGGTCACCTCCATGCCCAGTGCCTGGTGGGGGAGAAAATGTCTAGGTTCCCAAACTGTAACTCCAGGAGGAGGAGATCTGTTCAACCCATGCCAAGAAGGAGGAAAAGGAGAATAAAACTCAGCCAAACTCCGTCTCTTCCAGCCTGTTTTCCCCTCTGTCCCATAAGGATAAGTGCTTATCTTGAGCCTTGACTGTCTTTTCCCTTTGTTACCCATTCAAGAATCAGATTTGAGCAGGTACCTGGGGTACAACAAGGATGTCGGAGAAGATGATGGCAGCATCCAAAGGGAAGCGACGCAGTGGCTATAGGGAACAGAAGACAGATTGCTAGGTGGCGAGCTGACAGCATAAATCTCTCCCTCTTTTGTGGACCCCTCACCTGCAGAGTAAGTTCACAGCAGGTCTCTGGGGAGCGACAGGTGCTGAAAAAGTCCTGGGCAGCCCGAGTTTCCCTAAACTCTGCAGACAAAAAAGGGAAAGCAGGGCTCAGCCTTGAGGAACCTCCAGAGCCCTCCTCTGCCCCTCAAAAACTTTTCACCCTCCAGAGTTTTACCTAGACTCCGAGGCCCTGACCCTGACCTGGTAAGTAGCGGCCTGCCTGCCGCATGCACCAAACAGGAGTGTAGTCTGTTTCTTCTCCCCAGGCTGCTCGCAGGAAGGTGTCATTCTTCAGCTCCGGAAAACCCTGAGGTCTGGAGATCAGGAGCGGGTAGGGTAGGTGTCAGTAAACCAGGCTGGGGGTTGGGCAGGGCTCGGGTTCTAAAGGCGGATACAGTCCAGCACAGCTATCTATCTTCTCCAGGCCAGCTACCAAGCTGTGACTCCCCGCCGATTCCACCTCCCCTCTATCAGGTGGTGTACAGGACTAGAAGGGCCGGTGCCGGGGCCTCTACCCTACACATAGTCGCAGCTTCCCCAGGCTCAAAGCCACTGGAGGGACTGGGAGAGAGTGTGTGTGCGGGGGGGTGGGGGGCGGGGGAAACGAAAGTCCAGTTAGGAGAGTTTGGGGGGTCTTTGGACCAAAAAATCTCAGGAACAAGGGTACCAGTGGGCTGGTTTGGGGGCTGGAAGATCTCCAGGCTGGGGGATGGTCATGGGGGGATCAGAGATGACAGTCCGAAAAAGGGATCTTAGTTGAGGATTAGGAAGTCCAGAGGGCATCTCCTAAATAAAGGTCTGGGGTACGCAGTCCAGCTAGGCGGTCCCTGGGATGAACATCTCAGGAATCCATGGTTGGAGGATTTGGGATTCCAGAGACTTGGGTTCTCCGGGGCTGGGGAAGAGGGGTATAGGGACAGATTCCTGAGCTCAAAGACTCAGGTCAGAAGCCCGTATGGCCACACTGCGTGGTGGCAGAGAGAACTCACCCACACTCGTTCGCCTCCATGATAAGTTGTCAGTAAACGCGAGCACAGCCCCAGCTGTAGCCTAATTCTGAGCCTGCCCCCTGCCCAGGCTCCGCCCCTTCCTGGAATGAGCCAAGGCTGTCGCCATGTTGAAAGTCACATGATCAGACTCCAGAAACGGCTCCCGGGCTGCCCCGGCTGCTGCCCGTAGGACCCCCAGGTCTCTTCACCGTAAAGTCCTCTGTAGCGACGCAACAACAAACACCTCCCTCCCCCTCCCCCCACAAAAGAACTTCGCTGTAACTATACTTCACGTGGGTGAGAAATTTGCTCTCCTCTGACGGCCTGGGAAACGCGGAAGACTCGTCCCAGGTCTCACTTTCACTCCCACTCTTCACGATTTTAACAATTTTATGCCTGGCCCAACCAGGCATATGGTGAATTATGGAACCAAGTTGTACAGGGAACTGAAATAATTAAATATTTATATTACCTAGAAAGAGGCGGGCACTACAATAGGTGCAGCGATTACAGTGGAGAACAAGACATTTCCTTCCTTTAAGGAGCTACAGACATGCGGATACAGAGAAGTCAGCAATCACAATAGTAAATGTTTTTTGTTTTGTTTTGTTTTGTTTTTTGCGGTACGCGGGCCTCTCACTGTTGCGGCCTCTCCCGTTGCGGAGCACAGGCTCCGGACGCGCAGACTCAGCGTCCCTAGCTCACGGGCCCAGCCGCTCCGCGGCATGTGGGATCTTCCCAGACCAGGGCACGAACCCATGTCCCCTGCAGCGGCAGGCAACTCTCAACCACTGCGCCACCAGGGAAGCCCTCAATAGTAAATGCTTTAAAGGGAAAGAGCTAGAAGCAAGTAGCAAGGGCTCCATTTAACTGGGGAAAGCAGTGGGGTATTCCAAGCAGAGGGAACGGCATGTGTAAAGAGCAGACGAAAAAGAGCAAATGGCTTAATGGGAAACAAGATCAAGCTGGTGGAATTAAAGATGCTGGAGCTGTCTACAGAGTCCAGGTCATGCAGGCCTTTGTTAAGCGCATTTGTTCACTTTATCTTGTAGTAGTGTAATAGCATACAAATAGCTTGGAGAGAAGGGAAGAGAGGCACTGTGTTCCCAACTTATTAAGGAGAAATAAATGGAAAACTGTCATAATTACATGGGATCATTTCTTTCTTTCTTGATAACTTCAATTATTTGAAAACTATATCAAAACAAACTTTCCACCCAAGTGTCCATCAACGAACAGATAAACAAAATGTAGTGTGTGTGTGTGTATATATACACAATGGAATATTACTCAGCCATAAAAATAAATTATTGTGATACATGCTACAACATCGTTGTAACATGCTAAGTTAAATAAGACAGACACAAAAGGACAAATACTGTGTGGTTCCACTTATATGAAATATCTATAATAGGCAAATTCAGAGGCAGAAAGTAGAGTAGAGTTTACCAGGGACTGGGGAGTGGGGGCAATGAGGAGTCATTGCTTAAATGGTACAGAGTTTCTTGTTTGGGGTGATGAAAAGTATTGGAAATAGATAATTATACATTTAAAAAACGGTTAAGATTGCAAATTTTGTTATATATATTTTCCACTATTTTTTTAAATTAATGTAATATATCAAAAACCAGTGAGTCGTACACTTTAAATAGGTGAATTATAAGATGTGAGTTATATCTCAGTAAACTTTTAAAAGAAACGGGGCGGGACCAAGTTGCCTTTTCCTCCATGATTATACTTCACCAGCAGCTTCTGTCCATGTTTTTTTGCCTCCTCCCTAACCACATCGGCCTTTCCTCTCGTTTGGTTCAGAATTACTGGGAGAAACTGGATAATGATCACCAGTGTCCTGGGATTAGGAGTAACCACCAGGATCAAGCCTAAATGACTCAAGACTCCTGTCAGCAGCCGAGCTGGGGAGGGGGTTATTTTCCGAAACGTTTTAGTCACACTGCCCCTAGGATGGGGAGCCTGAGAGGATATCTAACAGATTTTTAAAGATTCTTCTGGTTGTAGTGTGACTCACTGGGGGCACGGAGGCAAAACAGAAATAGCTGTTGCAACTTTCCGGGCCAGATAGGATGGATGGTGGCTTGAATGGGGTAGTAGCAGTGGGGATTAAATGGTAGATGTAATGGGGTTTGGAGTGGGTAGATTGATCAGGTAGAAACTACTACTGAACTTGGGTCTGGTTGGCTGAGCGGGAGGCACAGAAACTGATAACAGGATTAAGTATTCGAGTACACAGGACAATACGGCGGGAACGTGAGGGGCGTTTAGTCCAGAACTTACGGCGAAGGCTGGCCGAAGGCGGGGCTGAAGGTGATGGGAAGCTTAGTCAGCCTTCCCGGCAGAAGCTCCTGGGGCCGGATCGCCCCTGGGCTTCTCTGGGCCACTAAGCTATGGCGGGCCCGGGCCCGGGCGCGGCGCTAGAGTCCCCGCGGCAGCTGCTGGGCCGCGTGCGCTTCCTGGCGGAGGCAGCGAAGAGCCTCCGCGCTGGACGGCCGTTGCCGGCGGCGCTAGCTTTCGTGCCGCGCGAGGTGCTCTACAAGCTTTACAAGGACCCGGCGGGACCGTCGCGCGTGCTGTTGCCAGTGTGGGAGGCGGAGGGCCCGGGGCTGCGTGTGGGAGCCACGGGCCCGGCCACCTGTACCGGCTCCGGGCCCCTCCGCGCCGCCCGCGACAGCATCGAGCTCCGGCGCGGCGCCTGCGTGCGCACCACGGGCGAGGAGCTGTGCAACGGCCACGGGCTCTGGGTGAAGCTGACCAAGGTGCAAAAGACCCGGGACCAGGGAAGCCCTTGGCTGGTCCCCTCCCCTCCCCCATATTGAGCTGACATAGCGTTCAGTGCCCTTTGCCTTGGGCTGGGCTGGGCTTGCCGCCGGCAGTTCCCTGACGGCTGTCCCTGTCTGTCGCGTCCCGGCAGGAGCAGCTGGCGGAACACCTGGGCGACTGCGGGCTGGACGAAGGCTGGCTGCTGGTGTGCCGCCCGGCAGAAGGCGGGGCCCGGCTCGTACCCATCGACACTCCAGACCACCTCCAACGGCAGCAGCAGCTCTTTGGAGTGGACTACCGCCCGGTGCTCAGGTCCTGCACTGGGAGGGGCAGGACTTGCTGTCATACTGCTGTGCCCTAGTGTAGCAAAGTCCGGGTGGTGGGATCTGGAGCGGAGGCAGGGTTTACAGCAGAAAGGGGCGGGGCCTGAAGGGAGCTGGGGTGGGGCTTCTGGAGGCGCAGTTTAGAGGAGCTAGAGCTCTGGAGAAGGCGCCAGGGTCTCCTGCTGCTCGCTGATGTCTCCACATCCCGTCCCCTATTCTGTGCGCACAGATGGGAACAGGTGGTGGACCTGACATACTCGCATCGCCTGGGATCAAGGCCTCAGCCGGCCGAGGCATACACAGAAGCTGTACAACGGCTACTGTGAGTGAGCTGGGATGGGATGGGGAGGAAGGAGCTCCAGGTCTGGGCCCGACCTAATTAGGGACTTGGGGTTGCTTAGCTATGTGCCCCCGACGTGGACCTACGAGTGCGACGAGGACCTGATCCACTTCTTGTACGACCACCTGGGCAAGGAGGATGAGAACCTGGGTAGCGTGAAGCAGTATGTGGAGAGCATAGACGTTTCCTCCTACACGGTGGGTGCTGGGACTCCTCCCGCCCCAAGCAAGATGTAGTCACATCTTGCTAGATCCAGAACTCTCACCTCTAGGCCAGGGCCAAATCTGAATCCCCACAGGCCATACTCAGTCCAACCCCCCATCTTGGAAGTCATGTAGGAACCCCTAGACACCTCCACCCATACCAGATGTGCTTCTAATCCAGCTCCACTGTACTTTCTCTCGTGCTCCCTGGCCTAAAGCACACCCCCAGTGCAGGGAGTGGGGGTAAACACTGATTCCACCTCTCTGCCCCTCCCCAGGAGGAGTTCAATGTGTCCTGCCTGACAGACAGCAATGCGGACACCTACTGGGAGAGCGATGGGTCCCAGTGCCAGCACTGGGTACGGCTTACCATGAAAAAGGGCACCATTGTGAAGTGAGTGGGCTCTGAGTAGGACAGGGTGGGTGAGCCACATGCCTGTGAGTGTAAAAGACCCATGTGCACCCTCTTAACCCACAGGAAGCTACTACTCACGGTGGATACCACAGATGACAACTTTATGCCTAAGCGGGTGGTGATCTATGGGGGTGAAGGGGACAACCTGAAGAAGCTGAGTGATGTGAGCATTGACGAGTGAGTGAACTGGCCTGGGGTGGGAGGTGGGACATGATCCAAGTAGTAGGATCTGGCCCACGTTGGAAGCAAAAGTTCAAGCGAGACCCCCAGCAATCCCTGAAGCCAAGGGGTCTCCAAAGTGCCTCACGTTCATCCTCTCAGGACCCTGATCGGGGATGTCTGTGTCCTGGAGGACATGACCGTCCACCTCCCAGTCATCGAGATCCGCATCGTCGAGTGCCGAGGTGGGGCTTAAGGCCCTAAGGAGGGAAAGGGAGCCCAGTGTGTAGATGGGGGTTAGCTGGCAGTGAGTGTGGAGAGAAAGCAGTGGGCTTGGAGTTGAGGTAAAGGTGATAGCTGAACTAACTAGGATCTGAAGCTTTGGGGCCCAAGCCGGGTGGAAGGTGCTGGGTAAGAGGGCTGCCTTAAAGCCATAGAAGTGCTTGGGCTCACCTGGAAGAGGAACGGAGTTGGGACCCTCAGGCATCCCCAAACTATAGTGGTGGACACAGGAACTAGCAAAGAATATAATAATCAGAATCAGGTTATAGGAGGGGATCCCAAAGGTCCCAAGTTTCTAGGGGCTAGGGGTAACAAAAGGCTGAGCATTAAGGAGTCTTCCTCAGGTCTGAGGGCCAAAAAGGCAGCAGGTGCAGTAAGTGATCTCACTCTAACTCCTTCCTCCAGATGATGGGATTGACGTTCGTCTTCGAGGGGTCAAGATCAAGTCTTCTAGACAGCGGGAACTAGGGCTGAATGCAGACCTGTTCCAGCCCACCAGTCTGGTGCGATATCCACGCCTGGAAGGCACTGATCCGGAAGTGCTATACCGCAGAGCTGTTCTCCTGCAGAGGTGGCTGTGGCCCTGGGCCAGTCAGGCCCTTCCTTGTCCCCCGTCCTGAGCCTTGTATGTCTGTGTGGAAGAGGCCCCCAAGGTCTTATACTGTAAGCTGTTCCACTTCAAGAGGCAGAGCAGTCCCTGGGCCTTGCCTTCTCCTGTCCCTGTGAGTTGGGGAGTGAGGGGGTTTCGCATCCATACCAAACTCTTCAGCTGCAGTTATCTTTACTCACCCACACCAGATTCATAAAGATCCTAGACAGCGTCCTGCACCACCTGGTACCTGCCTGGGACCACACGCTGGGCACCTTCAGTGAGATTAAGGTGAGCCTGACACATGCAGTGCTGGTCTTGGCATTGGGCACCCCCTTTCTGCTCAGGCAGTTGTTCACTCTTCATCAGAGAGTTCTTAGACCTACTCTAGGCCTGGGCTTTTGCTGGGCTCTGGGAACATAGGAAGAAAGCCAGACACAAATAGTGAAAATTTCGTGTTTGGGGTGCTGTTCCCCAGAGAGCATGTGAAACATACAGAGCTCGGGGAGGAGAGATAACAGCATGGACAGGGCAGGTGGCATAAAAGGTGGACACTGGGAGTTACCAGCAGCTCAAAATGACATGAGAGAAGCCTGCCCGTAGATGTGAGTATGACATGGGGATGAGGCTGGGAGAAGGTGGATAGGAAGCAGGCCCTGGTAGCAGACGGCCCTGGGGCCAGACTTTGTTCCTGGTCAGTGGAGCCACTGGAAAGGTTTTATGTAAGGAAATGACAAAGTTGGATTTTTTGTTTTAGAAAGCTCTCCCTGGTGGCCGGACTAAGGGAGAGACTGGAGGCAAGGACCAGGGATGGACTAGGCTTGAACTGGAACCATGGGATTAGGTCCAGGAATAGAGAAAGGTTCCAGGGCCTGGACAGAGGCTGACTGCCTGCTGGTCCTGGTCTGGCCACCTCTCCTCCCCAGCAAGTGAAGCAGTTCCTGCTGCTGTCACGCCAGCGGCCAGGCCTGGTGGCCCAGTGCCTGCGTGACTCAGAGAGCAGCAAGCCCAGCTTCATGCCACGCCTATACATCAACCGGCGCCTCGCCATGGAACACCGCGCCTGCCCCTTAAAGGACCCTGCCTGCAAGAATGCTGTCTTCACCCAGGTTTGGACCACCTGGGGTCAGACTGAGGGAGGGTCAGTAAGGGGCCTAGGGGGCTGGGCCAACAGGGACCTGAGCAAGGTCTTTGGGCAAGAGTGGGGCCAGGTCTTGACACAGACTTTCCCACAACTCCCTCCCCTTTCCCCTGCCCCCAGGTTTATGAAGGCCTCAAGCCCTCTGACAAGTATGAAAAGCCCCTGGACTACAGGTATGGCATGGGGGCGAGGGACCTGCTCAGGGTATACATGTACACGTGTATACCCACGCACTGCCTCTGGTCCTCTCACCATTACCCCTCTGTAGCCCCTACTCCTGGGTGGACTCTGGGCAGGTGCATCATTCTGAGCCTTGGCCCAGTGTGGTGACAGAGACCCACTCCTATTTACAGGTGGCCCATGCGCTATGACCAGTGGTGGGAGTGTAAATTCATTGCAGAAGGCATCATTGACCAAGGTGAGGCCCTAAGGGATGATAACAAGGGTCCAGCCCTACTTCGAGTGGTAGAGGCTTCTGAGATCACCAGCTAACCAGATAGGGGACTTGCTTATTACCCCATTATGGGGGCTGAGGCTCTTGTGTGCCCCAGCTGAGGGCGTCTATCTGTCATTTCAGGAGGTGGTTTCCGGGATAGCCTGGCAGACATGTCAGAAGAACTGTGCCCTAGCTCGGCGGACACCCCTGTGCCTCTGCCCTTCTTTGTCCGAACGGCCAACCAGGTAATCTCCCATCCCTATCTCCCAAATAGTTTCTGCTCTTCTGTCTCTGCGAACCTCCCAGGTACCGGGCTAAGCTAGAGAGGGGGCAGAGGAGAGACTGAGTTGCCTGGGGCAGCCTCTGGACAGGCAGGGAAGGAGGAGCCATTGTATATTCAGAGGGATCATTCAGGGCCCCCAGTGGAAGGTGTTCAGGGAAGTCCCTGAGTCATCTGGGGCAACAAAGTAGGGTCCATCCCATGCCGTGCTGACAGCTCTGTCTCGGGGACAGGGCAATGGCACGGGTGAGGCCCGGGATATGTATGTGCCCAACCCCTCCTGCCGAGACTTTGCCAAGTACGAGTGGATCGGACAGCTGATGGGGGCTGCCCTTCGGGGTAAGGAGTTCCTGGTGAGTAGCCTATTCTGCACCCCACCAGATTAATCCTGGCCGGCCAAACCTGGGCAGCTCAGGGTGAGAAGACAGTAGTATTTGTCTCACAGGTCCTGGCTCTGCCTGGTTTCGTGTGGAAACAGCTCTCTGGTGAGGAGGTGAGCTGGAGCAAGGATTTCCCAGCTGTGGACTCTGTGCTGGTGAGTTAGGGCCTAGAACCAGTGTTTCCTCTGCCCAGCCCCCAAGGTTGCTGCTCCCCAGGGCTGTCCTGAACCTTCTCCTACCACATACATGCTCCCTCTCCAATCCCATGTACTCCAGTAGCTTCAACTACTGTCACTATTCTGGTGACCCCTACTTCCTTATCTCTAGCCCCAACCTCTCTCCTAAGCCTGGGGCTATATATGCATTTACCTGCTGGACATCTGTCCCAACAAGGCACCTCGGGATCAACACACTCTTCATCCTCTCCCCAGTCTACTGCCCTCTAGGGCTCCCTGTCTCACAGTGGCACCACCACCCACCCCTCCCCATGCCAAGCCCTTTCAGGGTCCTTCTGCACTCCTCCTTCTCGC
The DNA here is from genome assembly GCF_011762595.2 of Tursiops truncatus. Taxonomy (NCBI): domain Eukaryota; kingdom Metazoa; phylum Chordata; class Mammalia; order Artiodactyla; family Delphinidae; genus Tursiops; species Tursiops truncatus. The sequence goes on from NC_047034.1 coordinate 147,026,572, forward strand.
TCACCTCCCACATTCTGTCACATCTGCCTCTGGAATCTGTCCACTTCCTCCATCTCACTACTTTCCCTCTAGTTCAGCCACTTTCATTTCTGACCCAACCACTGACTGCAAAAATTGTCAGTGTCCCTGTCTCCATTCTTACCCATCTGATCTCCAGCATCCAGAGTAATTCATTTCACTCTCCCTGTTTAAACCCTTCAGTAAATCCACTCTGGGCTTAGGATAAAATGCAGAGTCTGGAAAGGCCTTACATGACCCCTGTATCTCTGGACACCTGGTTCATGATCAGGCTCCAGCCAGACAGATTCCTAAGGCCTTTTGCTCTTTCCACCTTTTTCCAAGATGTTCTCTCTCCTGACTTCCTGGTGGCCCAGCCAATTCCCAGCCATCATTTGGGTCTCAGCTTAGCTGCCACTTCCTCCAGGACACCTTCCTGATCTCCAAGCCCGGTTAGGCATCGTCTTGATGCTTTCACAGCCCTTGTACTAACCCCCTCACTGCCCTCATTGCCTGCGTGAGGACTGCCTTGCCTGGCTGCCTCTCCTGCTTCCCTGTGAGCTTCTTGAGGAAAAACAAGGACTGTCTCTACAATGAAAAGATGACCTTCCTGCCTCTCTTCAACCCCCAGGTAAAGCTCCTGGAAGTGATGGAAGGAATGGACAAGGAGACATTTGAGTTCAAATTTGGAAAGGAGCTAACGTTCACCACTGTGCTGAGTGACCAGCAGGTGGTGGAGCTGATCCCTGGGGGTGCAGGCATCGTGGTGGGATTTGAGGACCGTTCCCGTTTCATCCAACTGGTGCAGAAGGCACGGCTAGAGGAGAGCAAGGAGCAGGTACTACCCAGAGGCCAGTGGAACAGAGAGCTTTGGGCTCGTTATAGCCAGAGCCCAGCCTGATAGGCCACCAGAACCCAGTCCCAAGAATTCCGGCCCCCACCATCCCTCTGCCCCACATCCCTGCTGATCAGTGAAGTACAGACACATTGTCTCCATGAGTGGAGGCCAAGGGTCCCCACCACACACTGAGCTGGGAGTTGTGCCCTCTTCCCCAGCCAGGCCCTTTCCCTCCTCCACAGGTGTCAGCCATGCAAGCAGGTCTGCTGAAGGTGGTGCCACAGGCTGTGCTGGACTTGCTAACGTGGCAAGAGTTGGAGAAGAAGGTGTGCGGGGACCCAGAGGTCACTGTGGATGCTCTGCGCAAGCTCAGTGAGTGTGGGGCAGGGCAGCGCAGTCCCGGGGTGGGGCTTAAGGACCTAAGAATTAATTCCATCTGGTTTTGTCCCCACCAGCCCGGTTTGAGGACTTCGAGCCATCTGACACACGGGTGCAGTATTTCTGGGAGGCACTGAACAACTTCACCAACGGTCAGTGGAAAGGGCAGAGTAATGTCTGGGTTCGGACTCCACTCCTGGGATACAGAGACAGGGCGGAAGCTGAAGAACTTCTTCCACCACCAGCACACGGGCACTGATTTCCTTCTCCTCCATCTAGAGGACCGGAGCCGCTTCCTGCGCTTTGTCACAGGCCGCAGCCGTCTGCCAGCTCGGATCTACATCTACCCGGACAAGCTGGGGTGAGTGCGGATGGGGAGGGGAGGTCCAGTCGAAAGAGGCTGTGGCTGGCCTTCTGCCCTGCCCCACAAACATATTCACGTGTCAGACCCCTGCCCTGTGCCCCTGCAATTGTTTCTGATCTTTGGTCCCTCCACGCCCCCAGCTATGAGACCACAGATGCGCTGCCTGAGTCTTCCACCTGCTCCAGCACCCTCTTCCTACCGCACTATGCCAGGTGGGTTTCCTAGGTTCCAGCCTGGGGAGTGGGGGGCGGGGGCGCGGGGGAAGGGTGGCATCCTAGGGTGGAGGAGGGCTTCAGGTACTGGGTGCAAAAATTGGAGCCACAAAGCCCCTGGTTGTGAAGGAGGGACCTCTACGCCTGGCGCTGATCAGCTCCCTGCCCCCTGCAGTGCCAAGGTGTGTGAGGAGAAGCTCCGCTACGCTGCATACAACTGTGTGGCCATCGACACCGACATGAGCCCTTGGGAGGAGTGAGTCGGCGCCAGGGGGCAGCCGCGGGCCGGCAGGACTGGTCCTGCGCAGGTCCCACTCGCCTCGCCCAGGAAGCCAGCGCACTCCGCCCTTGCGTGCGGTTGGAGTGGAGCAGTGGGTTGACACTGGTGGCCCAGCCCCGCAGACCCTCAAGCCCTACACGTGCTCGGGTTGCTCCCAGCATTATTTCGCATCTGTGAGAGGAATCTTCCACAAGCCCAGCAAAAGCTGCCAGGCCTGAGCTACTTGAAGGGGGCCTTCTAGCTCCCCACCCTGTGGACTTCGCTTCGGGTTCCAGCTCATTTTTTTCTCTCCTTGTTCTTCTCTGGTTTCAGCCTGGACTCAAAGCTAAAAACTCAGGGGGAGAGGGGAGGATGGAGGCTCCTCCCCAAACAAGGCTCCAGGGATGGATAGGGAATGATGGCCATCCTCCTTGGTCACCTGAACCAAGGATGAAGAAACTGCTGAACACCCTCTCCCTCACATATTGGTCTTTTCCTCCTCTCCCTCCAACCCCAAGGTGTGAGTTCTGACTTTCTTTCTCCAACTAAGTCTCAACTGACAAAGTGCCACCACCATCCCTGGCTCAGAACATACATGTATCCAAGATTCAACATTAAACATACATGTATCCAACATTAAACATACATGTATTCAACATTAAACATACATGTATTCAACATTAAATCTATACTACCACTGCCACCCCGTATTCATCACTTCTGCATCACCTCCAGCCTGACTCCCTGTCTGCTGTCTTACTCCCAGGACTTTGCACAGGCTAAGGCCAGTTATGTCCTCTCTGAAATCTTCAATAGCTCCTCTTTACTCAACTCTAAAATAAAGCCTAGACTTTAAACCTCCACCTAGGCTTTATGCACGTCCCTGCCCCAGCCCTCCCTCCCTTAAGGGCCTCCACGACACTCCATCAAAGAAGCTCTCGTACGTGGGAAGGTTGAATAAATGGATGAATTCATTCCTTCAGAGTGCGTTTATTGGGCTCCCGAGGGATGTTAAAGAAGACCGTTCCAGGACTTCAGGGTCCTGCTGGGAGCAAAGGAGATGTGTGTCAACGTGGGAGTGGTGGGGCTTCTCAATGGCAGAGATGAAATCTGGAGCTAAGCAGGGAAATAAGGCGTCCTCTGCCCAGAAGGGGGAAAGAAAGCTGGACAGGCATCTTCCGGGATGGGTGTGGTGATTCAGAGGATGGGAGTCCACCACCTTCAGTAACCAGGTGGGCAGAAGAATATGACCTCCTAGAGGACAGAGCCTTGCAATGGCTGAGAGACACCCGAATCAGGATGTGACATAAGAGGAGGCAGCGGCACTGCCACCCACCCCCCCACCCCGTCTCCAGGTACCACACAGCTAAGGTGCAGTCTAGAAGAGCATCCGTGCGTGTAGAGTACCCCCGAGAAGTCGTGCTCTCCCATCGCTTCTCCACGCCGTCCTCTAGGGCGCGCCCTGACACTGCCCTGGTGGAAAACTCGGCCTTGGTTTTGAGCGCCTCCCCTGGGGCTGTGCGCACCCCGAAGACTGCCTCCCCGTAATTCGGAGTCTGACTCTCCAGATGAGCCTCGCCGTCAGCACTCGCCTTACGGCTCCCCGACCGCTGCGCCTTGGGTGGTCCACAGGAGACGTGCCCCCTCCTCCGGCAGCCCCTTTCCGCCCAGGGAGCTGGAGGCGCAAGAGCCCCAGAGGCCGCGACTCCCCCGCAGCTCGGCTTTCCCGCCAAGCTCCCGCCGACTTGTCCCGCCCGGTGGGCGCGCCTTCCCCCTTCTCTCCTCTTCAGGGAAGGGCGTGGCCAGCACGCGCCTGCAGGAGGTAGTCCGTTTCTGTCTGGTACCGGCCACATGAGTCTTTGGTCTCTCTTTTATTTTGTAGCTTGCTCTTCATTCATTCATTCATTCATTCATTCATTCAGTGACTGCATGGAACAGCTGTGTCAGGCACCACACTAGGTGCAATGGATAAAACGGTGGCTCAACAGATAATTTTGGCCCTCTTGGGATTTAACCTTTAATGGAAAAGACATATATTAAACAGATAATGGCATAAACAACATTTAATAACATTTACGTAAGCGCTCCAAAGGAGAAATGAAAGGTTTCATGAAAAGAACAGGATGATTCTAACCAAAGTGGCTCAGAGAAATGCTAAATCCTTAGGGAGAATAACGGTACAAAGGCCAGCTGAGAAGCATGTTAACTGGAGTGTGAAGGGAAGAAAGAAATAAGACTCCAGCCTTGGAGACTCTTTGAGGGTTTTGCATTGAGCAGCCATGAGAGGGTTAAGCAAGGGAGTGACATGATTAGATTTGCCTTTGGCAGCTGCGTAAAGAATGAGTTGACAGGGAGAGAAACTGGAGGCAAGGAGGAATCCAAGCAGGAAATAATGGTCCCTGGAACAAGGCGGATACTCATTTTAACCATTATTTTTATTGGCTGCATTGTATTACATTGTAAGGAATTTCATAACTTTTATTCATTTAAAACCCTCTACAGATGGACATTAAGGTTGTTTACAAATTTTCGTATTGAAAATTACAAATGTTATAATAAACATCCTCATGCAGGTACTTCCCTGGTGGAGCAGTGGTTAAGAATCCACCTGCCAATGCAAGGGACATGGGTTTGAGCCCTGGTCCAGGAAGATCCCACATGCCACGGAGCAACTAAGCCCATGCGCCACAACTACTGAGCCTGTGCTCTAGAGCCTGCGAACCACAACTACTGAGCCCACAAGCCACAACTACTGAAGCCCATGCGCCTAGAGCCCATGCTCCACAACAAGAGAAGCCACCTCAATGAGAAGCCCACACACCGCAACTAGAGAAAGGCCGTGCATAGCAATGAAGACCCAACGCAGCCATAAATAAATAAATAAATGAACTAAAAAAAAAAAATCCTCATGCATTTATCCTTGCCTACCTATTTATTTTCTTAGACTAAGTTCCTAAAATCACTTCATCAATCTGCCATATTGCCCTCTAGGAAGGATGTAACAGTTTTCACTCCCTTTATTATCTATTTCCTAAACTCTTACCAACCTTGGGCATTTAGTTTAATGTGCAGAAAAATTATATGATTTTTATTTTAATTTGCATTGCTTTGGTTATTTACTATATTGAACAATTGTTTTTCTTCTTCATGAACTGCTCTTTATGTATTTTTGTCCATTTTTCTATTGTTTTCATTATTCTTTTCTTATTGATTTATAATCATCTTTGCATAGTACTAATATAAGCACAGCAAAGCACTGTGCTAGATGCTATATGTTATCTTGTTTTATCTTCTCAACAACTCTATGAAGTAAGTACTATTATTATGCCCATTTCCAGATGAGAAACCTAGAGCAAAGATTAATTAGTAAATTGCTCAGGGTCACGTAAGTAGTAAATGATGAAGCTACAATTTGGATTGTTGTCTGCCAGCTCCAAAGCCCGCTGACATGTTAACTAAGGCACTATGCCCTGTATATTAACCCCCTGTTGTGTCAGGTGTTATAAATATGTTTTTCCAGTCTGTACTTTGCCATTTAATTTCATATATGTTCTTTCCTAATATACAAAATTTTAAATTTTTATGAATTAAAATTCTTTTTCTTTATGGAAGAAACCATATATTGGATACACACCACAGGAAGGCAATAGAGTATACTAGTTAGGAGCACATTCTCTAGAGTTAGCTTGCCTATATTCATATCCTGGCTTAACCACATGTTGACCATGGGCAGTAGACAACAGCCACAGGTTTTCCAAATCCTTTGCCAGTTTCCTCAGCTTCCTTTTTTTTTTTTAACAGTAATTTAAAAAAAATATTTATTTATTTAGGCTGCACCGGGTCTTAGTTGTGGCACGCAGGATCTTCGTTGTGGCACGCACACTTCTCACTGTGGCATGCAAACTCTTAGTTGTGGCATGCATGCGGGATCTAGTTCCCTGACCAGGGATCAAACCCAGGCCCCCTGCATTGGGAGCGCAGAGTCTTACCCATTGGACCACGAGGGAAGTCCCTCAGCTTCCTTTTGTGAAGTACCTGTCCTTTACCATTGCTTTGAAATGCTGCGTTTTCACGTGCTTATCATCATTGTATGCTAAATTTTAATATATAAGAAATCTTTGTTTTGCACAGTAGTGCCAGGCTGTAAAAATGATCCTGCACTTTGAAACCGTGCAAAGAGATCTTAATAATCAAGTGGGGGGAGAGGCTTCCCTGATGGCGCAGTGGTTAAGAATCCACCTGTCAATGCAGGGACACAGGTTTGATCCCTGGTCAGGAAGATCCCACGTGCCGCGGAGCAAAAAACCCCGTGCGCTGCAACTGCTGAGCTTGCGCTCTAGAGCCTGTGAGCCACAACTACCGAGCCCACATGCTGCAACTACTGAAGCCTGCGCACCTAGAGCCCGTGCTCCACAACAAGAGAAGCCACCTCAATGAGAAGCCCGCGCACCGCAACAAAGAGTAGCCCCCGCTCACCGCAACTAGAGAAAGCCCGCGCACAGCAACGAAGACCCAAAGCAGCCAAAAGTAAATAAATAAATAAACAAAAAACCAAATAAATAAATAACTTTAAAAAATAATAATAATCAATGTGGGAAATTACCACTCTTCCATGACAAATGTTTTGTTAAAACATTAAAAACTCTCCTACAATTATAAATGTACAAGGAAACGAAAAACTAGTAAAACTAATAGTTACTTAGTACATTGAAATCTAAAGCATTTAGAAGATTTAAGAATTAAATTTCTTTCTTTCTTTGTAAAACGCTTATCAAGAGCAGTTTGAACAGTGCTTGCCTCTTTTTTCTTGCCTTGTAATATGGAGCAAGCATCTACTCTAAGTCTTGGTGAATGGTCATACTCCTCTCTAAGTTTAGATCACCTTCCAGCATTTTATTCTTTGTACTTTCAATCTCATGAAATCTCTCTGAGAATTCTTTTCATGTGAAGTTGTTGCTGACATCACTTCCTCTGGGACAACTTCATCCTTTTTGTCACAGCCACTTGCCTCATTTATATGGATAAGCTTGCCCTCACTAAGTCCTTCTGGCTGCATATCTATACTCTTTCAAGACAGAAGTGTTAACTTCCCCATGATACAACTCCATTTATGCTCAATTTGAATTTCACTTCCAGCATTATCACTTCTCATTTATTTGCTGCACTTTCATTTTGTTGGCCAATTCTCAATTATCCTTTTTTCTTTTTAATGTCACATGGGTTTATCACTGGAAGACAAGGAAGCAACACAACTATATTCTTTGCTGTCTATGAATGAACTGAATAAGAGATGTGCAGTGACTAATTACCAACAGACTTTAAAAAGTGACATGATTGTTCATTCATGGATGCACATCCAACATGATCCAAGTTGATTCTGACAATTTGCATTTATGGAGGAGAGAATTTTTGGAGGAACTTCACCATTTTTACTGATGTCACTTGTTCCTTTTGTATCTGTTTCTGAATTTATTAGATAGAAAGTTGTGGAAAAGGATTTCCCTGATGGCGCAGTGGTTAAGACTCTGTGCTCCCAATGCAGGGGGCCCGGGTTTGATCCCTGGTCGGGGAACTAGATCCCACATGCATGTCGCAACTAAGAGTTTGCATGCCACAACTAAGCTGGTGAGCTGCAACTAAGGAGGCCTCAAGCCGCAACTAAGGAGGCCTCAAACCACAACTAAGGAGCCCTCAAGCCGCAACAAAGACCTGGCACAACCAAATAAATAAATAAATAAAATATTTTTTTTAAGTTGTGGAAAGATTTAAATGAGACATAGATCACAAATTTCAATAACCTCTATAAAATTCTAAGACTTTATGCTGTCAATATGGTGTTCTCCCTCTCCCTGTCCCTCCTCCCTGCCTAACTTCTTCATATTCCCAAAGTACTTATCACCTTTTAGTATATGGTACAGTTTACTCATTTATTATTTAAGCTTCCTTATAATTTATGCTGCCTCTCCCTGCTACAATGAAGGCTGGATCCTTTTTTGTTCACTAATATCTTCTAAGAGCCTAAAACTATTCTTGGCACATAGTAGTCACTCAATAAATAGTTGTTCAATAAATAAATGAACTGTGGCCAATAAACCATACTTTTCAATTTAAAACCAAGGAAAATCAGCCATCTGAAAAGTTTTTCAATAAAGGAAGAAAATTTAAAAGTTGATTAAATCACTTATTTTTAAAGTTGGCCCATCAGTTTAGAGCATAAATGTCTAGATTCTGACCTTCAAAACCACCAACAATGAAAATTCTGTGTGCTTGAAAGGAAATATTGAATTCCTAGTTAATGAAGTTTCTTTCCAAGCTCTTTATGTAAACACTGGAGCATCATTTGGTCTCTAACTTGTCATGAATCTATTAGGAAACTGCTGGGCTTATGTACAAAAATAAAACACAAATATTTTGGGACCTGCAATTGGTTGCCAAAGTAGAGTTTCTCTTTTCACTTTTATCTTTCACTCAGCACTCTAAGAATAATAATCCCCTGCCCCACTGACAAGTCCTCAGCCAGATGGAGTAGATGAATATTGTGATGTGGCCAGTAAATTCCCAAAGAGAGATCTCTTGCAGACCGTGGGAAGAGTATTTCTGAGCCAAGGCCCAACTTTTGAAAGGTTTCTTTTGTCTCCCATAGTTTAAGGAGAACTTTAGAGCTTGACCTTCTTAAACTGTTTCCCCACCACATACAAACACATACACATAAATGTCCCTTAGGGAAGAAATGTGAACAGGAAACAAACATTATAGGGAATAGCCTGTATTCAATAAGCATTTATTAAATACTTCCTATGTAATTAATAATTAAAAGTAAATAATAAGAATGAGGCTAGGCATGAGGGCTAATAGTGTAGATTGACTTAGTGAAAAGAAGTGTTCCGAAGAAGAGATGTTATCAGCGACCCAGGCCCTCAGCCCAGTTTTCCTACCACCAAATCGGAGGACAAGGGGAAATTTCTGAGAAATTTCTAATTTGTTTAATATTATTACTTAGCATGTCCCAGATCCTGTGCTAGGATCTGTGGAGAGAGAAGTAAATAAGATACAGCCTTTGTCCTTAGGGGGCTCCCAGTGTGATACAGAAGACATGAAAAAGGAGATGACAATCCTTTGTGGTGAGTGCCATAATGTAAGGACTAGAAGCAGTGGGAGCCAGCAAGAAGTCCATGAGGCAGCAGTTCTTAAAGTAAGCTCCGTGGACCTCAGCGAGTCCCCAAGACCCTTTCAGGGGATCTATCAGGTCAAGGCTATTTTTTTTTTTTTTTTTTTTTTTTTTTTGCGGTACGCAGGCCTCTCACTGCTGTGGTCTCTCCCGTTAAGGAGCACAGGCTCCGGACACACAGGCTCAGCAGCCATGGCTCACGGGCCTAGCCGCTCCATGGCATGTGGGATCTTCCCGGACCAGGGCACGAACCCGTGTCCCCTGCATCGGCAGGCGGACCCTCAACCACTGCGCCACCAGGGAAGCCCCAAGGCTATTTTTATAATAATACTAAGACACTATCTGCCTCTCTCACTGCACTGATATCTGCACTGATGGTACAAAAGCAATGGTGGATAAAACTGCTGGTGCTTTAGCATCAATCAAATCAGAGATATCAAACTGTATTAATAGTCACTGTATTCTTCACTGCCACACACTTGCAATAAAAATTAAAATAAAAAAATAAAGTAAGTTTCACTTAATGTCTTTGATGAGGCAATAAAATAATTTTATTAAATCTTTGTCCTTGAGTACACATCTTTTTAATATTCTATGTGATGAAACAGGAAGTACACATGTAAAACTTCTGTGCATATATGAAAGAAGTATGATAGTTGTCTCCAGAAAATCACTTGGGCCATTGTTTGATTTTTGAACTACTGCTTTTTTCACAAAACACTATATTTACTTGAAAGAACAACTGACAAACTGTGGACAAAAGATTAACAAAAATGAGTGAATCGGGCTTCCCTGGTGGTGCAGTGGTTGAGAGTCCGCCTGCCGATGCAGGGGACACGGGTTCGTGCCCCGGTCCAGGAAGATCCCACATGCCGCGGAGCTGCTGGGCCCGTGAGTCATGGCCACTGAGCCTGCGCGTCCGGAGCCTGTGCTCTGCAACGGGAGAGGCCACAACAGTGAGAGGCCAGCGTACCGAAAAAAAAAAAAAAAAAAAATGAGTGAAGTAAGCCAGTCACTTCAAAGAAAACCACTAACAATGATAATATTTGAGCTTTCAAGAGAAAATCAGAAGTCTGGGAAAGTTGTATTTGTCATCACAAGCTTGCCAACATTTTTAAGGACTTTTCTAATGAGATTGGTGGTGATATTAACAAATGTGACTTTAAAAATATTGTATAATGAGTCAACATTAGGAAGATCTACATAACCTAGTGAACCAGTATTTTATAAATGATCAATGCATCAAGTTGCAAAATCATGCATGGGTAAAATGCCCATTCAAAATGCAAGTATTATAACAGAGTACAAAATGGTCATTGATATAAATGATTCTACATTGCAACTAATCTTTAACCAACTACCACTTACTGAGTTTGGTGTGTAGTATCGAAGAATACCCACATTATCTGACAAAGGCTATTAAAATATCTTTCCCTTTTCCAACGGTGTATCTGTGTGAGGTCGGGTTTTCATCACCCAAAACAACTGATGAGAAAATTCAGCTGTTCTCTATTAAGCCAGACATTAATGAGACATGCAAAAAGATGAATGAAACCATTGCATTCTTTCACTAATTTTTTTGCTTTGGAAACATAGTTATGTTTTCATTAAAATGTTACTGTTACCATGTAATAGGTTTAATTGTTTCAATTTTTTATGAATTACTGTTTTTAAAATTTCTCAGTTTGAATTTTTAATATGATAGATATCAACAGATATAATCTATACAAACAAACGTTCTTTGGGGTTCCCAATCATTTTTTTTTTCCAGAAATTTATTTTATTTATTTATTTTTGGCTGCATTGGGTCTTCGTTGCTGAGCGCGGGCTTTCTCTAGTTGTGGCGAGCAGGGGCTCCTCTTCCTTGTGGTGCATGGGCTTCTCATTGCGGTGGCTTCTCTTGTTGCAGAGCACGGGCTCTAGGCGCGTGGGCTTCAGTAGTTGCAGCATGAGGGCTCAGTAGTTGTGGCTGACGAGCTCTAGAGCACAGGCTCAGTAGTTGTGGCGCATGGGCTTAGTTGCTCCGTGGCATGTAGGATCTTCCCGGACCAGGGTTCAAACCTGTGTCCCCTGCATTGGCAGGCGATTCTTAACCACTGTGCCACCAGGGAAGCCCCCAATATTTTTTTTCAACTAATTTTTATTGGAGTATAGTTGCTTTACACCCAATAATTTTTAAGAGTGTAAAGGGTCCAGGGACCAAAACGTTTGAGAACTGCTGCCCTAAGGGAATAATTTAAAGTGAGTTTAAACTGAAGTAATCCCTCAACTGCTTTCCTCAACTAGAGGAGGAAGTTCTCTAGCTCCCTGAAAAACATTTGCTAGTTTAAACATGAGCATTTAAAATGGGTGATAGGAGCTTCCCTGGTGGCGCAGTAGTTGAGAGTCCGCCTGCCGATGCAGGGGACGCGGGTTCGTGCCCGGTCCGGGAAGATCCCACATGCTGCGGAGCGGCTAGGCCCGTGAGCCATGGCCGCTGAGCCTGCGCGTCCGGAGCCTGTGCTCCGTAACGGGAGAGGCCACAACTGTGAGAGGCCCGCGTACGGCAAAAAAAAAAAAAAAAAAAGGATGACGGAACCCTCTTGTACTGTTGGTGGGAATGCAAATTGATACAGCCACTATGGAGAACAGTATGGAGGTTCCTTAAAAAGCTAAAAATAGCATTACCACACGACCCCACAATCCCACTACTGGGCATTAACCCAGAGAAAACCGTAATTCAAAAAGACACATGCACCCCAATGTTCACTGAAGCACTATTTACAATAGACAAGTCATGGAAGCAACCTAAATGCCCATCGACAGACGAATGGATAAAGAAGATGTGGTACATATATACAATGGAGTATTATTCAGCCATAAAAAGGAACGAAACTGGGTCATTTGTAGAGACGTGGATGGACCTAGAGACTGTCATACAGAGTGAAGTAAGTCAGAAAGAGAAAAACAAATATCGTATATTAACACATATATGTGGAATCTAGAAAAACGGTACAGATGAACTGGTTTGCAAGGAAGAAATAGAGACACAGATGTAGAGAACAAATATATGGACACCGAGGGGGGAAAGTGTGTGTGGGTGGTGGTGGGATGAATTGGGAGATTGGAATTGACATGTATACACTAACATGCATAAAAAAGATAACTAATAAGAACCTGCTGTATAAAAAATAAATAAAATTAAATTTAAAAAAATGGATGACAGGGTCTTCGCTGGTGACACGGTGGTTGGGAGTCTGCCTGCCGATTCAGGGAACGCGGGTTCGTGCCCTGGTCAGGGAGGATCCCACATGCCGCGGAGCGGCTGGGCCCGTGGGCCATGGCCACTGCGCCTGCGCGTCCGGAGACTGTGCTCCGCAACGTGAGAGGCCACAGCAGTGAGAGGCCCGCGTACCGCAAAAAAAAAAAAAAAAAAAAAATGGATGACAGATATGAAGTTGAATGCTGTTCTTCCTTCATAACTAGTTCTTACCTCAAAACCATGCTATAATTCCCAAGGCTTCTGCTTGCTTGGGCTAATACCAAGGAAAGAGAGAATCTTGCTGCAGAAGGAAAGGGTAGTCAAGTTTCAGGTCTCTTGTGGCCAAATCAATCACTTCACGGCTCGGCTCCCTTTTACCAACTCAGTGTTTTGAGTTAAAACAAACAATTTTCCAATAACTCATCACCAGCATTCTAAAGTGAAGGAGAGGCAGGGCAAGGATAGGCTGGTTTTATGGATGTGGCTCAGGACTTTTTCTTAGTAAGTTCTAAGCTGAGCTCCTATTCTTCTGGCTGAAAGTCTGGGGAAAATTACAAGTCCTATCTTTCTCATTGGTTGTTGTATCCCCAGCATCTAGCATCTAAGATACTGGTTGGCACATATTAGGCACGCAAAAAATATTGTTGAATGAAGTCAAACTCGTTTATTTTTATTGCAGAAATTAGACTCTGCCTCCTAACTGGCAGGGAGCTAAGGCAACTCAAGATTTAAGAGATGGATAGAAAAAGAGGAAGCTTCCAAAAGATTTAAGAAATTGCAGGAATGTGTGTGTGAGAGAATGACCATTGTTCCTGCTGTCTAATGTAGTTTAGGGAATTCTCTGGTGGTCCTGTGGTTAGGACTCAGTGCTTTAACTGCCCTGGCCTGGCCTCAATCCCTGGTAAGATCCCCGCAAGCCACGCAGAAAAGAAAAAAAAAAAAGAAAAAAAAATCAGATAATGTAGCTTAACAATCTGTGTCAAAATTTACTGCTTAAAACAAATAAATATTTTATTATTATCTCTCACAACTGTTGGAGTCTAGACTCAGGTGTTTGAGTCATGGTAGAACTCCCCTGCTTCCAGGGAGTCTGTTCTCAACACAGCAACCAAAGTGATCCTTTTAAAAACTGTTACATCGCTGCTCCTCTGCATAATTCAAGGTCCTCACAACGGCCTACAAGACCCACAGGATCTGAATTCTTCACCCTCTTCCCCATTGCCTCTCTAGCCTCCTCTGCCATCATCCACTCTCACCCTGGCTTACTTTGCTTTAGCCATATTGGTCTCCTTGCTGTTCTTTGAACTTGCCATCTCTCTTCAGGGCCTTTGCACTTGCTGGCTAGTCTTCTGGGAAGGCTCTTACCCAAGATATACATTTGACTCACTCTCTCCAAGCCACTGTTCAGTGTCACCATCTCAATGAGATCTTCCCTAATCCCACACCCCCGAACAACTGTTTTGATGGCTACAAGTGGATGTTTTCCATACCATAATAGTCTGGTTCAGAAAGCCAACGCTGAGTCGCCACATTAGACCTCACTGGACATAGAAAACCTTGGCAATCCTTGGTGAGTTCTCCACTGGCTAGCCCCAAACCGCAGCTCCCAAAGAGCTCTCTTTTCGCAGAGTGGCGGTTGAGGCCAGGTCCTAGAAGGAGAACTGCCTGAAGGAAGAGGCTATGACTAGTTCCCCTGCCCTGTGAGGGACGCTCAATGGGCCTTGGTGATGTGTGAACGAACGAAAAGGCTCAGGCGGCCCCGCCTCCTCGCCTCCTCCCCTCCTCCCCGCCGTGCCCTTCTCGGCCGGCATCTATCACTCGGTGCTCGTTCCTTCTGCGCGGGCCTGCCCAGTTCGTCCCATCGATCTGCCCGGCCATCGCGCGCCTGCGCCTTTGGGCTGTCAGTCGGCGGCGGCGTGGGGAGCCACGCGAGCGAGGGGTTGTGGCGCGCGGGGACGTGAGGTAAAGCTGCGGCTAGTGCGCTGCCAGGCTGCGCACGAGCTGGCTGGCGGGGTGAGTCGCGCGGCGGAGGCCGCCGGGCCTTGCTGCACCGGAGGGAGGCGGGCTCCTCGAGCCTGGTTAAGGAGGGCCTGAGCGGCTGGCGGGGGTGCAGAGTCTGAGTCGCCAGCTCGAGTGCCTGCCCGACCCGGCCTCAGAGCCAAGTGCCCGAACTAGAAGGAAGCTCGGGGAGAATCCGAGCCAGCCACCTCGTGCAACAGATGGGGAAACTGAGTTTCAGGGAGGGGAAGATCTGCTAGAAGTCACAGCAACTGAGCACCAGACCCAGGAGCAGACGCCCTGAGCACAGTGCCTAGTCTTTTACACTGAAGTCCTTCGTTCATTTATTCTGTTTTTGGTTGTTTAGGTGCAAGACAGTGAAATACAATAAGTTCTGGCTGAGAGATCAGTTATGATACGGTGTTTTATCTTACCAGTTTACAAAGGGAGAAGGCAGTGAGTGCTATGACGGAGGCAGGTCTGGGATGCCATAACACCCCCTTTAAAACTTGAGTGGCTAACGCGTCTTTGCCTTCATTCCCATCACCCAGAGTCGTGGTAGTGACACTGAGACATTTGACAGGCTGCCTGGTATCATGGATGGTTATGTTCATGATTATCACCCAGAGCCTCATTGAGAGCAGGAACCTCTGTGAACCTAGTGACCTGGGTTCTAATGTTTGAGCTTGAGTCTTACCACGGGGTTGTTGTGAGGTTTACAGATGCTCATTCCACAGAGCACTGATTGAGTGCCTAGCATCTGACGGGAGTTGTGTCAAGTACTGGGGATACAGCAGTGACAGTCAAGGAACTCATAGGAAATAGACATTTAAATAAATGTGCAACACAGCCTGTAAAGGTAGAGATGATCTGTACATAGTAGAGTGGAAGCAATTAAGGAGGAAAGATTTACTTCTCCAGGAGGGTGGGAACGGATAGGAATGGCTTTTTAGGCAAGGTGGTTCTTGAACTGAGTCTTAAAAGTCTAATAGGTGATTAAATACTAGGCACAGGAGAAAGGCAAACTAGGAGGCAAGAATAGCAATACAGGGACCAGAATTATGGTTCAGCTGGCACAGAAGGCTTCCATGACCTATCGAATATCAAACATAATGCTTGTCATGGGATTGACATTATTATGTGTGCTTTACATAGATTAACTCATTTAATATTTATAAATCTATGTGAAGTAGAAACTGTAATTATTCTCATCTTAGAAAATTAAGAAGACTGAGGTGGAGAAGTTATGTAGCTTGCCCTGGATCACACAGCTAATTCATGGTAGAACTAGAATTCAGACCCAGGCCGTCTAGCTTGAGGGCCTGTGAACTTAACCACCAGTCTCACGTCTAGAAACTGAGGACGCTGAGAGTTTTAAATGTCAGGCCCCTTGTTACTTCACCTGTAAGTGGCAGAACCAGAACTCAGACTCAGGTCTTTTGACACTTAAGGGTCCAGAGCTCTTTTCAACATAACATCAGATGTTATGGGAGTTATACAGTGCCAGATTGAAGTTAAATTCCAATCTGAGGCAGTGCCTGCTGGAATTGAAATTACTACATCTTAAAGTTGTGGATGTTGGGCAAGAGCCTTCACTTTGTGCTTGGGTGTACAGGGTGTGAGTGTTGTAGATTAGATACTGATGTGAGGAGCACAGGACTGATCACAATTACGGTAAAGGTGCAACATTATTTGCCAGTTTGGTGTTCAATAATTTTTTTTCTAAACATTGAATTTCACACTTGTTTTTGAAAGGTTACATCATTGGTTGTAAGTCAAAGAGTACTTTTATTTTAAATCAATAAGGATTTGTGATTTTTTTAACGTCTTTATTGGAGTATAATTGCTTTACAATGGTGTGTTAGTTTCTGCTGTATAACAAAGTGAATCAGCTATACATATATCCCCATATTCCTCCCTCTTACATCACCCTCCCACACTCCCTATGCCACCCCTCTTGGTGGACACAAAGCACCGAGCTGATCTCCCTGTGCTATGCGGCTGCTTCCCACTAGCTATCTATTTTACATTTGGTAGTGTATGTATGTCCATGCCACTCTCTCACTTTGTCCCAGCTTACCCTTCCTCCTCCCTGTGTCAACTCCATTCTCGATGTCTGCATGTTTATTCCTGTCCTGCCCTAGGTTCTTTAGAACCTTTTTTTTTTTTTTTTTTTTTTTTTTTTGCGGTACGCGGGCCTCTCACTGTTGTAGCCTCTCCCGTTGTGGAGCACAGGCTCCGGACGCGCAGGCTCAGCGGCCGTGGCTCACGGGCCCAGCCGCTCTGCGGCACCTGGAATCCTCCCGGACCGGGGCACGAACCCATGCCCCCTGCATCGGCAGGCAGACCCCCAACCACTGCGCCACCAGGGAAGGCCAGAACCTTTTTTTTAGATTCTATATATATATGTGTTAGCATACGGTATTTGTTTTTCTCTTTCTGACTTACTTCACTCTGTATGACAGACTCTAGGTCCATCCACCTCACTACAAATAACTCAATTTCATTTCTTTTTATGGCTGAGTAACATTCCATTGTATATATGTGCCACATCTTCTTTATCCATTCATCTGTCGATGGACACTTAGGTTGCTTCCATGTCCTGGCTATTGTAGGTAGAGCTGCAATGAACATTGTGGTACATGACTCTTTTTGAATGATGGTTTTCTCAGGATATATGCCCAGTAGTGGGATTGCTGGGTCATATGGTAGTTCTACTTTTAATTTTTTAAGGAACCTCCATATTGTTCTCCATAGTGACTGTGTCACTTTACATTCCCACCAACAGTGTAAGAGGGTTCCCTTATCTCCACACCCTCTCCAGCATTCACTGTTCATAGATTTTTTGATGATGGCCATTATGACCGGTGTGAGGTGATATCTCATTAAAGTTTTGATTTGCATTTCTCTGATGATTAGTGATGTTGAGTATCCTTTCATGTGTTTGTTGGCAACCTGTATATCTTCTTTGGAGAAATGTCTGTTTGGGTCTTCTGCGCATTGTTGGATTGGGTTGTTTCTTTTTTTGATATTGAGCTACATGAGCTGCTTGTATATTTTGGAGATTAATCCTTTGTCAGTTGCTTCCTTTGCAAATATTTTCTCCCATTTTGAGGGTTGTCTTTTGGTCTTGTTTATGGTTTCCTTTGCTGTGCAAAAGCTTTGAAGTTTCATTAGGTCCCATTTGTTTATTTTTATTTCCATTTCTCTAGGAGGTGGGTCAAAAAGGATCTTGCTGTGATTTATGTCAGAGAGTGTCCTGCCTGTGTTTTCCTCTAAGAGTTTTATGGTGTCTGGCCTTACATTTAGGTCTTTAATCCATTTTGAGTTTATTTTTGTGTATGGTATTAGGGAGTGTTCTAATTTCATTCTTTTACATGTAGCTGTCCAGTTCCCCCAGCACCACTTATTGAAGAGGCTGTCTTTTCTCCACTGTATATTCTTGCCTCCTTTATCAAAAATAAGTTGACCATATGTGTGTGGGTTTATCTCTGCGCTTTCTATCCTGTTCCATTGATCTATATTTCTATTTTTGTGCCAGTACCATATTGTCTTGATTACTGTAGCTTTGTAGTATAGTCTGAAGTCAGGGAGCCTGATTCCTCCAGCTCCGTTTTTCTTTCTCAAGATTGCTTTGGCTATTCGGGATCTTTTGTGTTTCCATACAAATTGTGAAATTTTTTGTTCTTGTTCTGTGAAAAATGTCATTGGTAGTTTGATAGGGATTGCATTGAATCTGTAGATTGCTTCGGGTAGTATAGTCATTTTCACAATGTTGATTCTTCTAATCCAAGAACATGGTATATCTCTCCATCTGTTTGTATCATCTTTAATTTCTTTCATCAGTGTCTTATAGTTTTCTGCATACAGGTCTTTCTTTTCCTTAGGTAGGTTTATTCCTAGGTATTTTATTCTTTTTGTTGTAATGGTAAATGAGAGTGTTTCCTTAATTTCTCTTTCAGCTTTTTCATCATTTGTGTATAGAAATGCAAGAGATTTCTGTACATTAATTTTATATCCTGCTACTTTACCAAATTTATTGATTAGCTTTAGTAGTTTTCTGGTAGCATCTTTAGGATTCTCTATGTGTAGTGTCATGTCATCTGCAAACAGTGACAGTTTTACTTTTTCTTTTCCGAGTTGGATTCCTTTTATTTCTTTTTCTTCTCTGATTGCTGTGGCTAAAATTTCCAAACTATGTTGAATAATAGTGGTGAGAGTGGGCAACCGTGTCTTGTTCCTGATCTTAGTGGAAATGATTTCAGTTTCTCACCATTGAGGATGATGTTGGCTGTGGGTTTGTCATATACGGCCTTTATTATGTTGAGGTAAGTTCCCTCTATGCCTACTTTCTGGAGGGTTTTTATCATAAATGGGTGTTGAGTTTTGTCAAAAGCTTTTTCTGTATCTATTGATATGATCATATGGTTTTTCTCCTTTAATTTGTTAATATGGCTTATCACATTCATTGATTTGCGTATACTGAAGAATCCTTGCATTCCTGGTATAAACCCCACTTGATCATGGTGTATGATCCTTTTAATGTGCTGTTGGATTCTGTTTGCTAGTATTTTGTTGAGGTTTTGATTTATGATCTTTTATTGTGCCTCTCTTCTGTGGTAGCTGCTGTAAAGAGATTTTTTTGAATGTCAAACAGGTTCATTTATTACCTTGAGTGTGAAAAAAAGGAGTTAATTTGGTTTGTTTCTGCAATTGGGCTCTGCAAATCTAGGTTAAGATACAAGCCTACCTTTGTGTTTATAGTGATATCTTTCAAGTTGGGGGTAATGAGAAAATGGGAGCAAGTGGCTGGATTATTGGAAAATCTTAACTCATTTCACACTTTTCAGAGATCTAATGTGCTTGTATTTGTGCTGTTAATTCTAGTCAGAAGTTTAAAATTTTTTTCAAGGAATATGAACTCACATATCAGAAAACAAATTGGTAAACTCTTACTCCTTTAAGAGTCAGCTCAAGCATTACTTTCCTGTAAAACCTTCCATCTTTTCTAGGAAGACTTAGGTGTTACCATCACTATACATGCCTACTGCATCTTGGATGTATCCCTGCCATGGCATTAATGATAATGTACTGTAATTTATTCTATTTGTCTTCACTTAATTGTGAGCAACTCAAGAACAAGGACCAGATTTTTTTTTTTCTTAATTCATATCCCTCCTCCAGCCCATCTCCCCAGGTTGGAGCTGAGAGTATATATCCGTGAGTAAGAGAATAGGATAAATGTGATGTTTATACTGCAGCTAAGGACCCTTTCTTATTCTGGTTACTGGAGTTGGAAATGATGTATTTGTCATAAGTGGATATCAATAACCTAACTAAAAATAGGATTAGTACTGTGTATGCTTTGATTTTTGTTACTTCTTTTTCTCTTGTTTTTCTCTGTGATTGCAGTTTGTAAAAATGGAATTTCAAGCAGTAGTAATGGCAGTTGGAGGGGGATCTCGGATGACAGACCTGACTTCCGGTATTCCCAAACCTCTGCTTCCAGTTGGGAACAAACCTTTAATTTGGTACCCATTGAATCTGCTTGAACGTATTGGATTTGAAGGTGAGTTATGGCAATGAGATGTACTCATAAAACTTTTAGGGTGTTTGATCCCAGTGATTTGTCAGTTTTATGAGGGTGAGACAGGATGAATGCAAGAAGACTAGGACTCAATGTTGGCTGGAGACTGGCCTCTTTAAATTAGGAACTCAGAAGTACTCTATCGCTGTGTGAAAAAGGTTGAGAAGATAGTGCTAAGTGTTACTTTTTTAGAGCTAGTCTCCACGGTGATCTAAGATGAACCCTGGAAGGATGTCAGAACATGATATGAGGAATACGAGTGCCTCATAGTCAGTACTTACTGAGAACCTGTATGTGCCAGGTAATATATTAAGCACTAGGGTACAGAATTGAAAATATTAACTCGGAACCTGATTTCTAGAACCTTAAAGTCTATTGGAAAGATACACATGTAAACAGATTATCATCGTGAAATGTGATAAATGTTATAACAGAGGCACATTATAAGTGCTTGTTATAAGGAAGTTGCTGTTTCTACTTGAGGGATTCAGAGAAGGCTTACAGAGTAGCTGACCCTTGAATTGAGTCTTGAAAAATAGATTACCAGGCCTACCAGTGTGGAGAGAGCATTCCATACAGAAGTAATAATGTATGCAGAGATAGAGTCATGATCAGCACAGCATGTTCTGGCAGCTACTTTTCATTTTATTTGGCTGTAATATCAAGTGTAAGGGGGGAGGAGTAGATGTAATGAGAGAAGTAAACAGGGATCATGCTATGAAGGGCCTTGTATTGCATGCTGATGAATGTAGATTTTTTTTCCTGAAAGCAGTGGGGAACCAGTGAAAGGCTTAAACCGAGGTTTAATATGGTTAAATTAGTGGGGGTTTTTTTTGTTTTTTTTTTTTTTGCTGTACGCGGGCCTCTCACTGTTGTGGCCTCTCCCGTTGCGGAGCACAGGCTCCGGACGCGCAGGCCCAGCGGCCATGGCTCACGGGCCCAGCCGCTCCGCGGCACGTGGGATTCCCTCGGACCGGGGCACGAACCCGTGTCGCCTGCATCGGCAGGCGGACTCGCCACCAGGGAAGCCCTAAATTAGTGTTTTAACTATTCTAAGTCCTTTGCATCTTTATATAAATTTTAGAATCAGCTTATCAGTTTCTACAAAAAGTGTTGCTTCAGGGCTTCCCTGGTGGCGCAGTGGTTGAGAGTCCGCCTGCCGATTCAGGGGACACGGGTTCGTGCCCCGATCTGGGAAGATCCCACATGCCGTGGAGCGGCTGGGCCCCGTGAGCCATGGCCGCTGAGCCTGCGCGTCCGGAGCCTGTGCTCCGCAACGGGAGAGGCCACAACAGTGAGAGGCCCGCGTACAGCAAAAAAAAAAAAAAAAAAAAAAAAAAAAGGTTGCTTTAATTTTGATTGAGATTGAATTGAATCCATAAATCAGTAGGAAGAGAATTCACATCGTCATAATATTGAGTCTTCTGATCCAGGAGCGTGGTATATCTCTCCATTTATTTAGGTCTTTTGTAATTTCTCTCAACAGTGTTTTATAGTTTTCAGTGTATAGGACTTACACATATTTTGTTAGATTTATTTCTAAGTAGTTGATATTTTTGATGTTATCATAAATGGTAATTATTCCAGTTTCCAGTAGTTTGTTGCTAGTACATAAAAATACAGTTTCTTTATGCTGACCTTGCATCCTGTAACTTTTCTAAATACACTTATTATTAATTCTTGTAGCTTTTTGTAGATTCCTTAGGATTTTCTACCGTTTGACCTTTATAGGTCAAACTGTAGACATTGACATTTATAGACATTACACCCAGTAAAGGAGAATGCACATCCTTTTCAAGTGCTAAGAACCTTTACCAAAATAGACCATATTTTTAAAAATAAAACAGGTCTCAGTAAATTTATAAAGATTAAAATCATACAAAATATATTCTCTGACCACAGTAGAGTTAAATTAGAAATCAATAACAGAGAGGTATCAAGAGAATCCCTAAGTATTTGGAAATTAAACCACATATTTCTACATAACCCAAAGAAGAAACCACAAGGGAAATTTTTTTTAAAATTTTTATTGTAGGATAGTTGATTTACAACGTTGTGTTAGTTTCAGGTGTACAGCAAAGTGAATCAGTTATACATATATCCATTCTTTTTTTTAGATTCTTTTCCCATATAGGCCATTATAGAGAATTGAGTTCCCTGTGTTGTACAGTAGGTTCTTATTAGTTATCTATTTTATATATAGTAGTGTGTCTATGTCAATCCCAATCTCCCAGTTTTACCCCCCCCATCCCCTTGGTTTTCTACATCTGTGACTCTACTTCTGTTTTGTAACTAAGTTCATTCGTACCCTTTTTTTAGATTCCACATATAAGCGATATCATATGATACTTGTCTTTCTGTGTCTGACTTCACTCAGTATGACAATCTCTAGGTCTATCCATGTTGCTGCAAATGGCATTATTTTGTTCTTTTTTATGGCTGACTAATATTCCATTGTATATATGTACCACATCTTCTTTATCCATTCCTCTGTTGATGGATATTTAGGTTGCTTCCATGTCCTGGCTATTGTACATAGTGCTGCAGTGAACATTGGGGTGCATGTATCTTTTCAAATTATTGTTTTCTCCGAGTATATGCCTAGGAGTGGGATTGCTGGGTCATATAGTAGTTCTATTTTTAGGTTTTTTTTTTTTTTTTTTTTTTTTTTTTTTGAGGTACGCGGGCCTCTCACTGCTGTGGCCTCTCCCGTTGCGGAGCACAGGCTCCGGATGCGCAGGCTCAGCGGCCATGGCTCACAGGCCCAGCCGCTCCGCGGCATGTGGAATCTTCCCGGACCGGGGCATGAACACGTGTACCCTGCATCGGCAGGCAGACTCTCAACCACTGTGCCACCAGGGAAGCCCTATTTTTAGTTTTTTAAGGAACTTGCATACTGTTCTCCATAGTGGTTGTATCAATTTACATTCCCATCAACAGTGTAGGAGGGTTCCCTTTTCTCCACACCCTGTCCAGCATCTATTGTTTGTAGATTTTTTGATGATGGCCATTCTGACCAGTGTGAGGTGATACCTCATTGTAGTTTTGATTTGCATTTCTTTAATAATTAGTGATGTTGAGCATCTTTTCATGTGCTTTTTGGCCATCTGACCACAAGGGAAATTAGAAAATATTTTGAACTTACTGAAAATAAAATTTCAGTATATTAAAATTTGAGGGATATAGCTAAAGCAATGATTAGAGAAAAATTTTTAGCATTAAGCACTCTGTTAGAAAAGAAAAAAGTGTCTCAAATTATCATCTAAGCTTCTACTTTGACAAGCTGGAAAAAGAGGAGCAAATGAAACCCAAATAAGTAGAAAAAAGGAAATAAAAATAATAAGAGCAGAAATAAATGAAATAGAAACCAAAAGTGTTAGAGAAGATCAGTAAAACCAGACGATGGGGTGGTTTTTGAAAAAAATCAATAAAATTATTAAATTTTAATTAGACTGATCAGAAAAAGGAGAGAAAACACAAATTGTTAATAACAGGAATGAGAGAGGGAACATCACTACAGATCCTATAGACATTAAAAAGATAATGAGCAGGGGAGTTACCTGGTGGTCTAATGGTTAGGATTTGGTGCTTTCACTGCTGTGGCCCAGGTTCAATCCCTGGTCTGGGATCTGAGTTCCCACAGCCATGCAGTGCAGCCAAAAAAACAAACAAAAAAGATAGTAAGTAAATATTGTGAACAACTTTATGGTGATAAATTTGACAACTCAGATTTTTTAAAAAATTGCTTTGGAAGCTTTGTGAAGAATCAGTGTGGAGGAGTTAAGACTAGAAGCAGGGATATGAATTAGGAGATTGTTACCAAAGTCCACACTAGCAATGAAGAGGGTCTGAGCCAAGGCATTTAGCACTAAGGATGGAGAAGAAGGACCATCTGAAAAAGTTGTTGATTAATGGGGATGGGTAGC
The DNA here is from genome assembly GCF_011762595.2 of Tursiops truncatus. Taxonomy (NCBI): domain Eukaryota; kingdom Metazoa; phylum Chordata; class Mammalia; order Artiodactyla; family Delphinidae; genus Tursiops; species Tursiops truncatus. The sequence goes on from NC_047034.1 coordinate 147,050,540, forward strand.
AGAAAGAAAGGGAAGATTCCTTCTACTTTTTGCTTGGGTAACTAGGTGGGTAACTAGGTAATAGGAAAGGGAATATGGGACAAGGAACAGGTTTTTTGTTTTTTTGTTTTTCATTTCAGGTGACTTTTATTTTTTTAAATTAATTTTTATTGGAATATAGTTGCTTTACAATGTTGTGTTAGTTTCTGCTGTACAGCAAAGTGAATCAGTTGTATGTATACATATATCCCCTCTTTTTTTGGATTTCCTTCCCATTTAGGTCACCATAGAGCACTGAGTAGAGTTCCCTGTGCTATACAGTAGGTTCTCGTTAGTTTTCTATTTTATGCATAGTAGTGTATATATGTCAATCCCAATTTCCCAATTCATCCCACCGCCCCCTTCCCCCCTTGGTATCCATACGTTTGTTCTTTACACCTGTGTCTCTATTTCTGCTTTGCGTGTAAGTTCATCTGTATCATTTTTCTAGATTCCACGTATAAGCAATATTATACATTTGTTTTTCTCTTTCTGACTTACTTCACTCTATATGACAGTCTCTAGGTCTATCCACGTCTCTGCAAATGGCACAATTTCGTTCCTATTTATGGCTGAGTAATATTCCATTGTATGTATGTACCACATCTTCTTTATCGTTCCTCTGTTGATGGACATTTAGGTTGCTTCCCAAGGAACAGGTTTGAGCGAAGACAATGAGTTTGGCTTTGGCCACAATGAGTTTGAGGTGTTCTATAGTTAGATATAGCAAATCAGAATACCAGATGGAGGTGGTGCCAGATCCTGGGCCCCAGGGTTGTGATCCAGTGTTTATTCCACTCATACCTTCTTGAGATAGACCCATGAACACTTCTTTGCAGTAGTCTGTATGACATTGACCTTAAGAGAGGTGTTTTATTTTTTTAATAAAACATTTTAAAAAACATTTATTTTAATAAAATAAAAATATTTATTCGGTTGTGCTGGGTCTTAGTTGTGGCTCACAGGCTCCTTAGTTGTGGCATACGAATGTAAACTCTTAGTTGCAGCATGCATGTGGGATCTAGTTCCCTGACCAGGAGTCGAACCTGGGCCCCCTGCATTGGGAGCGCGGAGTCTTAACCACTGCGCCACCAGGGAAGTCCCAAAGAGATGTGTTTTAGAAAAGGTTTTCTCTTTAGATCTCAGTCTTACAGGTGAAGGACACATCTTAATACACTTTTAAATATACTACTTCCCTGTAGTAAGTTCTTATGGATTTGTCATCTATAACTTTTTTTTTTTCACTTTTGCTATATATCTTTAGTTATGCTTGGTGATGACCTTTTGTGGTATATAGAAAATTCCTTCTCACTGAGGCTCAGTCAGAATTTGGAGAATGTCTCCTAAATATGGGATTCTTTAGTTGAACAGTAAACTCTATGTTCACTCTGTTCATGTTGTTTGTGATTTTAGGGAAGTTAACATAGCCCCGCTTAGCATTAGTCTCTCTCCATACGGAAGATTCCTGGTCCAATTATGAGACTGACTGTCCCGTGTTTATAGTTACTCCCTTCACTCTACCTAAAATGTCCTCTCCAACCTATGGAAGTGTCACCTTCTCTTTGAAATCACAAAGAGTTTTAATCACAAACAGTTTTAATCAGAGCATAATCATCCTCTATGCTTTCATCACACTTTGTTTTTCTATCTCAGTACCTCTCAAGGCCTGCTTTATGCTGTAGTTAGTGGCATGGGAGACTGATCTCCCTGAGAGCAGGTACTGTGTCTAATTCATCTTTGTAACATCAACATTTTATGTACAGTATGAACTAAAGAAATTTTTGTTGGACTTGAATTCATCATGGCCTGCCTCAGAGGCGATCCCTTCCATGAAGCCTTCCTTAATTAATCATTTCCATGTCTAATTTTTCCATATTACGTTTCTTAAGAATGGGAACCATGTTTAGTTCATTTCTGAATTCTCAGTGCCTATTTGTCCTTTACATATTAAATGTATTTGTACTTATTGGTTGAATGAGTGAGTTAATGACTGAAAGAAAGCCAAATGGGGAAAGGAAGAAAGTGAGAAGGAAAGAAGAAAGGTTAAATGATTTGAAAAAGAAAGAGGAAGAAAGAAGGGAAGAAAATAGAAAAGAGAATGATTATAGTGAAAGGGAGAGATAATTGAGCACGATCATGGAACAAGTAGTGGAAATTGTTACACTTTAGAGGTGCTAAAATCTGATCTTCAGATATCAGCAACACATGTTATATTGCAGTGGGTTATATTACCCTGCCAAAGATCCATGACAAAACCCCAAGTTTTCTGTCATTAATTGATAGCTACCTGGATAAGGTGAAGGCATCTATTACGTGGAAACTGCCTGTTACTGGGTTCATTGTGATCCTCAGTGAAGCACTAATGGCTGTCTGATGGAGAGTGGTGATAGCTCTTTCTTTGGAGTGAATGAAGAGTTAAAATGTGATCCTATTTGTATATGCTTTGATAAATGCTCTTCTAAATTCTTTACATCAGGAAGAAGTGGTGTGTAATGTATTAGTTAAAGCATGGGCTCTAATCATGCAGACGCGAGTTTTATCTTAGATCTCGTTTACTAGTTTTAGTACCCTGAACAAAGTCACTTCATTTCTTTTACTCCAAGTTTTCTCATTCGTAACATGTGATTGCTGTAAGAATTAACTGAGAGAATGCACGTAAAATACGTTGAAAAGTCTCAATAATATTAGCTGTTATTACTAAATCTAGAAACAGACCAAATCTAATTGAAAAAGTGTAACCATTGTCTAAATGAATGAGAGTTTTTCCTTCTTTTTTTCTTTCATGCTATAGAAGTCATTGTCATTACCACCAGGGATGTCCAAAAGGCTCTATGTGCAGACTTCAAGATGAAAATGAAGCTAGATATTGTATGGATTCCTGATGAAGCTGACATGGGAACTGCAGATTCTCTGCGCCACATATATCAGAAACTTAAGGTGAAAAACTATTTCTTGATTTTTATTGTTCATTGAAGATAAATATCATCTTATGTTTTCCCAATGCATTGCAGTTTACAGTGCTTTTTTTCCTTAATATTTTATTTTTTATTTTATTTATTTATTTATTTTGGCTCCATTGGGTCTTTGCTGCTGTGCGCAGGCTTTTCTCTAGTTGTGGCGAGTGGGGGCTACTCTTCGTTGCGGTGCAAGGGCTTCTCATTGCAGTGGCTTCTCTTGTTGCGGAGCATGGGCTTTAGGCATGTGGGCTCAGTAGCTGTGGCTCTTGGGCTCTACAGCGCAGGTTCAGTAGTTGTGGTGCACAGGCTTAGTTGCTCCACGGCATGTGGGATCTTCCAGAACTGGGGATCTAACCCATGTCCCCTGCCTTGGCAGGCAGATTCTTAACCACTGCACCACCAGGGAACTCCCTACAGTGCATTTTAAAAAATATATTCTTGCATCACATTCTTTCTTGCCCATGTTTCAACTGCTTTTTAGTTTGGTTACTAGTGAAGATTTAGACAGTTGTTACAGTCACTAGTTTCCAATATTTTTCAGTCATAGTACATCTTTATAAAAAAATATACTTCAAATATACTTCAAAAGATTCCATTTATATAAAGTTCCTGAATAAGCAAAACTAATATATAGTAATAGAAATCAGACCAGCAGTTGACACTGCAGATGAGGGATCGACTGGAAAGAAGTACGAAGAAACTTTCAAAAATTTCAGCTCCCCCACATGATAATATTTGAATGTTTAGTCTCCTTTGATTAAGAAATTAACACGGGTCTATGGATATGAGGGTACAGTCTCCCCAGTGGCCTGTGGCCCATAAACTGAGAAAGATCCACTGTCAGTTGTTCTCAAATTGATGTCCTTTGGAAAAAATTCATTCTGTGTGATAATGTTGCTATCTTACTTGAGTTGGGGGGCAAAATTTCTCCTACTATTTCTAGTGACTGCAAACAGATGTATTATTATTTTCAACCTACCTGTGCACTAAAGAACAAAAAATTAATGCAGATATGTACACAGCCTTTCCTTCCCTTTATTGGGGAATAATTTACACACAGTAGAATACACAGGTATTATATAGTTCAATGAGTTTTGACAATTATATATACCCAGGTTATCATTATCCAAATCTAGAACATTTTCATCACCTCTCAAAGTTCCTTTGTGCTTTATTTTAGTCAATCCTGCACCTTTAGAGTCAACTGCTGTTCTGATTTCTATCACCATATATTAATTTTGCTTGTTCATGAACTAGGTATAAATGAAATCATATAATTTTATTCTGGTTTATTTTGTTCAGCATAATATTTTTCAAATTCATTCATATGATTGCAGGTATAACTAGTTCTTGTTTATTGCTGAGTAGTAGTCCATTGAATAAATATACCACTATTTACCCATTTTTCTGTTGATGGTCATTTGGATTGTTTCTAATTTTTAGATATTATGAATAAAGCAGTTATGAATATTGTTCTGCAGGTTTTTTTGTAAAAATATTATAGGTTATAGGGTTTACTTTATTGCAAACTGCCAAATAGTTTTCTAAGTGGTTGTACATTTTACACTTCATCAGCAATGTATAAGAATTGTACTTGCTTCACATCTTCATCAACACTTGGTATTATCAGTCTTTTTAATCTTAACCATTCTAGTGTGTGTTATGTACCACTATCTCATTGTGGGTGTTTTTTTTAATAACTATGTTTATTCTTTTTTTAATGATATTTTGTTTATTTATTTTATTTATTAGTTTTGGCTGCGTTGGTTCTTCATTGCTGCATGTGGGCTTTCTGTAGTTGCGACGAGCGGGGGCTACTCTTTGTTGCAGTGCGCAGGCTTCTCGTTGCTGTGGCTTCTCTTGTTGTAGAGCATGGGCTCTAGGCGCACGGACTTCAGTAGTTGTGACAAGTGGGCTCAGTAGTTGTGGCGCAGGAGCTTAGTTGCTCTGTGGTATGTGGGATCTTCCTGGACCAGGGCTCGAACCCGTGTCCCCTGCATTGACAGGTGGATTCTTAACCACTGCGCCACCAAGGAAGCCCTCATTGTGGTTTTAATTTGCATTTCCTTGATGATAATGATACTGATCACCTTTTCATATGATTATTAACCATTTGTATATCTTCATGGAATGTCTGTTCAAGGCATTTGCCTTTTTTTTGAGTTGTTTGCCTTGTTATTATTGATTATAGAAATTCTTTATATATTATAGGTGCAAGGCTTTTGTCAGATATGTGTTGTGAATATTTTCTGCCAGTCTGTGACTTGCCTTTTTACATTTTTAATGGTGACTTTGATGACCAGAAGTTTCAAATGTTGATGAAATCCAGATTACTGATTTTTTCTTTTACGGTTAGTACTTTTTGTGTCCTAAGAAATCTTTGCTTACCCCAAGCTTATAAAGATAGTCTTTTGTATTTACTTCTAAAAGTAAAGGTATAAAGGTTTACTTTTTTCTGTATGGATATTCAGTTGTTCCAGCATCATTTGTTAAAAAGACCTGCCTTTCCCCATTGAATTGCTCTGAAGCCTTAGTTGAAAATCAGTTGACCGATTATGTGTGTGCTATTTCTTTTTTCATTTTTAAATTTATTTATTTTTGGCTGTGTTTTTTGGTCTTCATTGCAGTGTGTGAGCTTCTCATTGCGGTGGCTTCTCTTGTTGCAGAGCATGGGCTCTAGGCAAGCAGGCTTCAGTAGTTGTGACCCACAGGCTCAGTAGTTGTGGCTCATGGGCTGTAGAGCACAGGCTCAGTAGTTGTGGTGCATGGGCTTAGTTGCTCTGCAGCATGTGAGATCTTCCTGGACCGGAGATTGAACCTGTGTCCCCTGCATTGGCAGGTGGATTCTTTTTTTTTTTTTTTTTGCGGTACGCGGGCCTCTCACTGTTGTGGCCTCTCCCATTGCAGAGCACAGGCTCCGGACGCGCAGGCTCAGCAGCCATGGCTCACGGACCTAGCCGCTCCGCGGCATGTGGGATCTTCCCGGACCAGGGCACGAACCCGTGTCCCCTGCATCGGCAGGCGGACTCTCAACCACTGTGCCACCAGGGAAGCCCTGGCAGGTGGATTCTTAATCACTACGTCACCAGGAAAGTCCCTGAGTGTGCTATTTCTGTTCTCTCTACTTTGTTCCATTGGTCTTTTTGTCTCTACTTCCCGTACCACATTTAATAAAGTCTTGATTATTTTTAACTTTATAAAGTAGGTCTAGAAATCAGGTACTATAAATCTGCCAACTTTGTTCCTTTTCCTGAAGATTGCCTTGCCTATTCTAGGTCCTTTGGATTTCCTTTTCCTTAAAATTGCCTTGGTTATTCTAGGTCCTTTGCATTTCCATATAAATTTTAGAATTAATTTGCCAGTTTTTACAAAAAAAGCTTTCTGGGATTTTGATTGGAATTGCATTGAATCTGTAGGTCAATTTGGGGAGAATTGACATCTTCATATTGAATCTTCCAATCCTTGAACATCTATTTATTTAGATTTTCTGTAATTTCTCTCAGTAATGTTTTTATAATTTTCAGTATAGAGGTTTTGAACATCTTTCAATAATTTTATTCCTGTTTCATTTCAATGTAATGATATTGTAACTAGTATTTTTTATTCTATTTTCTAATTGTTTATTGCTTGTATATAGCCATACAACTGTTTTTTTGCATATTGACCTTGTGCCCTGTGACTTTCTTAAATTGTCGATTCTTTCGGATTTTCTATATACATCATCATGTTGCCTGCAAATAAAAACAGTATTATAATATATCTTCCTTTCTAATCTTAATGCCTTTTATTTCTTTTTATTGTCTTATTGCCCTGGCCAGGGCCTCCAGTGCAATGTATATAGGCATTTCCTTTCACTTTTTGGCCTCCTTTTTGTCTTTCTCTGCTTCTACCCAAGTAGGCTTTGGTGCTTCTGATTACAGTGGGGATTTCTAATACCATAATGTTGGGTGTGTTGTTTTCTTTAGTGCAGCTGCTTCTTTCTTTAGGGAAGATACGGGGAATTTCACTAAGGTCATGAGAACTCTGTTCTTTCACAGGGATAGATGCCAGGTTTACCAAGAAGCTAAGGGTGTTTAGTGGTCTTCCCAGGAGCTGTTTTAGTTACTGTCTAACAATTTAGTATGGAGGTATAAACTAAACTCTCTGTTCCCTAATCTATAAATCTTAGAAATGTTATTTTTGCCCTAGCCTAGAACTGGAGATCCTGGGAGTTTCATGCAAATAAGTTCCTATAACTCTTAGAGTCTTGAGAAATAATAGGGCCAACTATTAATAAATAGGAGAGGGCATGAGATGAACGGTAAAGTAACTGCCAAAAGGACATTTTACTCCCAAGTCACTACCTCTTCTTATGGTTTTGATCACTTCTTATTTTAGGGCTTCTCCTTATACCTAGGATCAGAATCCTCATTAAGTCATTCTGCACAGTATAATTTCTATTCTTCCCTTACCCCTTTGTTTTCACATCATTTACATGGCATCCTTTATATACAGTCCTGCCTCTGAGCTTTCTTCTCAAGCTGTGACTTTGGCTAGCAAGTTTCTGCTCTCTTTGCTCTCTCCACTTGGTTTCTCCTATACCAATGGCACCTGAAATCCTGGCTTCACATCAACTTGCATTCCAACCTGGAACAGAAAGCAGCAAAGCTAACCTGTGGAGGAACATAAATAGATGCCTGAATAGCCATTAAGAACAAAGTAAAACCTGAGCCAAAATTTAGAACCGTCTGATTGGGATCAACGTGAGCTTGTAGGAAGCACAATGGAAATACGTATAAACAGTTAAAAAAGTGAGATAGCCTGAGGAGGCAGTTTGTTAGTGTTTGCTGAAGGATGACAGGTACCTTGTTAAGGGAGAAAGTTGTACCCACAGGCTGTGCCATGGTTTAAAAGCAGTGCTACTTTGAGCCATTTATTTCTCTTCCCCTGTGCCCACAAAGCAGCGTCCTAAACATTTGGAGACTCTTTTTCAATAAGATTTTAGGTAAGATAAGAATATTCCCTTTGAGAGTTCCGAGTTTATTTGCTTTTGGTTCTTTTATCTTTACCTACTTCCTCCAGATTGAGTTCCCCAAATTTACTGTGAGGTTATCCCATGTGGCTTCTGCTTTGCTCAGAGAAAGACCACAGTAGTATATTAGCTTTATTTGGCTTGTTTAAAATATGTTTTATTGTTTTAGTTTATCATCTTTGTCATTTGCCTTGCATTTGCTAAATGTATTGCAGTCCTACTTGTATGTGGAAACTTCTGTTGTGTGTACTTATATAATATTGGAGCTGGACATCATATCTGCTATGTTATGTTTTTTCAACATATTTCATTTGGTTTTATTCTTCTGGCACTGTTTTCTACTTCATTTTGCCTTATCTCATCCCACAATTTTGCTGATTTACTGGCTTTTCACTTTTTGTTTCAGCTGCCCAAACCTCTTTCCCTGACTTCTCAAGAGAGATTATTGGCTCATTCATTCTCCCAGGCCCTGGGTGAGTGAGCTCCATTATTATAAATGGTGCTGATAATATAAAAGTTCTTAGATTTTATATTTGCTTCATAATTGTGTTTCCTGTTTGCTGAAGAATGATTCAGTCTTACCTATGTCTGAACTCATTCATTCGGCAAATATTTGTTCAGTCAACTAATAATAATGATTAAAATTGTTATTTAGGGGGCTTCCCTGGTGGCGCATTGGTTGAGAGTCCGCCTGCCGATGCAGGGGACACGGGTTTGTGCCCCGGTCCGGGAAGATCCCACATGCCGCGGAGCAGCTAGGCCCGTGAGCCATGGCCACTGAGCCTGCGCGTCCGGAGCCTGTGCTCCGCAACAGGAGAGGCCACAACAGTGAGAGGCCCGCGTACCGCAAAAAAAAAAAAAAAAAAATTGTTATTTATTAAATACCAATTGTGGACCAGTTATTTTTTTAAACTTTTTTTTTTTTAATATGAAATGCTTCATGGATTTACGTGTCATCCTTGTGCAGGGGCCGTACTAATCTTCTCTGTTTCGATCCAATTTCAGTATATGTGCTGCCGAAGCAAGCACTTTTAAAAACTTTTTATTATGGAAAATTTCAAACATGTACAGAAGTACATGGAGCATTACCTATATATCTGTCACCCAGCTTCAGCAGTTATCAACCCATGGCAAATCTTATTTCATCTGTATTCCCACCCAACTTGCTCCCTCTCATGTTCTTTTGAAGGAAATCTCAGACATCATGTTATTTCATCTGTAAATATTTCAGAACATTGCTATATGAGGGCTTTTTAAAAAATAAAAATAAAAGTATAATGCCATTATACCACCTAAAAAAACAAATTAATAATTCATTAGTGGGCTTCCCTGGTGGCGCAGTGGTTGAGAGTCTGCCTGTGGATGCAGGGGACGCGGGTTCGTGTCCCGGTCCGGGAAGATCCCACATGCTGTGGAGCGGCTAGGCCCGTGAGCCATGGCCGCTGAGCCTGCGCGTCCGGAGCCTGTGCTCCGCAACGGGAGAGGCCATAACAGTGAGAGGCCCGCGTACCGCAAAATAAATAAATAAATAAATAAATAAAATAATAATAATTCATTAGTATCATCAAGTATCCAATCAGTACATGAGTTTCTAGTTGCCTCATAAATAGAATTTTTAAATCTTTTTAGTGTGTTTATTAAAATCAGGAAGCAAATAAGGACTACACATTATAATTGATTAAAATATCTCTTTTAATATATAGATTTCCCCTCCATCTCTCTTTTTTTTTCCCCTTATAATTTATATGTTGAAGGAACTGGGTATTTTTCTTGTAGAGTTTCCCACAGTCTGCATTTTGCTGATTGTGACCCTGTGGTGTCATCTTTTTTTTTTAATACATTTATTTACTTATTTATTTATACACATTATCATTGATTAAAATATCTCTTTTAATATATAGATTTCCCCTCCATCTCTCTTTTTTTTTCCCCTTATAATTTATATGTTGAAGGAACTGGGTATTTTTCTTGTAGAGTTTCCCACAGTCTGCTTTTGCTGATTGTGACCCTGTGGTGTCATCTTTTTTTTTTTAATACATTTATTTACTTATTTATTTATTTATTTTTGGCTGCGTTGGGTGTCTGTTGCTGCGCAGGGCTTTCTCTAGCTGCAGCGAGTGGGGGCGGCTCTTCGTTGCAGTGCACAGGCTTCTCATTGCGGTGGCTTCTCTTGTTGCAGAGCGCGGGCTCTAGGCACGTGGGCTTTAGTAGTTGTGGCATGTGGGCTCAGTAGTTGTGGCGCAGAGGCTTAACTGCTCCAAGGCATGTGGGATCTTCCCGGACCAGGGCTCAAACCTGTGTCTCCTGCATTGGCAGGTGGATTCTTAACCACTGCGCCACCAGGGAAGCCCTGTGGTGTCATTTCAAAAGTACTCCTCTCTCTGTATTTTCTGTTAATTGGTAGTTGGACCTAGAGGCTAAATTGAATTCCAGTTTGAATTTTTTTGGCAAGATGCTTTTGTAGGTGGTGGTGTCTTCTGTCTTGAGGCAAATCATTTCTAATTGTCTTTTTTTGGTGTTAGAAGCTGTTAATGATCATTACCACCAGTCCCTAGTCCTTGTCTCTCTGGTCATTTGGCTGTCTGAAGCTTATTACTAGTAGGTTCCTTAAGAAGTGGTCATGATATCAGTGCTCAACAGATTATCTGCAGCCTTTGTATTCATAAGCCAATTTATGGGGATTATAATATCCTTGACTCACATTTTTTCCTTAAATATCTTAAACGAATTCTTTCATTATCTTCTATTGTAAAGTGTTGCTGTCAAAACAGTCCAAGTGAAAATCTGCTTTTCTTTCCCTTATGAGTGAATTGGTCCTTTTATCTAGGCTCCCAAAGGAGTTTTTATTTTTCTTTAAAATCTTGTGGTTTTACTACATAATATGTCCCATTGATGTTCTGAATTTTATTTTCTAGATATGTAGTATGTCCTTTCCCTGTGAAGTTTCTGCCTTTTTTATTACTTCAGAGAAGTTTTTTAGAATTACAGTTTTAGGCATTCGTTCTGTTACATTGCTTTGGTTTTAGACTTTGGGACTCTTGTGTGTATGCTGGATCTTTGTTGCTTATATTCTCTTTCTGCTACTTTGCCTCAAATCCTTTTTATCTTAAAAAAAAATTTTTTTTAGGATTTTCTTCCTTTTTTACATTCTGTTTCCCTTAAGGCAGCGGTCCCCAATCTTTTTGGCACCAGGGACCAGTTTCGTGGAAGACAGTTTTTCCATGGACCAGGGGTGGGGCGGTGGGGGATGTGGTTTCAGGATGATTCAAGCACATTACATTTATTGTGTACTTTATTTCTATTATTATTATTACACTGTGTTATACAATGAAATAGTTATACAGCTCACCGTAATGCAGAATCATGGGAGCCCTGAGCTTGTTTTCACTTGCCACTAACTGATAGGGTTTTTTTTTTTTTCCTCTCCTTTTCCATTATGGTTTATTACAGGATATTGAGTATAATTCCCTGTGCTATACAGTAGGACCTTGTTATTTATCTATTTTTTTAATAGATCTTTATTGGAGTATAGTTGCTTCATAATACTGTGTTAGTTTCTGTTGCACAACAAAGTGAATCAGCCATGTGCATACACATGTCCCCATATCCCCTCCCTCTTGAGCCTCCCTCCCACCCTCCCTATCTCACCCCTCTAGATCATCACAAAGCACCGAGCTGATCTCCCTGTGCTATGCTGCTGCTTCCCACCAGCCAACTGTTTTACATTCGGTAGTGTATATATGTTGATGCTGCTCTCACTTCGCCCCAGCTTCGCCCTCCCACCCCATGTCCTCAAGTCCATTTTCTATGTCTACCTCTTTATTCCTGCCCTGCAACTAGGTTCAACTGGTAGGGTTTTGATATGAGTCTGCAAGCAATTGATTTATTATGGTCTCTGGGCAGTCAAACCTCTCTGCTAATGATAATCTGTATTTGCAGCCGCTCCCCAGTGCTCCCTAGTGTTAGCATCACCACTTCAGTTCCACCTCAGATCATCAGGCATTAGATTCTCATAAGGAGCATGCAACCTAGATACCTCGCATACACAGTTCACAGTAGGGTTTATGCTCCTATGAGAATCTAATGCTGCTGCTGATCTGACAGGAGGTGGCACTCAGGCAGTAATGCGAGCAATGGGGAGCAGCTATAAATACAGATGAAGCTTCGCTCGCTCGCTTGCCCGCCCGCTGCTCACCTCCTGCTGTGCGGCCTGGTTCCTAACAGGCCATGGACCAGGACCCCTGCCTTAAGGCATTAAGAGTTGTGTTTTATTCATTCTTGTGTTCTCCCTAGTTTAGCTGTTATTTATGAAATGATATTTTTCTTTTACTTCTAATTCATTCTTGAGTTCTGTCATTTCATTTCTAACTTTTCTAATTCAGATTTATGTTGTTCTTTCACATTTTCTATCATTTTCTTATTTTAGATAATTTTGAAATCTTAGGCTATGAATTTAATCTGTCTTTTGAGCATGTCTTTCTGACATCTGCTTTTATGGTAGAGATGTTATTCTAACTTTTATTATTATATTTTTCAACAATAACCTTGTATAGGATTTGACTGTAATCCTTTTCTATTACTAATTTTAACCTGAAATTAGTTTTCCTAAATTTTTAGAAGGGAAGGCTGTGTCAGCATAGCTTTTCTAGCTTCATAGTTCTAGAGCCCCCTCTTTTGAGATCTTTCTCCTCTGCTTCATTATCTCCATTTTATCTGGGCTTTCTCTTTCCTTTGCACTGATTATCCCTGTGCTGCCCAGTTTGCATTCTTTTCCCAGTGATTTCTCCTCAGTGCAAGACTTCATGTTGAAAGTGAGTATTGGTTCATTAATTTCGAGAATTCATAGGGCCAAGACTACACCAGCCCCTTCAGACCTTACTGAGAATAGATAAGGGGACTGTCTTAGGAGAGTTTAATGGAAGAGTTAGTAATTGAACCTTAGTCATTTACTTCAAAGCCCATGCTCTTAACTACCATACTGTGCCATATAGTCTGGGATAAAGGTAAGAATAGAATGCATACTTTATCCTGTAGGGATACTTTGAAGGATCATTAACAGGATGATATTTTAGAACTATTATTGCATGACTGAGGGGAGCTAGAGAGACCCTGGAAGGCTCTTGCAGTAGCCTGGTAAGAAATGAGGAAGGACAAAACCAAGTCAATGGCAGTGGTAATAGAGAGAAGGGAACAAATTGGAGAATATTTAGGAGACCTTTAAGGCTAATTAACTGGATGTGGGAGGAAAAGAAGGAGTGGTCAAGTGTGACTTCCAGGTTTCTAGCAAGAGCAACTGGTCGGATGGTGGTGACATTCACAAAGTTAGAGACTGCAGGACAAGGAATAAATTTATAGGGGTAATATGATGTGTAACTACATTTAGCTTACTAAATATACTCTGCCTTTGCAATTCCACAAATTTGGATACTTGTACATCCACCTGGAACATGTTCAATTCCCTCTATCCATACCTAAATAACTAATTCCTGATCTTCCTTAACCTGGATTTCCCCCCAAAAGCAGAGCCTGAGATAAGGGTATGTGTATGGGTAGTTTATTTTGAGAAGTGATTCTAAGGAAGAGGAGTGGGATTTTTTTTTTTATTTTCGGTACGCGGACCTCTCACTGTTGTGGCCTCTCCCGTTGTGGAGCACAGGCTCTGGACGCGCAGGCTCAGCAGCCATGGCTCACGGGCCCGGCCGCTCCGCGGCATGTGGGATCCTCCCGGACCGGGACACGAACCCGTGTCCCCTGCATCGGCAGGCAGACTCTCAACCACTGCGCCACCAGGGAAGCCCAGGAGTGGGATTTAAAGAGTGATACAGGGAAAAAGGGAAGGGCAATCTAAGTGTGTGTTATGGACTTGGTTACCACTGTGGGCAACTGAAGCTTAGCTCTGGAGACCTTCTCAGGGGCCATGTGGAATGTACCTTAGAGTAATTGCCCAAGACTTGGAAAAGAGAAGTATTTATTCACTAGCTTCCTTTACCCGTTGGTCAAAGGTTGCCCCGTGGGTATAAATTTCCTCACACTTAAAGGTTTGTGTGTGTGCCAGAATGGCTGAGTGGGTTCCCACAAGTATCCCACATGGTGGTTGCTGGAAATCTCAGGACAGAAAATGAGAGATGACTGGTGCACGAAGTGAAATGCTGTCAGGTTACATAGCTGATGCAAGAGAAATGTCTGGAATAAAAAGATGGACCCACAGAATGCGAGATGGGTCACAAGAGATGTCTTACTCATCTTTCAGGATTTGGCTAAAACTTTGATTGCCTCTGAAGCCTTCCTTAGCCTCCAAGTTAAAATTAATTGCCCCATCTAATTGTTCCCTAAGCACCCCTGTGTTTATCCTTATTATATAACTTTTTATATAAAACTGTATTGTAATTCCTGTTAGTTATCTGTTTCCCTCTCTTCCTATCTCTTGATAGATTGGGATAGAATTAGAGTCCAAGGGAACAATTTTCTTGTTTCAGATGAGAGAAACTGAAGGATAGTAAAGGATTAAACCAGCCACTTTAAATATTAAAGGCCATAAGGATCTAGGTGGTTGGAAACTTACCTTCACTGTAGAATCTACAGTGCTCAGCACAGAATTTGGCACTTATTACTGGTCAAAATTTAAATATTTTTGAATGGATGAATGAATGATTACTGAATGAATGGATTGATGGATAAAAAAATAAGAGTTTGGCTTCAGACCTGTTAAGAATTAGATTCAAGTAGGATATCTAGCAGGTAGTTGATAAACTTATGTAGAGTTCAGGAAGAAGATCTGAGCTAGAGATACAGGTCTAAGAGTCATCAGCTTATAAGTGATAGCTGAAGCTATGAATGTGAACCATCTTTCCCACAATAATAAGTAGAGTAAATAAAAGACGGAGTCCAGAGGGCCTTAGGAAACACCAATACTTAATAGACAGCTAGAAGAAGAGGACCCTCTGAAAGAGAGACACTCATGATCATGGATGTTTTAAAATAATAGATAATGACTAATACATGTGGTTCTAATATTTTAAAAATATACGGCTTCCCTGGTGGCGCAATGGTTGAGAGTCCGCCTGCCGAGGCAGGGGATTCGGGTTCGTGCCCCGGTCCGGGAGGATCCCACGTGCCGCGGAGCGGCTGGGCTGGTGGGCCATGGCCGCTGGACCTGCACGTCCGGGGCCTGTGCTCCGCGGCGGGAGAGGCCACAGCAGTGAGAGGCCCACGTACCGCAAAAAAAAAAAAAAAAAAAAAAAAAATTAAAAAAATATAAAAAAGTTTATGGAAAATGTTTTCCTTTCTTCCCTATCTACCAGCCATCCAGTTCTCCTTATTAGCCAATGTTATTAGTTTCTTATACTTTGAGGGTGTTTTAGTTTAGGATGGAAGCAACTTGAACATTTTTATAAGAGAGCAAAAGAGACAGTGGAGAAGTACAAAAGAAAGGAGATAAATGATGGATAAGGTTCCCAAGGAGACAAGAAGGAATTCAGGTACAGTTTTGGGCAGGAAGAAGGCTTACATCTTCCACTGAAATGAGAGGACAGGAGGGAAGAAAAGGCTCAAATGCAGATCAGGAAGGAGAGCAGGAATTAAAATAATTCACTCCTGAGGCCTCTATGTTTTTGATGAAGTAGGAGGCATAGTTGTCTGTTGAGAATGTAGAAAGAGGAAGGTGATGGGTTTGGGACTTGTGAGTAATGAAGCTTTAGAATTGCTACTGGAAAATGGGAGAGAGCTGACCAGAGACACTGAGAAGGAGGTCTAGGCAACATCAGGGGTGTAGCTGATGTTGAAGAATATAAATTTATAGTTACTTCAGTTAACACAGTTATTGGGGGGATTTCCTTTTTTTTTTTCCCCCTTTCACCATTGCTCAGGTGTCTAGGTATGGAGAAGACATGTTTGGATTGATCAAGGATATGGGCAAGGTCAGCATTTGTACCCACTGGAGAGAGGAGAAGACTGAGGCTAGGAAGAATGAGATTTGGCTAAGGACTTAATGGACAAAGCTCTTCCTTCTTTTCTTTCTGGCATGATCTTGGCACAAACTTTCCTCCCAGAGCCAGTCCCTCCAGATTGGATCTGAGTCCTGGGTGAGAGTTTATACATTCATTCTTCTTCTGTGGGATAGCTAGTTTGCTTTCATTTCTTTCACTATGTATAGTGCTACAATGAACATCCTTGCACCGGTTTATTTGTGCTCTTGTTGTGAAGGTAGACACCTGAAGTGATGTGTGGGTTGTAAGTTATGTGCATCTCCAAGTTTACTAGATACTGGCAAATTGTTCTCCAAAGTAGTCATACTAGTCTACATTCCCACCAGTAGTATAAATGAAGAGTTCTGATTTCTCTGTCTTCACTAACAACTGATGTTCTAAGATTTTTATGTTTTTAGTAATATGATGGGTGTGAAATGGTACCTCAGTGTTGGGGTTTTTTTGTTTGTTTTCGTTTTTGTTTTTTGGCCATGATACGCGGCTTGTGGGATCTTAGTTCCCCAACCAGGGATTGAACCCAGGCCCCTGGCAGTGAGAGCACTGAGTGCTAACCACTGGACCGCCAGGGAATTCCCCTCACTGTTGGTTTAGTTTTGCATTTTCTTGATTACTTGAGAATTTTTTGCAAAGTATATTGGCTCTTTTCCTTTTCAATGAATTTCCTGTTCATATCATTTGCCCACTTCTTGTTTGGGTTGTTTGTCTTTTCCTTGCTAATTTGTAGTATATACTCTCTACGCTCTGTATACTAATCCTTTGCTGATTATATGCGTTGCAACTTTCCCCCCAGTGTTACCCCTCTTTTCTCTTTGTTTATAGTATCTTTTGTCATACAGAAGTCTTAGCTTTTTTTTGTGGTGACCTAGATCAATCTTTTCCTTTATGGTTGGTGCTTTTTGTGTCTTACTTTTAAAGTATTAAAAATAGACTCCTGCCATCTAAAACTTTACAATTTTGCTTTTCATATTTGGATTTTTAAATTAGTATTTATATGTGCATATGATATGAAATAGATATCTATTTTTATCTTTTTCCCAAATGAAGAGTTGGTTATCCCAGCACAATTTATTGAATAATCTTTTCTTCCGCAATTTATACCAAGCTCCACATATACATGGGACTATTTCTAAGCTTTCTGTTCTGTTCCACTAGTATAGTTGTCTTTTCCTTCACTGATATCCTATTGTTTTAATTACCATAGCTTTATAGAAATTCTGTCTAGTAGGATGACTTCCCTCTACCTCACCTTATTATAATTTTTCTTTAAAGTTGTCTTGGCCACTCTTCACCTTTGACATATGAATTTTAGTATCAGCCGTGAAAAATCTTAGTATTTGATTGGAATTACAGTGATTTTCAGATTAATTTGGGAGAGTTGGCATTTTTTAATACTGAGTCTTTCTATTCCTCGAACATAATATGTCTCTCTTTATTAAGGCTATTTTTGTGTTTTTAAATAAAGTTTAATAATTTTCTATAAAAATGTCTTACACATCTTTTGTTGAATTTACTAGTAGATGCTTTCTAGTGTTGTTATTGCAATGGTACTGTTTTTAAAGGTCCACACATTATATTTGGTTATGCCTTTTTAGTCTCTTTTACTCTAGAACAGTCTCCCCTCCAACTCTTTTTCTTTCTTATGCCATTGACTTATCAAATAAAACAAGTATTTGTCCTGTAGAGTCTCCCACATCTCCAGTATGTCTGATTGCTTTCTATTGATGTCATTTAACTTATTTTTGATCGATATTTTGTTTTAGTTTTTTATTGAGATATAATTGACATGCAATATTAGTTTCAGGTATACAGTTACAATGATTTGATATTTGTATATATTGTGAAATGATCACCACAGTAAGTCTAGCTAACATTCATCACCATATGTAGTTACAGAATTTTTTCTCCTCGTGATGAGAACTTTTAAGATCTACTCTCGTAGCAACTTTAAAAAATGTGCAGTACAGTATCATTAACTAGTCACCATGCTGTACATTGCATTTCCATGACTTACTTATTTTATAACTAGAAGTGTGTACCTTTTGACTCCCTTCACCTATTTCACCTACCTCCCACGCCTTACCTCCGGCATCTACTAGTCTGTTCTCTGTATCTGTGAGCTTGGCTTTGTTGTTGTTGTTTTAATATTCCGTGTATAAGTGAGATCATATAGTGTTTGTCTTTCTCTGTTTGACTTATTTCACTTAGCATAATGACTTTGAGGTCCATCCATGTTATTGCACATGGCAAGATTTCACTCTTTTTTATGGCTGAATAATATTCTATTGTATTCATATACCACATTTTCTTTATCCATTCATCTGTCAGTGGACACAGGTTGTTCCATATCTTGGCAATTGTAAATAATATTGCAGTTAACACTGACTAACTTGTTTCTCTTTTTCAGTATTTTCTTGTAAACTGGAGTTTGGCTCTAACTGTTGATTAGATTCAGTTTCAAGTTTTTTGGCAATAATACTTCATATGTATACTTCATATTTCATTATATTCAGATCTGAAATCAGGCATTTCTTTAAAAAGCCTTGATTTTGATTATGATGTCAGTCATACCTCAAAAAAGTGGTTAAAAAAAAAAAGAGCCCTGGTTTCTTTTTGTGGAACATGGTGTTTATGGACTACAATCTGGGCTCTAGGAAAAATAGAAGCTTTTAAATTTTATTGTAATTGATTTTTCAGTTTTTCTTTTATGGTTTGTGATTTCTGTGCCTTGCTTTAGAAATTCTTCCCTATTTTAAGGTCTTAAAGATATTTTCTTATAATCTCATGTAAAAGTTTAGTCTTGCTTCTCACATTTCAGGCTCTAATTCACTTAGAATCTCTCTGTTTATTTCAGTCTTTTTAAGTATATCTCAAAGTTTTGTAAAAATCTTCATAAAAATCTTATTTATCTTTTGTTAGATTTGTTCCCAGATTGTGTTTTCATGCTCTTTCTGTTAGTATATATACTGTATATGTAAATAATACGTATATAACTTAAAGAATCAAATAGTTCTACAAGACTTAGGGTGAAGGACAAGGGTCTCCTGCACTATCATTCCTCGTTCCTTATTTTTGCTCTTCAGAAGCAACTGCTTTCAACGCTTCTTTTTTTCCTTCTGATAATGTCCTCAATATATATTTTTAAAATAAATTTATTTATTTTCTTTATTTATTTTCGGCTGTGTTTGGTCTTCATTGCTGTGTGCGGGTTTTCTCTAGTTGGGCCAGCGGGGGCTACTTGTCCTTGCTGTGCACGGGCTTCTCATTGTGGTGGCTTCTCTTGTTGTGGAGCACAGGCTCTAGGCGCGCGGGCTTCAGTAGTTGTGGCTCACGGGCTCTAGAGCACAGGCTCAGTAGTTGTGGCGCTCGGGCTTAGCTGCTCCGTGGCATGTGGGATCTTCCCAGACCAGGGCTTGAACCCGTATCCCCTGCATTGGCAGGTGAATTCTTAACCACCGCGCCACCAGGGAAGTCCTGTCCTCAATATTTTTAAGTATCATATTTATACTACTATTTTCTTTATTTCTATTTTTTAAATTATTTAATTAATTATTATTATTTTTTTGGCTGTGTTGGATCTTCGTTGCTGCGCACGGGCTTTCTCTAGTTGCGGCTAGTGGGCGCTACTCTTTGTTGTGGTGTGTGGGCTTCTCATTGCGTTGGCTTCTCTCGTTGCAGAGCACAAGCTCTAGGCGTGCAGGCTTCAGTAGTTGCAGCATACGGTCTCAGTATTTGTGGTTCGAGGGCTCCAGAGCACAGGCTCTGTAGTTGTGGCGCACAGGCTTCGTTGCTCCACGGAATGTAGGATCTTCCCGGAACAGGGTTCGAACCCGTGTCCCCTGCATTGGCAGGCGGATTCTTAACCACTGCGCCACCAGGGAAGTCCTTTTCTTTAATTTTTAGATAATATCTATTTAATTTCTAGTATGGAAAGTAAGGATTTGACTCATTTAACACTTTGTCCCTCTCTGTGAAAGCTCCCCCTTTCCTAATCTCCCAAATATAGTAGCATCATAATTTTTGTTAAATCAATTATGAGGGCTTATTTATAGCTGAGCCTTATAGTGTACGAGTATTATATTTCCCTTTTTAAAAAATCAACTTTATTGAGTTATAATTTGTATACAATAAAATACACCCATTTTAAATTGTACAGTTTGATTTTTTTTTAAATCAAGTTTATGGAGGTATAAGTTACATACATAAAATTCACCCTTTTTGGTATACTGAGTTTTTTTAATTTTTTAAAAATTTTATTTGAGTATAGTTGATCCATAATGTTGTGTTACCTTCAGGTGTACAAAAAAGTGACCCAGTCACACACACACATATATCCTTTCCCCTTCAGACTCCCCCACCCACCATATAGGATATCACAGAATACCAAGTAGAGTTCCCTGCGCTACACTGTATGTCCCTGTTGGTTATCTATCTTATTATATAGTAGCGTACATGTAGTATACTGAGTTGTTTTGTTTTGTTTTTTGTTTTTAATAAATTTATTTATTTTATTTATTTATTTTTGGCTGCGTTGGGTCTTCATTGCTGCACGCGGGCTCTCTCTAGTTGTGGTGAGCCGGGGCTACTCTTCGTTGCGGTGTGCGAGCTTCTCATTGTGGTGGCCTCTCGTTGCAGAGCACAGGCTCTAGGTGCACAGGCTTCAGTAGTTGTGGCACAAGGGCTCAGTAGTTGTGGCTCACAGTCTCTAGAGCGCAGGCTTAGTAGTTGTGGCGCACAGGCTTACTTGCTCTGCGGCATGTGGGATCTTCCCAGACCAGGGCTCGAGCCCGTGTCCCCTGCATTGGCAGGTGGGTTCTTAACCACTGCACCACCAGGGAAGTCCCTATACTGAGTTTTGATAAATGTACTGTGGTGGTATAACTACCACCACAATCAAGATATAGAAGAAAAGTTCTATCAATTCTTCCAAGCTCCTACTTTTTAAAAAAAATGCAGTGTTTTGTTTTTCTTAGTTATTAATTGCCTCACTTTTAAAGTTGCTTAGTTTTCTGTTTCTATTGCTCATTCATCCTCAGATCCTTTAAAAGGAACATAAATGTATCAATATGTTTAAACACATCAGGTATTCTGTCAATCACTTTTGTTTTTCCTTTGAGACAACCCTCCTGGAAGCCATCCATTCTCTCTTCAGATTTCTACTGGTTGCTCTCTAGCCTGCGGCAGATCTGTCATCCTGGGACTTCTCTTCACCATCATTCTGTGAATTCCCTTCTCTCTCCTATTGGATGAGATATTGGATACCCTGGTTCCTAGATCTCACGTTTTCCTCTTTCTTGGTTTACTCCCTCATTTCAAAGGAACCCAGTCCTTATTGGCTTTTTAAAGAGAGCATAGAAGTTAAATATTTTGAGAACTCGCATGTTTGAAAATGTTTTATTCCATCCTTACTCTTGAATGATAACTTATCTTTGTATAGAATTCTAGGTGAGAAATATTCTCTTCAGAATTTTTTGTTCCAAGACCAAACAGACAAACGTCTTTGATGACTACCTGTGCTATGCTATAGGTAGATTTTTTTTTTTCTCCAGAGTTTACCCTTTCACTGAGGTCCCATTTATGCAGGGTCTCAGTTCAAACTCCCAGGTTTCATACCAGCTTCAGGCTACATCTTTTGGCCCAATGTAACACTTTAAAACCCCAGTTAGGGCAGCCAAGGTTTCAAATTAGTTTTCATTTCCTTCTTCAGTCCTGGCACTTGGTATTTTCCTATTCTTTCTCGTAAGTTTGAATACATTTGGAGTAATTTTTTGTTATTGTCTTATCCAAAATTCTTAGGTGTTTATAACCATTTTTGGGTTCCTAGTCCATTTTCCAACACCAGAAGTCTCTGCTAAACACTTTATATGCATTGTTTCATTTAATCTTCCAACTATACTCTGAGGTAGATGCCATCTTTATCCCCCTGTTTTTTTTGTTGTTTGGAAAGATATCCCATGTTTATGGATTAGAAAAATTAATATTGTTAAAATGTCCACACTACCCGAAGCAACGTACAGATTCAATGCCATCTCTGTCAAAGATCCAATGGCATTTTTTACAGAAATAGAAAAAAAATCCTAAAATTCATATGGAACCACAAAAGACCCCTAATAGCTAAAATGTACTCTTCCTGAATCATTTTTTTCTTCTTATGTGTTTTTCAATATCTTGTAATAACCCATAATGGAAAAGAATCTTAAGAATATGTATATATATATATATAAAATATATATATATGATATATGTATATATGAAACTGAATCTTTATCCCCATTTTACAGTTGAGAAAAGTAGGGCTCAAAGAGGTTGAATAACTCACCTAAAGTTCAGGTGGAAAGAAAGACTGTGCATTAGGTGCCAAAGTCTCGGTAAGTGCATTGAGTAATCGAGGGATTAATAGGATCATGTCTGCTAGGTACAGTCAGATGGCACTTATCTCAGTGGAAACTGAATTTTTATTCAAGAGTGCAGTAGTGGAGTGGGTTAGGGACATGGTAAAGAGTTAGAGAGTACTATGCGCCCTCTAGAGGAGTATCAGGAAACACTACTTGGATCTGCTTATTGAAGAGGGAATGCTTTATGAATATCACTTTCTAATTGAGTATTGTGGGAAGAATAGGAATTTGTGATGGTGGGGTGATGAGGAGGGATAGATATTACTTGTGTGAAGGAGGTAGAATAGCTCCAGAAAAAAACATGAAAATTTAACCATTCTGTGAATGATTAAATCATTCTGTGAATGATGTTGGTAGATTTTGTTGAAGAATTACTACAAAACTGAGATATGGGGGTATTTTTAGCTCCAAATTGTGTGATCTGAAGGCCTCACCCAGTGTTAAGCATATACCTTTAAAACTTATACCCAAATCTATATATTTTTTTGAAATATACTAAAGAAGAAAACATGTCAATTAAATAACTTAATTGGTATTCTTTTGTCTTTCTGGGTGGCGGCCTGAATTATATCCATTTAAGGTTAATTTGATCATTTTTTAAAAAGTTGAACAATAATGGGAGAGAACAGAAAAGCAGATGAAAAATGAAATTGAGGGACTTCCCTAGTTGCTCTGTGGTTAGGAATCCGCCTGCCAGTGCAGGGGACACAGGTTCAAGCCCTGGTCTGGGAAGAGCCCACATGCCGTGGAACAACTGAGACCATGTGACACAACTACGAGCTCTAGAGCCCGCAAGCCCGTGCACCTAGAGCCTGTGCTCCGCAACAAGAGAAGCCAGCACACCGCAACAAAGAGTAGCCCCCACTCGCCGCAACTAGAGAAAAGCCCATGCGCAACAATGAAGACCCAACGCAGCCATAAATAAATAAATAAATTTATTTAAAAAAAAAAAATTGAAAAGCAACAGTGACCTGCTTTGCAGTA
The DNA here is from genome assembly GCF_011762595.2 of Tursiops truncatus. Taxonomy (NCBI): domain Eukaryota; kingdom Metazoa; phylum Chordata; class Mammalia; order Artiodactyla; family Delphinidae; genus Tursiops; species Tursiops truncatus. The sequence continues at coordinate 147,073,887 of NC_047034.1, forward strand.
ACAGCTGATTATTCACACAAGATCTCTATCTGTAGCCAGTTGAGCACTTTTGAGGATAATTAAATTGGCTAAAGCTTTATAAATGAGTTCATTTGAGAAATTAGTTAATTTACTTCAGAACCTTAGCTTCTGTTCTTAGAGACTACTCTAAAGTAGGGAGTTAATTTATTAGCTAAATATGAGGATGTAAATTTTATTTTCCTTGGAGCTACCTAGAACGTTTGCTCTGAAGATTGCAAGGGAGATCTTTCATATTTACTGTGCGTGTCTGGCCTGGGTTTCTGATCCCCACAGCCACCTTGAAAGGTAGATGGTATTACTCTATTTTGCATTTGAGAAACCTGATACTCAGAGAGCTTAAATAACCTGCCCCAAATCCCACAGCTGGTTAGGTGCTGAGCGAGAGCTAGAACCCAGTCCTGTATTTTGAAATGCATTTATTAATTTCAAATGCCTATGCTTTTTTCACTCAATTATGTTGCCTCCAAAAGACAAGTATCTGTAGTCCTTATAGTCTACACTAACTCTAGACTCTTGGCTTTAGAAGAGGTTTAGTTGGTCTGGTATTTTTCAAAATTATATTTTCCTCTTCTTTTTGGGTCTGTGTGGTTGGTAGTTATTTTTATATATAGAACTCTTTCAAAGTATGCAATTCAGTGGTTCTTAGTATATGTAGAACTCTTTATATATACATATATATATATATATATATATATTTTGCATTGGGCCTTAGTTGCTGTGTGTGGGTTTTCTCTAGTTGTGGCGAGCAGGGGCTACTCTTTGTTGCGGTGCACAGGCTTCTCATTGGGGTGGCTTCTCTTGTTGCAGAGCACGGGCTCTAGGCACCTGGGCTTCAGTAGTTGTGGCACATGGGCTCTAGAGTGCAGGATCAGTAGTTGTGGCACACAGGCTTAGTTGCTCCACGGCATGTGGGATCTTCCCGGACCAGGGCTCAAACCTGTGTCCTCTGCATTGGCAGGCAGATTCCTAACCACTGCACCACCAGGGAAGCACTAGAACTCTTAAATAAATATTTTTGTGTAAAACATTTAAAAATTAGCAAATCTCCTAACAAGACTCAAGGAACTATGTTGTATCCTTGTCTTCCAAGAGTGCTGCTTTTGCTCGATGATATCTTTCTCTAAGTGGAGGGAGATTCAGTGTTGTAGGGAGACTTTCTATCCTGTCTAGACCATATGAGCAAGAAACCTGGCTCTTCTTGAGCAAGAAGATCTCTTATCTCTTGTGCAGGAAGTAAGGATGCAATCTGTGATCAGCACATAAAGCAAAGCTGGCTGACTCCTTGGACATTGAGCCTGACTTACATTAGATGCTCCTCTGATTGTCTGAAGTAAGTGGCCAATGGTGCCATTTTTGTGCTTTAGAAACAGTGTATTCCTTAGATACATGTTTTGGGAACAGGTTAGTGAAGTATATTTAAGAGGCCTCAGCAGACTAAATCTATAATGGAGTTCTGTAGCCTGTGTTTAAAGCACTTATCTTATATTGCAGGTCTCATGGCTTCTCTTAACTTAGGGATTGTGGAGCTGATAATTTTCTATCAAATCTAGACAGGAATCTTTCTTTGGCGTCAGGCAGACCTCATTTACCCCCTGCCTCAGTTTCACAATGAGGAAAATAGGGATAATGATACCAACACATTCGTTTTTTAAGTCCTTTAGTTAGTTATTTAAGTCCTTTGATGTAGGAAAAAAATTATTGTCACATGTCTTATGAAACAGCTAACATGCTACAACAAAGAACAAACTATGCTGATGAGATCCCCATTGGAGAGACAGCTTATTAGAAAGACTGAGCATATGTGCTATTTTTAGGTGCAAGCTAGGTGCAAGTTGTCTTCAGTTGAGTGCTTGATGTCTTTATCAAATTACAAATCTCTGTCATTCTTTCCTGGAACCTTTCATTTTGCCCAAGGATTTGTTTTTGGCAGATTTCTATCTGCTTGAAAAAAATGAGTACAGTTTGGTCAGGGGAAGATCTGAGAGCTTGGCCCCAACTTGCTTGAAGAGTTTTTTAAGTGATAACTTTCCTTCTTATGACTGCTTTGGTAGGCTGTGGTTGCCTGGGAGGGCCTCAGTGTATCCTCGATGATGCCTCCGGTGAGCCTGCTGGTGGCATAGTGAAAACCCCAGGAGTTACGACAGAAAGAAGTTAAAAAGTTAGATGAGGGGGCTTCCCTGGTGGCACAGTGGTTGAGAGTCCTCCTGCCGATGCAGGGGACAGGGATTCGTGCCCCGGTCTGGGAAGATCCCACATGCTACGGAGTGGCTAGGTCCGTGAGCCATGGCCACCGAGCCTGTGCGTCCAAAGCCTGTGCTCCGCAATGGGAGAGGCCACAACAGTGAGAGGCCCACGTACCGCAAAAAAAAAAAAAAAAAAAAAAGTTAGATGAGGGAATTTTGGAACCTTTTTTTCCATTTCCCATACCCTCTCCGGGAAATCTCGATGGAGCTTTTCTCTTGACTGTACTAATCTAGTATATGTGTCCACAAGCTTGAAATGCTTTCATCTTACCCTTGTTGGAACTCTGGTCTGTGGGATGGGATTTCTACAGCCCTATGCCACATTTGGTAGCAAGAAAACTTGCAAGTTCTGTGTGAGCTTGATTCCTTTGAGTCTCTTTCCTTCTGTAGGGAAACTTTCGTGGAATGAGGGCTGTAGGGTAGGGGGGAAATGTGATAATTAGGATTATGATAGAAAGCCCAGGCTGTCATCACAAACTCTCTTTACCTTTGGGTGACAAGCAGCCCACATAGCTTAGGTTTTTTGAAACTCTTGGTTGGGCCACCTATCCTGCTCTGAATTATAATGTAACACCATAGCCTGACCAGTGAAATGGACCCATATGTACAATTTGTGGGTAGTCAGTAAGCATTCTGTCATCATGACCAGAGAGTTCATTTGAAGAAGGCTGTAGCTACCCAACCTTCTTTCAGCTCTTAGCTTGGGTATCATCTGCTCCAGCAAGCTTTCCCTAGCTTTCTAAGACTGGATTAGCACCATTTTTCTGTAATCACACAGAGGATTTAAATTATCTGTTAAATCATCATCTCCCTGCACTAGACTGCAGAATAAGAACCATGTCTGGGCCTGTCATAGAGAAGATGTTCAATTTTGTTTGGTTTTGGATTTTTTAAAATAAATTTGTTTATTTATTTTTGCCTGCGTTAGGTCTGCGTTAGGTCTTTGTTGCTGCACATGGGCTTTCTCTAGTTCCAGCAGGCGGGGGCTACTCTTCGTTGTGGTGCGTGTGCTTCTCACTGCGGTGGCTTCTCTTGTTGTGGAGTACGGACTCTAGGCACATGGGCCTCAGTAGTTGTGGCTCGCGGGCTCTAGAGCACAGGCTCAGTAGTTGTGGCGAACAAGCTTAGTTGTTCCGCGGCATGTGGGATCTTGCTGGGCCAGGGATTGAACCCCTGTCCCAGGCATTGGCAGGCAGATTCTTAACTAGTGCACCACCAGGGAAGCCCCTCAATATTTGTTTTTAATGAATGACAGATGGAGGTAAGCTCTTTGTAAACATTTGGAACAAGCTTCTTACTCCTTTCATATAGACACAGATGTTTATGTGAGTATAAGAGTGAGTGGATGAGATTCAGTGATTGTAGACCAGAGAGATCATAACACTGGCCGTCTGGTGTTCACTTTATCTACATCTGTAAGTTCCCACGAAGCCTTACGTTTACTGACATGGCTGGCCCTGTACCCCAAGCAGGTTATCCCAGAGGGAGGATTATTTTCTTTTATTTTATTGAAGAGGTAGGATGGCATAGTGAAAAGAATACAGACTTTCACAAAAACAGGTAGACCTGGATTCTAATTCTTGTTCCATCACTTACTAGCTATGTCACCTTTGATGATATTACAAGTCCATTCCAAGTTTGCATTTAATTCATCTATAAAATATTTGTATTTTTCATTTATTCACAAATATGTATTGAACACCTGCTATATGCCAGGTGCTATTCTAGAAATACAGTGGTAAACCAGATAAACAAGATCCCTGCCCTCATGGCGTTACTCTTTAAGGAGAGAGAGAGAGATAATAAATAAGGAAACAATAAATAAATAATTTCAGGTGATAACAAGTGCTAAGAAGAAAAATAAAGTCAGGGGACTTCCCTGGTGGTCCAGTGGCTAAGACTCTGCACTCCCAATGCAGGGGGCCCGGGTTTGATCCCTGGTCAGGGAACTAGATCCCACATGCTGCAACTAAGAGTTTGCATGCTACAACTGAAGGTCCTGCATGCCGCAACTAAAAGATCCCACATGCCGCAACTAAAAAGAACCTGCATGCTGCAACTAAAGATCCCACATGCTGCAACTAAAAGATCCCGCACACGGCAATGAAGATCCCGCATGCCGCAACTAAGACCCGGCACAGCCAAGTAAATAAATAAATTTTTTTTAAAAAAATGTCTGATAAGGGGTTAAAGAGTGGCAGAGGAAACAATAGCCAAGACATGGAAACAACCTAAATGTCCATCAGCAGATGAATGGGTAAATAAGATGTGGTACATATATACAATGGAATACTACTCAGCCATAAAAAAGAACAAAATAATGCCATTTGCAACAACATGGATGCAACTAGAGATTATCATACTAAGTGAAGTAAGTCAGAAGGAGAAAGACATATACCAAATATATATTTCAAACTTATATGTGGAATCTAAAATACGACACAAATGAACCTATCTATGAAACAGAAACAGACTCACAGACATAGAGAACAGACTTGTGGTTACCAAGGGGGATGGGGGGTGGGGGAGGGATGGACTGGCAATTCGGGGTTAGTAGGTGCAAACTGTTACATATAAAATGGATAAGCAACAAGGTCCTACTATATAGCACAGGGAACTATATTCAGTATCCTGGGATAAACCATAATGGAAAAGAATATAAACAAGAATGTATATATGTGTACACCCAGTTATGTGTATAACTGAGGCACTTTTCTGTACATCAGAAATTAACACAACATTGTAAATCAATTATACTTCAATTAAAAAAAGTGGTGGAGGAAGGAGAGCTCTTTTAGACAGGAGATAATATTTGAGAAGAAACCATAATGATGTAGGGTAGTGAGCCATAAGATCTTTCCTCGCAGAGAGAATAGCAAAGACCCTGAGGTAGGAATAAGTTTAGTATGTTTGAGAAGCAGCAAGACTAGTGTGACTGGAGCACAGTAATTAAGTAGTTGAATGGTAGCATATGAGGCCTGAGAGTTGGGTAAGAACCATATCATAAAGGATCTTATAGACTGTAGTAAGAATTTGGAATTTAGATTTTATTCTCTGTTGGAAAACCTTTGGGGGATATTGAGTGACATCATGTGGTTTATGCTTTTAAAAGATTACTTCAGCTGCTTAATGGAAAATAAAACTGTACGGGCATACCTTAGAGGGTTCGGTTCCAGACTACTACAATAAAGTGAATATTGCAATGAAGTTTTTGGTTTCCCAGTACACATAAAAGTTATGTTTACACTATACTGTAGTCTATTAAATGTGCAATAGTATTATGTCTTAAAAAACAATATACAGGGGCTTCCCTGGTGGCACAGTGGTTAAGAATCTGCCTGCCAATGCAGGGGACACGGGTTCAAGCCCTGGTCCTGGAAGATCCCACATGCTGCAGAGCAACTAAGCCCGTGCGCCACAGCTACTGAGCCCATGTGCCACAACTACTGAAGCCTGCGCACCTAGAGCTTGTGCTCCACAACAAGAGAAGCCACTGCAATGAGAAGCCCGTGCACCTCAATGAAGGGTAGCCCCCACTCGCCGCAACTAGAGAAAGCCTGCATGCAGCAACGAAGACCCAGTGCAGCCAAAAATAAATAAATAAAATAGATACAACATTAAAGAAATAAAAAATGTTAAAAAAAACCACAATGTACATACCTTAATTTTAAAAGTACTTTATTGCTAAAAAATGCTAACCATCGTCTGAGCCTTCAGCAAGTCGTAATCTTTGCTGGTGGAGGGTCTTGCGTTGATGTTGGTGGCTACTGACCAATCAGAGTGATAGTTGCTGAAGGGTGTAGTAACTGCGGCAATTTCTTAAAATAAGACAACAGTGGAGTTTGCCGCATTGATTGACTTTTCCTTTCACTAGCAATTTTTCTGTTGCATGCAGTGCTACTTGACAGCATTTAACCCACAGTAGGACTTCTTTCAGAATTAGAGTCAATCCTCTCAAACTGTGCTGCTGCTTTATCAACCAAGTTTGTGTAATATTCTGAACCTTTGTTGTCATTTCAACAATTCACAGCATCTCCACCAGGAGTAGAGTCCATTTCCAGAAACCATTTTCTTTGCTCATCTGTAAGAAGCAACTCCTCATCCATTAAAGTTTTATCATGAGGTTGTAGCTATTCAGTCACATCTTCAGGCTCCACTTCTAAATCTAGTTCTCTTGCTATTTCTACTATACCTGCAGTTACTTTCTCCATTGAAGTCTTGAACCCCTCAAAGTCATCCGAGAAGGTAGGAATCAGTTTCTTCCAAACTCCTGTTAATATTGATATTTTGACCTCCTCCCATGAATCATGAATGTTCTTAATGGCATCTAGCATAGTGAATCCTTTCCAGGTTTTCAATTTACTTTGCTTAAGTCCATCAGAGGAATCACTGTCTGTGGCAGCTATAGCCTTACAAAATGTATTTCTTAAATAATAAGGTCAAAATGACTCCTTGATCCATGGGCTTCAGAATGGATGTTGTGTTAACAGGCATGAGAACAACATTAATCCCGTACACTTCCATCAGAGCTCCTGGGTGACCAGGTGTATGTATTATCAGTGAGCAGTAATGTTCTGAAATGAATCTTTTTTTTTTTCTGAGCAGTAGATCTCAACAGTTGGCTTAAAATATTCAGTAAACCATGTTGTAAACTGATGTGTTGTCATCCAGGCTTTGTTGTTCCATTTGTAGAGCATAGGCAGAGTAGATTTAACATAGTTCTTAAGGGCCCTAGGATTTCTGGAATGGTAGACGAGCATTGGCTTCAACTTAAAGCTGCATTAGCCCCTAACAAGAGTGTCAGCCTGTCCTTTGAAGCTTTGAAGCCAGACATTGACTTCTCCTCTCTAGCTATGAATGTCCTAGATGGCATCGTCTTCCAATATAAGGCTATTTCACCTACATTGAAAATCTGTTGTTTGGTGTAGCCACCTTCACTAATTATCTTAGCTAGATCTTCTGGTTAACTTGGTGCTTCACCTTGTACTTTGGTGTTATGGAGACGGCTTCTTTCCTTAGACCCCATGAATGAACCTCTGTTAGCTTCAAACATTTCTTCTGCAGCTTCCTCCCCGCTCTCAGCCTTCATAGCATTGAAGAGAGTAAGGGCCTTGCTCTGGCTTAGGCTTTGGCTTAAGGGAATGTTGTGGCTGGTTGATCTTCTATCCAGATCACTAAAACTTTCTCCTTATCAGCAGTAAGCCTGTTTCACTTTCTTATTCGTGTGTTCACTGGATTAGTACTTTTAATTTCCTTTAAGAACTTTTCCTTTGCATTCACAAGTTGGCTGTGGCACAACAGTCCAGCTTTCAGTCTGTCTCACTTCTCGACATGCCTTCCTCACTAAGCTTAATCATTTCTAGCTTTTGATTTCAAGTGAGAAACATGCAACTCTACCTTTCATTTGAACACTTAGAGGCCATTGTAGGATTATTAATTAATTGACCTAATTTCAATATTGTTGTGTCTCAGGGAAGTCCGAGGTAGGGGAGGGCGACCAGTTAGTAAAGCAGTCAGAAGACACACAGCATTTATCTGTTGTTTGCAATCTTAATGGGTGCAGTTCATGGCACCCCCAAAAAATTACGAAAGTCACATCGAAGATTACTGATCACTGATCACCATAACAAATATAATAATAATGAAAAAGTCAGGGCTGGAGATACAAACCTGGGGATCATCAACAAATTAAATGGTATTTAAAGCCAATGTCGGGACTTCCCTGGTGGCGCAGTGGTTAAGAATCCGCCTGCCAATGCAGGGGACATGGGTTCGAGCCCTGGTCCGGGAAGATCCCACATGCCGTGGAGCAGTGAAGCCTGTGCGCCACAACTACTGAGCCTGTGCTCTGGAGCCCGTGAGCCACAACTACTGAAGCCCGCGTGCCTAGAGTCCGTGCTCTACAACAAAAGAGGACACTGCAGTGAGAAGCCTGTGCACCGCAGCAAAGAGTAGCCCCTGCTCATCGCAACTAGAGAAAGCCCATGCACAGCAACAAAGACCCAATGAAGCCAAAAATAAATAAATAAAATTAATTAATTAAAGCCAGTGTGAAATCATCTAGGGAGTGTGTGTAGCAGAAGAAGACAAGAGGGCCTAAGTCTGAACCCAGTATTTAGATACCACGAAGCAGAGGTGGAACAAACCGAAGTGATTAGGAAAGTATGGCCACTGAAGTAGACAGAAAAATCAGGAAATTAAGATGTCATGGAAGCTGAGTGAGGAAAGTGAATCAAGGAGGGAGTGATCAGTTGTGCCAAATACTACTGAGAAGCTGAGTAAAATGAGAGCTAAGAATTTGGCAAGATGCATTCATGACTTACACCCTTGCTGGAGTGATAGGGACAGAAGCCTCATTAGAGAGAAGGGGAGGAGGAAGAGGAAATGGAGACAGTGAGACAGCTGTTTTGAGAAATTTTGATATGAGATGAGAAGAAAATTAGGACAGAATGAAATATTTCGTATCTACAAAAGAATATGTGTGATAGAAATACTCCCTTGCTTAGCTTATAAAAATGGCATTCTTTTTTTTTTTTAAGATGGATTATATTTTAGCATATGTGTATGCTGATGGGAATGATCTCGAAGAGGAGGAAATTGATGACAGAGAAAAGAAAGCATTCAGCTATTCAATTCAACTATATTTTTCCTAGCTACAATATACTAGTCACTGTGCTGGGCTCTTGGGATGAACAGTGAATAAAACGAAGTCCCTGCCCTTATGAAATTTATCGAGTAGATTAGAGGGAATGTGATCCAGTGTGCAAGTGGGTAGGTTTGCCTTAGATTGGGGGAGAGACAGTTAATCCATTATTACAGACAGAATATGTAATATGTAATGCATGTACATTTGTTAACTTTTTGCCACAAAGATGTTCGCTGCTTCTGTTTTCTCATTGAAATAAGAAGTGAAGCCACCAGCTAAGAGTAAGGAAGGGAGAAGATTATTGAAATTTTAAGGAAGGATGAGAAGATATGAAATCATCTCAGAGGATGTAAGAGTTAATTTACTAGAGGGCTTGCCTGGTGGCTCAGTGGTTAAGAATCTGCCTGCCAATGCAGTGGACACGGGTTCAAGCCCTGGTCCAGGAAGATCCTACGTGCCGCAGAGCAACTAAGCCTCTGTGCCACAGCTACTGAGCCTGCGCTCTAGAGCCCGCAAGCCACAACTACTGAAGCCCACGTGTCTAGAGCCTGTGCTCTGCAACAAGAGAAGCCACCCCAATGAGAAGCCCACGTACTGCAATGAAGAGTAGCCCCCACTCGCAGCAATTAGAGAAAGCCCACGCGCAGCAACGAAGACCCAATGCAACCAAAAAATAAATAAATAAATAAATTTAAAAATAAAATAAATAAAATAAGTCTAGCAAATACTGTTATGAGTTTTTTCCACCTGTGTTCAGCTTCTTGGATTCAGGTGTAAAGTAGGCAAAGAGCTGGGATTTATCCAACATTGGAGCATTGCCAGATGAGTACAAGGGATAGAGTGGTGAGGAAGGCAAAGATGTATATAAGGGAGTAATTATAGTGATTGACCACCATAAGCTGTGTAAGTGAGGTCAGCAGGGGAACGAGGATGTGAAAAATCAGTGTAGTGAATGAATCAAGGATCCTGTTAGAATCAGAATTGCTGGATTCAGAGTACCAAAGTAAGTGAGTTGGAAAAATAGGGGAAGGTGGTGGTCAGAGAATAGGATGTAAGCTCAGTGAGGACAGGGATTTTTGTTTTGTCCACTGCCATATCTCTAGCCCCTAAAATAGTACCTGGTCATATTAAGGGTTCAATATGTGTGTGTTTTATGAATTAATAGGATATTTTAAAATGAGACTTTGGAGATAGTGCAGTTATTGGTAATGCCAAGGAATAGGGTATGACAAAATGGTTGAGTGAGGTGGAGCAAAAAATAATCAGAAGTGAGGTCAAGGAAATCTAACATAAGGATGTTGAAATTACTGAGGTAATAAAAGAAGGAATGAAAGAGAGGAAGATAGTTCTAAAGTAGTTTTTTTTAAATCTTAATAAATATTTATCAAAGTTATGTGTGCACATCATTTAAAGAGTTCAGCAGTTCAGAGTTTGTCCCTAAAAATTTTAGTCCCCTGTCACCCTCTCCCCATAGTCTTTACGATAAAGGTAATCACATTCTCTTCTTTTAGCTAATTATTTTGCCTTTTACCTTTGTATCTCTAAATAACATGCTTAAGTGGTTACTTTCTGTTTTAGACACTACTTATTGATTCCCTACTATGACAGATGAGGATTTTGCTCCTTCTAATATAGTTATATTGTAATTTTGGAAGATCAATATTTAGTGTTTGACTATGTAGTTTGACCGTGTAAACTGCTGAGCCTTGTGGTCATCTACAATTTTTTTCCTTTGCCACACCATTTTTTTCCCTGCAAGGTAATAATCATAGCTTGTCTCTCCTATGCTTAGTTTTCTATGAATTTATTGATTAACCCCAACTTTTTACTGGTTGTCTAATCGTCTCTCAAGATATTTAGACTCCTCAGCTATTCTGTCAATTTAATCTTCCTAAAGAAGTCTCTCCCAGAGTAGTAGTGATTGCCTTCCATGCCTGGTGTGTGTGTAGTTATCATTCTGTCATCTCCCTTCGCCATCATGAGGATTTACTTTGCCTCTTTTCTTCAATTTCCTGGAATCCATATTTTCCTTTTTCTTGGTTTACTCCCTTGTTTTTCTGAAAAACATACTAGAGCTTCCTAACAAAATTTGTTTGGGAGCTAAATTTTTTGAGACCTTGCATGCCTGAAAAATCTCTTTATTCTACCCTCATACTTGATTGTTTGACAAGGTATAGAATTCTCAGTTGAAAAGCTGATCCTTAAGAATTTTGAAGGCATTGCTCCATTGTCTTTACCTTCCAGTGTTGTTAAGTCCTAAACTTTTGTAATTACTAATCTTTTGAATCTGATCACCTTTTTCTCTGGAAATTTGTATCATCTTCTCTTTGTCCCAAGTGTTCTGAAATTTCATGATGATGTACTTTCATGTGAATCTGTTTTATCCATGTGAGCCCTCCACTCAGTGAAACCTTTCAACTTGGATATTCATATCCTTCAGTTTAGGGGAACTTTAAAAAATCATTTTGTTGATGATTCTTATCTATTTTTTTCTGTTTTTTTTTTTTTTTTCTGGAAACTTACTATTCTGATAATGGATCTCTTAGACTGGTATTCTAATTTTCTTATCTTTCCTCTCATATTTTCCATTTTTTTATCTTTTTGCTCAAATTTTGTGTATGGATGGAGCATGTCGACTATGAGCTTCACTGTAGGGGGTGATATGGTAATGTGGTTGGGCTCTTTCAGGGGAATCTCTTACATCTGTATCTTTAGGTTTTTTCTCTTTCTACTGGCATTCTAGGAAATGAATGAGGGTCAGGGCAGGGAGAGGAAGTGGGTGTCTCAGAATCCTGTATATATTCTTTTTTAAATCCCCCCTTTTCTCTAAGGTCCATCCCCTCTCCCTACTGCCAGCTGTGATTATGCTTCTTCCCCAGTCCAGATATCCTCTATTTTATTCTCTTCAGCTATCTACCGCGGTGGGACCTGTGCAGTAGTTGGGTTGCACAGAGTAGAAAAGAGGGATCTTTCAAAGGGCCTTTTTATTTTAACCCCTCCCTTCCCAGCTTTCTACTCATATCAATTTCTGAGCCTTTTGGGGAGTCTGGTATAAACTGAGTTGGTTCTCAGTTTTCCTACGACTGACTTAGGAGTCATTGTTTTCAATGTTGTATTCTCTCCCATTTTTCCTGTTTTTGGGCATTTATGCCCATTTAAAATATCCTGTTACTATTATTCCATTGATGTTTTGGGAAAGGGAAATATAGTTGTGCCTCTTCAATCTAACATCTTTACTTAAAACTTTCACAGTCTCTAAAGGAGAAGGGTGACAAGGGAGTTTTGTAGCTGACTGCAACGAGGAGGAGTAGGTGATTTTGTCTGTTGTCATGTGCTTCATGTCATGAACTGGGGTAATGGAGTGAGAGAAATGGCCTGGAAATGATAATGAGTAAGGAGTTTACTTACTCCATCTCTGGGCCCTTTGGTTGGAGGACAGTATGAAGGACAGAGAAAATGTCCTAAACAATTCCTTCGGTTCTTTTATAATCAAGAGTGATAGACTGTTAGGACCTTAGCATTAGACATCTAATCTAATCTTTTACCCTCCACAAGAATCTATTCCCATGGAGGTTATGCTAGGCTGTGTTTGAAAACCTCCAATGGGTATTTCTCATGAGCTTCTAGATATCAGAAAGTTTTTTGTAATGTTGAACTCATCACTGCTTCTTTTTTGTTTTGTTTTGTTGGCCACACCATGCGGCATGCGGGATCTTAGTTCCCTGACCAGGGATCAAACCCGTGCCTCCTGTAGTGGAATCACAAAGTCTTAACCACTGGACTGCCAGGAGCACTCATCAGTGCTCCTCTTAAATTTCTACTTTTTAATCATATTCTGTCCTTGAGCAATCAAAACACACGATCTTCCTCTTCCAGTGGCAGCCTTTCAGTTATTGGGTCCCCAAGTTCTTCTCTTCTCCTGTTTAAGGATTGCTAGTTCCCATAATTTGCAGACCTGTCAGCATCCCTGTAACTTCCTCTGACCTCTGTGATTTGTCAGTGTCTCTTTCAGAATGTGATGTTCAGAAATGTGGTCTGAACAGTGCAAGTCACAGTGGTATTATTTACATTCTATGATCTGGAAGTCATTATTGTAAGAGATTTATTAATTTTTTATTGAAGTATAATTAATAGACTTACAATATCATATTAGTTTCAGGTTGTACAACATAATGATTGGTATTTTTATGCATTACAAAATGATCACAGATTTATTAATTTCAATAAAGGCAAAGTCTTATAATCATACAGTACTTTACAGTTTTCAAGTATCATACATATTATTTTGAAATACAACCTATCTTCTAGTTTTTCATTAAGCATGATTTAGTTTTAAATAGTAAGATGCCTGACCAAATTTAAATGTAACATGGGTATGTATAAAGAGGACATAGATTCGTTTAGCACCACTATTATTGTTAGGGTGTGTGTGTGTGTGTGTGTATTTTGGAAGGCAATGTGATGGCAAAGGGGCAGATCACATAGTGTTTCTGAGCCTATTTTTTTGTCTGTAAAATGAGTTTAACTATATTGATGTTTTAGAATTACGTGAATTTAGAATTAAATGAATAAAGTATATGTAAGAGCTTTGTAAATGGTAAAATGCTGTCCAATTTTAAGTTATTTGTCTTTGCCATCAACTTAGAGGTAGCATAGCCTTAGAGAACCAGTTGAACTGACAGTAGCAGGTAGAGTGTAACTAGTTTCTGGAATCTTTATGGATTGGAATTCTAAAAGTATGTGGTTAGTCAGGCTGTTGCTAAAAAGGTGTTCAGAGACACATCCTTTAATGAATTAACTTGGATTGTTGCATTCTCTTTAACCGGAATGGTTACCTGATTCTGGATTTTTGTGCCTAACTGACTTAACTGAGAATTGCCATGCATGCCATACATGGATTATTCCTTTCGAATTAATTCAAGTTTATTTATTTATTTTAATTTATTTTTAATGAAATATAGCTGATATAAATAGTATATGTTACAGGTGTGCAATACAGTGATTCACAATTTTTAAAGGTTATACTCTATTTATAGTTATTATAAAATATTTACTATATTCCCCATGTTGTGCAGAAAGAATTCAAGTTTAATTAAATGTGCTGAGCCTCAAAATTATACTTAGGGACTTCCCTGGTGACGCAGTGGTTAAGACTCCATGCTCCCAATGCAGGAGGCCTGGGTTCAATCCCTGGTCAGGGAGCTAGATCCCACATGCATGCCACAACTAAGGAGCCCGTCTGCCGCAACTGACAGGGCACAACCAAATAAATAAATAAAATATTTAAAAAAAATTATACTTAACATGATTTAATCTTTCCTCATGATTCCCAAAGTGGATTAGAAACTCAGGACTTTAGGGTCACCACCATCATTAATGCCACTGAACCCAGAGCCTAGCTGTAGATAAAGAATTAAGAATAGCTTGACCCTTGTAATAATACAGTTTTATGCCATGAAGGGCTTCAGAGTTGGTACAGCCCTCTCATCTTATAGATGAGGAAACTGAGGCCCAAAGAGGGAATGACTTATCAAAGTCACATGTGGAATTAATAGGAAAAATAAACATATCTAATCTTAGAAGTTACCTTTGGGGGGTGATAAAACCTTGATTTTAGTTTCTTTTTTTTTTAACTAGTTAATTGTCTGTTTCTCATATTGTTATAAACTCCCCTCTTTCACAGCCCTCTGCTGATCTTCCGAGCTTTCTGGTTTCTAAGTAAACTAGACACTATTTCTGTGTCATATACTTCAGGATAAAATTAATATTCAAGGGCTTCCCTGGTGGCACAGTGCTTGAGAATCTGCCTGCCAGTGCAGGGGACACAGGTTCGAACCCTGGTCTGGGAAGATCCCACATGCCGCGGAGCAACTAGGCCCGTGAGCCACAACTACTGAGCCTGCACGTCTGGAGCCTGTGCCCCGCAACAAGAGAGGCCGTGATAGTGAGAGGCCCGCGCACCACAATGAAGAGTGGCCCCCGCTTGCCGCAACTAGAGAAAGCCCTCGCACAGAAACGAAGACCCAACACAGCTAAAAATAAATAAATAAATAAAAATTAATATTCAAGTTACAGGCAGAAAATATGTAATGTAAGAGCATACTCTGTGGTCTGAAATGAGGCAATGATGCATTTATCTTGTGGAGTATTTGTGTCTGACATGAAGAAAAAGAATGAAATTATTTAATATAAATTCAGAATAATAAGTTATTTCAAAGCGAAGGTTTGATTTGAGAGAACAAAAAGCTTTTGTTATTTCTCTATTAATGTCAGTGCATTTGGAGATTAAAATTAAATTACAGATATCTAAATCCTGGAAGGGAAGTGACCAGCATTTTTATGTAGAACTCATTTAACAGAAATTAACACATTCTCAGTTAGTTTTTAGTTTCACACAGGAAAGATGAGTAGAATTCTTCTATTTGTTCTATACTGAAGAGGAAAACTTAACGTAGGAAGGTGAATCAACTAAAAATGTTATGACTATAAGTATTGAACCTACATTTTAAAATTATAAGTGTAGCATATCACCCTCTAGCCATGCTGTCCAGGACAGCAGCATCTGATTTCTTTCCTTTCAAATATCTCTGTCTTTTCTTCTTTGGAGGCAGCAGGTTCGTTCCCTGCCTCATTGCTTTAGGAAGCTGCCAAATTACCTCTGTGATCCCTGTCCTAACTCCAAACAGTCACAATATCTACAAAGGGTACTCAGCTCTGTCAGAAAGTCTGATGTTTCTAAACATCTAAAATTGGATTTTTTTGGACTTCCCTGGTGGTGCAGTGGTTAAGAATCCACTTGCCAATGCAGGGGATACAGGTTTGATCCCTGGTCCGGGAAGATGCCACATGCTGTGGAGCAACTAAGCCCATGCACCACACCTACTGAGCCTGCGCTCTAGAGCCCGCGAGCCACAACTACTGAAGCCTGCACACCTAGAGCCCATGCTCCGAAACAAGAGAAGCCACTGCAATGATAAGCCCGCGCACCACAACAAAGAGTAGCCCCCGTTCGCCACAACTAGAGAAAGCCCACTCGCAGCAACGAAGACCCAACGCAGCCAAAATTTAAAAAAAAAAAAAAAGGATTTTTTTTTTGCTTGTTTAAACAAAAATGTATATTTGTTGAAATATAATTCACATATCATACAATTCACCCATTTGAATGTACAACACACTGGTTTTTAGTATATTCACAAATACGTGTAACCATCATCATACTCAATTTTAGAACATTTTCAACACCTCAAAAAGAAGCCCCAGCCGTTTCACTATTACTCTCCCCCCCCACCCCCACCCCGCACTCCCCGTTCACCTTAAACAACCACTAATCTACTTTCTGTCTCTGTAGATTTCCCTGTTCTGGACATTTCATATGATGGAATCATCCAGTATGTGGACTTTCACGTCTGGCTTCTTTTCATTTAGCATGTTTTCAACGTTCATGCAAGTTACAACATCCACTTGTGGCCCACCATATCTGTGGGTTCTACATCCACAGATTCAACCAACCATGGATCAACTATATTCAGAAAACAATTCTGGAAAATTCTAAAAGCAAAACTTGAATTTGCCAGAGTTCCTTGTATGATTTAGATACTGATTTCTTGTTGATTTTTTTTTATTGAAGTATAATTACTTTACAGTGTTGTGTTAGTTTCTGCTGCACAATGGTGAATCAGCTATATGTATACCTATATCCCCTTCCTCTTGGACCTCCCTCCCACCCCACCCCCGCTCCGTCCCACCTATCTAGGTTGTCACAGATCACTGAGCTGAGCTTCCTGTGCTTTATAGCATGTTCCACCTAGCTATCTATTTTACACATGGTATTGTATATATGTCAGTCCTGATCTCCCAATTCATCACACCCTCCCCTTCCCCCGCTATGTCCACATGTCCGTTCTCTACATCTGTGTCTCTATTCCTGCCCTGCAAATAGGTTCATCTGTACCATTTTTCTAGATTCCACATATATACGTTAATATATGATATTTGTTTTTCTCTTACTGGCTTACTTCCCTCTGTATGACAGACTCTAGGTCCATCCATGTCTCTGCAAATGACCCAATTTTGTTCCTTTTTATGGCTGAGTAATATTCCATTGTATATATGTACCACATCTTCTTTATCCATTCATCTGTCATTGGACATTTAGGTTGTTTCCATGTCCTGGCTGTTGTAAATAGAGCTGCAGTGAACATTGTGGTACATGACCCTTTTTGAATTATGGTTTTCTCAGGGTATATGCCCAGTAGTGGGATTGCTGGGTCGTATGGTAGTTCTCTTTTTAGTTTTTTAGGAACTTCCATACTGTTCTCCACAGTGGTGGTATCAATTTACATTCCCACCAACAGTGCAAGAGGGTTCCCTTTTCTCCACACCCTCTCCAGCATTTGTCATTTGTAGATTTTCCGATGATGGCCATTCTGACCAGCGTGAGGTGATACCTCATTGTAGTTTTGATTTGCATTTCTCTAATAATTATTGATGTTGAGCCCCTTTTCACATGCCTCTTGGCCATCTATCTGTATGTCTTCTTTGGTGAAATGTCTATTTAGGTCTTCTGCCCATTTTTTAATTGGGTTGTTTTTTTTGTTTTTTTTTTAAGAAGATATTGGGGGTAGGAGTGTATTAATTTATTTATTTACCTTTGCTGTGTTGGGTCTTAGTTTCTGTCCGAGGGCTTTCTCTATTTGTGGCAAGCGGGGGCCACTCTTCATCGCGGTGCACGGGCCTCTCACCATCGCGGCCTCTCTTGTTGCGGAGCACAGGCTCAGTAGCTGTGGCTCACGGACCCAGTTGCTCCGCAGCATGTGGGATCCTCCCAGACCAGGGTTCGAACCTGTGTCCCCTGCACTGGCAGGCAGATTCTCAACCACTGCGCCACCAGGGAAGCCCGTTTGTTTGTTTTTTTGACATTGAGCTCTATGAGCTGTTTGTATATTTTGGAGATTAATCCTTTGTCTGTAGCTTCGTTTTGCAAATATATTCTCCCATTCTGAGGGTTGTCTTTTCATCTTGTTTATGGTTTCTTTTGCTGTGCAAAAGCTTTTACATTTAATTAGGTCCCATTTGTTTATTTTTGTTTTTATTTTGATTACTCTAGGAGGTGGGTCAAAAAGATCTTGCTGTGGTTTATGTCACAGAGTGTTTTTCCTATGTTTTCCTCTAAGAGGTTTATAGTGTCCGGTCTTACATTTAGGTCTTCAATCTTTGAGTCAACTTTAAACAAGGACAAGGAGGTGACAGGAAGTGTGCCAACATTTACTGATGCTTTTGTTTGCCCGTAGCAGGTTGAACTCTGGGGATACAAAGGTAAAAGAGCTCCTTATGAAGCTCGAAGTCTAGATGGGAAAAAAATTGTAATCCAGTTTAGTGATTTGAGGTCAGTAATGGATCAGAAAAGACTTCATCTCTAGATGAGATAATATATTGGCTCTTCCCTTTCTGATAATTGTGACAAGACCAGAATCTTGATTGATGAATGTGTGGTGGGGTGGAAAGAGAGACTAGGGAATGCATTCTTGGCAGTTTACTCTAGCAAATTAACATTAACTATGTGGAGGGAGGATTGTGAGAAAGAAGGCTGAATTAGGTAGGTGAAGTCATATTTTGAAGACGCTTAATGTCATGCTAAGCAATTTGAACTCAATCCTGTGGAGTAATGATCTCCAAAATGGAGTGTTCTCAAAGCCAGAGGGTGTGCAGGATGGAGTTCCAGAGGTAGATATTAGAACATCTATAAATAAATAAATAAATTAGAGTATCTAGTTCTTTTTAATTTTATCTCTTCTTTTAAATCTATTTTTATATATGTTATAGAAAGAGCATATTATATCATTTATAGTGATTTGTGTGTTTTGGGGTTTTTTTTATTTTTTTATTTTTGGCTGCATTGGGTCGTCATTGCTGCGTGCGGGCTTTCTCTAGTTGTGGTGAGTGGGGGCTACTCTTTGTTGCGGTGCGTGGGCTTCTCATTGTAGTGGCTTCTCTTGTTGTGGAGCACAGGTTATAGGCGTGTGGGCTTCAGTAGTTGCAGCACACGGGCTTAGTAGTTGTGGCTCACGGGCTCCAGAGCACAGGCTCAGTAGTTGTGGTGCACGGGCTTAGTTGCTCCATGGCATGTGGAATCTTCCCGGACCAGGGCTCGAACCCGTGTCCCTGCATTGGCAGACGGATTCTTATCCACTGTGCCACCAGGGAAGTCCCGATTTGTGTGTTTTTAAATAAATATTTTAAGTGGGAATAAGTGGATAGGTGTTTATCTTTTTTTTATTTTTATTTTTTGGTTTGGAGAACACTATTTTAGGGTGTCTTTAAGCAGAAAAATTAAATAAGCAGTGGAAATTGGAGTATGGATTAGAATATGGGAAAACTGCTGTGAGAGAGACCAGTTAAGAGACTGGAAAAGGGCTTCCCTGGTGGCGCAGTGGTTAAGAATCCACCTGTCAATGCAGGGGACACGGGTTCGAGCCCTGGTCCGGGAAGATCCCGCATGCTGCGGAGCAACTAAGCCCGTGCACCACAGCTACAGAGCCTGTGCTCTAGAGCCCGCAAGCCACAACTGCTGAAGCCCGCGTGCCTAGAGCCCATGCTCTGCAACAAGAGAAGCCACCACAATGAGAAGCCTGTGCACCTCAACAAAGAGTAGCCCCCGCTTGCTGCAACCAGAGAAAGCCCACACGCAGCAACGAAGACCCAAAACAGCCAAAAATAAATAATTTTTTTAAGTTAAAAAAAAAAAGACTGGAAAAATATTTTGAGGCCTGAACTAAGACAGTGCAGTGGAAATAAAAGAGGAGGACTTGGGATCAGTGAGATGTGAGGAAGGGGTACTGGGTAGGAAAGAGAAGACTTCAGCCCTAGGCTATGGCCAGCTTTCTGTCTTCATATCCTAGATAGTGGTGACACTATAAGCTAAGGAGCAGAGGAAGGATATTTCGTTCTAAGCCTAAGGATTATCACATTTCTTATTTACATATTAAGTTGGTAATTCCTTCCTGCACCTGCTGGTCAAACCTTAGTAAAAACAAAGTGGCAGTTGGCTCTTTGCTGAACACTTTGGGGACTGCAGACTGGGAATCTTTTCCAAGTATTTCAACCAGAATTGAGCATAGTGAGGTCTCCGTTGTAGTTAGCCATCAGTAATTATTAAAGCACCAAACTACTCTTGGGGATTGGATTGGGATTGGACCACATAGGTAATGTAAATTGTGACCATTCACAGTCACACCAAGTAGCTGAATTCATTAGTTCCGTATGGGCAGGGGTGGAGTGTAGGGTGGTGATTTGGATCATAGCCATTGTTTGTGGAAGTGCTGCGTGGGTAAAAGCATGGTAAAAAACTGCCCTGACAGTTTTTTTCCAGGAGAGTAAGTGTGTTTTTCTTTCTCCTTTCTGTAGGAAATTGTTTGCCAGATTGTGTTATTTATAACAATCTGTCATGGAACAGCTTCCAGGAAAAGAAAAGAGACTAGTCCCCATAGCTCTCCCTACCTCCTACCCCAGCATTACCACCACACACACATACATCCGGTTTTGTTTTTTTCTTCTAGTTTTACTCAATGGTTTTGGCTTGATTGAAAATGTTCTTATAATGACAGATTTCTGGGCTTTGCCATGGCTTGGTAATTGGGTTTTCTAAACTTTGTCTGCTTTAGCCAAGACTAATTGGCAGCAGTTTGAATTTTGAATTCCTGAGTATCTTGAATACTAAAGTGCTATCTTCTACTTTCCCTTGAAGACCTTGTATGTTTCCACTTGGTGGAAAATGCACACATTTGCTGTCCTTTAGAGCTGTGCTTTTTGCCCTTGACATTGCCCTGGTTCCTCTAGAGGAGCAGGCTTGGGATAAAGCTCACTGAGGACTGTTAGAATAGTGAATAGGGAGGTCTTTGGAGATGCCAGTTGGTCTCTGCAGAAGATGAGGCATACTGTGGTGTTAGAAAAGAACTGGTCGCCCAAAACACAAGGCAGCTGAGGGTTGGTGTGTCCCAGGAACTTTCAAGTTAAGATATACAGTTGCTTCACAGTCCACACAGTCTATGTTTATTCATGGTTTGTGGTCACACATGATCAGAAATACTTCTGGCTCTTAACAGTTTTTCCACTTTAGTAGAAGAACATTTGCATTTCTAGAATGGGCTTTTCATTTTTAGAATAAAAATAAAAAAATAGTCATTTAATTTTCTTCCTGTTACAACTTTTATTAAAATGTAAAGAAAAATAGATAGCATTACGAAGATGTAAGGATGATTTCATTTTCCTTTTAGACTTCAGTTTCTTCTTCCAGGATTTCTAGCTTTGGAAATGAAGTACAGCTTGTCAGCAGAGACTTTCCTTTGGAAGTGGAGTTGCAGAGAAGACGGGAATGTGTTTGGTCTCAGTGAGAGTGGTGCATTCTCTGGGAGCAGAGGCAGGAAGAGGGCCTGATGGAATAGCACCTCCATCTGTATCCCAGGCCCTGCCCTTTCAGACTGAAGCCTTTCTTTTCACGCTGAGAACAGATGGCAACCAGACACGGGGGAGGGCCCTGTTCCTTGTGCTCCTTGGGGATTTTGCATTCAGCTTAGCAAAAAGTCATCTAAAAGCAAAGAGGTGAATGAGGCTGCAGACTGTTCACAATTATGCAGGACTTGTTTGACCTACACTATGCTGATTTATTTTTTGCAGATATTGAATGATAACAGCATTTATTTTCCAAGACAACATTGTCACCACTTGAGGCATCTGCATTGGGGTTGTTTTCTTCACTGTGGAGTACACTTAATAATTAAATTTATTGTGGAACAGTCAGCTTGCAGAAATCAGTCATCTTATTAAAGAAACTTAGAAAAATAGAAAGGATTTTTTTTCTTCAACAAACTGTCATTTTCATTATAAAGAAATGGGGCAACTTCTGTACTGCTGTAAGTGACATGTCTTTAGTAAATGGTCCATACTTCCTCCTTTCTAAGCATTGTTAACAAGAAGTAGGATTCTGCAAGCTATTTCTTCCTTAGCTTGCATGTATGTGGGCTGATCTGTTAATGTTTGACAGTTCCTGGATGGTGAGCTGCAGACTTAAGGAATTTTTTTTTCCTAAGAAGATGATGTTTATAGGAACTTTTTTTTTTTTTTAGCTCAGTTAAGATCCAGAAAGAATTAAGAGAGCCTTAAGTAGAAGAGTAGAAAAAAATCCAAATTTGAACTTCTTAAACTTAAGAGGCCTTCAAAAGGAATTGTTTAAGCTACAAACAATGAGTTAGATGTAGAAAAGGAAATGACAGTTCTGGTACAGATTCTGTATTCGGAATAAGAAATTGCAGGCAGTAAGATAAGGCATTCTGATGGTTGAGTCACTTCCTGAGCAAGTATGATTCTTTGCTTTCCTAGAATGTAAGTTGAAATTATCTATATTTTCCCCGAAAGCAGGAATCTTGATTTTAAATTAAAATCTTAGAAAAGTTGGAGCCACTTACAGAAATTTCCATGTAGATATTTACTTTATTCTTAAATCTGGAATAATTTCCTCCAGTGTTTTTCAGACTTTTTAAAATAGCAGAACCTGTACTGTTATGAGGATTAAATGAGTGCTTTTATACATACCTGAGGTTGTATTATAATTGTTTATTAGCTAGACTGATTTTCCAAAGAAGGGCACATTATAATATATTCATGTGTTAGTTATTTCCTAGTATTGTAGAAAAGTGACTTTAAGTTTTTTTTTAATTAATTTTTATGGTATTATAGTTGCATTACTATGTTGTGTTAGTTTCTACTGTACAGTAAAATGAATCAGCTATACATATACATATATCCCCTCCTTTTTGGATTTCCTTCCCATTTAGGTCACCACATTGCATTAAGTAGAGTTCCCTACTTATACAGTAGGGAACTCTCATTAGTATACAGTATGTTCTTATTAGTTATCTACAGTATGTTCTCATTAGTTATCTATTTTATACATAGTATCAATAATGTGTATGTATCTATTTTATATAGTATCAATAATGTGTATGTATCAATCCTAATCTTCCAATCAAAGTGACTGCTTTAAAATAAAGTATTTCATAACCATATTGAATCATCAAACTTTGCCAAAGTGCTTTTTGAACTGTAAAGAGATGTATAAATTTAAGATCATTAACTCCATCGTCACAGAAATAGACAATGTGGTAGTTTTCATACTCTGTTCCTTAGAGCCCAGGATTCCAGAGGTGCCTCAGGGACAGCAGCAGTAAGGCGTACACAGAGGGGAGGTAGGAATTCCAGACCCTCCCCCAACACAGCTCAATTAGAACGACCCCATTTATTTTACCTGTGCTACTGCTATAAAAAAGGTTTGAGGGCAAGTGTGCAGTTTGTGTTCTTTGAAGACGTTGTAAGTTTATCCTGTGATGATTTGTGTGATCCATTGTCCTTTGTGATATTGACTTTTCCCCTTCTCCATTTGACAGACAGATGTACTGGTCCTGAGCTGTGATCTGATAACAGATGTTGCCTTACATGAGGTAGTGGACCTGTTCAGAGCTCATGATGCATCGCTTGCTATGTTAATGAGAAAAGGTCAAGATGGCTTAGAACCAGTTCCAGGTCAAAAGGGGAAAAAAAAAGCAGGTAAGGAGACTAGAGTTTGATTTATTTGTTTGTTGGGTTCTTATAATTATTATTATCATTCATGCTTTGACTTAAGAAACATTTATTGAGAACTGACTCTACTATGCTAGAGGTTGATGACATAAAGTCAAATAAGACACAGTCCCTGATTTGAAGAGGCTTATAACTATTGATTAGATTCTGTACCATCCAAGAGGCTTTTGTCTGCAGAGAGGAGCACTCAGAACTGTTTGCATTGTGTATAAAACTCAAATAATTGAATACATATACTAAGAAACCAAAAAATCTAATTTAAAATCAATGTTTAAAAATAATTAAAATATGATTACAAATTAAATTAGATATCTTTAAGCAATTAAAATTATTATTAAAAATTTAGTATGTTTGATTCTAGTAGTGGGTTATTTTTTTTTTAATCTTCAGAGAGTTATAGTAATCTTACTAGACCAAAAAGAAAAGGAATAATACTCTAGTCCAGCCAGGGTTATAGAATTTGCGTTATTTACTTGTTATTGATTTTTAGTTAAGGCATAGTTCATGATTGCTTTTCCCAGATTATTTCAAACCTGAGTCACTGATTCTATGACTGGGCTACTTTTAATAACTGAACTTATGGGACTTCCCTGGTGGCACAGTGGTTAAGACTCTGCGCTCCCAATGCAGGGGGCCTGGGTTCAATCTCTGGTCAGGGAACTAGATCCTACATGCATGCCACAACTAAGAGTTCGCATGCCACAACTAAAGAGCCCACGTGCCACAACTAAGGAGCCAGCGAGCAGTAACTGAGGACTCTACATGCTGCAACCAAGACCTGGTGCAACCAAATAAATAAATAGTAAAAAAACCCAAAACTGAACTTATGACCAAAAAGCTTTGTTAGATCATACTTTTTATATAGGTTTTAGTTTTTCCTGGAATGATGTGTTTTTTCCCTGGAGTTTTTCCCTGGAATGATGTGTTCTTTAGGTTTTTCTTTAGGTTTTTTTTCAGAATTATGTAACCCATTGTCCTGTCATTATATATTGACGCAGTCTGTTGCAATTATTAGAAGCTATGTATGGCTTATTAGTATCTGACTATTATTAATAGAGCCACCTGGAATGTTCATTCCTAGGATTTGAGTAATGTAGTTTGTACTTTCAGCTCTCTTCTTCAGGGCATTTGGTTAACTTGTAATTTTGGATTATAGCATTGAAACTTCTTTCTAGTTGCTTTTTGTGTTAAAGCAATCACTGGTGCAGATCAATTGTTGAATCCTCTTTCTACCTTGTTGTTATGTATGCTTCTCATGTGGATTAGTCCTTTTGTTCTTGACATAGTTTCTACTTCTGTGAGGTCTGGTTTGCTTACTCACAATTCCCTGTATTCAGCCTTTTCTACCTATACAGATAAAAACAACTGTGTACCCAGACTTTATAAACATATGTATATTTTACAAATATTAATGTTTTCTTTTTTTCACACTCCTCTACTTATAACAATTAAAAAAATTGTTTTTAATTGTTTAAATACAATTAAACCTACTTTTAGGTTTAATTGTAATACCCTACTATAGTTACTCTTCTTGGTATTATAACTTTTTACATTACATATTAGCCTTTATCTCTTAAGTATCATTATAAATGTGTAGCTTTTCACAATTTGATTTTAAATTAACTGTAACTATTATCTATATTCATTTTTAAATGTTTCGATGCTTAGCACAGGGAGATCAGCTCGGTGCTTTGTGACCGCCTGGAAGGGTGGGATAGGGAGAGTGGGAGGGAGGAAGACGCAAGAGGGAAGAGATATGGGAACATATGTATATGTATAACTGATTCACTTTGTTATAAAGCAGAAACTAACACACCATTGTAAAGCAATTATACTCCAATTAAATAAATAAATAAATAAATTATGGTATACCCATTCAATGAGAAAAAAAAAATGTTTTGATGCTTAAGTTGTCACAGCGTGGTTAGTGGAAGTCCCTTTATGTTGGCTCTTCTATTCTCTTTGAAAAGGTATGATGTATACTGGTAACTTGCTGTATGGTTATAGTGTGAGTATGGAGGGCAGGGAAGCAGGAAATTGTACTGGAGAGAATACAGGGATTAGACTAAAGAGTTTGAACTTTATCCCCAAAACAGTGGGGAGTTGTTTGAGGAATTTTAAACAAGAAAATGTCATAATCAGATTTGTGTTATAGATTTTTCATTCTTAACATGAAATTTTGAACTCCTCAATATCTATATTTTGTTATGTTTGACAGCTAAGTTTCACCTAAATGAGTTTTAAATTCTTACCATGGAATGCTATGCATTTCAGTGATAAGCACTTTTTTAAAAGAATCCTGAATTTCTCATTGTGTATTTGGCGTGCCTCTTGGCTGCTCTTATGTGCCAGAACAGCCTGCAGTTCTCTCGTTCTCAGATATGGTTCAATAGTCTAGATCCCTTAGGTCCAAGTTTCCCAAATTGTGTTCTTACTGGCTTATTGGAGAATGCCTAATGGCTAGGTGTTTCAGGAGCCATTGTTCTCCCTGTTGCCACTTCCTTCTCAGATTTGTAGGAGCTGTAGATACTGAGGAGGGCAGGATCAAACTTATGTTTGGATTTTTTGGACTGTTGTTTTTTTCCTGCTACAACACTTTACACATGATGTTCTCTACCAGAAATGCTCTCCCCTTACCTACAACACATGCACTCTAAATCCAGCTTAGCCTTCAAGTTATTTGCTGAGAGAGGTCTTCCTTGACCCTCTAATATGAAATTATAGTCCCTTGTTTGCCTACATATGGCAGCCCTACTCTCTTACTCTCTCCTCTACTGGACTATAAGCTCCGTGAGAATAGGGGTCATGTCCAGTTTGTTCACTTTATCCCCAGCGTCTGGCTCAGTTATGGCTGATGGTGACCAGTCAGTAGATATTAGTGAATGGGTTGAAGGGCCTGCCTATAAAGGTAGCTCTTATTGCCCCTGAGGTAAGAGAAAGTAAATTCAAGCCCTAGATGTTTAAATCCTAAAAATTTGAGTCTGAGCTATAGTTAGATTCATGAGTGGGTATTATAAGAGCCTGAGTTTCAGCAATATAAGTTTAGCAAACTGACACTACATTGCCTATTAATTTTTTTTTCTTTTCTTTTCTTTTTTTTTTTTTGCCACACCACGCAGCTTGTGGGATCTTAGTTCCCCGACCAGGGATTGAACCCGTGCCCCCTGCAATGGAAGCATGTAGTCCTAAACACTGGACAGGGAATTCCCATTGCCTATTAATTCGTGTTTAGAAATGTTTTCAAGATTTTTAAATTAAACAGCTACTGCTGTAGCATGGTTGTTAAAAGCACAGGTTCTGGAGTTCAGACTGGGTGGGCTTCAACACTCAAAAACTGTGTGGTCTTGGACAAATTGTCTAACTGACCTGAACTTCATTTTCTTTAGCTGTAAAATGAGACTGAATCCTTTGGGGATTTTTGTGTGAGAATTAAATGAGATGTTTGTAAAGCATGTGATCTGCTACTTGACACTATAGTTGGCCCTTTGTATCCAGGTTTCGCAATATGGATTCAACCAACCAGTTGTGTAAAGATAATTAATTTTCACTTACCATCCCTTGCTTGTTAGAAAATCCAAGATTTCCTTCTTTCTCAATTTCAGTGAGAACATAGTATGTTTATTTTGCTTAATTACAGATTAACATGTTTACTAAGGGGCTTTTTTTTCTGGACATTCCTGTGTGCAAATGTTTAATGCTACTATGATTTTATGACACAAATTATTGACTATTATCTCTGTAGTTCCACCGTGTCTCTTGGGATATATGAAATGGAAAAAGTTCTAGGAAATTATTTTTTAACGTATCCAGTTCACTGTAGTATTTCTAAACATAATGCCTGTCACTGGGGTGGTGCACAAATATATTTATTAGTTGAATGAACGAATGAATAAGTAAATGACTGTAGAGGAGACAGAGAAGTAAAAAACAACTGGAAAAATATATGAATATTTGATTATGACAGAATTTTTTAAGATGGAAGTTCATAGTTTTAACTGCCTTCTTAACCTTATTTGTGTAAATCTTTCTCTTAGGATGGACATTCTAATGTTCTTGCTCTGCTTTCCAAGTGGAATTCACTTCGTTAAAGCAGAACAGAAAGAAACCTGTCCAAGTTTCTATAATTTGTATCATATTCTGAGGTCCCAGTTACTATGGTAACTACAAAGAAGCAAATACAAGGAGGGGGGCCTGAGAGTGAGGGAAATGTGACTGAAGTGCAACATAGCTGAAAAATTGACTTGGAAATTATTGCTCCCAGGACATTCAGTAATTCAAGGTTTTTTGTGGGCCTAAGGAGTTGGATAGGGTAAGCACTCCAAATATATCCAAAAATAACATCTCTGTATTATTTCTTTTTAAAATGTTGCCTCATAATCAGAGCTTTGCAGACTTTGTTATATTCTCAAGTTTGCATGTAATGGATGAATTGATATGTGTCAGAGTTGCTGTGTGACATTTGAAATTCTCTGCAAAATTTAGTTTCAATTGAAATTCTCTGTAAAACTTACCTTCAAATTGGCATTATTTACCCTTCCTTCTTTGGCGTTCACTTATCTTGGTAATTAGAAAAAAACAACATGTAATTTTTTATGATAGTTTCTCCCTATTCAGGTTAAAACACTGCCTATGAGATAACCAGAGACCATCTGAAGGAATGGATGCTTTCAAGAACCTGAGCTAAACACATTATACACTTGAGTAAAGCATTTGGTTTTAGGTATATAGGCAGCTGCAGCCAACAGGGAAGTGTGTTCAGTTATATAGTAGCCATTGTCTGTCAATAGGAGGTAGACAAATTCATCTTTAGAGATACCATTTTTCCTAGAGCTCAACTTTTAGTTTCTCCCTTTCAAATAGGTATTAAATCATTGCTTTATTTGATTGTTGTGAAGATCAAATGAGAGCATGTATTTTGTTTAATTTTTTAAACTTAAACATTTTATTTAATGTTTTAGTTAATAGCACTAAATAGAGCTTTACAAATATTAACTCATTTAGTTCTAAAAATCCTGTGAGGTAGGTGTAGGCACTATTATCCCCATTTTACAGGTGAAACTGAGGAATGGAAGTTTATTATCTTGCTCAAAGAGATACAACTAATAAGTGGGATTCATACCCAGGTGGTCTAGCTTCAGAGGCTCTCTTCTTAATCCTTATGCTATGCTGCCTCTATGTGAAAATGTTCCTGTAGGGCTTCCCTGGTGGTGCATTGGTTGAGAGTCTGCCTGCCAGTGCAGGGGATACGGGTTCATGCCCCGGTCTGGGAAGATCCCACATGCCGCGGAGCAGCTGGGCCCGTGAGCCATGGCCGCTGAGCCTGCGCATCCGGAGCCTGTGCTCCACAACGGGAGAAGCCACAACAGTGAGAGGCCCGCTTACCGCAAAAAAAAAAAAAAAAAGAAAATGTTTTTGTAAGCTATAAATAGATACTGTATGGATGTTAGTAGCAGATTTTATTAAATGTTCACTAGATGTTGTGGGAGATCTAAAGGAATCATAAGTCTGCCATTGAACAGTGTGTAATCTTGTTGGGGGAAAGAAATATATAACACAGAAGACAGCAATAATATGGCATCCTATAAGATCATTGTCTACCAGAGAACTCTCCACATCCCATACACAGCACAAAATCTAGTGCATAGTAGACATACAGTTAATGTTGGTTAAATGCGGATGTCCTTAAATGCTATTCCCATTTTCACAGTGAGCAAACCTAGGTTATTACTTACATTGAAACAGTTGCACTTTCTTTCTGTGCCATGCAGTGGGCTTGTGGTTCATCTACTTAATTTGGCCAAGCAGTATCTTGACTGGCCCTCATTTTTTTTTTAACTGTTAATTTTTTGATATTTACTTGTTTAGGTTTTATTTATTTATTTATTTTTATTTTTTGCTGCATTGGATCTTCGTTGCTGCATGCGGGCTTTCTCTAGTTGCAGTGAGTGGGGGCCACTCTCAGTTGCAGTGCGCGGGCCTCTCATTGCGGTGGCTTCTCTTGTTGCGGAGAACAGGCTCTAGGCACACAGGCTTCAGTAGCTGTGGCACTCGGGCTAGTAGTTGTGGCTCATGGGCT
Organism: Tursiops truncatus; assembly: GCF_011762595.2. Taxonomy (NCBI): domain Eukaryota; kingdom Metazoa; phylum Chordata; class Mammalia; order Artiodactyla; family Delphinidae; genus Tursiops; species Tursiops truncatus. Next base: position 147,103,504 of record NC_047034.1, read on the forward strand.
TAGTTGCTCCACGGCATGTGGGATCTTCCCAGACCAGGGCTTGAACCCATGTCTCCTGCATTGGCAGGCGGATTCTTAACCACTGCGCCACCAGGGAAGTCCCCTACTTGTTTACTTTTGACAAATAAAAATTCTGTATTTAAGGTATACAACATGATGTTTTGACATCATAGGTAGATGTTGTGAAATGAATACCACCATCAAACTAATTAACATATCCATCACCTCCTTAACTTTTAATTTTTGACAAAATTTTACATTTACAGAAGGTTACAGGAGTAGTATAAAGATCGCAGATATCCTTTACCCAGATTCCCCAAATGTTAACATTTGCTCTAGTATTCTCCCACTTTCCCTCTTATAATATATATTCAATGTATATCTAATGAATATACAATATATTATATATGTAATTATTATTTTTCCGAGCTATTTATGAGAATAATTTGCAGATATGATTCCCTTTGCCTTTACTACATCAATGTGTATCTTTCTCCCACACCCCACAGTCTCTTAAAACAGAAAATTACATTGGTACCATACTTTAATCTACAGACTTTATTCAGGCTTCACCAGTTAACCTAATAATATCCTTTAGAGCAATACAAAAAAAAAATTGACTGCCCATGTTTTAAACATTGTGGTGAGTATGTGTTACATAGCACTCACTCCTGTATTTGGTTCTAAGAGCAATGTGAGCAGGTGCCCTCTCCCCGACTTAGTCATACAGGTGGGGCAAATGGCTTTGTTTGATTTTCCTTTTTTGTGTGTGATTCAGTGGAGCAGCGTGACTTCATTGGAGTGGACAGCACAGGAAAGAGGCTGCTCTTCATGGCTAATGAAGCAGACTTGGATGAGGAGCTGGTCATTAAGGGATCCATCCTGCAGAAGTAAGCCCTGGGGTTTTTCTTTTTGGCAATTCTCCTTGTCTTAAAACAAAATAAAACCACCCAGTGGATGGGAAAGAGGGAATGAAAACTAGATTAAACTGTGTGAAATTGACAAAAGTATGTGAATGTTTTCCCATGAGATAGGATGGAGGCTTTTCTTCACCACACAAGCTTAGCTTTTCCCTGTGTCTTTTGCTGCCAAGGTAGAATCAAATCCTGCATAGGAGTGGGGCAGAGCAGCTGTGGAGAGAACAGGGAACAGGACTGTCTTTCCAACAGTGTTATAGAACTTACTTTTTTTTTTTAATTGTGATAAACACACAACATAAAATTTACCACCTTAACCATATTTAAGTGTACAGTTCAGTAGTGTTAAAAGTATGTTGACATTGTTGTTAAGCAGATCTCCAGAACTTTTTCATCTTGCAAACCTGAAGCTCTGTATCCATTAAACAACAACTCTCCCTTATCTGCTCTCCCCAGGCCCTGGTAACCACCATTTGGCTTTCTGTTTTTCTGAATTTGACTACTTGAAGTATCATTTATAAGTGAAATCATGCACTATTTGTCTTTTTGTCACTGGCTTATTTCACTTAATTAGTATAGTATCCTCAAGGTTTATCCACATTGTAGCATGTGTCAGAATTTCCTTCCTTTTAAGGCTGCATAAATTCCATTGTGTGTATACACCACATTTTCTCTATCTGTTCATCTATCAATGGACATTTGGGTTGCTTCCACCTCTTGGCTATTGTGAATAATGCTGCAGTGAACGTGGTTGTGCAAATATCCCTTTGAGATCCTGCTTTGAATTCTTCTGGATATATATCCAGAGGTGGGATTGCTGGACTATTTGATAGTTCCTATTTTTTATTTTTTGAGGAACCTCCATACTGTTTTCCATTTTACAATCACACCAACCGTGATGAGGATATAATTTCTTCATATCCTCATCAAAGCTTGTTATTTTCTATTTTTTTGATAGTAGCCATCCTAATGGCTGCACATAGGCAACCTCGTCACATTTTCTTCAATCAGCATTTTATTGACTGCTTGCTCAGAAGCCACTATACTCAGAGCTTTACTGCCTGATGCCAGTACATAGGAATGCTTAATCAATGTTTGGAGGCTGGATGAAATGAATGTAAGAGGAGTAAATTGCAAAAGAAATGTCTTACTGGTTGGTGGGTTTTTTCCTGCTTGTTTGTTTGTTTTGCTATCCAGCACAACAGAGGTAGGAGACATATTTCAGAGTATATATTTTAATGAAAATGAAATTAAACTCTAGCTTCAGTTGGCCCAATTACCCCTATGGATAAGAGTTCTATATTAGAGCCTTGCATAGAAACACTTGTGGATTAAAGTGGATGCTTCAGATTGTATCACAGAGCTTCCTACTACTAGTTTCTAAGTAAATGTGAAAAATAAATTAATTTTAAAAATGGCAGAAATTTCAACAGTAGCAAACACAGTAAGATAATCAAACATAATAAAGCTTAAAAATTGGTGGCCAAGGAAAGAAACAAGATTCTGGTGAGGAACAGAAAAGAGTAACAGTAGGCTCCCAGCTCCACCCTATCACCACTCCCCAGAAGCCATACTGATGTGTTAATGAAACCCTACAAATTCTCACTAATAGCTCCAGATCTGGAAAGAAGCAAACTGAGTACATATCTGTACATTTATCTTCTTCTGACTGAGAAGCAATGGGAACAACTGCTGGGGAATAAATGATGAAGCAGGGAGAATGAACAATGAGGTTGACTCTTTAACAGAAACAAAAGATCTAATCCTAAAAAAAATGAATAGGTGAAATAATGTGAAGCTGGAGACTGTCCTTCCATAGGAATGGGGTAACCCCTTACGTATGTGGAATGAAACAAGAATATTTAACAGAATCTCAGGAAAGAGAAATAATTGGACAATGACTCTACAGTACCTTGGTGAGTTCCCTATACCCTTTCCATCCCTCCTACTCACATCATTCCCTGAAGCCATAGAAAAGTACACAGAATACAAAATATCCAGCACTCACATGGTAGCCAGTCTCAGATACATGAGGATGAGAGATAAGAATTCATCTATAATATATCAAAATAAATAAAACAAGCATGAACAAGACCAAAAGAATCAGTGTGTCAACTGTGCAAATGTATAGCAAAAATGAAAGCAAGAAAAATGCCCTGCAAAATAACAAAAACCTGCCCTGAGAAAAACATAACTCAGTGGAATAGAAAGAATTTCCTTACAAATATACAATTCTGCCACTGCAAAACAACTCAGTAGAATATGAATTTCATAAATAAGAGTTCAGTGATGAGATGATAAAACAACAAAATGAGATAAAAGAAGATATTATAGAACTAAGAAAATAAATTGAGGACCAAATAACTTAATTACAGAATTAATTAATTAAAAAATAGCAAAGAGCAGAACTGACACCACTGAAAATCAAATTATATACATAGAGGAAAAGTTTAAGATATTCAGTAATTTAGATGAAAATGAAAATAATTGAAATTAGACTCTAATAGAAATAAAAGACAAAGATGATTTAATATAGTTAACGTCTCTGAAATAGAGAACTGAACATGTGACCAAAAGATGCATTCAAAGATATAAGGGATTCTTGGTAAAGTAATTTAATTTAAGGATTTTAATATAAAGTTGTAAGGACTGGGTAAATATGACTTCTGAAACCCCACTAAGACAACAGTAAAGGGATTTTAGAAGGGTGTAAATCCAGAAGGCTAAAGAAAATGAAAAAGGAAATAGCAACAACAGAAATTGGGAAACAGAAAAGCAGGACAATTTAGCATACCTGAGAAAGCTGAATGCTAAGCCAGAAGTGGGGAAAGCTGAGATGCAAGCTGATTTGCACTATAAAACTCTCAAAAGAGTTAAGATTCAACAGCACCAAGTACATCTAGTAGTGAGGCTAAAAGCAGGATTACTTCAAAGTTTGTCTAAAAAGTAGATCCTTAGATTTCCTCCCCCAAACCTCACCACTCTAGTAAAAGGCTGGAGATTTATTCTCAGAAGAGGGTAAAATAGAGGCTCTCTGGATTGGGGCACCAGGCATAGATGATGTTGGAGGTACCATGCGGAAAGTGGGGATTAAGTGAATGTATGTTCTGGGGTCCTCAGCTTCCTTCTTCCACTTGGCTCCTAAATACTAGCAGCCGGGCTTACACATGTCAAACAAGCACATTAGAAGATTCTTCTCTGTGGCAGCAGAGTCCAAAAGGAGAGACCTAAATATATAGTCATCAGGGAGTTCCCAGCAGATAACATACTTCTTGGATCTAACTACATTGAATTTCAAAGTTGACAAAGTCCACCACATGTTCAGTGCTCCCAATCACATATTTATTGTGCCAGTCTTAGAAGTTGGACCCAAAAAAAGCAAGGATTACCAGATTTAGAGGCCAGAACAAATAAACAGGCGGGGGAAAAAAACAATAATAGGAAAAAAATCAACTTGAAGGAAACAGAAATTATGCAGAGAGAAAAAAACTTCAAAAAGGTAACATTTATTATTAATATTTGAGCATCTGAGTGCCACTATTGCAGGAGCTAGGGACACAGCAGTGAACAAAGCACACTAAAATCCTTGCCCTCATTGAGAGATGAGAGAATATTGTATTCATGAACCCAAAAGCAGGATGCTATATTTAAAAAGGAACATTTAGAGAACACGTAGTGCTGATATTAAAATGAAAAATTTAATAGAAAAGTTAGGACATTTTTTTGGAAAAATTTTTCACAAAGCAGAATAAAACAACAAATTGATGGAAAATAGAGAAATGATAAGAAGATTAAAGGAGCAGCCAAGGAGGTCCCATATCTGAATATTAGGAGTTCCAGAAGGAAAAAACAGAGAAAATAAAGAGGGAAGAAATCATCAGTGAACTGTTACAAAAAACATTTCTCAGAATGAAAGAAGCTGGGTTTCTAGACTGAAAGGAAAGTGTGCAGCAAAATGCATGAAAAGAAACATAGCAAGTTATCATTGTGAAATGTTATAACCCTGATACCAAAGAGAAAATCCTGCAAGCTTCCAGAGAAGAGGGGGGGATATCATATATAAAGGAATTAAAATAACTTTCAATTTCTTAACAGCAACACTAGAAACTATAAAATAAGGGAAGAATGCTTTCAGAATTCTTAAATCTGTATCTAGTCAAACTATCAAATATGAGAGTAGAGTAAGAACCTTTCAGGCATTTGCTTTCCATGCATCTGTTTCAGGAAGCTACAAGAGGATATAGAACACCAAAACCCTGGCATACACTTAGAAAGAGAAAGACATAGAATATAGGAAAAAGAATCCCTAGGATAATGATGAAGGGAGATTCCAGGATAACACCTGTGTATCTGGGATAGATGGCAAACAGACCAGATTGGAATAGGTCAGAAAGATTTGAGAAAATTTTCTTCAAAATGTTCATATTTCTTCTGATGAAAATGATAGAATACTTGATGTGCGTCAACATTTTGAGAGGAGTTTTGAGCACTTAGTTTGAAGTTGAATTATTGATAAGTATCTAGAAGACTAAGAAATGAAAAGACAAGTAATGCCAAGGCAAACAACAAAAATGTGCAGGAGGGACTTCCCTGGCTGGCCAGTGATTAGGACTCCAAGCTTCCACTGCAGAGGACACAGGTTCAATCCCTGGTCAGGGAACAAGCTGCATGGCGCAGCCAAAAAAAAAAAAAGAAAAGAAAAGAAAAAAAATGTTCAGGAAAAAAACCATTAGTTGCTAAATGGCTCAGGTGTAACTAATGTTATATATGCATAATAATGTAATCACTGACTAGCCAAAATTATGATATAATTACTTTGGAATAATGGGAGGGAAGGTTAGTCTTTTGGAAGTATGAGGGAAGAAAAGAGAGATAAACTTCCTCTTTCATAGTTAATAGCTAATACCTAAAGCTGAAGTCATAATAACTTAAACATTGATTATTAAACTAACCAAAATAATGAAACAATTATATTAGAAAGGTAGAGAATACAAGAAGTACAGGTGTATGTAGTGGGGGTAGGCTGGTGATGAAAGGAAGCTAAATCCTCATCTTCCATAGTGGGAAATCAATAGATAATGTCTGAATTGGAAAACCAAGAAATATCAATATTGGAATGTTATTAGAAATATGAGTAGGAATACTGAATGGATTCACTAAAAGAATTGAAATGGTGTGCTTCTGGGGGTCAGAAAAAAGGAAAGAAAGGGAATGGAAGACTGAAATTTTTCATTGTAAACCTTGAGAGACTATTTACCTCTTTATGTGCATATTTAACTTAAATTTTAATTTTTTAAAAATAAGATATAATAGGGCTTCCCTGGTGGTGCAGTGGTTGAGAGTCCGCCTGCCGATGCAGGGGACGCGGGTTCGTGCCCCGGTCCGGGAAGATCCCACATGCCGCGGAGCAGCTGGGCCCGTGAGCTAGGGCCGCTGAGCCTGCGCGTCCGGAGCCCGTGCTCCGCAACGGGAGAGGCCACAACAGTGAGAGGCCCGCGTACCGCAAAAAAAAAAAAAAAAAAATGAGATATAATAAAATTTTCTGAATCAAGTGAAAAATCTACAGATTTTGAGAGTATATTGTTATTGTGTTCTATGAAAATTTGGCCAGTTGTATCCTAGTAAACTTACTAAACTTATCCCTAGATAAAGAAAGAGTTCTTCAAGCGTCCAGAGACAAAAAGCTAATCACTTACATGAGAGTAAAAATTAAGTTTATCCCCAAGTTCTTCACTACATTGCATACCAGAGGAACACAATCTGTGTTTTCAGAAAAAGAAAGTGGAACTCACAAATATTATTAATAATGAAGGTATCATTCAAATATAAAAGCAATAATGGGAAGACATTCTCAAACATGAAAGGAATCAAGAATGTGGCACCTATGAGTCCTTCTTGGGGGGGGGAACAAAACTTCTTGACAACGAAGGCAGCCAAGAATTCGATCAAAATAAAGAATTTAGTGATAGAGAAGCCATGGTAGTCATAAAACAAATGGGATATTTATGTTAAAACAGAAACAAAAAACAAATAAAACATCTCTGCTGAGACAGTAACAATTAATTCTGGAAGGTGAAAGTATGGATGATGATTATTTTTTTTCTTTGTACTTTTCTGTATTTTAAATTTTCCTCCAATTTTTTTTTTTTTTTTCCTGCGGTACGCGGGCCTCTCACTGTTGTGGCCTCTCCCATTGTGGAGCACAGGCTCTGGACACGCAGGCTCAGCGGCCATGGCTCACGGACCCAGCCGCTTCATGGCATGTGGGATCCTCCCGGACCGGGGTACGAACCTGTGTCCCCCACATCGACAGGCGGACTCTCAACCACTGTGCCACCAGGGAAGCCCTCCAATTTAAAAAGTATTAAAAACAAGAAAAACGTGCTACCGTGGAGATTAAGCCTAAGGACCTAAAGTGAGGATTCAGGGTAGTGTTATTTCTAAAGATACAGTCCAGTGAATGAAGATATTTCTGTACAGTAAGTCCCCTTCATATGAACCTTCAAGTTTCGAACTTTCAAAGATGCGAAAGTGCATTCCATCAACGTCAGGCGTGACTGAAATTGCAGCTTGCCCTCCGTCTCCTATTGCTGATGATCCTTCAGCTCCACCACCATCTCCTCTCCCTCCTCCAGTCAGTAACTTCTTGCCTGTTCACTCGATGCCAGCCCCTGTACACCAGCTGTTGTACTGCACTACTGTACTCTTCAAGGTACTGTACTGTAAGATTTTAAAAGTTTTCTTTGTTTTTTATGTATTATTTGTGTAAAAAGTATTATAAACCTATTACAGTACAGTACTATATAGCCAATTGTGTTAGTTGGGTACCTAGGCTAACTGTTGGACTTGAACAAATTGGACTTATGAATTTGTCATCTTCATAAAGATGACAAATCTTTATGCTCTTGGAATGGAACTCGTTTGCGTGTAGGGGATTTACTGTATTTGACTTTGCTCTTGCTTTTGGGAAGTGGCGTTCCTGGTTTAGTAGGCATAGATGCCTGCTGGGGAGTATTGCAGCTGGGAGAGTCTTTACTCTTGCTGAATTAAAGCACTTTCTGCAGTGGACATGGCTAATGGCTTTTGTTGGATTGTTTATTTCTTTCTTACCCGATTGCAAAAACAAACCTAACTGAACTCCAAACCTTTCTATTCTGTTTTAATTTTGTGGTAATTTTAAAGATATATTTATAAGTTCTTTGATACATTTCCTCTGAAGAAAACTCCCCTCGAGCATGAGCTGGACTTAGGAACTTGCTGCTAGTGAATAGAGTGTGGTAGAAGTGATGGGATGTCACTGCCAAAATTAGGTTATAAAAAGACTGCAGCTTCTGTCTTTGGTGCACACTCATGCTCTCTTGCTCTCTCTCGAATCACTTACTCTGGGGAAGTCAGCTGCTGCGTTATGACACAGCTCTAGGAAAAGGAAAGCTAGCTACCATGTCATGAGGACATTCAGGTAGGCTATGGAGAAGCCATATGGTTAGGAACTGAGGACTGCCAGCAACCATATGAATGAGCTTGGAAGCAGGTATTCTGAGACCTGTTAACAGCCATGTTGAAAGCAGATTCTTCTCCAGTAGAGCCTTGAGATGACTGCAGTCCTGACCAACAGCTTGATTGCAACCTCATGAGAGAACCTGAGTCAGAACCACCAAGCTAAACCACTCCCCAATTCCAGAAACTGTGAGATAACAAATGTTTGTTATTTTAAGGCTCTGAGTTTGAGGTAATTTGTTATACAATTATAGATGACCAATAAAATCCTAAGTCTCTAGGCTTTGAATCAAGAGGTTCTTAGAAACAATGAAGTTGAAAGACATCTGGGGAGGAGGAGGGGTGTTCAAATAGGATATAGTTCTTTTCCTTTCAACTTCAGTTTGCTCCCCACATATCCTTGAAGTAGGGAATGTCAGTGGCTGCATGTGGGATGCATCCTGCCTCAGCTGGATGCCTTTGCTGAGACCTTGGACACACCACTAGTTCAATCCAAAACATAAGGACAATGGACAGTCATCCTATGGTCTTACTAAACTTCAAGGGCTTTTGTTGTTTAAATATTGTCAATAAATAGTCCTAATTTTTCTTTCTTGTGTTCCTAGAGAGAGAGAGAGAGGCCTGGGTTAGAATAAATTCCTGAGAAGAAGAATTACCTCTTGGCCCATGGTGTCCATTGTTATAGTGCCGAACGATAAACATTGAGATAAGCTGCCTAGGTCCCCCTTGAAGGAAGGACTTGTTACTTAGCAATAGGGAGTGTAGTCCACAGACAGCCTCTAGCTGTCACCAACTTCAGGATCTATCTCATCTGTACAGCATCACATTGGCTGAGGTCATGCCCTCGCTGGGGCAGCCTGCATCCTGTGACTGAATGAGGAAGAGGTGTAAAGGCTCGGCCATTCTGACAGGCAATACTTGCTTCAGAACTCTGCTGGATTGGCCAAGGCTTTGTAGAGCCTACATCTCAGTTTTTCCTCCACCCAATCTTGCTTCCTCCCCTTCCTTACTCAGGTGTTGATCCCTTATAAACATCTTGCTCCCTAAATTCTGTCTCATCATCACTTCTAGAGAATCCAGTCTTCAACACACAGTAACATGGTTTTCCCTGTGGTTTGCCTTGCCTGATAAAGCAAACTTACTCACTCTTGGAGTGATCATTCTTTCAATTGTAGAGTAAAATTTCCTGGATGGTTTTTTTTCTCTGAAAGCGCACCTGTTGCACAGGCCTCTGCATGTATAAAAACGGTGATGAATGGTATCTAATATCATTTGTGCCTCTTATAACTCCTGACTGAGAATGTACCAAAAAATGTATATCCATTCAATTAGAGTCTTTCCAGCCTCACACTCCTGTAAGCATTGATTTCTTGTCTGTCCTTCTCACAAGGCCAGCAGTTCTCAACCCTGGGGAGCATATTTTAAAATGTTGATGTACCCTAGAGATTCTTATTTAAATAGTCTGGCATAGGATGAGCGTTTTTTTTAAGTTCCTTGGGTGATTCTAATGTACCAAAGTTGAAAACTACTGTACTAGACACTCCTTTCAATTTACCAGTTTGTGGCCCTATAGTGCTGCTCTATAAATATTTGATAAAGGGATAGTTATTTGGTTTATCAGAGTGCAAAGGAATTTTCCAGCTCCCTAGGAATAAATGGAAGCAGTGATGAAAGTGGATCCAGCACCTGAAACTGCTGCGTGGAACTCTGATTCTCATTCTCCAGGGGCTACAGGTCATGTTCATAGCGGAAGGAGAGGGTTCCAGCTAACGAGGCACATCTGCCCAACACCATAGATATGTTTGCAGGACCAAATAAATCAAATGGCAGCCCACTAGTTTTGTGATGTTGTAGTCAGGCCTAATATGTTGACATTTGAGCATTCAGGGCTGGATGATTCTAGAGAACTAAATGACTTGTCAGTTAGAAAGTACTTAGCTGACTGTCTTCCTCTAATAAGGACCCTTGTAATTACATCGAGTCCACCAGGCCACCAGGATAATCTAGGATAATCCACCCATCTCAAGATTCTTAACTTAATCACATCTGCAAATTCCCTTTTGCCATATAAGGTAACATGTTCACAGGTTCCAGGGATTAGGATGTTGACATCTTTGAGGGGCCATTATCCTGACTACCACAGTCTTCTTGGTTTTTTAACATGGTTTTCAATAGCTGTATAATCATCTGTCATATGAATATATATCATTTATTAACCATATCTAGTATTGCTGGGCATTTAGATTGTTTCTAATTACCTGGCACTAGATTTTTTTTTGCGGTACGCGGGCCTCTCACCGTTGTGGCCTCTCCCACTGCGGAGCACAGGCTCCGGACGCGCAGGCTTAGCGGCCATGGCTCACGGGCTCAGCCGCTCCGCGGCATGTGGGATCCTCCGGACTGGGGCACGAACCCGTGTCCCCTGCATCGGCAGGTGGACTCTTAACCACTGCGCCACCAGGGAAGCCCAGATTTTTTTTTTTTTAAGTTGGGTTTATTGAGGTATCATTTACCTACAGTAAACTTTACTCTTTGTAGTACACAATTCCGTGTCTTTGAGAAAAGTAAGTACAAATACCTCATGTGTCTGTAGTCTCTGGGATGGTATCCTCTCAGGCTAGTTACCACTCAGCCTTTAGAAATGTGTTAAAAATATTGGAACTTCCCTGGCAGTCCAGTGGTTAAGGCTCTGCACTTCCAATGCAGGGGGCGCAGGTTTGATCCCTGGTCGGGGAACTAAGGTCCCACATAATGCGTGGCACAGCTAAAAAAGAAAGGGGGCGGCGGAGAGAGAGAAGGGAGGGAGGGGGAAAAGAAACAAAGAAGAAACATGTTAAGAATTTTTTTATATATAAATTTATTTTATTTGTTTTTTTATTTTTGGTTGCATTAGGTCTTCGTTGCTGCATGAGGGCTTTTCTCTAGTTGCGGCGAGCAGGGGCTACTCTTCGTTGTGGTGCGCGGGCTTCTCATTGCTTTGACTTCTCTTGTTGTGGAGCACAGGCTCTAGGCGCGCAGGCTCAGTAGTTGTGGTGCACAGGCTTAGTTGCTCCGCGGCATGTGAGATCTTCCCGGACCAGGGCTCGAACCTGTGTCCTCTGCATTGGCAGGCAGATTCTTAACCACTGTGCCACCAGGGAAGCCCACTTTAAGAGGTTTAACTGAATTCTTCTTACCTGCTTGTATGGTAGCCCTGTCTTCCTACCATGCTGTGCCGTATGTGAGCCAGTGTTGATATCTCATCTCTCCTTGGAGTCTCTTATCTTTCCTTAGATTTCTCACTACTTGGTTGCCCTGTGATGAGCTCAAGAAAAGTTATGATTTTGTAGATTATTCTTTGTTGTTGTTGTTAGAATGAGAGCAACTCTCTTTCCAGCTTTATAAATCTTAGATGGAAGACAGAAGTCCTAGCATATGATTTTCCCTTTTTTTATAACAGCTTTATTGAAATATAATTCACACAACATACAATTACCCATTTGAAGTGTGCAATTCCATGGTTTTAATATATTCACAGACTTTTGCAACCATCACCACAGTCCATTTTTAAAGCATTTTTACTACCCCCAGAAGAAACCTGGTACCCATTAAGGTACTCCCAATTTCTCCCCAGTTCTCCCCTCCTGCCCTAGGCAAGCACTAATCTACTTTCTGTGTATATATATATATATTTGCCTATTCTGAACATTTCATAGAAATGTAATCATACAATATGTGACCTTTTGTGACTGGCTTCTTTCACTTAGCCTAATGTTTTGAAGGTTCATCTGTGTTAGCGCTTATGTCAGTACTTCATTCCTTTTTATTGTTGACTAGTATTTCATTGTGTGGATATATCACATTTGAGTTATCCATTATTTATCAGTTGATGTTGGCACTTGATTTTAAATCATCTGTGAATCACTTAGGATTCAGTGAATCACTTAGGATTCCTATCCAGAATTTTGAAGGATCCTAAAAAGAACATAAAGCATACTTATTTCCTCAGACAACTTCTGTGCATGTTAGAGAGACATGACCAACACTGTAATAGGGAAAAGTAGACACCCATTTCAATCCAACATTTGCTTGTTGGATTGAATTAGAAAAAGCTACATACATATTTCAGGCTGTTGGACTTTTTAAAAAATCATAGTTCTCAAAAAAGTGAGAAAATTTGTTTGTTACCAAATCTGGGTAGATGGTTGATTTGGAAGGTAGTGATAAGTCAGTGGACTCATTTAATTTCACATTGTTTTTTAATGTCACTTGAGTTTGGGACTACAAGCAAGCTCTAAGTCCTCAAGAGAGGTGTTCATAAATTCAAATCATATTTGTCTTCCTGATAAACTCTGGAAAAGATATTGAGTGTCTGTTATATCTGGTGTCAGAAGCCTATAGGGTCAACTGCCATTTCATATCAAAAGAACATTTCCTGTATTCTTGTGATTGCAGTCTGAGTGCTGTCAACATATAGCTGTTTCCTAAGTATGAAGTCAAGCCACAGAGATGCTAGGATTCTCTCCTTTCACTTAGGTGGTCATGGCCATCAGAGAGAACCTGCTTTTCCTACAGCATCAGGAAAGGATGGTGATGGTAGTGTTGGTGGTGGTGGTGGTAGAGATGATGATTATGGTGATGATGATGACGATTATGATGATGATGATAATAGCAGCTACGGCTTTTCAAATTTTGTGCCTGGCATTGTGTTAAAGGCGTTTTTACAATAACCCTATGAAGTAGATACTATTACATGCCATTTTACAGATGAAATAAATGAAGATTAGATAGTAATAAGAAATCTCAGTGAATATTTGTTGAACGAATAAGTGGGAAATCACCTAGTGACCAGCTATGATTGAGTCTGTAATCTAGGGCTTTGGCACTCTGTGATGAATGTTAAGGTAGAGAACAAGGATTGGCAAACTTTTTCTGTAAGGGGTAAGTAGTAAATATTTTAGACTTTGCAGACCATCTGGTGTCTGTTGCATTTATTCAACGCTGCTGTTATAGCACAAAAGCATCCATAGATATGTAACAGGTGAGCATGGCTGTGTTCCAGTAAAACTTTATCTACAAAAACAGGCAGCAGGGTCATCCAACTGGCAGGCTGTAGTTTACCAGCCCCACCAGAGTTGGGTTTTTTTGGTTGTTGTTTGTTTGTTTTTCTCTCCCTCTCTATAAAGAGTATCTATGATGGGACCTTGTTAACACAGCTTGTTTCTTACAGCAGTCAGGATATAGCTGACTGGATCTGGAATTCTTTCTGTGAAAAAAGAAGCAAGGGGTTGTTACAGATTTTTTTTCTCCTAAACCATTTATCAAAATCAAATTTTAGGAAACAGAGGAGGGTTTCTTTATATTTTAGAAGAGCTCAACATAAAGATGCAATGAAAGGGTATCTCTTAATGTATTGAAAATATCTTATTTACAGATATTTTAGAATCATAAACTGTCACAGCTAGAAGGTCATTTGGTCCAGTCCCCTATATTTCAAATAGTGATACTGAAAACCAAAGGAAAAAGGGTTTATTCCATATCATTATCTAGTTAGTGACAGATCTGGGCCTTTTCTGTTAGCTTATGCTTTCTACTTTTCAGGAACACAGTGTTCATTAGTTTCCTCCTCTTGTTAAACCACTGTTTTGGTATTTAAAGAGTTCGTTAGCCTTGGTGGAATATAAGATTATGCATATAAAAGCCTAACAAATAATAGCAAACAATATCAGATTCTGAACAATTATGGCCAACAGTGTTCTAAGAACTCAGGGGAAGCATCAAACCCTAGGGGCTGAGGTGGTCAGGAAAATGTAATAGAATAATTTGGACTTGAAGGATGGATTTGGATCTGATATGGAAAGGGACATGGGAAGCTGAATCCTATGTGGGGAGAATGCTCTGAGCAAAGGTGTGGAGGCAGGGTATGCAAGACTTGCTTAGGAACAGTTTAGCCCAAATGGAAGATCCCTACTGGAGAGCACTAGGAGATAAGGCTGGGAAGTTAAGTTGGTACACAAATAGAGGGCCTTGGGCTTCACTGGTGGCACAGTGGTTAAGAATCCGCCTGCCAGTGCAGGGGACACGGGTTCAAGCCCTGGTCCGGGAAGATCCCACATGCCGCGGAGCTACTAAGCCCATGCACCACAGCTACTGAGCCTGCACTCTAGAGCCCACGAGCCACAACTACTGAGCCCACGTTCCACAACTACTGGAGGCCACATGCCACAACTACTGGAGCCCATGTGCCACAACTACTGAAGCCCACACACCTAGAGCCTGTGCTCCGCAACAAGAGAAGCCACACAAATGAGAAGCCCACGCACCACAACTAAGAGTAGCCCCCGCTCACCACAACTAGAGAAAGCCCGCGTGCAGCAACAAAGACCCAACGCGGCCAAAAATAAATAAATTAATTAATTTTTTTAAAAAATAGAGGGCCGGGCTTCCCTGGTGGCGCACTGGTTGAGAGTCCTCCTGCCGATGCAGGGGACGCGGGTTCGTGCCCTGGTCTGGGAAGATCCCACATGCCGCGGAGCGGCTCGGCCCGTGAGCCATGGCTACTGAGCCTGCGTGTCCGGAGCCTGTGCTCCGCGACGGGAGAGGCCACGACAGTGAGAGGCCCGCGTACCGCAGGGAAAAAAAAAAAAAAAAAATAGAGGGCCTTGAATACTGGGGAATTATTAAAGATATTTTGAGGAGAGAAATAATATTTATAATTCAGGATTCTGGAAAGGTAGTCTGACAGCAGTACGCAGGATAGATTTAAGGTATAAGACCTAAAAAGAAACGCAGAGTTGCATTGCTAGATTGACAAAATTCCAAAGGGGAAAGGATTTTGTCCTTTAGAATGCAGAAAGAACTACTTGTGGTCATCTATTGTTATGAGAAACAAGGGACCTGACTCATTTATGCATCCATTAAACACTGATGTTTATGCAACATTAGATTTGGCAGGTTTAGACATAAAGTTCTTAGAAGCCAGAGTCATATGTTTCTATAATTACAGCTAGAAGGTGGAAATTGTCTCCTGCTTTCTCTTTACCCTCCCTGGGAACTAGTTTATTGCTCCATGTGGTGAACCGTTAGTAAATACCATAGTCCCAGGGGTCCCTGCCAAAGAGAGCAAGGTTTGAGCATGATATGATCAAAGAAGGTGGACACAGCCAAGAGGTGAGGTGAAAATGAAGAGCAGATGGAGGTATATTTTTCCTTCATACCTATTGAGCTCAAGGCCTTGGGTAAATGCTGGGGCCATTAAGGCCAGATCTTCTACCAGTTTCCTAAGACTAGGTTGCACATTTGATTGTTGGCAGATTTTTTTCTCTCCATTCCATTCGTCTAACTTGTAATCTATCCCCCAGTGATTCAGGGTCTTTGGTGTATAGCCGTAATAGGGCAGCTGGCTGGATAAATGAGCAGTAAAAATGTTCCTCCCATTCCTATGACCCTATTCCTATGGCTCCTCCTCGCCTCAGTGAGATGGTGGGATAGTTAATTAGATTCAGATTTTCAAGCACTTTTTGAATATCAGAATACAATACTTCCTGTCTTTCTTTTCAAACTGAATTTCCAAAGGTGGGGGCTAGTTCCTGTTGGGAAGTCACCAAAGTTATATTGGAAAAGGCGTTTGTGTATATAGAGAGCCAAAAACCTCTTGTTTTATAGTTTTCTTACTTTTATAGGTATTGGTTGTAAGAGAAAAGGACAGTGATGATGGAATGTACATCCCATCTGTTTTCTCTGTTTCCAGCAGAGGAGGGAGTATTTGCTTGATTGCAAAGAGAGTGTTCTGTTTCGTTGGGCTTCAGGCATATTTGGTCCTGGAAAGTGAGATAGTGTAAGACACTTGGAATAGGAGTCCTGCTGAGCCTATGGTCAGGTACAGAGGCATTCTCCCTCTGTCATCAGACAGTACTGGTGACTTCACTCCACTGGGCCCAAATTCATACTACCTCAGTGGATTTGGAGAAAGCACAACACCTTTGCCACATGTCGAATTGATGCATTACTGACTTGGAAAGGCATTATATGTAGTGGAAAAGAATGTTACTGATAGAAAGAAATTGTACTAGAAATTCAAGTCCAGAGAATTTAGAATTTAGTCTTGAGACAAAAGCTGTATGACGCTGAGCAAATCACGTTGCTTCTCTAAGCCTCAGTTTCCCCAGCTGAAATTGGCTTAGTTGTTCTTTAAAGCCCCCCCCACTGCTCACCTCTAAAATTCCCACTTCTGAAAGTCATGTGTTTTTAATAACTCATAAGTAAAGGTATTTGTGCCAAATATTTAATAAGAAAATCATGTAGCCTTTCTCCAATGTTATGTTGTTTTCTTTTGAATACTAGTCAAGGGTTTTATTACTGGAAGGGTAATGAAAATATTAAAACAAGCTTCTAAACGATATCTTTTAAAATGGAATAAAATGTTCACACGTTCATCTTGGAAAAAAGACAGAAACTTAAGTCAGAGCCTCAAAGATCATGGCCAGATCTCTATTTCTGGGACTACAGATGATGAAAAATGGGTTCACATTCTTGATTATTTTCCTGATGGTGTGGAAAGTCTTGAAATACATGCTGTTTATCTATATTAGTATCCCCACTGCTACTTACCAGCTGTAACTCCTAGAGTACTTCTCCACTTTGCAGTTCTTTGAGGGGAGGGGGGAGGAACATTTCCCAAGGTGTCTTGTCCAGTATCGGCACTGAAACTTTAACTCTTCTAATACTTTTAACTCTTACATCTATAAAGTGACATAGATAGGGTTATTTATGTATTTATTTTTAAATTTTTACTGGTGTATAGTTGATTTACAATGTTGTGTTAGTTTCAGGTGTACCGCCAAGTGAATCAGTTATACATATACATATATCCACTCTTTTTTTTTTTTTAAGATTCTTTTCCCATATAGGCCATTACAGAGTATTGAGTAGAGCTCCCTGTGCTATACAGTAGGTTCTTATTAGTTATCTATTTTATATATAGTAGTGTGTATATGTCAGTCCCGATGTCCCAATTTATCCTACCTCCCTCATCCCCTGGTAACCATAAGTTTGTTTTCTACTTTACTTCTGTTTTGTAAATAAGTTCACTTGTACCCTTTCTTTCAGATTCCACATATAAACAATATATGATATTTGTCTTTCTGTGTCTGACTTATTCGCTCAGTATGACAATCTCTAGGTCCACCCATGTTGCTGCAAATGGGATTATTTTGTTCTTTTTATGGCTAAGTAATATTCCATTGTATATATGTACCACATCTTCTTTATCCATTCCTCTGTTGATGGACATTAGGTTGCTTCCATGTCCTGGCTGTAGTAAATAGTGCTGCAATGAACATTGGGGTGCATGTATCTTTTCGAATTATGGTTTTCTCCAGTATATGCTCAGGAGTGGGATTGCTGGGGCATATGGTAGTTCTATTTTTAGTTGTTTGTTTGTTTGTTTGTTTTTATTTTTTTGGCTGCGTTCGGTCTCCATTGCTGCACATGGGCTTTCTCTAGTTTTGGCGAGCAGGGGTTACTCTTTGTTGTGGTGCATGGGCTTCTCATTGTGGTGACTTCTCTTGTTGCAGAGCACAGGCTCTAGGCACGCGGGCTTCAGCAGTTGTGGTACAGGGGCTCAGTAGTTGTGGCTTGCGTGCTCTAGAGCGCAGGCTCAGCAGCTGTGGCGCACGGGCTTCGCTGCTCAGCAGCATGTGGGATCCTCCTGGACTGGGACTCAAACCCGTGTCCCCTGCATTGGCAGGCGGGTTCTTAACCACTGCACCACCAGGGCAGTCCCCTATTTTTAGTTTTTTGTTTTTGGGTTTTTTTTGCAGTATGTCGGCCTCTCACTGTTGTGGCCTCTCCCGTTGCGGAGCACAGGCTCCAGCCGCGCAGGCTCAACGACCATTGCTCACGGGCCCAGCCGCTCCGCGGCACGTGGGATCTTCCCGGACCGCGGCACGAACCCGTGTCCCCTGCATCGGCAGGCGGACTCTCAACCACTGTGCCACCAGGGAAGCCCCTATTTTTAGTTTTTTAAGGAACCTCCGTACTCTTCTCCATAGTGGCTGTACTAATTTACATTGCCACCAACAGTGTAGGCGGCTTCCCTTCTCTCCACACCCTCTTCAGCATTTATTGTTTGTAGAGTTTTTTGATGATGGCCATTCTGACCCTGTGAGGTGATACCTCATTGTAGTTTTCATTTGCATTTCTTTAATAATTAGTGATGTTGAGCATCTTTTCATGTGCCTTTTGGCCATCTGTATGTCTTCTTTGGAGAAATGTCTATTTAGATGTTCTGCCCATTTTTTGATTGAGTTATTTTTTTTTGATATTGAGCTACATGAGCTGTTTGTATATTTTGGAGATTAATCACTTGTTGGTTGCTTTGTTTGCAAATATTTTCTCCCATTCTGAGGGTTTTGTTTATGGTAGATAGGGTTATTTATGAGAACCCTCATGTCAGTATTCTTAAGTCTTTTTTTTTTTTTTTTTTTGGACTGGCTACAGAGTTCAGAGAAAACTCTTCCAATCTCCTTTCTAGGTGGTTAAAAGCTGTGCTACCAATTCCTGATCATTTCAGGGCTTCTGCAGTACAAATCAGCTTTCCTTATGGCTGGTTTAGGATTCAGCTTTCTTAGATATGCTAAATCTCTTACCACTATCCTTTACAGTTTCTAAAATTTTGTTACTGTACTCTCCTCTCCTAATCTTTGTCCTTGGGGATAATGCCTTCAAAAACAAAATCGAAGAACCGTTTACCGGGCTTCCCTGGTGGCACAGTGGTTAAGAATCCGCCTGCCAATGCAGGGGACACGTGTTCGAACCCTGGTCTGGGAAGATCCCACATGCTGTGGAGCAACTAAGCCCGTGTGCCACAACTACCGAGCCTGCTGTCTGGAGCCCGTGAGCCACAACTTCTGAGCCCACATGCCATAACTACTGAAGCCCACCTGCCTAGAGCCCGTGCTCTGCAACAAGAGAAGCCACCACAATGAGAAGCCCGTGCACCACAATGAAGAGTAGCCCCTGCTCACCACAACTAGAGAATGCCTGCACACAGCAACAAAGACCCAACGCAGCCAAAAATAAATAAATAAAATACACTTTAAAAAACAAAACAAAACAAAAACTGTTTACTGTCACTTTAATGAGCTTTCAGAAGAATAGGGCTTAATGCCTGTGTTCAGTCTGCCATCTTTACCCAGGATCCTGTTTACTTCATTTCAGTCCCCTTCTATCTTTTAGTCACTTACCACCCCTTCCTCCCGCTCTTCCTCCCTCCCTCTCTCTTTCTCTTTTTTCTCTTTCTCACCCTCATTTCCTTCTTCATCTAATCTAGACCTTATATTACTTTAGGCATTTCCTTCCATATCCTCACTCATTGTTCTTTTGTTATATCTGCCCTCATAACCCTCAACTTTGGGTTACTCTTAACATTTACTTTGTCCACTCCTACATCTGTTCTATTAAAGTCTTCAGGAGAAATATCATGCAATGTTGTAGACTGGCATCACTATAAATTCACGGTCCCAATCTTGGCTGAGCCCTAAGAACCACTCGCATTCTTACACCTGTCCTGGACCACCTTTCCGCTTCACTCAGCAGCTATTATCAACCATCCACCACTCTCCTGCTTCAGAAAATGACCCTGCTTTCTCCTTCTGTGAGAGAATCCTAACTAACAGATGCTTATTTCCCCAGCATACTATCCCTTCCCATGATTTTATCTTTACTCAGACCCATCTTCAGTTCCTTTTCCGTAGCCTTAGAAGTTTCTTTCTCCTATTTAGGACTAGACCCTTCACTTATGTCTTTTATCCCGTTTTCTTATGCCTCCCGTGGAATCTTGCTTCGTCAGTTTTTTCAGCATTTTCCAGAATTTTCAACATTGCTTTCTACTATTTCTTTCTCTTACACCTGTAAACACATTATTATAGGATAAAGTACAAATTCATAAGACCCTTAGTCATCTAACCATGCTTACTCCTCCAGCCTTATATCTTACCATTCCCCAAATACAACCTCATAGTCAACACTCCACCATATGTCTATGGAGAGTTGCTTTTACTTCTCTGACTTATGCATTTCTTTTTACACCTCTGTCCTTTTGCTTTCATCATTCCTGGAACTCCTTCAACCGAAGTTACCCTTCCATCCCTGGCTAAATACCTGCTCTTCTTTCAAGACTCAGCTAAAATATCACTTCTCTTTGAAGCTTTTCCTGACTGTCTTTGTACTAGACAAAATTGACCCTTCTTCCTTTGTATTCTTCTATATACTATACAGATTCTAGAAAACATCTGTAACTTTTGTTGCTCTGGACTATAAGTTACATGAGGACAACAATTGTATTTTATTTGTCTTATTAACCCTAGGATCTAATACGTGCCCTAACATAAGTAGGAGCCAAATAAATTTGTTGGAAGAGGACATTAATGGAGCCAGCATGTCATCTTGTGTTTGAATGTACTCTTGGCATGGAATTTTTAAGGACAGAGCCTAGTAAGACCTTTCAGTCTTATATATTGGAGAAAGGGCTGAAACAGCATCATTCCTACCATATTCTTTTGGTCAAAGCAGTCACAAGGCTAGCCCAGACTCATGGGGTGGGAAAATAAACTTTACCTCTTAATGGGAGGAACTGCAGAGTTACTTTACAAAGAGTTATGGGTTCAGAGAGGGGAATAATTGTGGCCGTTTTTGAAAATAATCTACCACAGTCCTAACCACCAAAGGATTTTAAGTAGGAGAATGACATGATCAAATTGCCCTTTGAAAAGGTAACTTTGGATGTAGTGTGAAGAATGGATTGGAGTTGGGTAAGAGAGGTTGTAGCGAGACCAGGTAAGGGAGGGTATTATGGTAATCCAGGAGAAGTAATGGTAATTTGGACTATGGCATTGACAGTGGAGACAAAGAAAAGTGGATAAATTAGAGAAGGATTTCACAGGTAAAATATGAGGACTTGGTGTGTGATTGAACCTTGGTGCTGAGGTGTGGAAAGTTGTCAGGAATGACTCACATTTTGGTTTGAGCTACAGGATATATAGTGAGATAGGGAACACTGAGTTTATGGAGGTGAGATCCAACGTTTGGGCTGAATTTGAGGTGTTTTTAAGGCATCCAGGTAAAGACGTCTTTCTTTTTTTTGCCTGCACTGGGTCTTCGCTGCTGCATGCAGGCTTTCTCTAGTTTCAGCGAGCGGGGGCTACTCCTCATTGTGGCGCACAGGCCTCTCACTGTGGTGTCCTCTCTTGCTGCTGAGCACGGGCTCTAGGCACGCGGGCTTCAGTAGTCGAGGCGCGGGGGCTCAGTAGTTGTGGCTCACAGGCCCTAGAGTGCAAGCTCAGTAGTTGTGACGTACGGGCCTAGTTGCTCTGTGGCATGTGTGACCCTCCCAGACCAGGGATAGAACCCGTGTCCCCTGCATTGGCAGGCAGACTCTCAACCACTTCGCCACCAAGGAAGCCCAAAGATGTCTTAAAGTAGGAAGCTTTATATATTGGGTTGGCCAAAAAGTTCCTTTAGCTTTTTCATAAGATGTTACAGAAAAACCCAAAGGAAATGATTGAGTACAATCCCTACCAAACTACCAATGGCATTTTTCACAGAACTAGAACAAAAAATTTCACAATTTGTATGGAAACACAAAAGATCCCGAATAGCCAAAGCAATCTTGAGAAAGAAAAGTGGAGCTGGAGGAATCAGGCTCCCTGACTTCAGACTATACTACAAAGCTACAGTAATCAAGACAGTATGGTACTGACACAAAAACAGAAATATAGGTCAATGGAATAGGATAGAAAGCCCAGAGATAAACCCACGCACATATGGTCACATTATGTTTGACAAAGGAGGCAAGAATATACACTGGAGAAAAGACAGCCTCTTCAGTAACTGGTGCTGAGGGCTTCCCTGGTGGCACAGTGGTTGAGAATCTGCCTGCCAATGCAAGTGACATGGGTTCGAGCCCTGGTCTGGGAAGATCCCACATGGCACGGAGCAACTGGACCCGTGAGCCACAATTACTGAGCCCGCACGTCTGGAGCCTGTGCTTCGCAGCAAGAGAGGCCACGATAGTGAGAGGCCTGTGCACCACGATGAAGAGTGGCCCCCGCTTGCCACAACTAGAGAAAGCCCTCGCACAGAAACGAAGACCCAACACAGCCATGAATAAATAAATACATAATTTTAAATATATATATATATATAAGATAAATAAATAAGTGGTGCTGGGAAAACTGGACAGCTACATGTAAAAGAATGAAATTAGAACACTCCCTAACACCATACACAAAAATAAACTTTAAATGGATTAAGGACCTAAATGTAATGTCAGACACTATTAAACTCTTAGAGGAAAACATAGGCAGAACACTCCATGACATAACTCACAGCAAGGTCCTTTTTGACCCACCTCCTAGAGAAATGGAAATAAAAACAAAAATAAACAAAAACTGGACCTAATGAAACTTAAAAGTTTTTTGCACACAAAGGAAACCATAAACAAGATGAAAAGACAACCCTCAGAATGGGAGAAAATATTTGCAAACGAAGCAACTGACAAAGGATTAATCTCCAAAATATACAAGCAGCTCATGCAGCTCAGCTCAATATCAAAAAAACAAACAACCCAATCCAAAAATGGGCAGAAGACCTAAACAGACATTTCTCCAAAGAAGATATACAGATTGCCAACAAACACATGAAAGGATGCTCAACATCACTAATCATTAGAGAAACGCAAATCAAAACTACAATGAGGTATCACCTTACATAAGTCAGAATGGCCATCATCTAAAAATCTACAAACAATAAATGCTGGAGAGGGTGTGGAGATAAGGGAACCCTCTAGCACTGTTGATGGGAATGTAAATTGATACAGCCACTATGGAGAACAGTATGGAGGTTCCTCAAAACACTAAAAGTAGAACTATCATACGACCCAGCAATCCCACTACTGGGCATATACCCTGAGAAAACCATAATTCAAAAAGGGTCATGTACCACAATGTTCATTGCAGCTCTATTTACAATCGCCAGGACATGGAAGCAACCTAAGTGTCCAATGATAGATGAATGGATAAAGAAGATGTGGCACATATAAACAATGGAATATTACTCAGCCATAAAAAGAAATGAAATTGAGTTATTTGTAGCGAGGTGAATGGACCTAGAGACTGTCATACAGAGTGAAGTAAGTCAGAAAGAGAAAAACAAATACTGTATGCTAACACATATGTATGGAATCTAAAAAAAAAAAAAAAAAATGGTTCTGAAGAACCTAGGGGCAGGACAGGAATAAAGATGCAGACGTAGAGAATGGACTTGAGGACACGGGGAGGAGGAAGGGTAAGCTGGGACGAAGTGAGAGAGTGGCACAGACATATATACACTACCAAATGTAAAATAGATAGCTAGTGGGAAGCAGCCGCATAGCACAGGGAGATCAGCTGGGTGCTCTGTGTCCACCTAGAGGGGGTGGGATAGGGAGGGTGGGAGATGCAAGAGGGAGGAGATATGGGGATGTGTGTATATATATATAGCTGATTCACTTTGTTATACAGCAGAAACTAACACACCATTGTGAAGCAATTATACCCCAATAAAGGTGTTTTTAAAAAAACAAAAAAAACAAAGGAACTTTTTGGGCAACCCAATATATACTTGGAGCTCAGAGGTTAGCACTATGCCTAAGATAAAAATTTGTAATTACTGATATATAGATGATGCCTGAAGATATGGGCACGGATGAAATCTCTTAGGAAGAGCACAGAATGAGGAGGAAAGAGGGTTAGGAACAGGCTTACGCCAGCTAGAGGATCATGAGCTTCCAAAGGAATTTAAGTCAGAGAGAGAAAGAGAAAAGGAAAACCAAGAGAACGTGTGTCACAGAAGCCAGAGGAAGAAAGTAACAGTAGTGTTGAATGTGGCTGTGAGGTTTGCTAAGATGATAATTTTTAAATGATCACTGTATTTTACTAAAATGGAAGTCATTAATGACTTTATCAAAGTGGGTAGAGTGGAAGATGTTAAATGGTGACAGCATGTTGGACTATGCTTCTGAGAAATTTGGCTGTGAAGGATAGAAGTTGAACTAGAAGGAGGAGAAGGAAAGTTTGAAAAAGAGTATTTTAACTTGGGAAAAACTGAGAACGTTTTAAGGTTATATGAGCCGTATTGCATGTTAGGCAGTCCCTAAGGTGGAAGTGAGGTTGGGAGGAGGTCCTCAGCATAGCTAGCTAATAGCTGCTACCCTGACTGTAGGGGGCCTGTCATACTAGGACTAACTGTATCATTCAGTAGTTTGTCCCATTCCTACCCCTTTCTTCCCACTCCCTACTGTGCATCTAACCTTGCCAACTCTCCTGGACCAACCAGGAATATTCTGAAGTACACCCAAACTCGTCAGGACCCTCCTGAAGTCCCTAATATTTGTTTCTGATGAGTCTATATCTCTTATTAGAATGTGTACTCTTCTGGACATTCAGTAAGTATTTAGTGCCTGCCATGTAGTACACTGTTCTGGACACAATGTGCTGCTATGATGATCAAGTCTCAAATCTTCCTTCCCCGAAAGAGGTGATAGATATACACAATGCAGAATAGAACGTTAGTACTATAAGTGATTTCTCCGGTAGAATTCCATAAGTATTTAGAAAGGGAAAAAAAACCTCAGTAGATTAGGAGAATCTGGGAATTTTTTAAGGAGAAAATTACATTTGAGGCTGGAGCTTTAAGGATTTATACATGTTGGGAGTAGTGGCACACGAGTAGAGGCAGGCATTCCAGAAAGAACCACATGAGCGAAGACACAGAGAAAGGACAGCAAAAGTAACTGAGTTACGCAGTTTCTCTGAAGCACAGAGAATAATATGAAAAGGTTTAATAAAAGCAAAGGGAAGTCTTACAGGTTTACAAACAATAAAGTGATTACTAGATTAGAGCTGTGTTTCATTCAGTATTTATATACTTAATACAGCTCAGTGCCTAGCACATCTGCCACTCAGGAGAAATTTATTTGCCCAACTGTTGAACCCCAAAGGGTGCGAGTGTCTGAGCAGGTTGTCTTGTAAAATCTTCCGAATATGATGTAACTCTAGCCATGCAAGAGCTGGAACCAAGCCTTGAGGGATGAACCCCTGAGTGATCCTTCACTGGGCTTTTGCCTCTCTCTATCTACACAGCCAGCTGGGAACTGGACCTAAAGATAATGGGAATGTTGCTTCATGTTCCTTGGAGAATGAGGACTGAAAGGTGGACCTGCTGGAAGTTCATATTAGCTAGGCCAGTGGGACTGAGTGGAGTGCAAATAAATGTGTCAGTTTTCATCCTCTATACCATTCTATAGAGGATGGTAACTCTTTTTTATTAAATTCTTCAGACATAGTGGACCAGGCAGCTTGGAAGGATAATTTGGGAGAGACAACTCTTTTTCCAGGGTTTGTCTCTGAATAGGAGCCTTTTGTCAATGGAGCTATGCATATTGCTGTATCAAGCACCTCTTGGGGAAGGTGAGGGATGTTCCACGCTTCAGCAGGTTCCGGCGCTCTGGGTTAAGATGACAGGGAGGGTGAGCAGCAGTGTAATCCTGCCTAGGAAGGCTTTGTTGACCTCCGTATTAATGTTAGACATGTGGTTCTCATCAGTCTATGAGGTGGTTATTTTATGTGTCAATTTGGCTATGCTCTAATACCTAGTTTTTTCAGTCAAATATTAACCTAGGTGTTACTGTGAAGGTATTTTATAGATGTGGTTAATAATATCAACAATCTGTTGATTTTTTTTTTTCTTTTTTTTTTTTGTGGTACGTGGGCCTCTCACCGTTGTGTCCTCTCCCACTGAGGAGCACAGGCTCCGGATGCACAGGCTCAGCAGCCATGGCTCATGGGCCCAGCCGCTCTGCGGCATGTGGGATCTTCCTGGACCGGGGCACGAACTCGTGTCCCCTACATCGGCAGGCGGACTCTCAACCACTGCGCCACCAGGGAAGCCCAACAATCTGTTGATTTTAAGTGAGGGAAATTATCCTGGTTAATCTAGATGGGTGTCATCAGTCAGTTGAAAGGCCTTTGAACCTAATCAAATCAAAGAACTAAGTCCAGATGACACAGAACCAATTCAGCAAACCCATCCTTAAGGTTCTGTTCTTCCAGGACCACTTCTGGTAGCAATTTCTATATTAGAGAAGTAGAGCTGCTATGAGTGATACAGAATAAGGGATTATTTTGCAATTGTGGAAGTTGGCAGAGCTCTGTGTGCATGTTGTTGCTTCTGTATAGTGTTGAGCCTGAAATCGCTATCAGTCAGCTAGACCAACAGTCAGAAGGAAAGCTGGATGTAGACAAGAGCAAGAACAAACAGGAACCCACATCTGTCTCTCACCACTTTTAGCTTCATTATTGTGGGTGATCTGCAGGAGAACTGACATCCTTCACCACAGAGCTACACAGTGAGCTGGCATCTCAGTGACATGCACAGGTTGCCATAATACGTAGCACCATCCATTGACCTTCAGAGCATTAAAAAATGTGTCTGCAGCTTTCCTTCTGCCTTCTAAATGTCACACAGAATATCTCTTGTAGCCATTGCTAACTCTGAACGATTCAGAGAAGAGAATTTTGCATAACATAATTCCAGATCAGCTAAGTTAATACATAAGCCAGCATACCGTGTATATGTATTTCCTTAAAACAGTAACTTCCCATGGTTTTTCCATCACCTAAGAGACAAAATCCAAGCTCTTTAACATGACATCTAAGCATTGTGGGTGGCTCTCCATAATCTGGCCTCTGGCTACCCCTCCAGCTTTAACCTTTATCATTGTATCTTAGGTTTTGTTGTTTGTTTTGTTTTTCATACCTGTTTGCCTTTGTATATGCTAGTTCCTCAATCTGAAATATCCTTTTCCTGCTTTGTCTGCGTAGCAGATTTCTCCTCAGCATTCAGAACCAACCTCAGGCTATGAAACCTTATCCTATCCCTGCTCCCTTAGACAGCTCACTGCATCTTTTTCTGTTCTAGCTTCCTACACTGTTATCGCATTATACATAATAGATTAACACATAGTCTTCTCTACTAGATTATGAGTTCCTAAAGGCAACGTCTGTCTATTTCAGCTGTGTGTCCCTGGTACCAAGCATGGTACTTGGCCCATGATGATAATAATAATAATAATAATAATAGTTATCATTTAATGAGTGCCTAATATGTGGCAAATACCATGCAACACACTTTAAGTGCATAATTTCTGATCATCCTAATAACTCTGCAGCAAGGAGATAATATGATGGGCCTCCATGTTTGTCAAATTAATGAATATATTATCTAAGATTAAAAATTGCAATAATTTTCCAGTTTTCTCTTAAGGAAGTGGAACTTTTTCTTTAAGTAAAATCTTACATAGAAGCCTGAGATATGAAACACAGAACAGGGATTTATTCTGATTCAGGTTTCCTGTAGCAGTTCCCGAAGCAGCTCCAGAAAACTCTCCGACTCTATGAAGCACAATATTCCATTTTATAACAAAGAAACTGACATGAAGAAAGATTATGCCATATTTAAGTGATGAAGCCAGAACTACAATCCTGGCTCCTAGTCCAGTGCTCTTTTTACTACACCAAGCTGCCTTTCAACTTTGACTTAGCTCACTATTAAGCCAGTGATATCACAGAATACAAGTGGTCATTAGTCTCAAGATTAGAATAAAAACAGAAATCCTTAACAGGGCCTGAAACCTCTCCAGCCTCATCTTGTGCCTCTCTCCGTCTTGTTTTCTTTGTTTTAGCGGTCCTGGGCGACTTTAGTTCCTCATACTCACCAGTCTACCTCAGAGTCTTGGCATGTACTATTTTCTCTGCCCAGAGTGCCCATCTCATTTCTCCACCCCTTTCACCTGGCTAACTCCTGCTTTTCTTTCAGGTTTAAGCTTAAAGGGAAGCTTCCTGTCATCTTCCACCCTGGGCTAGGTCCCCCATTATATGCTTCCATAATACTCTGTGCTCGCCTTTCACAACTATTGCATACTTGCAATAATTGATTTTCCATTCAACTCTAAGCTTCATGCAGGGATCATGTCCATTTTGTTCACTTCTGTATCCCAAGTGCCTGGAATATAGTAGGTGTTCAATGAATATACGCTAGGGACTGTCTCGTAGAGGAGTGAAGTGACTTTTTTCTTTTTAATTAATTTATTTATTTTTGGCTGCATTAGGTCTTCGTTGCGGTATGCGGGCTTCTCATTGCGGTGGCTTCTCTTATTGCGGAGGAGGGCTCTAGGCGCGTGGGCTTCAGTAGTTGTGGCACTTGGGCTCAGTAGCCGGGGCACTTGGGCTCAGTAGTTGGGGCTTGTGGGCTCTTGAGCGCAGGCTCAGTAGTTGTGGCTCACAGGCTTAGTTGCTCCGCGGCATGTGGAATTTTCCTGGACCAGGGCTCGAACCCATGTCCCCTACATTGGCAGGTGGATTCTTAACCACTGTACCACCAGGGAAGTCCAAGTGATTTGTTTTTGACATGGACTAAAATCATTTCCGTTTTTCTCTCGGTACAATGAGGAATAGCACTTAGAACTCTTAAGAACTCTTCCAGCTCTAGCAGTCTCTGCTGCTTTGAGTCCAGGGCCTCCACTTCAATACAACTGCTTTTCTTGGAGAGGATCTGAGCACTATAGCTCACTCTGCTGCATAGGCAGACCTTTGGTTTGGTAACTCCATATGCACTCCTAATGATCAACAATCTGTCATTCCTGCGACTTACAGTGCCAACAAGATCAAGCATTTGGGGTGGTATGGCAGGTGCCTTCCTATAAAACAGCTACCAAGTAGTTATGTAATAGGTGCTTACTCCAAAATCTGTCTCATTAGAATTATAGATAACTAGTAAGTAGCCATGCTTCATAGATCACTCTCTTTCCTCTACTTATGAGCAACCTTGGTTGTTTCAAGCACACCTTGGTCTCTAGTTTCTTTTAAATTGTAATGATTAGGCAGTAGGGAATTAGCTCTGGCTCTTCTAGTGGGAGAGAAGATGCTTCTTTGTTGGAACATGTTTAAGATTGCCAAACAAAATAGAAGGAGATTTTCTGAAGGTCTTCAAAGAGAGAAGTTGTTTATGTTGTTGCATTGAATGCTTCAAGATGGCTAAGTTGTCATAGGAGGCTTTTATCCTCTTTGGAATTGTTGCTTCTGGTTCTTATGAGTCATTGTTTCAAGTTTCAGATATCCTGGCATCTGAATTCAGGAGGCATCCATGACATTTCCTTCACCTGTCAACATTTATATTTATGCAAAGAGAAGCGTATGTTACAGTTAAGTTTCTTCTGTATTTTGAGTTTTTGTCCAATTGAATTTTCGTCATTCTGTTCCCATTCCTTGCTATTCTCCTGTCCCCAAATTTGGACTCGGTTTGGTTTGGAAAAAGTCATTCTGTATAGCCATATAAACTATTAGAACATACTCAGTTTAGGTTAGTGGAGGCTTTCTTTCTTCACTAGGTTTTTGTGGACTGTCTCAGCATATATGCTAGTTCTCCCACTAGGCTAGAAATCCTTGCAGTCTCATTCATAGCAGTGCTGGAACTCTAATAGTGTGTCCACATGGAGTGTCTAGATGAATTTCACTTTTTAAACATGCAATTACCATAATCTGTTTCTTTACCTATCTGCCTTTTTCTACTCATTCTTCTAGGTAATGAGCGTTGTACTATGAGCATGTCAGGGAATAGAACTCCCAGTTGGCCTTTGCTATAACTTATGCAATGAACAGGATAAAAACAACTTAGTTTCTCCTGCACACATGATGATTCTGGGGAGGGAGTTTTGTCTCTATTCTACAGATTTAAAGGAAATGAGCATCTGAATCCCTTAAGATCTTTGGGGTTGGGCATGGGGGTTATAGATCTTATTATTAACTAAAGGAACTCAGACCTTTTTTTAGAGTTATTAAGAGATTTGGGCATTTAAATTCTTAAGTTTATTCTGCTAGGGAGAAAACTGGTATGATTTTAACCATAGTAATTACTTGGTTTGGGGGTTGTGGGTGGGGTTTTTTTTCAATATTTATCTTCTCTTTCATGGATATATTTCTTTCTTTCTGGGCTGCCTTTCTGAACTGCTTTTTTATTCCCTAGCTCTGTAATTTTACATTGTTTTGTTTTGTACGATGTCGGTGGTACACATAGCTCTGTGTTCAGTTTTCTTTGAGTTAAAGCAAAGCTGTCAGAAAAATCTTGAGTCTTCAGTCCTGCATAATCCTGAAGACTAGTGTCCATATGGCAGTCTTTCTTCCAGCTTCTCTGGAGATCTTAAACCTTTGTCCCTCACACACATTACTTCGAGTTGTTAATATGAGGAGAAAATTTGGGTAAGTAAATATTGAAATGAAACACGGGTACAGCTTGGTCTTTGAACTCCTTGACATTTAAAAGTAATTTGCCCCAAACAGGCAGCTGTTTCTCTGATAGCATTTCTTAACATCTGCTTAGAAACTTGGAAGCAGAATGATAAAGAGTTCCTCTAGGCTTGTCTTAGGTCAACACTTAGAAACCCATTCCTTAGCAAATTCCTTCTTGAATGGTACTAGTGGTTGATGAACTCCTAAATAGGGTATTCAGCAAGGGAACAAGTACAAAAGCAGGGATTTTTTTTTTTAATTACAGCCAGGCATTCTACCTTTCTTGCCTTGGATTTAGATGTGAGACTGGAACAGGGCTTCATCTATATAGAACTCCTAGGATTATATACGGAGAAAAGAAAGAAGTCTCTTGAGAGACCTTATGAGGTAATAGAAAAGCCTTAGAGTCACAAATACCTACATTTCCATCCCAGTTCTACTACTGTCTACCTCTGTGACCTAGGAAACTTACTTAACCTCTCTGAGTCTATGTTTTCCTAATCTGTAAAAGGAAGATGGAGATGTTGTGAAGATGTGAAAGCACATTGCAAAATGCCTGGCACATAATAACTATTCAGCAGATGGTGGTTCCAGTCCTTCCTTCCCTTAAGTAACTAGAATCAATTAGAGTATTGGGTTAAAGTTCACATACAGGGAATTCCCTGGTGGTCCAGTGGTTAGGACTCACCACTTTCACTGCAGGGTCCTGGGTTCGATCCCTAGTTGGGGAATTGAGATCCCGCAAGCTGCATGGCGCAGCCAAAAAAGAAAGCTCACACATAGCAATATACTGAGAACAGATGTGAGTTGAGAGCATAGAAGAGTCCTGGGTTAATCAGTGTGCTATAGTCTGAGCCACAAGGATCATGTGCTATACATCTTGACTGACTCAAGAAGAAGTAGAAAACCTGAGTAGACCTAGAGCAATTAATGAAATCAACTTAGTAATTTAAAATCTTTCAACAAAGAAACATCTTTGAGGCTTCAAAATGTAAGGATGGCTTCTTTAGTGAATTCTACCAGACATTTTAAAAAGAAATAATACCAATCCTTCACAAAGTCTTCCAGAAAATGAAAGAAGGAATACTTCCCAACTTATTCTATGAGACCAGTATAACTCTTTGCTACCAAAGCTAGATAAAACACAAGACCAATATCCTTTATGAATATAGGTGAAAAAATCTTCAACAAAATATTAGCAAAATGAATCCAGCAACCATGTCTAAGTGAGATTTATCCTAAGGGTGCAAGATTAGTTTAATATCTGAAAAACAATTAATATACTATGTTAATAGAATAAAAGATTAAAAACTACATGATTATCTCAATAGACACAGAAAAAAACATTTTTAAAAATGCACCACCCATTCATGATAAAACCTTTCAACAAGGCTTCCCTGTTGGCACAGTGGTTAAGAACCCACCTGCCAGTGCAGGGGACATGGGTTCGATCCCTGGTCCAGGAAGATCCCACATGCCGTGGAGCAACTAAGCCCATGCACCACAACTACTGAGCCTGTGCTCTAGAGCCCGTGAGCCACAACTACTGAGCCCACGTGCCACAGCCACTGAAGCCTGCGCGCCTAGAGCCCATGCTCCACAAGAGAAGCCACTGCAATGAGAAGCCCGCGCACCGCAACAAAGAGTAGCCCCCACTCGCCGCAACCAGAGAAAAACCCGCACGCAGCAATGAAGACCCAACGCAGCCAGAAATAATAAATAAATAAAATAAAATAATAAAATAAATAAATTTAT
Organism: Tursiops truncatus; assembly: GCF_011762595.2. Lineage (NCBI taxonomy): Eukaryota > Metazoa > Chordata > Mammalia > Artiodactyla > Delphinidae > Tursiops > Tursiops truncatus. Next base: position 147,136,034 of record NC_047034.1, read on the forward strand.
TTTAAAAAAAAGGCTATAAGCCAGTCAAAGCAGAGTTACACAGAGTAGAAGAAAAATGACAACCAGGCAGCTATGATCGGAATTGCCATTTTACCACCCTACTCCTCCCCTCCTCTCCTTCAGCTATCTTTTATTTATTTTATTAAATAAAATGACTTTGAACATTATATTATAAGCATGACATTTCTTAAGGCTGAAACCAAAGATGGCAGACTAAATAGCAACTAGGCAAATGCCTTAATTTGACCTAATTTATTCAAGTCTTTGTCTATTCAACAACTATCTATTAAATATTTATTCTGTGTGAGGTACAATGCTAAGTGCTAAGACTATAAAAATAAATCTCTGCCCTCAGGGAACTTGTATTAGTCTAGTGGGAAAGAGCATAAGTAAGTAAGCTGTTACTTTACTGTATGGTAAGTTATCTAGTAGAGGTGGGCACCAAGTGTTGTGGGAACACAAATTTGGGTTGTCAGGGAAGGTTTTCTAGAGGGAGTATACCTGAGGAGAGCCCTAATGAATAATTAAGAGTAGGGACTTAGGAAGTATTCATAGAATTTTACTTCATCTTCTATGAACATGGAGTAATACATGCCAAATACTAGAGGAAAGCATGGCTAAAGTATGGCCTGCAGGAAGTGGGGCAGTTGGAGTAGAAGCAGGAAAATGTTAGTTACAAGAATTGTGGGTAGGAATTTGTAGTAAAATAGAAGAATGACTTGTCAATGATTTGATGGCTCACCAATTTTCAATGTCTTTGGAAGTCTGAAGACCTCATAAAGTGTGAGAAAGGGCTTACATAAAGAGAAAAACTTTTCTGTGGTAGGATCAGAGCTGATATCCACCTTCTTGGTCTTCCCAGAGTGGGGTGTAGGCAGCATGTCTCTCACCCTTATAAAGTTTCTAATGCCTACTACCTAATAATAGGATAGAACTCATGTGACCCTCTTCTCTCTTATTCTTTTCGCAGGCACCCTAGAATACGTTTCCACACAGGCCTTGTGGACGCCCATCTCTACTGCTTGAAAAAATACGTTGTGGACTTCCTAATGGAAAATAAGTAAGAAGGAGGGGGATAGAGTCAAACCCATAGCACTTAAGCTACACTGTGACTTAATTAACAGTTTTAAACCTTGACAATAACCAGTTATAAATAACACAGTTTGTTATAGAAATGAATTCATGTTACAGCATACTGTTATTTCGTCGGTACCAGAGTCTCCTGCTTGTATTTTGGGGACCTGTGCTATGATAAACCAGTAATTTATTTTTATAAAACTAATAGTAACTTATGAAGCATCTTTCTGCAGTTTCAGGCTCTTTTTCCTTCATTCTGCAAGGGTGAGCCCCTCAACTCTGGTGCTGTTTGTCTCCAAGCAGATGTCCTTTCCCTAGGCAATTATCCTGTAGATGGGCCCTCTTAGCAAAGGGCCAGACTCTTACCCAAGAGGAGGAAAGAAAGAAGAGCAAGTTTTCCTCCAATTTTGGAAAAGTCCTTCACATCGAATAAAGTTTCATGAATGCAGAGAAACAAAATTTGGTACTTTCCCTGATTTTGCTTTGATAACAGAACTGTGGACCTTAAATACTTCCCAGAGACTGTCTGGCAGATCATAGGACGTGGATTTCCAGAGAGAAAACTTCCTTTTGTGGTTGATCTCAAGGATTTTTGATAGGAAATGCAACTAGAGTCCTCAGAGGAACAGGAAGGAAAAGATTTAATAACTGCATGGTTAAGAAGAGTAGCAGCTAGTCTTCCTTGATGGCTGCTGGATAAGTTTCTGCCTTGAATAGTACTGGTAGACTGGAAAGCAATCAGGCTGGTACCACAGCAGCAAGTTCCCTCAGAACAGCTGGGGAAGGGAGTCTGAGAACCTGAGTTTAAGTGCTAAGCATGCACTTAAACTCAGGAATTTTAAGGGGATATATACAGGAATATTAAGGGGAAGAGGAATTGTTCCTCCATGCCCAGTATAATATTTCTTGCAGCATCCTAACCCTCACCTGCCTACAACACCTGCTAAACCACTACAGAAAGGCCCATGTAGAGCCAATGGTGAAACAAATCATCTGGACTCCTGGAAAGCTTTCCCAGGGATTATTGTTTCTCTATTTTTTCTCACCAGGACAGTATTGCCCTGCTCCTCTCTGATTTATTATTCTGTTTTTTCATTCAATCAACACATATTTATTAAGCACCTGTTATGAGTCGGGCATTGTGCTAGATCAACTGTGGGATCCATCGTGAATAAGCAGACATGGGCCCTGCCCTCATGGAACTTACAGCCTTAGCTCCACAGTGGATTGTAGAGACTTTGCTTTTTAAATAGCAAGGAAACTTGCTACCAAGATTAGAGTGATCCAGGACCCATTTTCCACATACCAGTGTAGGCTATCCATATTATAAAAATGAAGTTAACTCTTTGCCGTTAAAGGTTTACTTTTTATTTATTTATTTATTTTGTATTTATTTGGTTGCTCTGGGTCTTAGTTTCAGCTCGCGGGCTCCTTAGTTGCAGCTCACCTACTCCTTAGTTGCGGCAGGAGGGCTCCTTAGTTGTGGCACGTGAACTGTTAGTTGCAGCATGCATGTGGGATCTAGTTCCCTGACCAGGGATGGAACCCGGACCCCCTGCATTGGGAGCGTGGAGTCTTAACCACTGCGCCACCAGGGAAGTCCCTAAAGGGTTTATTTTTTATGCCCAAATGAAAATGAAGTCCTGTGAAATAGATCCTGCCCTGACATGCTGAGAGGGGATACAATAGTGGTAGAGATCATGATTTTTTAAAAATTCTTTTCCTATGGAAAATTTCACACAGATACAAAAGTAGAGAAAGTGATGTAATGAACTCCCATGTATCCATCACACAGCTTCAATAGTCACCAATTCGTGGCCAATCTTTTTTTTTTTTTTTTTTTTTTTTTTTGCGGGACGCAGGCCTCTCACTGTTGTGGCCTCTCCCGTTGCGGAGCACAGGCTCCAGACATGCAGGCTCAGCGGCCATGGCTCACAGGCCTAGCCGCTCCACGGCATGTGGGATCTTCCCAGACCAGGGCACGAACCCGTGTCCCCTGCATTAGCAGGCGGACTGTCAACCACTGCGCCACCAGGGAAGCCCTGGCCAATCTTTTTTTTTTTTTTTTTTTAATATTTGCTACCGCCAATCTTGCTAGTGTCACACCGGATTATTTTAAAGCAAGTCATTATGATATAATTTCATCTGTAATTATTTCAGTTGTAATTATCTATAAATATTTCAGTATATATCCCTAAAACATAAACAAATACCTCAATATTACTATCACACTTTAAAAAAAAAAAATCTAACAATACTTCCTTAACACTACCAAATGGGATTGTAGCTTTTGGTGTCTGGATATGCAGACAGTTTTGCAACAAAGCTAGCCTCATCCTGGCTGCTGTAGCTCATTTGGCCACCACCAGTTAGCAGTTCCCACACCTGGCAAGTGTAGTGTTCCTTGAGGACAAGCCTAAATATGGTGATTCTGTGGCTCCAGCACAGAAGCTCTGCCAAATGGGACTTTCCCAGAGCTTGCTGTAATAAAGAAGTATACAGAGCCTTAGCTCCACTACCTCCCCATCTCAAGGTCTGTTAAAGAGACCCTTATCTCTTCTTTGCCCCATCTACCCTTTACTTCTCAGAGTTGTTGGGATTAAAGGCATTATATTGAAAATTGGTAAATTTCAATATAGAATTAGGAAAAGTATAAAAGCACAGCAGGACAAATTAGAATGGTACTTGAGGGAGATTCTTTATTCCTGGCTGGAATAGTGGAGGTTATGTCTCAAAGCTTTGAGAGATGGGATTGAACAGGTTGGTGGGAGCAGTGTGTACAAGGCCTTAACAGCTGAGCAGGGAGTTACAGGTCTTTAAACAGAATAGTCCCATATGGAATGAGCAACGATTCAACCTGGCAGGGGAACATAGACTATTCCAAATGGGAAAGAGACTCTTTCAAGGTAAGTAAAAGGCATTTATAGTAATCTGACTATGAGGACTCCTTTAGGGATGGAAAGGAAAAAGTAAACCTAGGAGACATAGCTTTAAGAAAGGACTGCTTTAGCAATCCTTTGTTTCACCTATGAAAATTAACATTCTGCCCTGTATATTTTTCTAGTTGTCTACATGTTAATGTCTTCCACCCAAATTCCTTGACATTAGATACCTACCTGGATTGGTAAGGCATTCAATATATGCTTGGTGAATGGAAGGAAAGGAGATGTGGTGACAGTTTAGACAGCAGAAGTAATTTTGTACATCAGTAGTTAGAGAAGAGACGAGTATTTCTGCAGTTGACTAAGTAGAAAAGCTATAGGGAAAGCTGTGGAGAAAAGAAAACCTATACTGTCTTTGACAAGAGAAGTTTAGTAAGTGAGCTGTGTGACCCTGGACAGGTGTCTACCTTTCTGTACCCCACTTTCCTCATCTGGGACACATTGTACCTGACATGTGGTGGTTGTGAAAAATACTTGTAAAGAGCTTAGAGCAGTAGTTGGTGCATAGTAAGAACTTTTAATTGATCACCTACTGTGTTGCTAGATGCTAAAGATAAAAAGATGGAGTTTCTGCCTTCAAGTTGCTCACAGTTTAGGGAGAAAGGGACAGGTTAAATTATTACAATAAAATGTGCTAAGTAGTATGAGAGTATAGTAGAGTAGTATAATAGTATACCAGAAGCACAAGGGAATTTTGGGGGGATGATGGAAGTACTCTATATCTCGATTTGGAGTAGTGATTACAGTAGTATACATTTGACAAAACTCATTGAACTGTATGTTTAAAGTAGGTACATTTTATTATATGTAAGTTAACTTTATTTAAAAAATTGATTTTAAGAGTTTAAAAAGTGAATTGGACTTACCACAATTTTTTTAAAATTCAAAGCAACAGACATTTAATACATACCTAAATATATTCTAACTGCTGTGTTGGAGGCTGAGGATACCAAGATGAATACAAAGTCTTATAGGCCATTGTCTCTGTAACCTTGAGAAAATTACATTATGAAACAAGAGGAAAAAAAAAAAAAGCCAGAGATCCCCAGTCTTAGTAAATGGGAAAAGGGCACCTCAGGCAGCAGGAGTGTCATGACAGCTGGAAGATGTTCCAGCAGCAGTGGGAGGGAGGGAGGGATTGAATGGTTTTTGAGCTGAACTAACATCAGTGGTTCAGATTAACTTTAGTGGCAAAATCCATCAGTAAAACTGGGCAGAAATTAATAAGGTAATGTATTTCAATATTGATTTTTAGCTTACAGTCTATCATTTCTCAACTGGCTTAATATAGCATTCTCCTTGGTAGTCTTCTGCCTCCAGGCTCTCCCCTTTTAATCCATCCTCCACAAAACTACCAGAGGACTTTCTAAATTGCAAATCTGACTGCATCATTATTTGGTGACTAGCATTGCCACGTCCCAACATTTACCAGTTGAAGTAATGCACGGGCCCAGGAGTAGTGCCTGGGGTAATAAGGATGAGGCAGGAGTTTCCTTAGGGATGCCACTGTTTGGCTTGGATGCTGATATCTTTTGCTGAATGTCTGCTAGTCTACATGTGCATTAAGGCACTTAGCTTCATCAGTATGTGATCTTAGAACTAACTCAAGCTTTCTAAGTATCAAATAAATCTTAGAAGCCATTTAAAAAAAAAAAAGAGGATTGGTAAGTTTGACTAATAACAAGTTTTAAAATTCTATATTGTGGGGGGAAAGTAAAACCAAATAAACATGGTGTAAAAATAAACAACAAAAGTGGGGGGAGGGGATATTTGCAATACCAGGATAGCCCAAACACTAGTTTCCTCACATTACAAAGAGCACTTTAAAATCAATAAGGAAAAGACTAATGACTCGAGAAAAATGGGTAAAAGTTATAGGTAGTTGGTTCATAGAAAAAGCTAGTACACATATGAAAAGATGCCTGCTCTTATAAATAAAAATGCACGTTAAACAGTTTTAGAATACTGTCTTTATGGCAAAGGTTTTTAAATTTTGTGATAAGCTAGTAAAGCTGTGGGGAAATTCTCTTATGCTGTTTTACATAAACTTTTTGTAGGGTAGTTGATGATACCTATCAAAACTTAAAATTATATACTCTTTGACTAAGCAGTTCCTCCCCGAAGAATGTATCCCACAGAAATATTTACTTAAGAGTGTGGAAATATTCATTGCAAAATGTTCTTTGCAACATCCTTCATAACAGGGAAAAGTTATAACAATTTAAACAGGGTAATTAATTATATTATTGTGTAACTGTTAAAAAGAATGAAGTATAACTCTGTGTGGTGATATGGAAAGATTTCCAAGATATATTTACTAAAAAAAGCAAGTTGCAGTATTAGGGTGTATTTTCAGTGTAATATGATTCTATTTTTTGCTTTAAAGAAATAAAAAGATATACATATATATGCTTTAGAAGTTCTTTTTATCCATTTCTGAATGCAGTATGACAGATGGATGTTCCAAAGACTGTCTTGAAAATTTTAATTCAAAAATGTCTTGGATTTTATGTCCAGAGCCAGAGCAGAGCTTAGACTGAGTATTGTTACTGTGATGCTCTTGATGCTGAGTGGTGAGCTAAAAGTTTCTCCTCTTTTATAGTGTTATCTGATCTAAGCCTAAGGAAGCTGGCCTCCTAGGAACTTTTTGTTTGGCTTAGCAGGAGTTGCTCCAAAAGGAGACCGGTCCTGTAGTGAACTGAAGCAATATGCTGGCTCTCTGAGCTGAAGCCTGGAGAGACAGGAAGTTCATACCAGAATTAGTCCTGGTTTCCTTTACCACAGAAACCCAGAAAAAATTGTCTTTCTCTCCCTTTTCCTAACCTGCTAGACCTGCTAGCTGTTTAAGAGACCCAGAGGAAATTAATCTTCTTAAAAGGAAGAAATAAAGCTGAATACTTCCTTCCTGTTCAGAAAAACCCAAAGTTATAATTAATCTCTTGTAGTGTTTGAACCCAATCCATCTGTGCAGGACATACAGTCTTAGGGTTTGGCCTTCAGAGCAACAACCATGTACCAGATACTATTCTGGGTACTTTTCACACTTCATTCAGTCCTTAAAATATTTCTCTCATTTAGGTATTATCTTCATATTTATAAAAGAGGGAAATGAGGCTTAAAGTCATTTGCTTAATGTCGTATAGTCAGCACCCCAACAAAATCAGCCACTGTTGATGAATTGATTGCTAGCAACATCTACCACATATCTCAGATGTCTCTGTGTTACAGACACACACACGTGCACACATACCTGGGGGGATAAGAGAGTAGTCACAGCTTCCTAGTCTTAGCTACACAGGGTTGCAGAGGCGTACGGATGGGCCCCACAAACTAAAGTCAGGAATCGGGGATAGGCAGCCATGTTACAAGGTCAGAATCAGGGTGATAATTAAAGCCACACACAAGATGATGTTATAGACTGGCTAGAAACCCGTGAGTCAGTGTAGGAAAGCAGAGAAAAGAAACAGAGATGAGAGACCATGGGAGATAGGCAGGAACCTTGGTTCCTTACTGTTCAGTTCAAGCATCTATATGACTTAGCTGTACTTGGTTTCCTGTCCTTAGATGTCCTAGAGATTGCATGAAGTATCCTTTACTTAAATAACAGAACAAAATTAAGCTAAGAATCTGTGGTTTATATAACCTTCTAACCAGAGCTGTTATGTGGTAGCTGTGTACTGACATCTGAAGATGTAGATGCTACCAAGATTAAACTAGGGTAGTCTCCTCTGGATGTCTTGGTTACATTCATTTTGATCTCTGGGACTTCTGGGAAATAACTTGCTGCTGAAAAAGGGACAAAGGCCTAGCAACACATTGTATTGACTTATAGTTAACTTAAATATAAGCCCCCCAGCTGAGCCTTGCCTAAGCTATCATAGGTGACCATGGGCCAGATTATGGTAGGAAAGATAACCTTTTTAAAGAAGACTTTTAAACTGGCATAATATTTATAATTAAAGCACTCCTAGGAAGAAGAATCATATGGAACCAGAAAGTCTAAAGCCAGAAGAAAAGATGTGTTTAGTTTGGTGAGGATTTAAAAATAATTCCTCTTTAAGTATAATGCTTAACAGGGGTGCTTGCCTTCTTTCTTCCTTCTCTGACAAATTCTTAAATACCCATTAAAGCTTACCTAGATATTACTCCTTTAGGAAGTTTTTTCTCAATTTTTTTTTTCCTTCACCCCCACTTAGAATAGATACCCTTGCTCTGTGCTACCATAGTATTCTGTGCTTATCTCCATTAGGCATGAGATCATTCTCTCTTCTGATCTTGTATAATCTTCAATTATTACAGGCATCCTATTAAACTGAATTTGCATGTCTGTTTTTACTACTTTTTTGAACGCCTTGAGGACAAAAACCAACTCTGATTCATCTTGTGACACACAGTAGATGCTCAGTAAATATAAAGGCAGCCAAACCATCAACTTCATATGAGGGCATGGATTTACCTGTTTTGTTTCACTGTCATATCCCCACTGTCTAGAATATGCGTGGCACATTTTGGGTACTCAGTGAATAAATTCAGATGAATAAAATGTTAGTTGAATTGCCCTAAGCCTAAGCAGTCTCTCCAGCCTGTAGGATCTGAACCTGTTTTTCTTTCTCAAGACATATGCACCAACACTGAAAATTTATTCTTATAGAAGCTTTTAGTATTTTTGTTAAAAAGGGGAAAAGGATATCACAGAATACTGTATACCAAATACTTGGTTCTAAAGTCAGTACCTTTTAATCTAAAACAATTCCCTGTTTACTCTTCCAGATTATATCTGTTTTCTTTGAAGGAAAAAATAAAAAACTGAAAACAAAGCATAGGGTTAACTCAGCAATCACCTTTTCTTCCCAATTACAGCTCTGCTGAGAGAAGAGGCAAGAAAACCCAAGCCTTTAGTATTCTCCTCTGCAGACTTGAGTTCCAGGCCCTATAAAAGTAGGTTTTCTGTTCTACCTCTTTGCTAACTAATATTTTGAAGGACTGACTTGAAGTGGAAGACATTTAGAGGATTTTAATTCTCTTTTGATTTGCTTACAAAGACAGAAAAGCCAGAATGCAAAAGTAGCCAAATTTTTCCATTTGCCGTGGACATAATTTTTTGACTTCCCCTGAAAACTTAGAGCCACAAGGAGGACCTGATCGCAGATCAAGACAAAATGCTAAAAATAACAGATTTAAGCAGAACTAAACTAAAACATTTCAAATGTTGGATTTTTAATGCTAATAATATTAATAATACAGAAATGTATTTAGAGTTCATTACATTTCCAAATCAGGAAAGCTCTGCTTCCTATCTCCAAAAATCAGAAGGAAAAATTATTGCCAGCTTTCTGGCCTAGAGGGATTACACTCAATCATTCACACAGTCACTCATTCATTTATTCAAATAAATATTTATTTAGCACTGACTGAATGTTTACTGGTAGAGAGACAGTAAGCAGAAAATTTTAAATCCTGTGGAAAGTGCTGTGGTTGCAGAAAACATGGGATACTAGTTAATATGGTATAGTGGAAAGAGTCATGGGCTTTGAGATAGATGTGGAGTAAGTTTCCGCTCTGCCAGTTATAAAAGCTGTGTTAACCTTAAGCAAGATAACTAACCTTTCTAAGCCTTGATTTCCTCACTTATAAAATGAGGACCATAATACCTACCATGAGGATTGCTGTAAGAATTTGAGATATGTGTATTAATTTCCTAGCACGGAACTCGCACATGATATGGATTCAAAAACGATACATACAGACCTACTAGAGAATGGACTTGAGGACACGGGGAGGGGGAAGGGTAAGCTGGGACAAAGTGAGAGAGTGGCATGGACATATATACACTACCAAACGTAAAATAGATAGCTAGTGGGAAGCAGCCGCATAGCACAGGGAGATCAGCTCGGTGCTTTGTGACCACCTAGAGGGGTGGGATACGGAGGGTGGGAGGGAGGGAGATGCAAGAGGGAAGAGATATGGGGACATATGTATATGTATAACTGATTCACTTTGTTATAAAGCAGAAACTGACACACCATTGTAAAGCAATTATACTCTAATAAAGATGTTTAAAAAATACATATAATTATTGTCTTTGCTATGAGAGTACAGAAACCTACAAGTGCTACAAAAGCCTTCCAAGGAGAGATGATATTTGAGAGCAGTCTTATGGCTCCGTAAGTTTTCACAAAGTTAACACTCCCTTGTAACTACTATTCAAGTCAAAAAATAGAACATTACCCAGTTTCCAGACGCTCCCTTTAAACAACTATCCCCCCAACACACAAAAGTAACCACTATCTTGAGCATTAAATAAATTTAAGAAGATAAGACCAGATTTATACTTTAGAAAAATCACTGTGCCCGCAACACAAGAGGGTGGATTGAAGGAAGAAGAGACATGATCAAATTGTGCTTTAGAAAGGGTGTTCTGTCTGTAATATAAAGGATAGATTTCAAGAGGTAAGACTGGAGGAAGAGAAACCAATTAAAAGCAGCTGAAGGAATCCAGGCAAATAATGACAGTGGCTTAGACTAGGCAGTAGCGGTAGAGATGGAGAGTTGACAGTTTTGAAAGATTTGACGGATAAAATCAGCAGTGTTTGGTGACTGGTTGTATGTGAGGAGTAGAGGAAGGAGGAAGAGTCCAGATCATTACCACGTTTCTGGCTTGGGTGACTAAATGAATTTCCATATCACTAAGCAAGGTAATCAGTGTTTGGGGTTGGGGGGAGCATGTTTGAGAGAAAGATGATGGGTTCAGTTTTAGACATTGTGTTTAAGGTACCTGTGGGTCATCTAAATGGTGGCAGAGTCCATCAGGCAGTTGAAAATGTGAGACTAAACTAAAGAAGAGAGGTCTTGGCTATGCATCTACCTTTGGGAATGAGCTGCAAAGAAACCACCAAGTGATCTATCTCAGGGAGACAAATAGCATGAGAAAAATACAGGCAAAAAGAAAAATCCTGAGAAACACCAAATATTTCAGGGGAAACAAAGAGTTATCAGAAATAGGAACAGGTCAAGAGACTGATGCCACAGAAAGTAAGGGAAGAATGGCCGATGACTGTGAAATTTGGAAGATTCAAAAAATATTTTTAAAATACTACCAATAATTCTACTATTGTGAGATAATTGCGAACATTTTAGTGTATTTCTTTCCATCATTTTATTTATTTTTATATATACATATACACACTTCAGATTGTGCTGTAGAAATAAGTGCTTTCTGCTTTCTTTTTTTAAAATTTTATTTATTTTTTTATAATTATCCATTTTATACATATTAGTGTATACATGTCAATCCCAATCTCCCAATTCATCACACCACCATCCCCACCCCCACGAGTCACTTTCCCCTCTTGGTGTCCATATGTTTGTTCTCTACATCTGTGTCTCTATTTCTGCCCTGCAAACTGGTTCATCTGTACCATTTTTCTAGGATCCACATATCTGCATTAATATACGATATTTGTTTTTCTCTTTCTGACTTACTTCACTCTGCATGACAGTCTCTAGATCCATCCACGTCTCTACAAATGACCCAATTTCGTTCCTTCTTATGGCTGAGTAATATTCCATTGTATATATGTACCACATCTTCTTTATCCATTCATCTGTCGATTGACATTTAGGTTGCTTCCATTACCTGGCTATTGTAAATAGTGCTGCAGTGAACATTGGGGTGCATGTGTCTTTGAATTATGGTTTTCTCTGGGTATATGCCCAGTAGTGGAATTGCTGGGTCATATGGTAATTCTATTGTTCTTTTTTAAGGGACCTCCATATGGTTCTCCATAGTGGCTGTATCAATTTACATTCCCACCAACAGTGCAAGAGGGTTCCCTTTTCTCCACACCCTCTCCAGCATTTGTTGTTTGTAGATTTTCTGATGATGCCCATTCTAACTGGTGTGAGGTGATACCTCATTGCAGTTTTGATTTGCATTTCTCTAAAAATTAGTGATATTGAGCAGCTTTTCATGTGCTTCTTGGCCATCTATATGTCTTCTTTAGAGAAATGTCTATTTAGGTCTTCTGCCCATTTTTTGATTGGGTTGTTTGTTTTTTTAATATTGAGCTGCATGAGCTGTTTGTGTATTTCAGAGATTAATCCTTTGTCCGTTGATTCGTTTGCAAATACTTTCTCCCATTCTGAAGGTTGTCTTTTCGTCTTGTTTATGGTTTCCTTTGCTGTGCAAAAGCTTTTAAGATTCATTAGGTCCCATTTGTTAATTTTTGTTTTTATTTCCATTACTCTAGGAGGTGGATCAAAAAAGATCTTGCTGTGATTTATGTCAAAGAGTGTTCTTCCTATGTTTTCCTCTAAGAGTTTTATGGTGTCCGGTCTTACATTTAAGTCTCTAATCCATTTTGAGTTTATTTTTGTGTTTGGTGTTAGGGAGTGTTCTAATTTCATTCTTTTACATGTAGCTGTCCAGTTTTCCCAGCACCACTTATTGAAGAGACTGTCTTTTCTCCATTGTATATCCTTGCCTCCTTTGTCATAGATTAGTTGACCATAGGTGCATGGGTTTATCTCTGGGATTTCTATCTTGTTCCATTGATCTATATTTCTGTTTTTGTGCCAGTACCATATTGTCTTGATTACTGTAGCTTTGTAGTATACTCTGAAGTCAGGGAGTCTGATGCCTCCAGCTCTGTTTTTTTCCTTCAAGACTGCTTTGGCCATTTGGGGTCTTTTGTGTCTCCATAAAAATTTTAAGATTTTTTTGTTCCAGTTCTGTAAAAAAATGCCATTGGTAATTTGATAGGGATTGCATTGAATCTGTAGGTTGCTTTGGGTAGTATAGTCATTTTCACAATATTGATTTTTCCAATCCAAGAACATGGTATATCTCTCCATCTGTTGGTATCATCTTTAATTTCTTTCATCAGTGTCGTATAGTTTTCTACATACAGGTCTTTTGTCTCCCTAGGTAGGTTTATTGCTAGGTATTTTATTCTTTTTGTTGCAGTGGTAAATGGGAGTGTTTCCTTAATTTCTCTTTCACTTTTTTCATCATTCGTATATAGGAATTCAAGAGATTTCTGTGCATTAATTTTGTATCCTGCAACTTTACCAAATTCATTGATTAGCTCTAGTAGTTTTCTGGTGGCATCTTTAGGATTCTCTATGTATAGTATCATGTCATCTGCAAAACAGTGACAGTTTTACTTCTTTTCCAATTTGTATTCCTTTTATTTCTTTTTCTTCTCTGATTGCTGTGGCTAGGATTTCCAAAACTATATTGAATAATAGTGGCGAGAGTGGACATTCTTGTCTTGTTCCTGATCTTAGAGGAAATGCATTCAGTTTTTCACCATTGAGAATGATGTTTGCTGTGGGTTTGTCGTATATGGCCTTTATTATGTTGAGGTAGGTTCCCTCCATGCCCACTTTCTGGAGAGATTTTATCATAAATCGGTGTTGAATTTTGTCAAAAGCTTTTTCTGCATCTATTGAGATGATCATATAGTTTTTCTTCTTCAATTTGTTAATATGGTGTATCACATTGATTGATTTGCTTATATTGAAGAATCCTTGCATCCCTAGGATAAATACCACTTGATCATGGTGTATGATCCTTTTAAAGCATTGTTGGACTCTGTTTGCTAGAATTTTGTTGAGGATTTTTGCATCTATATTCATCAGTGATATTGGTCTGTAATTTTCTTTTTTTTGTAGTATTTTTGTCTGGTTTTGGTCACAGGGTGATGGTGGCCTCATAGAATGAGTTTGGGAGTGTTCCTTCCTCTGCAGTTTTTTGGAAGAGTTTGAGAAGGATTGGTGTTAGCTCTTCTCTAAATGTTTGATAGAATTCACCTGTGAAGCCATCTGGTCTTAGACTTCTGTTTGTTGGAAGATTTCTAATCACAGTTTCAATTTCACTACTTGTGATTGGTATGTTCATATTTTCTGTTTCTTCCCTATTCAGTCTTGGAAGGTTATACCTTTCTAAGAATTTGTCCATTTCTTCCAGGTTGTCCATTTTATTGGCATAGAGTTGCTTGTAGTAGCCTCTTAGGTTGCTTTGTATTTCTGTGGTGTCTGTTGTAACGTCTCCTTTTTCATTTCTAATTTTATTGATCTGAGTCCTCTCCCTCTTTTTCTTGATGAGTGTGGCTAATGGTTTATCAACTTCGTTTATCTTCTCAAAGAAACAGCTTTTAGTTTTATTGATCTTTGCTATTGTTTCCTACATTTCTTTTTCATTTATTTCTGCTCTGTTTATGATTTCTTTCCTTCTATTAACTTTGGGTTTTGTTTGTTCTTCTTTCTCTGTTCCTTTAGGTGTAAGGTTAGATTGTTTATTTGAATCTTTCTTGTTTCTTGTGGTAGGATTGCATTGCTATAAACTTCCCTCTTAGAACTGCTTTTGCTGCATCCCATAGGTTTTGGATCGTCGTGTTTTCGTTGTCATTTGTCCCTAGGTATTTTTTGATTTCCTCTTTGATTTCTTCAGTGATCTCTTGGTTATTTAGTAACATATTGGTTAGCCTCCATGTGTTTGTGTTTTTTATGTTTTTTTCCCTGTAATTGATTTCTAATCTCATAGTGTTGTGGTCAGAAAAGATGCTTGATATGATTTCAATTTTCTTAAATTTACTGAGGCTTGATTTGTGACCCAAGATATGATCTATCCTGGAGAATGTTCCATGCGCACTTGAGAAAGAAGTGTAATCTGCTGTTTTTTTGGATGGCATGTCCTATAAATATCAACTAAATCTATCTGGTCTCTCGTGTCATTTAAGGCTTGTGTTTCCTTACTAATTTTCTGTCTGGATGATCTGTCCATTGGTGTAAGTGAGGTGTTCAAGTCCCCCACTATTACTGTGTTACTGTTGATTTCCTCTTTTATAGCTGTTAGCATTTGCCTTATGTATTGAGGTGCTGCTATGTTGGGTGCATATATATTTATAATTGTTATATCTTCTTGGATTGATCCCTTGATCATTATATAGTGTCCTTCCTTGTCTCTTGTAACAGTCTTTATTTTAAAGTCTATTTTATCTGATATGAGTATTCTACTCCAGCTTTCTTTTGATTTCCGTTTGCATGGAGTATCTTTTTCCATCCCCTCACTTTCAGTCTGTATGTGTCCCTAGGTCTGAAGTGGGTCTCTTATAGACAGCATATATATGGGTCTTGTTTTTGTATCCATTCAGCAAGCCTGTGTCCTTTGGTTAGAGCATTTAATCCATTCACATTTACGGTAATTATCAATATGTATGTCCCTGCTACCATTTTCTTAATTGTTTTGGGTTTGTTTTTGTAGGTCCTTTTCTTGTCTTGTGTTTCCCACTTAGAGAAGTTCCTTTAGCATTTGTTGTAGAGCTGGTTTGGTGGTGCTGAATTCTCTTAGCTTTTGCTTGTCTGTAAAGTTTTTGATTTCTCCATTGAATCTGAATGAAATTGTTGCTGGGTAGAGTAATCTTGGTTGTAGATTCTTCCCTTTCATCACTTTAAATATGTCATGTCACTCCCTTCTGGCTTGTAGAGTTCCTGCTGAGAAATTAGCTGTTAACCTTATGGGAGTTCCCTTGTATGTTATTTGTCATTTTTCCCTTGTTGCTTTCAATAGTTTTTCTTTGTCTTTAATTTTTGTCAATTTGATTACTATGTGTCTCAGCATGTTTCTCCTTGGGTTTATCCTGCCTGGGACTCTCTGCACTTCCTGGACTTGGGTGGCTATTTCCTTTCCCGTGTTAGGGAAGTTTTTGATTATAATCTCTTCAAATATTTTCTCCGGTCCTTTCTCTCTCTCTTCTCCTTCTGGGACCCCTATAATGCGAATGTTGTTGCACTTAATGTTGTCCCAGAGGTCTCTTGGGCTGTCTTCATTTCTTTGCAATCATTTTTCTTTATTTTGTTCTGCAGCAGTGAATTCCACCATTCTGTCTTCCAGGTCACTTATCCATTCTTCTGCCTCAGGTATTCTGCTATTGATTCCTTCTAGTGTATTTTTCATTTCAGTTATTGTATTGTTCATCTCTGTTTGTTTGTTCTTTAATTCTTCTAGGTCTTTGTTAAACATTTCTTGCATCTTCTCAATCTTTGCCTCCATTCTTTCTCCGAGGTACTGGATCATCTTCACTATCATTATTCTGAATTCTTTTTCTGGAAGGTTGCCTATCTCCACTTCATTTAGTTGTTTTTCTGGGGTTTTATCTTGTTCCTTCATCTGGTACATAGCCCTCTGCCTTTTCATCTTGTCTGTCTTTCTGTGAATATGGTTTTTGTTCCACAAACTAGAGGATTGTAGTTCTTGTTGCTTCTGCTGTCTGCCCTCTCTGCTTTCTGCTTTCTTTATTCAGTATTATTTCATGAGCATTTTCCTGTGTCATTAAAAAATTCTTTGTGACCTAAAAGCTTCTTTATGATCAGAGTTTTGCCTATATGCTATTCTATTACATATGTGTTTGATTGTTCTTCCATTGTTGGATATTTGGTTGTTCTCTATTTTTTAACATTAACATTTAACATTTTTGTGCAAAGATTCTTTTTTATTATCTGATTATGTTGTTTATTCAGCAAATATTTATTGAGCATGATGTATTTTCCTTAAGATAGATTTATAGAAATAGAATTATAGGATAAGATAATATGAATGTCTTCAAGACCTTTGTTATGTATTGCCAATTACTTTTCAGAAAAGATTTTACCAGTTTATACATTGTATGAGAAGCACCCTTATCACTAATGAGAATTATTTTAAATCTGCTAACTTGTGAGAGAAATTGCATCTTTTTTTGATATTTATTTCTTTAAAATATTTTTATATATTTTTGAACATTTATATCTATTTCCCTATTAAAAATATTAATCGTTTGTCCTGTATGTAACAATTATTTTGTCTTTTTTATTTGGTGGAGTTATTTGTTTGCATCTGATAGTCAAATCTGTTGTTCTCCTTTGTGATTTCTTATTTCTTAGGAGCTTATAATGTTATGACATGAGGCAGGTGTTTCTGGGAAGGCTGTGTATGAGAGGGAAGGGGGAATGTGAGGTTGCCGAGGCCCAGAACAGTGGACCCAGCTGCTGGTCTTCAGCCCCAAGGTCAGGATGCTCACAGTGGGTCATAGTGGCCTGTCCCACTTCTTGGCACAGCTTTGAGCTACCTCTAGTTTGAGTACAGTGCAGGAAGAGTAATTTTGTCCTCCATTGTGCTGCTAGGCCAACCACATTATGAGAATTGATCTGATTGCTGAGCCCCAGCAGAGGCAGGTGGGACCTGGCAGGAATGCTTCAGATCCTCTCCCCAGATCCTTGTCTGGTCTCCTTAAAGGGTTCTGCCTAAAAGGGCTGTGTGCCAAGGCTTGTTTGCTTGCCTCTTGCAGTGACAGTTCTGTTTGGCCTATAGTGTAAATATCATGGCTCCGAAATCCTCCAGCTGTCCATGCTTTGTCATTTCTTCAAAGGGAACTGACTTGTTTTCCACCAGAGGGGGCCAAGGAACATTTGCTTCCCACACTGGTTTGGAGCATTAAAAGGGGAGAAAAAAGCTAAGAGTAAGTGCTATTTCATTCTTTGAATTTATATGGAAATTTTTAATCTCCATCAAAGGATCAGAAGAAAAAGCACATTGAAATTCAATACAAGAGCTTCCAGCTTACACAGAATTCTTCAAAGATGTTTGACTTGATCTTTTAAAAATGACAAAAACCATGAACTGTGTAGCTCCAGGGTTCCTAATTTTGCTTACCCTCCTCAGCCTCCACCTCTGTCTTGCCTCCCTACCTACACTCCATCTGTGTGGTCCTGTGTCAGCCTGCAGAGCTTCTTTGAATAGCTGGGAGAGAGGGTGGGAAGTATGAAGCAGCAGTCAGGTTTATAGGGCTGCTTATACATTAACCCCTCTCTCAGGCCACATTATCTCATCTTTCAGAGTCTTGTAACTGGTCTCTCTGTTCATTCTCCTTATTCCAAGCCTATTTTCACTGCTATCAGAATTACCTTATTAAGAAATAAAACTGATCATGTCATTTCCTGCTTAAAAACTACCACTGGCTTGTCTTAGTCCAAACTGTCTAGACTGCCACAGAAGGCTTTCATGATCTGGCTCCATTGCCTCCTTAATCAACCTCATCTCCTCTTCTCCTTAAATCCATAATCAGGCTACTTTCCACTGGATTTTGAATTCTTTGCGGGCAGAAGCAGTATATTTCCAAGGCACAGAACAGTGACTGGCATATTACTACAGTCTTATTAAATGCTAAATTAATTAACTAGTGATTTAAAATTCTAACAAGGTCACAGTATGAGAGAGAAAACTAAAAATCATATGGTAGTCTTTCATTTCCTTTGCTAAGTATAAATCAGGAGCATACTCACTGTACTAAGGATCAGGTTCCTTCTTCCCAGTTACAGATTGTTGGTCATTTAGACCCAACATCCTGGCTCGATACCCATGAGGAAGCACCATGCCTCCAGGGACCCAACGAGGCCAAATGAAAGAGAGCTCCGAAGCTCTTGACCAAGGTTGCTTACTGCTCGTATCTGAGTGATACAGTACAGGAATGTTTCTGCCTTCTGGAGGTTCTTCTACACATTGATCTTTGGTCTGATTTTCTTTCTGTAAGTGGTGTCCTAGACTCATCGGATTTCATGGAAGTAAATTGAAGTTAACTTTGTTGTGGAAATTCTTTGATAGCCATTGATAAATAAGTACAACTGTTATAATGTGAGGGAGCCCACTCTTAAGTAGAAGGGAAGTTGAAATCTGTGTGGGAAATACTTAGTCATCAGAATGATTTTTCTTTTTTTTTTTTTTGTGGTGCGCGGGCCTCTCACTGTTGTGGCCTCTCCCGTTGCGGAGCACAGGCTCCAGACGCGCAGGCTCAGCGGCCATGGCTCACGGGCCCAGTCGCTCCGCGGCATGTGGGATCTTTCCGGACCGGGGCACGAACCCGTGTCCCCTGCATTGGCAGGCGTACTCTCAACCACTGTGCCACCAGGGAAGCCCCATCAGAATGAATTTTAAATTTGCAAAGTCTGAATCAAGCCAGGAGAGTAGTACTGTAGAAGCTATGAGAAAATGAAAGACAAGAAACTTAAAGAAGAGCCTAAAGTTGTAAAATTTGATAATTTGCATAAAAATAGAAGAATCACCTGTAATTCCTCTACTGTGAGGGAGTGTAGAGTAGAAATTGTGTATATAGTCTTTGAAAAGTGTTATTCAACCTGTTAGTGTCAGAAAATGTTTTAATCCATTACCATAACAGAATAAAGGAGAAAAAAAATACACTGAGCTCCATAGATGCAAGAAAAAAATTTTTTTAGTAAAAGTCAGTACCCATTCATTGATGAAAGCTCTTAGCAAATTAGGAATAAAAGAGAAGTTCCTTAACCTGATAAAGGGTATTTATAAAACCAATAACATGTGCCAGGTATTGGCTATAAAGCATGAAGCCCAATATCTACACATAGAGGACAGTCAATAAATGGTGGCTTTGATGATAGGGGAAAAAAACTGTAACAATCATCAGTCTAAATGATAAAATAGAAAAATTCCCTTTAAAATCAAGAATAAGTAAGGATGACTGAAGGACTCGCGGGGTGGCCCACTGCGCTGTGTAAAGTTTTCTCCGCGGGGGGCTGGGTTCACATGGTACGTTCGGCCTCAGTGTGAGGGTCAGGACTCTGAGCGGCGGGCAGTCCCGGGGCTCCCATAGGAGTCTAGGGAGGGGCATGGGTCTGGGGCACCCCCATCACAGGCTCCGGCATTCCTCCCTCTTTCTCGCGAGCCGCGTTTCCAGCCCTGGGGCCTCAGTCTCACCCCACTGGTTGGCCCAGAGCCTCTGTTTCCTCCTAGCTCTGGGGGCCGCCGTCCCCTCCTCAGAGTTCCCCCTCTTCCTATCCTTTCACCGGTATGGCTTTGCCCCCAGGGGACTTTTAGTCACGTGCGGAGGCATTGTTTCTGTTGTTACAAATGGGAGGCGCTGCTAGTGGCATCTAGTGTGTGGAGGCCACGGATGCTGCTGGACAGCCTACACCGCACTGAACAGCACGCGTGACAAAGCATTATCTATAGTGCCCGGGTTTGGAAACCCTGCTCTAGGGCCTTACAGTCTTCAAAGCCCTGGATGAACTTAAAGACAAGTTATCTCTGGAGTTCAAGTTTGAGTTGAAACCAGCCTCAAGTTTCACCTGTCCTCACTGACCCGTGGATTTCTGTGTGACCAGGTGGCTTTGGAAGAACTACCAATACGTCCTGGCATTTCTCTTTGCCATTGAGGAAATCAATAAGGACTCCCATCTGCTCCCCAGTCTGTTCTTGGGTTTCAACCTCTACAATGCCTTTCCCAGAGACCAGAGGACCTTGGAAAGTGCCCTGTTTGGGCTCTCTGGAGGAAATCAGACTCTCCCTAACTACAGCTGCCAGGGACAGAGAAAATCTGTGGCCATTGTTACAGGAACCGCGTTGGCATTTTCAGCCGAGATTGGAACAGTTCTGGAGCTCTACAGAAGCCCACAGGTCACATATGGTCCTTTTGATCCCATCCTGAGTGATAAAGACCAGTTCTCATCGCTCTATCAGATGGCCACTACGGACAGCTCCCTGGCTCAAGGAATGATGTGGTTATTGCTGCATTTTGGCTGGACCTGGGTGGCGCTATTTGTATCTGATGATTTGAAAGGCGAGCAGTTCCTCTGGTATCTGAAAGCAGAGATGGTGAAGAAAGGTAAATGCCCTCCAGAAGCAGGACCTGCATTGATCAACTGATGGCATCTGGAGCTGCATCCGTTTCTGAGGAAAATCCAATTTACCAACAGTGCTGGAGACCACATATCCTTAGATGAAAAACAGAACCATGAGACATGATAGGATATCCAGAACGCTGTGAATTTTCCTGCTGGTCTTGGGCTGCTGGTTAAAGTAGGAGAGTTTGTCACCAATATTCCATATAGTCAAGGCCTGGTCATCAATGAAGAGTTGATAGAATGGTCTGTTGTCTTCAAAGAGGTACAGAGTCATTTCAGTCTTGGAGATAGACATTAAGGAGGTATCTGAAGCATGTCCGGATATGAGACTGAGTATGCACCTCCTTAACTCGGCCCTAAATTCACATTTCACATTTAAACTTTTTTCTGTGTCATCTTACCCACATATATTCTGAGCTAATGCCTATAGAAAGAACAGGTCTCTGTATAAGCTCTTGTTTTAAATTTCAGGTGTGTCTGTTCATGCAGCGGTCAAGTGAATAAAATGAATGGAGTTATGAAGTTAAAAAAAAAAAAGGATGACTGTTAGTGCTTCTATTCAGCGTTAGTATATTGGAGGTCTTAGCCAATATGGTAAGATAATGGAAAATAAGGATTAGAAAGGAAGAAAGAAAATTGTTGTTTACGCAGTTGGTATGATTGCCAGAATCTACAGATAAAATATTAGTATTAAGATTGTTTATCAAGGCAATTGGCTACAAGATCAAAATACAGTGAATTGAGTTTCTGTTGACCAAGAAGAAGAAGAAAATAATTGTTTAAAAGGCACCATTTATAACAACAAAAAAACTAAGATACTCCAGATTAATCTTACAGAAAATATGCAAGACCTTTATAGAAAATGTTTTATGTTTTTTTAAATAACTTTTTTTCAAAAGGCCAGAGCATTCTACCTTCTCGTGGGTTATTGCCAGTTAATAGTCAAAGCACCATGTTAAGATACACACACATGCACACACATACAAACATGCAGGCACACACTTCGTAGATAAGTCTTGTAAAAGACTATTTTCTGCATAGATCAGGGAAAGGGTGTCTCAGACTCAGTACACTACCCTCCCACCTCCAGCCTGAAGCTGATAGAGAATGTAGATCCTCTGCTTCTCCAGAACTGCCAAATCCTTGTCATTTCTAATCTCTATCAGTCCCAAGGTGGCATGACAGGAAGGAATTTGCCTTTTCCTTGGATGCACAGTTTTTGATTCTGATTGGATCCAGATAGTCAGATTTCTCATGTTTGACCACTCTTTCTTCCTAGGTCAATCACTTCTATCCGGAGCGAACTGATTCCATACCTAGTAAGAAAACAGTTCTCCTCAGCTTCATCACAACAAGGACAGGAAGAAAAAGAAGAGGATCTAAAGAAAAAGGAGCTGAAGTCCTTAGGTCAGTGCTTGAGTTGGTGCAGTAAGGTAGGGGTAACAATACCTTTGGAAGAGTGGCTGGGCAACTTAGCCCAGCCCAAGATGCCTGTCTCAAGGCATCAGGTTTTCATCTAGCCAACAGTTAGGACAGGCTAGCTGACGCCACTCCCTGAGCTCTGGGTGGGCTTGCTCAAGCAAATCCTGTCACTGTGCTCTTCAGGGACAGGCTAATCATACCTCAGGTCCATTCTCTGGTTAACAGCTCTGGTTTGGCTGTGTTCCTCTCTAGACCTTTTTGACTTTGAACTCTGCGCACCACTTCTCAGTTCCCCTATTCTCTAGGCTCTGGGGGCCCCACTCCTGACTAAACTCAGCCTCTCCTGTCAAGGGAAGAAAGGTGAAGGGCTGTATAATGACAGTCCAACCAGAGCCAACAGACTATCACCTTTCCAGGATGTAGGGACGAGGTCAGTCTTGTTTGCTCTCATATCTTTGCCTGGTCCCTGGCCCAGTCCTGGGCTCATAGTAGATGTTCCAAAAAATGTACTTATCAAAGGAATAAATGGAGACAGTGTAGCATGATGGTTAAGATATCAGGGCTTAGCATCTCAGACCTGGGTTTGAAATTTTACTCTGCCATTTATTAGCTCTATGACCTAAGGCAGGTTATTTAGTCTTCTGAGCCCCAGTTTTCTTACCATAAAATAAAAGATTTCAAATGATTGTTGTACGAGTTGAAAAACTGAGGCCCAAGTCCTGTGCTATTTCTCTCATAGCACAACTATCTGATATGATAATGGAGGCTAGCAGCACAAAGCCAACATGGCTGGTCACTAAAGCCTGGACAGTTGCTTCTGCTACTCCATGGTGTACAAGAGTCATCTATTTTATTTTCCCTAGTAGTGCTTGCTTGTCAGTCAAACTTGCTTGTAGGACCTCTTTTTAAGCATTTTTATATCATACAGTATTTCAGATGTACAGGAAAGCACATTGCCTCTTTTAATTTGACTTAGGCTTTCAGGTTTTAGTGGGATTTTCCCAGGGTACATGCGGCCTGGGTGCATTGCGGGGGAAGAGGTTTGAGCTGTACCCTCTTTCAAAACTTGACTGATTCTGTATCCTCTCTGTCATGTCTCTCATGTACTTGCTCGGTTTGGGTTTTTGTTCTGAAGATATTTACAGTTTTATAAAAGAAGCCAATACGCTGACCTTTGCTCCCTATGATGCCTGCTGGAATGCCTGTCGAGGAGACAGCTGGGAAGATTTGTCCAGGTCACAGGTGCGCTGTTACGTCCACATCATGAAAGAGGGGCTCTGCTCTCGAGTGAGCACCCTAGGACTCTACATGGAAGCCAACAGACAGGTGAGAGGATGGGTTCAGAAGAGAAATCGTGGGAGTTCCTGTCCCAGGAACAGACTGAACCTTTTGTCTTATTTCTTCATTAGATACACAGTGACTTGTTCAGAATCCCTCTCATTCCAAAGGTTGAACAAGACCTGGCATGTCAGGAGAAACCATTGGGGTACCCAAGTACAGCAAAAGGGGAAGTGAGGGGTCTGGTCCATAGAGGCAGAGCCTCTGTGGCTCCAAAGAAAGGCCAAGATCTCCAAGAAGGCTTAATTTCTTGCCTGTGGCTTGAACAGCCTTCTCCTGTTCTGCTCGGCATGGGGATATCTACAGCACTTCATAAACAAGCAGATAAATACTGTGTAATCATTACTGTGATGATGTAAACATAGGCACACAGAGGAAGCTTTCTTAAGGAGGCAAAGGAGCAGAGTATAGAGTAGCCAGATGGCAAAGCATCAAGGAAGGAATGCCCATGAGAGAGAAGTATCTGGAGAACAGCATTAGAGCATGAGGAGTCTTGCCAATCCACCCTTTTAATCCTGAGGTTTGTGAGATATGAAGAATGAGCAGCTTCTATTTAAGGGGAAGCAGTGCCCTAAAGGCAGGCCAGGTTTTAGTTAAGGCAAGGGGTGAAGAAGGGGACAGTGAAGAGGCCGAGCATGTGCAGGAGCTCTTTATTGTGTAGCAGGCACAGGAGGAAGGGAACACTGGGATTGGGATTGAATCCCTGAAGAAAACCTGACTCAAGAATCTTCAAGACCCACACCATGTGGTAGATATGGTCCCAGCCCCAGACCTCAATCTGGCCTCAACCTGGATTGGTTAAATCCAAGGGAATCCAAGCTAGAGAGTTTATGAGAAATCACAACTAGTCCAATGTTTGCTCAGGGCAGTCCTGGGTAAAGTTAGCCCCAATTTAGGGTTAAAGGTATAGAAAGCTTCCTTAATTTGACTTTGAGTTCTCTTTCTTCAATTCTATGACTTGAGTCCAACTGGTCTGAAAGCAAGTCCACAGATAGCCTGAGGCCAGAGAAGTATCCTCTGAAGTGTCAGCAGGGGCTGTGCATCAGACAGGCCTGAATGGCCTTGGCTGAAGTGTAATAGAGGAGATCCCAGGGATAGGGACTGAGGGATTAGCCTTCACATCTCCATTGTAGCCAGTCTAGCAAGGCCTCCCTCAGCTAGTGTGACTACCACACACAGTGCTCCGACCAGCATTCTGCCCATTCTGGAGAATCACAGATAGACACACTATCTGTGCCTTCCTAATGGGTCCAGAGATAAAACACTCTATACCCATAACGTTTTCAGTTTTCTCATACTGGAAAGAGAATAGTGTGAATTTCCCCTTCAGCATTTTATTTTGCCTGGTGAAGAACATGGATGCCTTCTCAGGGTCTGTCCTGATTGTGGAGTTGTCTAACATTACTCCCGTCCTCACCTCGTGCATGGCCACTGTGGTCCAGGAGGTGAGCGGGAACCTAGCATGACTGTGGTCAGGCCTCAGGAAGCTTCTTGCTCTCTTTAGGCCTCCTCTCCCAAGTGCTGCCTGGGTATCTCAAAGGCTTGTCTCACAGCCTCCCAGCTGAGGGAGGTGGCATTACTTTCAGGGAGGAGACTCTCAGCTAGGAAACTGAGGATAAGATTATCTAGAAGCTGCTGTGTAAACAATCCCTGTCCTAGGGGAAATGCATCAGCCTGCCTCATCCAGACAGGAGGCTGTGGCTGCGAACTCCCCACATCTCTGCTGGACACAGGGTTCTACTTAAGGTGCTTTCAGGTGTTTTCTGGTCTGTGTTTAGTGACCAAACCTCTTTCCTCAAGGTGTCCAAATTGCTACCTGTTATCTGTCCGGAAGAATCACTGGTCCATTCATCAGCCCAGATTGTCAGCAAACACCTGGTAAGTGCTAGCTTGGACAGGGCAGTTATGGGACAGTGTCTGGGTATTCTGAGGCTTGTTCTTGAGAAGCTGGTTTGGGGCTTATCCCCAAACCAGCTTCTCCCAGCTTCTCCTCAGGTCAATCCCTGAACCTCATTGGCCCCAGGGAAATCCCAAATTGAGTTCTGGTTATAAAATCTTACCTTCCAGCCCAGGCACTCAGGAAGATTGCCTGGACAGGTGCTGAGCCCAGCCACACAGACCCTCTAAGGAAGGTCCATTATATAGTCTTTGGACTCAGACACAGGAGCTTTCCATCTCTATCCCTCTTCTTACCCTGATTTGAGCACTGTCTTCAGGAGAGCACGTCTATATACACAAGTGCAAGAGTGTGTAAGTTTGAATTGGTCTCAGAGATATTATATGACCTTGTGGCCCTGAGAAATACTGATGATGATCCCTCTTGCTAAAGTGTCTTTGGGAAAGATCCCATTAGACCCAGCTCAAGGGATCTGGAGGGTTGGTTTGCAGTTGGTTGAGATGGGTGGACAAGTTTTTATATTTATATTTGCCTTTTGCAGGTTGGAGTTGACAGCCTCATTGGGCCAGATACACAGGTTGGAGAGAAGTCATCCATTAAGCACTCAGTCATTGGTTCATCCTGTGTCATAAGAGATAGAGTGACTGTCACCAGTTGCCTTCTCATGAACTCAGTTACCGTGGAGGAAGGGTATGTTGCCCCGTGTACCCACTTGAGGCAAGGCCCCTGGTATCTCTGGGAGGCTTTGGAGGCCAGTCCAGCCTAGGAAAGGGGTCAGCTTGGGGAGAGGAAGAAAGGGGAAAGGATGAAAGAAGGAATAGTGCCTAGGCCTTGGTTTTGGCTCCATACTATTTAATGTGGTCTCTGAAAGCATTTCCATCAGTCTTCTCATACTTATGACAATTGTAGTCCTGGGAGAAGCTGCCTTCTCTTGCTTTGATATTCTACTTGATGGGATGGCCACAGTAGTGAGCCACTGGCAGGACTGGAATGACACTGTACCACTGTCTAAGGGTCACCTTCCCCTATCTCAGTATCCCACAGCAGCCCTGAAGAAAGCAGAGGCCTAGGAGGAATGGACATATAAGACACTTTCCATTTTTGAGGGAGAGCTTCTCTGTCACAAGTTATAGAGAATCTTTCCCCATTTTAAGACGCTTTAGAATGCCCTAAAATCTTAGTTTATGAACACCCTGAACTTGGAGTAAGACTTGAATGATGCTTAATGAGATTCTTCCTCTGTATGGACCTCAGGTTTTTTCCTTGTGTAAAATGCAAACATTAGTGGTGGAAGACAGGAAAGATGTTACCAATGGTTTTCAGACTTTTTACAAAGGAAACTTTTTCTTAAGATAAATCTTAAGCAGAAACTCATTATTTAAAACTAGTAAAAACACAGTTGTTTGGAATACAGTGGGGAAGGGGCACTTATCCTTCCTATAGAATGTGAAAACTGATCTGTAAAACAAATTTTAAAAACCACTAGGCTAGGGGACTTCCCTGGTGGCGCAGTGGTTGAGAGTCCGCCTGCCGATGCAGGGGACACGGGTTCATGCCCCGGTCCGGGAGGATCCCACATGCCACGCAGCGGCTGGGCCTGTGAGCCATGGCCACTGAGCCTGCACGTCCGGAGCCTGTGCTCCGCAACGGCAAAGGCCACAACAGTGAGAGGCCCGCATACCACAAAAAAAAAAAAAATATATATATATATATATACATATATATATATATATATATATATATGATAACAAAAAGGAAAACCTCAATAAAAGAATTGGACGGTAAATTTGAAATTTCACAAAAAGTAGAACAAAAAGATAAAGAGATGGAACATAGAAGAGAAATGATAGAAAATTAGAGGACTAGTCCAGGATGTCTTAACATCTGAATACGAGTTCCATAAAAAGAGAGCTGAGGTAAGAAGCCTGTGTGCGAACACGGGTCACTATCCACACCCCCCTTCTGGGGAGCCTCTGCAGCCCGCCACTGCCAGGGTCCCGGGATCCAGGGACAACTCCCCCGGGAGAACGCACAGTGCGCCTCAGGCTGGCGCAACGTCACACCGGCCTCTGCCGCCGCAGGCCCGCCCCGCACTCCGTGACCCTCCCTACCCGCCCCCCGGCCTGAGTGAGCCAGAGCCTCCGAATCAGCGGCTCCTTTAACCCCGTCCTGTCTGAGCAAAGAACAGACGCCCTCCGGGGACCTACATGCACAGGCGGGGCCAAATCCAAAGCTGAGCCCCTGGGAGCTGTGAGAACAAAGAAGAGAAAGGGAAATCTCTCCCAGCAGCCTCAGAAGCAGCGGATTAAAGCTCCACAATCAACTAGATGAACCCTGCATCTGTGGAATACATGAATAGACAATGAATCATCCCAAGTTAAGGAGCCGTGTGGATGAAAGGCTCTTGGTGCTGCAGCCAGGAGTTAGGTGGGAGAGCCAACTTCAGAACACTGGTCCACAAGAGGCCTCCCAGCTGCACATAATATCAAACGACAAAAATCTCCCAGAGATCTCCATCTCAACGCCAGCACCCAGCTTCACTCAACGACCAGCAAGCTACAGTACTAGACATCCTATGCCAAACAACTAGCAAGACAGGAACACAACCCCACCCATTAGCAGAGAGGCTGCCCAAAATCATAATAAGTCTACAGACACCCCCAAACACAGCACCAGACGTGGACCTGCCCACCAGAAAGACAAGATCCAGCCTCATCCACCAGAACACAGGCACTAGTACCCTCCACCAGGAAGCCTACACAACCCACTTAACCAACCTTAGCCACTGGGGACAGACACTAAAAACAACAGGAACTACGAACCTTCAGCCTGCAAAAAGGAGACCCCAAACACAGTAAGATAAGCAAAATGAAAAGACAGAAAAACACACAGCAGATGAAGGAGCAAGATAAAAACCCACCAGACCTAACAAATGAAGAGGAAATAGGCAGTCTACCTGAAAAAGAATTCAGAATAATGATAGTAAAGATGATCCAAAATCTTGGAAATAGAATAGACAAAATGCAAGAAACAGTTAACAAGGACCTAGAAGAACTAAAGATGAAACAATGATGAACAACACAATAAATGAAATGAAAAATACTCTAGATGGGATCAATAGCAGAATAACTGAGGCAGAAGAACGGATAAGTGACCTGGAAGATAAAATAGTGGAAATAACTACTGCAGAGCAGAATAAAGAAAAAAGAATGAAAAGAACTGAGGACAGTCTCAGACACCTCTGGGACAACATTAAACGCACCAACATTCGAATTATAGGGGTTCCAGAAGAAGAAGAGAAAAAGAAAGGGACTGAGAAAATCTTTGAAGAGATTATAGTTGAAAACTTCCCTAATATGGGAAAGGAAATAGTTAATCAATTCCAAGAAGCACAGAGAGTCCCATACAGGATAAATCCAAGGAGAAATATGCCAAAACACATATTAATCAAACTGTCAAAAATTAAATACAAAGAAAGCATATTAAAAGCAGCAAGGGAAAAACAACAAATAACACACAAGGGAATCCCCATAAGGTTAATAGCTGATCTTTCAGCAGAAACTCTGCAAGCCAGAAGGGAGTGGCAGGACATATTGAAAGTGATGAAGGAGAAAAACCTGCAACCAAGATTACTCTACCCAGCAAGGATCTCATTCAGATTTGATGGAGAAATTAAAACCTTTACAGACAAGCAAAAGCTGAGAGAGTTCAGCACCACCAAACCAGCTCTACAACATCTGCTAAAGGAACTTCTCTAGGCAAGAAACACAAGAGAAGGAAAAGACCTACAATAACGAACCCAAAACAATTGAGAAAATGGGAATGGGAACATATATATCGATAATTACCTTAAATGTAAAGGGACTAAATGCTCCCACCAAAAGACACAGATTGGCTGAATGTATACAAAAACAAGACCCATATATCTGCTGTCTACAAGAGACCCGCTTCAGACCTAGAGACACATACAGACTGAAAGTAAGGGGATGGAAAAAGACATTTCATGCAAATGGAAACCAAAAGAAAGCTGGAGTAACAATTCTCATATCAGACAAAACAGACTTTAAAATAAAGGCTATTAGAAGAGACAAAGAAGGACACTACATAATGATCAAAGGATCAATCCAAGAAGAAGATATAACAATTGTAAATATTTATGCACCCAACATAGGAGCACCTCAATACATAAGGCAAACACTAACAGCCATAAAAGGGGAAATCGACAGTAGCACATTCATAGTAGGGGACTTTAACACCCCACTTTCACCAATGGACAGATCATCCAAAATGAAAATAAATAAGGAAACACAAGCTTTAAATGATACATTAAACAAGATGGACTTAATTGATATTTATAGGACATTCCATCCAAAAACAACAGGATACACATTTTTCTCAAGTGCTCATGGAACATTCTCCAGGATAGATCATATCTTGGGTCACAAATCAAGCCTTGGTAAATTTAAGAAAATGGAAATCGTATCAAGTATCTTTTCCAACCACAACGCTATGAGACTAGATATCAATTACAGGAAAAGAGCTGTAAAAAATACAAACACATGGAGGCTAAACAATACACTACTTAATAACGAAGTGATCACTGAAGAAATCAAAGAGGAAATTAAAAAATACCTAGAAACAAATGACAATGGAGACATGACGACTCAAAATCTATGGGATGCAGCAAAAGCAGTTCTAAGAGGGAAGCTTATAGCAATACAATCCTACCTTAAGAAACAGGAAACATCTCGAATAAACAACCTAACCTTGCACCTAAAGCAATTAGAGAAAGAAGAACAAAAAACCCCCAAACTTAGCAGAAGGAAAGAAATCATAAAAATCAGATCAGAAATAAATGAAAAAGAAATGAAGGAAACGATAGCAAAGATCAATAAAACTAAAAGGTGGTTCTTTGAAAGGATAAACAAAATTGATAAACCATTAGCCAGACTCATCAAGAAAAAAAGGGAGAAGACTGAAATCAATAGAATTAGAAATGAAAAAGGAGAAGTAACAACTGCAGAAATACAAAAGATCATGAGAGATTACTACAAGCAACTCTATGCCAATAAAATGGACAACCTGGAAGAAATGGACAAATTCTTAGAAAAGCACAACCTGCCAAGACTGAATCAGGAAGAAATAGAAAATATGAACAGACCAATCACAAGCACTGAAATTGAACCTGTGTTTACTAATCTTCCAACAAGCAAAAGCCCAGGAGCAGACGGCTTCACAGGCGAATTCTATCAAACATTTAGAGAAGAGCTATCACCTATCCTTCTCAAACTCTTCCAAAATATAGCAGAAGGAGGAACACTCCCCAACTCATTCTACGAGGCCACCATCACCCTGATACCAAAACCAGACAACCAGACATCTATGATGAACATAGATGCAAAAATCCTCAACAAAATACTAGCAAACAGAATCCAACAGCACATTAAATGGATCATACACCATGATCAAGTGGGGTTTATTCCAGGAATGCAAGGATTCTTCAATATATGCCAATCAATCAACGTGATACACCATATTAACAAATTGAAGGAGAAAAAACATATGATCATCTCAATAGATGCAGAGAAAGCTTTTGACAAAATTCAACACCCATTTATGATAAAAACCCTGCAGAAAGTAGGCATAGAGGGAACTTTCCTCAACATAATAAAGGCCATATATGACAAACCCACAGCCAACATCATCCTCAATGGTGAAAAACTGAAAGCATTTCCACTAAGATCAGGAACAAGACAAGGTTGCCCACTCTCACCCCTCTTATTCAACATAGTTTTGGAAGTTTTAGCCACAGCAATCAGAGAAGAAAAGGAAATAAAAGGAATCCAAATCAGAAAAGAAGTAAAGCTGTCACTCTTTGCAGATGACATGATACTATACATAGAGAATCCTCAAGATGCTACCAGAAAACTACTAGAGCTAATCAATGAATTTGGTAAAGTAGCAGGATACAAAATTAATGCACGGAAATCTCTGGCATTCCTATACACTAAGGATGAAAACTCTGAAAGTAAAATCAAGAAAACACTCCCATTTACCATTGCAACAAAAAGAATAAAATATCTAGGAATAAACCTACCTAAGGAGACAAAAGACCTGTATGCAGAAAATTATAAGACACTGTTGAAAGAAATTAAAGATGATACAAATAGATGGAGAGATATACCATGTTCTTGGATTGGAAGAATCAACATTGTGAAAATGACTCTACTACCCAAAGCAATCTACAGATTCAATGCAATACCTATCAAACTACCACTGGCATTTTTCACAGAACTAGAACAAAAAATTTCACAATTTGTATGGAAACACAAAAGACCCCGAATAGCCAAAGCAATCTTGAGAATGAAAAACGGAGCTGGAGGAATCAGGCTTCCTGACTTCAGACTATACTACAAAGCTACAGTAATCAAGACAGTATGGTACTGGCACAAAAACAGAAAGATAGATCAATGGAACAGGATAGAAAGCCCAGAGATAAACCCACGCACATATGGTCACCTTATCTTTGATAAAGGAGGCAGGAATGTACAGTGGAGAAAGGACAGCCTCTTCAGTAAGTGGTGCTGGGAAAACTGGACAGCTACATGTAAAAGTTTGAGATTAGATCACTCCCTAACACCATACACAAAAATAAGCTCAAAATGGATTAAAGACCTAAATGTAAGGCCAGAAACTATCAAACTCTTAGAGGAAAACATAGGCAGGACACTCTATGACATAAATCACAGCAAGGTCCTTTTTGACCCACCTCCTAGAGAAATGGAAATAAAAACAAAAATAAACAAATGGGACCTAATAAAGCTTAAAAGCTTTTGCACAGCAAAGGAAACCATAAACAAGACCAAAAGACAACCCTCAGAATGGGAGAAAATATTTGCAAATGAAGCAGACAAAAGATTAATCTCCAAAATTTATAAGCAGCTCATGCAGCTTAATAACAAAAAAACAAACAACCCAATCCAAAAATGGGCAGAAGACCTAAATAGACATTTCTCCAAAGAAGATATACAGACTGCCAACAAACACATGAAAGAATGCTCAACATCACTAATCATTAGAGAAATGCAAATCAAAACAACAATGAGATATCATCTCACACCAGTCAGAATGGCCATCATCAAAAAATCTAGAAACAATAAATGCTGGAGAGGGTGTGGAGAAAAGGGAACCCTCTTACACTGTTGGTGGGAATGTAAATTGATACAGCCACTGTGGACAACAGTATGGAGGTTCCTTAAAAAACTACAAATAGAACTACCATATGACCCAGCAATCCCACTACTGGGCATATACCCTGAGAAAACCATAATTCAAAAAGAGTCATGTACCAAAATGTTCATTGCAGCTCTATTTACAATAGCCCAGAGATGGAAACAACCTAAGTGTCCATCATCGGATGAATGGATAAAGAAGATGTGGCACATATATACAATGGAATATTACTCAGCCATAAAAAGAAACGAAATTGAGCTATTTCTAATGAGGTGGATAGACCTAGAGACTGTCATACAGAGTGAAGTAAGTCAGAAAGAGAGAGACAAATACCATATGCTAACACATATATATGGAATTTAAGAAAAAAAAAATGTCATGAAAAACCTAGGGGTGAAGCAGGAATAAAAACACAGACTTACTAGAGAATGGACTTGAGGCTATGGGGAGGGGGAAGGGTAAACTGTGACAAAGCAAGAGAGAGGCATGGACATATATACACTACCAAACGTAAGGTAGATAGCTAGTGGGAAGCAGCCGCATAGCACAGGGAGATCAGCTCGGTGCTTTGTGACCGCCTGGAGGGGTGGCATAGGGAGGGTGGGAGGGAGGGAGACGCAAGCGGGAAGAGATATGGGAACATATGTATATATATAACTGATTCATTTTGTTGTGAAGCTGAAAGTAACATACCATTGTAAAGCAATTATACTCCAATAAAGATGTTAAAATGAAAAAATAAAATAAAATAAATAAATAAATAAAAAGAGAGCTGAGAAATCAGAGAAGGAAATTGTTTAAGAAGTAACATAAGAAAATATCCCAGGGCTTCCCTGTGGCGCAGTGGTTAAGAATCTGCCTGCCAACGCAGGGGACACAGGTTCGAGCCCTGGTCCGGGAAGATCCCACATGCCGTGGAGCAGCTAAGCCTGTGCACCACAACTACTGAACCTGCATTCTAGAACCTGTGAGCCACAACTAGTGAACCCACATGCCACTACTACTGAAGCCTGTGCACCTAGAGCCCGTGGTCCACAACTAGAGAAACCACAGCAATGAGAAGCCCACGCACTGCAACAAAGTGTAGCCCCCACCCGCCGTGACTAGAGAAAGCCCACACACAGCAATGAAGACCCAATGCAGCCGAAAAATAATAAATAAAATTTTTTTAAAAAAAAGAAAATGTCCCAGAACTGAAAGATACGAATTTACAGAATGAAAGGGCCTACTAAGGGTCCAGCCCAATGCTAAAAATAAACCCACATCACTGTGAAACTTCAGAATGTCAGAGACAAAGCATGCTACCAACTTACAAAGAGAAAATAATAGGTCATATACAACTAATCAGGAACCGGAATGGCTTTGGACTTACCAGTAGCAACAATGAAAACTGGAAGATAATAGAACAATGCCTTCAAAATTCTGAAGGAAAATTAATTTCACCCTAGAATTCCGTACTCAAGGTAAGTGTTAATGAAGTGTGACAGTAGAATAAAGACATTTTCAGACATGAAAAGGTGTATCCCACCAAAATGAAAAGTAAACCAAAAGGAGATAGATGAGAAACAAGAGATCCAACTCAGAATAAGGCAAAAAGAATCCATGAGGTGACAGTGAAGGCAGATCCAAGGGTGACTGCTATGCATGAAGCGTAAAGGGAGGGGAGCAGTTAGTCCAGAGTGGAATCCGGGAAACACTTATTTAGGAAGATGAAACTGATAAAAAGACAGATATATATAAACATCTTGAAAAATTTAGACAACTGGCTAAAAGTTAGGTTTGAATTAGTAGAACACTAACAAAAACAAAACAGTTATTAACTCTGTTTTTAAAAAAGTTGTACAAAAAAGGAGAAGGCATCAGAGTTTGCTATGTGGCTCAACTATGAAATAGAATTAACATAGTCATAATAAACAGTGAGCATTGACCAAAATTATGCTATAGCTATATTGAAAGGTTGAAGGGTAGGAAAGGAAAAAGGGAGCAGTGGTGGGGAGAAAGGAAAGCTAAATCGTCATCTTCCATTGTGGGAAGTCTATTGACAATGCTTAAAACTGAAAAATTAAGATGTAATATAAGCATGTTATTATCTATAGACATGGAAGTAAATACTGAAATACTCAGCAAAAAGAAGTCAGAGTTGTCTCTGGGAAGAAGGAAATGAGTTGAGGGAACAGGGGACTACTATTATTCATAATAAAACCGCCAGAACAATTTGCTTTAAACTTCATGCATGTATAACTTTAATTGCAAAAAAAAAAAAAAAAGCCAGAAATTTTTCTGGTACACTGCTACCAGTGGTGTGCTGATAAATTGTTAACAACCAGTTCTCCAAAGGAAAAAATAAGTGGCCTGATTTGTAGCATTTGCCAATTCCCATGATACAAAGTTTCCCCCTATGACCAGTGATATCAGTGAACACTGAGTTGGGAAGAGACGCTACCAGTCAGCTCTCCCAAGCAGGACGAGCTGGCTCCAGCACAGCACTGATAATAGAAACCTGTCTCAAGTATTTCACCCTTTCATCAAACACTTCAGGACTCACTCTATGCTGAAGAATGTAGTAGGCAACTGAAGACAGAAAACTACATAAGGCTCAATCTCTTTTCTCAAGGAACTCGTAAGCTATATGCAACAAGAAGTTACAAGTGCTGTGATAGAAATCTGTATGGTCACAGAAGAGGAAAGGGTCAGAGAAGACTTAATTAAGGAAATGACTCTTGAACTGAATCTTGAAAAATGAGTAGAGCCTCCCCAGGCTGGAGAAAGGAATGTTCTAGATACATCAAGAATATAAAGTGTGGGCTTCCCTGGTGGCGCAGTGGTTGAGAGTCTGCCTGCCGATGCAGGGGACGCGGGTTCGTGCCCTGGTCCGGGAAGATCCCACATGCCGCGAACGGCTAGGCCCGTGAGCCATAGCCAGTGAGCCTGCGCGTCCGGAGCCTGTGCTCCGCAACGGGAGAGGCCACAACAGTGAGAGGCCCGCGTACCGCAAAAAAAAAAAAAAAAAAAGAATATAAAGTGTGAGAGAGCATATCTTATTTCAGAAACGGCTCCTCATTTTGATGTTAGCTCAAATTTCACCACTTAAAAAGAGGCTGTGCTGACTGTCCTCTCAGAAGTAACCTGTCCCAGCACTCCCTGTTACATCTTATCTTCTTCATTATAACATTATCACTGTCAGGCCGCATCTTGTTTACCTGTCTATCACAAGATGTTAGTTTGAGAATGGTAAGTACCTTATCTTTCCGTTTCACTGTTATATCCTGAAGGCCTGCGGGAACTCTATAAATATTTGTTATGTGAAAGAATGGTAAACGATTCATAATGACCACAATATAGAATTCAGAAAGAAATGGATATGACAGGAGACAAGGCCATATAAATGGACAAAAGCCAAATCATGGACTATCCTCTAAGGAGTTTAATGGGTAGTGGTAATTTAAGAGTTTAAAGAAAAGGAATAGCATGATTAAATTCCCATTTTATGAAGATCATTTTGGCTGTGGTGAGAAGGATGATCTGTAGAGGGTAAATATGGAGGCAGGAAAACTACTGAAATAATCCTGGTAAAATGGAAGAGGTCCTTAACTAACACAATAGCAGAGGAGATGGAGAGAAGTAACAGGGTGGTAAAAACTATAAAGCATGATGACTGCCTGGATAGGTGAGGTGAAAGAGAGAGAAATTAAGGAAAATTCTTAGATTTCTTGCTGGAGCAATAAGGTTTCTGGTGTGCCAGTCGCTAAGATAGAAATCAATGGAGAAGGAGCAAGATTTGCAGGGTGGGAAGCAGAGAAATGACACATTCCATCTGTGACAAGTTGAGCTCGTGGCAGGTGGCCTGACGTGCAGCACTTGCTGTATAGGACTGGAGTTCGGGAAAGAAGCCTGTGCTTGAAGTACAGATTGGGGGCAGTGGGCATGGAGGTGGTAACCGAATCCATGGATACAGCTGAGACCACCCAGGAACAGTGTGTGGCATTGAAAGAAAAGAAACCAAGACAAAACCTTGGAGATCATCAGTAATTTTAGACATAAGTAAAGGAATCTAAGGTGACTGACAAGAAACGAGCAAGGAAGGAATGTAAGGGGCAAGGGAGAGGACATTTGGTCGGTGAAGCCCAGGTTTCTAGTTGGGAAAACAGGGTAGATGGTGGTGTACTCACTGAGATGAGGAAGGGAGAGGGAGGAGCAGATTTGTGAGGAGATAAGGCTTGTGCGGGGCACATGGGATTGGAAGTACCTGTAGGACATCCAGGTGTGTGGAGGTAGCTGGTAGCCAGTTTGTGAGTAGAGGTTCGGAAAAGAGGTCAGACCCAGAGACCTCTTCCTGAATCACTGTGTTCTCCAACTTATTTTCCTGTCTCCATTTTTCTTTCTCTTCCAAATCCACCCTTCCAGCATTGGTCCTATGGATGAGAGCATGAGCTTTGGGGTCAGACTGCCCAGACTGAATCCTGGGTCTGTCACTTACTAGTCACTTAGGGGATTGGCTTTACCTCTTTGAGCCCGATTTTCTCATTATAAAATAGTGTAAAAACTGGGTTGCCTCATAGGTTTATTGGGAATACTAAGTGAGTTAATAGACATAAAGCACTGAGAACAGTGCTTCGCACAAAGAATGTTAGCTGTATCATTATCATCTTCTTCATTACTTTATCTCATCTCACAGAGGTGACATGTTGCCAGTGTTGTCGTCCTAAAGAATATCGCTGATCATATCCATGTTCTATTCAAAAACTTTTGAAGAATCCCCATTACCTTTAGAATAAAGTTTCAGTCTTTTGGAAGAAGTTGAGAAGGATCAGTTTAAGTCCTGCTTTGTACATTTGGTAGAATTCCCCAGTGAAGCCATCTGGTCCTGGACTTTTGTTTGTAGGGAGCTTTTTTTAAATTACAGATTCTATTTCATTTCTAGTGATTAGTCTGTTTGAGTTATCTATTTCTTCTTGATTCAGTTTTAGAATAAAGTTTCAGCTTCAGAGTTTCTCATGTTTCTCATGATCTAGCTCCAACACTGGGTCCTGGAATGTTAGAATGAGATGGGGCCTTAGAAATCATCCAGCTCAATTTCTGCATTTTTACAATGAATAAATCTTGGCAATCCAGACTTTTTTCTTATTGTTCCTGTGCTACTCCATATCCCATTCCAGATTCCTACGTAAGACTTTGAGATGTCACCATTCTCTTAAAAACCAGAACTACACTTGCCTTTATCCATTTGATCACCTGGTTCTAGAGTAGCTCATGAGGCTTTGTAACTTCCACTCTGTCTCCTCTTGCCTCAGACCTTCCAAGGGAGACAGTGCCATAACTTCCTTGTTTGCTCTAATTGGTAACCTCTCCCTCCCCTCCTGTGGGTGGGCAGACAAAGGAGCAGCTCTCTAAAGCCCACTGTTAGTGTCCTGAATTGACATGAACAGACTTGGTAAGGAAACTAAGGCTCTGTAAGGAACTCCAGCTTATTTATATGAGAGAAGTTCATAGAAAGACCTAGCACAATGTCCCAGAGTCAGTTGCTGTTTTGGGGGAGGTATAATCTTGGATAGCCTAATAAGATTTCTAGCTGGGGAAACAGTAGAGGTTTAGATGGTGGCTGCTACTATTTTTCCAACTAAAAAAGTTTAGGTGAAGCTATAAGCAGCCCATATGGGACTAATGACTAGGAAGGCCATTAGAGACTACCCAACGCTGCAAGTTAGCTTCTGGTGATAAGATGAGACATCTTGCATCCCATATGAAATTTTTCCCATTATTTTTGGGTCATTTAGTTTAGTTTTGTTTTTTAATTTTTTTTTTTGGCTGCGTTAGGTCTTCATTGCTGCACGCGGGCTTTTCTTTGGTTGTGAAGAGCAGGGGCTACTCTTCATTGTGGTGTGCAGGCTTCTCGTTGTGGTGGCTTCTCTTGTTGGGAGCACGGACTCTAGGCATGTGGGCTTCAGTAGTTGTGGCACACAGGCTCAGCAGTTGTGGCTTGTGGGCTTAGTTGCTCCGCGGCATGTGGGATCTTCCCAGACCAGGGCTTGAACCCGTGTCTCCTGCATTGGCAGGCGGATTCTTAACCACTGCGCCACCAGGGAAGCCCCGGGTCATTTAGTTTTAATTACTTACAGTAAATTTGGGAAAGGTGATTAAATTGCTGTCATGTGAGACTTGATTACCCTGATGCTATTACATCTGGACTAAATGGCACAGTAGGAGCATGAATTTGTCTAGAAAGGAGTTTCTCATATTCTTAGTCTGCTTGTTTCTGCCAGCATTGGTGAGCTGCTAAGACTTTCTGGATAGTGGCTTGGACACCCGCCCAAGGTCCTCAGGGCTTAAAGGATGCTAGTAGGACTGCCTTGGGGAAGGTGTAGGCAAGACTATGCAGAGAAGCCTCCTTCCTGTCTTTCTGATTTTCTACCGTTTCCAATTTATATGACAGCTGATGTTCAGCAATCAAAAGTGTAGTGAAAACTTCATTGTCGAGGCTTCAGTGTCAGTCCTGTGTTCTGCATCTTTGGTCCTCTGGTCCTGATTAACATCTCCTGCATTTCCTCCTAGTCCAAGGTGAATGACCCAAGCAGCAGTCTAGGGTAGCACCTTCACATGCAGGCAGGCTGGGGAACCAGGATTTCACCTGGATTTTCCGTGCTTTCTGCAGGCAGCAAGTGCAGCCCTCAAAGCCAAACAAGATACAGTATTGCTGCTTCTCATTGTTACCCTGAGTGTCCTCTTTACTGACACTCAACTCACTGCCCTACCCACTGAGCCCCTTACATTTCCACTCGCCTTTATCCCTGACATTCACTGTGCCTGAATTGCCTCTCTTTAGAGATCTTTACCTGTAGAAATCCTACCCATCTTCCAAGGTCCCACATGTATTCTAACTGCTTCATGCAGTTTTCTTGAATTTTCCTAGCCAGAAATTATCTCTCCCACCTCTCTGTTCCCTGTGCACCCATCACTTTACTTATGCTCATGTGACACTTACTGCATCTTTTTTTTTTCCTCAACTAGACTGTAAATTCCTTGAATACAGAAATACTCCTCATATGTCTTTGTATCCCTTAACTCCCAATACTGTATTTTTTTTTTTGGCTGCATCGGGTCTTAGTTGCAGCACACAGGATCTGTCGTTGCCTCGATGCACAGGCCACTTTCTAGTTGCGGCGGCGTGCAGGCCTCTCTAGTTGTGGAGTGCAGGTTTTCTCTCTCTAGTTGTGGCGTGTGGGCTTCAGGGCACATGGGCTCTGTAGTTTGTGGCACGTGGGCTCTCTCATTGAGGCACGTGAGCTCAGTAGTTGCAGCATGCGGGCCTAGTTGCCCCACGACATGTGGGATCTTAGTTCCCCGACCAGGGATCGAACCTGCGTCCCCTGCATTGGAAGGCGGATTCTTTACCTCTGGACCACCAGGGAAGTCCCCCCAATACTGTACTTTTTATATACTAGATACCTTGTAAGTATTTACTGAATAAAAAATAGAGATCCCTAATTTAAGCCCTCCTACTGTAACTGACTATCTGTCAAAAGAGCCCTGTCAACTTCTAGAAAAAGTCATGAAGTAAGTGCTTTACTCCTTCAAACTCACCAAAATGAAAACAAACAAAACCAGAAGAGGAAGCTTCATCTATAATAAAACTAGATAACTGCCATGTACCCATACACAGACTAAAGAATATCTGCCAGACGCAATGAAATTTAGGTCAGATCCAAAAAGAGCACCAAGATTTGACCAGCATAAGGAATAGGGGCATGGACGATCTAAAGGAGAAATGGCAAACACCACTTTTGCAAAATCTCAAGGCACATAGAACTGAAGGAAAAAAACATCAAGGCACATAGAAGGGAGAAAAACAGGCTGGCCTCATACTTTTCTGTGACAACATTTACGGCCAGAAGACAGTGAAACAACATTTAGAAAATTTGGAAGGAAAACAGTTGTGACCTAAGAATCCTATATGGTTGAAATATAAAATCATCAGAAATACTCCAAGGCTCAGGAGATTTGTCACCAATGAACCCTCTGGAAAACTCTACTCGAAGACATAATATAGCCAAGTAAGTAATGAAACAAAATACTGACAAATGGGTAGGCTGAGTATAAAAGTGAACTCCCTTAAACATAAAATTAAGTCTGTGGCAGTTAGAGTTGAAAAAATATCATAATTGTTCAAAGAATTCTGTCCATGTTTCTTCAGTCACACTTTTGTTTTGTTTTGTTTTGTTTTTGCGGTACGCGGGCCTCTCACTGTTGTGGCCTCTCCCGTTGCGGAGCACAGGCTCCAGACGCACAGGCTCAGCAGCCATGGCTCACGGGCCCAGCCGCTCCGCGGGATGTGGGATCCTCCCGGGCCGGGGCACGAACCCGTGTCCCCTGCATCAGCAGGTGGACTCTCAACCACTGCGCCATCAGGGAAGCCCCAGTCATCCTTTTAAAGAAACCAAATTATAAAACTTTGGCAAGATCCCCTGGACTTAAGGGACTCCTTCGGACTTTTGATTCATTCCCTACTTGTAACCATTTGTACTAAGCCCATCTTCTTAGACTACTACAGCTTATTTCTTTTAAGATTGTTACATCTTGGGAATTCCCTGGCTGTCCAGTGGTTAGGACTCCACGCTTCCACTGCCGTGGGCCTGGGTTCAATCCCTGGTCGGGTAACTAAGATCCCACAAGCCACGTGCAGCACAGCCAAAAATAATAATAATAAATTTTTAAAAATAATATTGTTACATCTTTACTTTTATTCCCCCTGAGCCCTTTTTCTTAGCCTCTGCTTAGGGAATATAATTAGATTTCTGAGGAGGAAGACATTTTTCACTACTAAACCTTTATATAGTAAAGGGAGGCACATAGAACTAAAAGGAAGAAATGTCCAGCCTGCTCACTGGAGCCAGTACATTTTAATCTAGAGGACCCAAGAGCAAGAGTGACCAGAGACAGGAAGAAAGTGAGATGTTTCTTCAAGTATTGTATCTCATTACATGAATTAACCTGGATAAATCTCACAAATATGATGTTGAAGGGGAAAAAAGCAAGTTGCAGAAGGATACATAGAGAATGATAGCATTTATATAAAATTTTTAAACTTTGCAAAAGAATACTATATATTGTCTACTAATATATGTAGTAAAAATGCTTAAGAACAGTAAATACCAGAGTCAAATAGTAGTTACCTCTGGGAGGAGAAGGAGAGAAACGTGAAATAAAGAAAAATACTTTATTTTTGTATTGTTTTTTGGTGGGTATACAGGTGTTCTGTATATTCTCTGGACTTTTGCGTATGCCTGAAATATCTCATTAAAAATAATACATATTCTTCATCTAGAGGAACCCCTGGACCAGGGCCTCTTGGGCCAAGATTAGGAGCCTCTGGCATCTGGAGAGATACGGGCAACTCAGCCATAATCTTTGGGCTGAAGGAGACCTTTAGTCACATGCCTAAAAAGGCTACGTGTATCTCCAGTTCCTTGCTCTTTTCTCCCCAAGGTTATGAGTAAGTTTAGAAAGCGTGCCAGCTAATCCCCAGAGAAGAACCTGCTTGTCCTCAGAGTTAACTAAGAAGTTTCATGGCTCTTTACCAAACACTGCCAGTCAGCAGCTGAGGCAGAAGCCCGTGGCACCGTGGAGAGTCCCTTACCACTGTGTAGGCTTGGGCACATTGCTTAACTTCTGTGAGCCCTACTTTTATCTGTAAAGATTAGAATAAATACCACCATTCCTGCAGGTTTGCTAAAAGGATTAAGTTACATAATAAATATAAAGTGCTTTGTGTAGTGACTGAGCTGTATTAGACATTAGATTTATGTGAGTTCCCTTCTCTCCTGGAATAAACTGAAGAAAGTCCTAACTAAAGCCAGAGGAGGAATGAGAATCTGGAGGCACTGCTGCTTCCCAGGTGAGGACTTCTTCCTCCTGTCATATGTTATGGTATCTTGGCAGTGATCTTACAATAGGCCTCTGTTTTTCTCATGGCCTCCTCTCCACTGAAGCATTAGGGTTCTTGGGGTAGTTTCTCAAGGCCTGCAGCTTTGCTTAAAATTTGACACCACCAAGAAGTGAGGACCAAAAGCCCATTAATCTTAGCCATCTCTGAGCAGCTTGTTAGAGAACACAGCCAGGCATCGGCACAGCAGAGTCCTTAGTACCAAGCTGAGAGTTAAAAGTAGGATTCAGAAACTCTAGTTCTGGCACTGGGGCCAGGTCTTTTCATGAGCTGTATAGGAAGTCACCTCCCCTCCTGCTTTAAGCACTGAGGAGAAAAGGCAAAGTCTTTACTGTGGATTGGCGACCTGGAGGGGGGCTTGTTTGATATGGTAGTGTCTGTCCTTCCCCTCCAGCCTGAGCAAACACACATACTACCTGTAAAATCCTTAATGTTGGAGTTCTTTCTGGAAAGAAGAGGAAAGCTAAAAAGAGGAAAGAGGAAAGCTAAATTGGCTTAAAAAGAGGAAAGAGGAAAGCTAAATTGGCTTAAAATTTTTCCAAAGTACCTCAGCCTTGCTAGGTGACTCGTGACTGCAACAATGATCATGGGAAACAATTGAAGAAACAAGTGGTAGAAAAGATTTCACACTCACTAAGCATTTTGTCGTCTCAAAGCCTTTCACAGATCCACTGAACAAGAGCTTCAGAAGAGCCCCCAGCTTCCCATCAATCAACCACTTTTTCCCTATCACATCTGCAGACTCTCTAGTGGTGGTTTATTTGTTTCAGAGGGAGTTAACACACAAACTGGATGAGACAAGCAATAAAGCAATATGGGGGGTTCCTGAGACCTTAATCAGACCTGTTAAACATAAGGAGAACCCAGGCTATCCATTGCTATAGAAATCTGACCTCAGTCATTCCAGATTCTTCCTTCCAGAAATGGTTCCCACTTGTGTCCCAGATTCCAAAATAGCCATTTAGTACTCTCTAATTATGGTTGCTGGAGTTCCTGTTGGCGGTTTCTTGTTTGCTGACTACGTTTACCCCTAGCCTAACTCCAGAGCATGCTACTACTCTTAAACGACTAAGTAGGAAGCATCCCCTTTCTCCCACTTTGAAAAAAGAAATGAGACTTTTTCAGTGACAAACTAGTAGCCAGTTGTAAGCCTGCTATGTCTCAGAAGCCTCTGTGTCTGAGGATTTCTGTACTTCCTTACTCTTCTCTTGGGGTGAATTTTCCCCTAGGAGCAGGAGTCACCCTAACCGCTGACTGGACTGCTTTTCCTCAGGCGGAGGGCAAATTGTAAAGTGCTGGAAGGTCCCTTAATGCCCACCCACTGAGTGTATCCTGAGTCTGAGCCAAAAAACAAACTAATACTAGGACTTCCCTGGTGGTCCAGTGGTTGAGACTCACTCCACACTTCCACTGCAGGGGGCATGGGTTCGATCCCTTGTCGGGAAACTGGGATCCCACATGCCGCATGGTGCAGCCAAAAAAAACCTAAAACTGTTTCTACCCATCTCTAGCCCACACCACAGAGGTGCTGTGGCTTTGGTCTTTTGCTGCTTTCCGACAAGCTTTAACCTTCTAGACGAATAGAGATAAAGAAGGCTCTGGAATGCCATAAAGTGCTAAAATTCCTTTTTGGCAGTTTACTAAAGTTTTGGCACTTGGGAATAATCTTTTTCTTTTTGATATTTATTTTATTGTATTTATTTTTTGGCTGCGTCAGGTCTTAGTTGCAGTACATGGGATCTTTTGTTGTGGCGTGTGGGCTTCTCTCTAGCTGTGGCATGCGGGTTTTCACTCTCTAGTTGTGGTGCGTGGGCTCCAGAGCGCATGGGCTCTGTAGTTTGCAGCACATGGCTCTCTAGTTGAGGCATGCAGTCTCAGTAGTTGTGGTGCACGTGCTTAGTTGCCCCACAGCATGTGGGATCTCAGTTTCCCGACCAGGGATTGAACCCGCGTCCCCTGCATTGGAAGGTGGATTCTTTACCACTGGACCACCAGGGGAGTCCCAAGGAAGAATCTGTTTTTTTAATGGCCTGTACATGATAGTTTTAGTCCTTGGAATGGCCTCTTTTCCATCCCCCACGCCTCCTGGGTTGCTTGAGGATTTTTTTTTAGTTGGTGTTTTGTTTTGTTTAAATGGATACTCACATCCTTCCTACTCACCTCTTTCTCCCCTCCAGCTGCCCACTTCTGACTCTTTAGGGTATTAAATATTCCCTTGTTAGGATAGAGCTCCTTCCACAGAGCCATCTTGGCTCAAAAAAACAACTAGGCAGGGCTTCTCTGGTGGCATAGTGGTTAATAATCCGCCTGCCAATGCAGGGAACACGGGTTCGAGCCCTGGCCTGGGAAGATCCCACATGCCGCGGAGCAACTAAGCCCGTGCGCCACAACTACTGAGTCTGTGCTCTAGAGCCCGCGAG
Source organism: Tursiops truncatus (assembly GCF_011762595.2). Lineage (NCBI taxonomy): Eukaryota > Metazoa > Chordata > Mammalia > Artiodactyla > Delphinidae > Tursiops > Tursiops truncatus. The sequence continues at coordinate 147,180,992 of NC_047034.1, forward strand.
CCACAACTACTGAGCCCGCGTGCCACAACTACTGAAGCCCACGTGCCTAGAGCCCGTACTCCGCAACGAGAGAAGCCACCGCAATGAGAAGCCTGTGCACCCGTAACCAAGAGTAGCCCCTGCTCGCCACAACTAGAGAAAGCCTGCGTGCGCAAAGAAGACCCAACGCAGACAAAAATAAATTAAAAAAAAAAACTAGGCAGTCCCAGGCTTCCTCTAGCCTTTTCTCCCCTTAATTTCTTTCTTTCTTTTTTTTAACCTTATTTATTTATTTGGTTGTGCCAGGACTCCTTAGTAGCGGCTTACTGGCTCCTTAGTTGTGGCATGCAAACTCTTAGTTGCGGCATGATGTGGGATCTGGTTCCCTGACCAGGAATCGAACCCAGGCCCCCTGCATTGGGAGTGTGGAGTCTTAACCACTGGACCACCAAGGAAGTCCCCCCTTAATTTCTTTGTATGGCATTATGATTAAATGTATGAATTCTGGAGTCAGGCAGACTTAGTTTTGAAACTGCTACTTGGCAGTTATGTGGTTTTAGGTAAATGGTTTAACTTCTCTTAATCTGTTACCTCATCTGTAAAATTTTGTTATTTTTACTACATCAGAGGTAAAAATGGTACTTCCAGAATGATTTAGGAATGTCCCAGATGATTTTACTGATGAAATGGCTAGATTTGTAGGTCACTCCTGTAATGTGTATAGAATATTTAGCACAGTACCTGGCCTGAGGTAGATATGCAATAAATGCTAGTGAAGATTTTCAAAAGGACTTTTCCCCCACCCACCAGTCCTCAGAAGCCAAGAAGATGCTTTTTAAACACATTCAAATGCTAAGAGCCAGTAGAGCTCCTCTTGAGAGTGTTGCTTTTATGAGTAATCTTCTATGTAGCATGGAGTTGGTTTAAAAAGCATCCTTTTTTTTCTAAACGAGTATGGTTTTGATTAACCAGGGTCTATGATGAGAGCTGTGGGGCACCCACTGTTTCCATAGCTGATCTCCTGGGAAGATTCATGGGATCTGAGCCTCCAATGAAATTTGGTATATATTCCCAGATGAGAGACAGGAGCAATGGCTCAGCCAGGGACCAGGGCCAGCTTCCACCCCCAGACCAAAGGAAGAGAGATTGGATGGAATTTAGACCTCCCAGTCTGGGATGCCTAAAGAACTGAAAGCAGACTGGTTGCTCTTTTCAGGCTTTGGGGGAATATCATTATGAGCATATACAAACTCTGGTCTTCTCTAAAGCCCAGTCCTCTCCTGGCCCAGCTGTGCCATTCTGTCTTCTAATGATAAGCTTGTAGCCATTAACTGGACTGGCCAGCTAGTCCTAGCATATGGAGGAGCCAGAACCCCCAACCCATAGTGACAAGGATAGTGATGAGAGCCATGGACACTCCCTAACTTGGTTACTGTGTTACAGAAGCAACATCCAGGGCAGCGTCATCTGCAATAATGCTGTAATCGAGAAGGGAGCAGACATCAAGAACTGCCTAATTGGAAGCAGCCAGAGGATTGAAGCCAAAGGTAAACCAGAAACCAAATTACAATCACAGGTGCCATTTTTTACGTATCACAGTAACACAGGTAATGCTCCGTGCTGGTGAGAATTGGGGAACAAGCATATGCATACGCTTCAGGTGAGAACATAAATTGATAAAGCTATCTTAGGAGGGGATTGACATCACTGTCAAATTTTTTAACTTTGACTTTACAGTTCCATTTTTAAGAATTTATCTTGTTAGATAAGCTCATATATATTTATGCAGGCTTACTACCAAAAAATTGAAAACATAACAGAAAGACCTGATGACCCAGATTGGCACCAATACTTTACAGTGGCTGTTAGGCATAAGAGAGAAGGGCCAGTGATCCAACAAAGGCTCTGGAACTAGCTCTGGCCTCCTGCAGTCCTTGAGTACCTCATCTGACCTGATAGTTAAGAGAGAGAGTCCCATAGATTCTTGGCCTGGAAGAAGGTTAGCAGCTTCTTCAGAAGCCATTTTCTCAGAGCCATCCTCAACTGCTTAGCGATGATGCTGTGAGCTTTACTGTTAGCGAGCTCTGCACTGTAGCTGTAGAAAGACTGTATAGTGCTGGAGAGACATGCAGACATCAGGATTTCCCTGCTGGGCTGGTCAAATTTGAATGGTCCATAATTTGGCTGGGTATTTTTAACCAAAAAGTAGACAAAGCTCACGATCAGTAAGGATGGCTCACTCCTTTTCAGATTATTCCTAAACCTAAAATAGGATGGGATAGGGGAGTTGCTGAAGGAACTAAACCCACCAATTCTGAATTGGTGTAAGCCACATCATTTTCCTTCTCCCAGTAAGTAGAGGCCTTCTTCAGTTTTTTCTCCTTCCCTTTTTAAAGTTGTGTGCTTCCCTTGTGAGCTTTAGACTCAAACAGACCCGGGTTCAGATCTCAGCTGTGCAACTCACTGGATGTGCACCAGGTTAAGTTTTTAATTTCTTGGCCTCAGATTTTTGAAACTAGAAAAATTGAGACAATAATACCTATCTTGGGGCTTCCCTGGTGGCGCAGTGGTTGAGAGAGTCCGCCTGCCGATGCGGGGGACGCGGGTTCGTGTCCCGGTCCAGGAGGGTTCCACGTGCCGCGGGGCGGCTGCGCCCGTGGGCCATAGCCTCTGGGCCTGCGCGTCCGGAGCCTGTGCTCCGCGGCAGGAGAGGCCGCAGCAGTGAGAGGCCCGCGTACTGCCAAAAAAAAAAAAAAAAAAAAAAAAAACCTGTCTTGGAAGATTGTTGTGAGAATTAAATACAGTTAAATGTTTTGAGGAGTACAAACAGCTTCTGGAGCATACCAGGGGACTTAGAGCTCCATATACACACCATGCTCTTGTGCCTCTCCATGCCTTTGCACATGGCCCCTCTCTCTCTGGAATTCTTGATGACTCTGCCCAAGTGCTTTCTCTCCCTGACTCCTCCCATGATTCCCCACAGTCAAAATGAGCATTCCTTCCTCCTCTGCTCCTTTGTCAGTACCTTTATTAAAGTACATACACAAGTTATGGCTATTATTTATGAATCTACCTTCCCTACTAGACTGAGATCCTCAGGCCAAGGATTGACTTATTTCAATATGTATCCCTAGCTCTCCGAACAGGTCCTGGTTTATCGTAGATAGTGGGAAGGGGAGAGATGAGTGAATGAATTTTGGATCCATAAAGGGAACTTGGGGGCATTTCAGGGCAGAGAGTTCGGGTTCCAAGAAAGGCATTTGTGAGATAGTTGCAGTTATCATGAAATCTCTTCTGGCTTCTCTTCTAAACTTACGCTGATGAAGGAACCACATGCAACACCGATAAATGAACTGGGGAGATGTGGCCTTGGCCTGAAACCACCCTTCAACCTTTTTCTTCGCTTGAGACTAGATGCAACTCTCCTCTTCATTGCCTTTCTTCTCACATTTCAAGTGCTTTCTTCTTCTACGTGTGAGAATTGTCATTTCTAAGAGGCCTTTCCTGGGTGTCACTAGTTTACCAATAAGGTTCTTTGTTATAAGCGTCATAAACTAATAACTCTGGCTGATTTAAGCTGATAAAGAATTCATTGTAAAGGTAGGTAGCTCACAGCTCTAAGATAGTTGCAGAATCAAGCTTAGAAAATGGGTTACAGCCAAGATTTACACTCCAAATCATTCTGGTGAGGACACTGCTGCCATCCTTGCTGAACACTGGTTATCACAGCTGGCAGTGCTACTCCAGCCGCCCAGCAGGTAGACTCTCTCTGGTTCCTACTTTTTTGTGTGGTGGCCCAGCCCAAGGTTTGTGGTGGCTGCATTAACATGTCAAGCCTAGATCCTATACCCCTGCCCTAGCTGCAGGGAAGGCTGGCATTTTTAGTTCAGTTGGTAGGAGACAGACTCCACCCAGTGTCTCACCAGAGAATCTTTGAACAGGAGTGTTGGTCAGCAGCGGTGCCCCAGCTGTTGGTACTTTCTGCTGTGATCCCGTGCCAGCTGAGAGTATGAGTTTAGGTGAGAGGGCTGAGACACCAGCTTGAACTCCAGCACAGGAGGCATGGATGGCCCTGCCCTCCTAGAGTGCCACTGGCCTACAGCTGTTGTTTACAGCTTTAAAATGTTCTCACGTGCATTGTCTTTATTGGATTCTCATAAAAGCCATCTAAGGTAGGGATTCATTATTGACCCATTTGTTGAAGTGGAAACTGAGACTTTGAAAAGTTGAAATTTACCCAAGGTCATAGCTAGTACATGACAAAACTGGGTCTTCAGCCTGAACTATCGACAGCCTCCAGAAAGACCAGAAGAAGAAGCCATTCCTGGCTTGCCCAGCAGAATTTGGTCGTTGATACCCTTTTTCTCCCTTTAGTCCATCTTTCTCGGACCAATAGGAAAAATATGTTTGGCCTCCATATTATGGCTCTTACTCTCCTCAGGAACATCAGGTCTTAGTTCTTTCCCCTGCTCAGCATACCACTTCACCCAAGCCTACCCTTGGCTTGCAGAGAAACTTGTTTTTTGAGCATCTGAGGCCTGTTGGTTGTTTCTTTTTTTTTTTTGGCAGCACACGGGCCTCTCACTGTTGTGGCCTCTCCCGTTGCGGAGCACAGGCTCCGGACGCGCAGGCTCAGTGGCCATGGCTCACGGGCCCAGCCGCTCTGCGGCATGTGGGATCTTCCCGGACCGGGGCACGAACCCATGTCCCCTGCATCGGCAGGCGGACTCGCAACCACTGTGCCACCAGGGAAGCCCCTGTTGGTTGTTTCTTAAAAATAAGATTCAGAACACCAGGCTTTTCTCTGATTCCATGGAAGGTCTTGGAAGGGATCCCCAGAGCTTCAAAAGCAGCCGCTCAGCTGGTCTGTGGGGCTGCTTTCTTATCCCATCCCCTCCCCTGTCTCCTCATTGCATTTCTCTCCCCTGCTTTGTTCTCTCCTATTTGGGTTTATGGCCCCACACCATGTTTCTTCCACCTCCTTCTTGCTGCTTTGTCTTTGTAAATTATCTCCTGCTCAGCAAAAAGTAGAAACAACCCCTAGTGCTTTTCTTCTTTCAGTCCCTCCTGGAGCCAGGAGCTGCTTCCTTTTGTTGTTTTTACTGGCATATTTGAATGAGTGAACTCCATTTGCCACTGCCCTAGGGTGTCCCTCCTTTCTTATTTGCTGGAACCTGGAAGCTCACAGTTTCTGCTTGTTCTTCTCCCCACTTCCAGCAAAGTATTGGTGCTCCTTTCTTTTACTTTGCAAGGACCCCTCTTCATTCTGTGTGCAGAATGCATGAATGTCAACGGAATGCCAGTATTGAGGCACATCTCCCATCAGGGAGCATAGGGATGTGCCAGCCAAACCCCTAGGATGTCACGGGCTGCGGCGTCTCCTGGACTTTCTAGCTCTAACTACATGCCCTCTCCTTAACAGTCCTGAAGGAGAGATGGCCAGGGAAGTCATCTGGACTTTAAACTGGAGAACCCCAACATTTCTTGCCCTGTCCTCTATGCTAGAGAGACCAATGCGTCCAGCACAGTAGTCAGTGCCTTCCTGCCACAGGTACTCCTGGCCAGTCACCTGTTCCCACTATCACTTATCTTTTTTTTTAAAATATTTATTTACTTATTTATTTTGACTGTGCCTGGTCTTAGTTGCTGCACACGGGATCTTCGCTGCGGCATGCGGGATCTTTAGTTGCAGCATGCAGGCTCATAGTTGCCACATGTGAGCTTCTTAGTTGCAGCATGCGGACTTCTTAGTTGCGGCATGCAAACTCTTAGTTGTGGCATGCATGCGGGATCTAGTTCCGTGACCAGGGATCAAACCCAGGCCCCCCGCATTGGGAGCGTGGAGTCTTACCCACTGGACCACCAGGGAAGTCCCCACTATCACTTTTCTTTGAGGCTGAGCCACATTGAGAATGCAAATTCCAAACCATCAGTGCAGCAGTCAAGACCTGTTAACTATGGATGACCCAGACAAACATCAGCTCAGGTCCTCACCAGCAAAGAGTCAGGAGATGGCAAAGTCCCCAGTCAGTCTTCCTCCCATGGAGGGATTTCAGGAAAAAACATTCATCCTCAGAAGCAATGCCGTCCCCTCTCCAAATCCCAGTCATTTGCATGCCACAGAGTCACCACATCCATAGCAGTCTTCTACACCAAAAATGGGACTATCGTAACCCAGCGTAGGCCCCTCTGCCCGTTTTTAGCACTACCAGGAGAACAAGGCATTTTCTAACAATTCTGCCTTTACTCACCCCACCCAGCATGCTCAGTTAATGAGATTATCTCTGGCAAAAATCCTGGCAACCAAGTTTGACCTCCTGCTCAAGCCAACTGAAAAACCACAGCCAACAAAGTCAAAACCTGGGAAACTAATTGGACATTTCATCTGAGTCTTTTATTACTGTCAGTGAGAGAACTTGGATCTCTTCCCTGGTCCCGCAGTGATCAGTTCTTTGGCTGTGAAAGTAGACCTGATGGGTACATAGATCAAGCCTGGCTAGCAGGAGTCCTCCCCAGCTTCCCAACAGTGCAGCTTTTCATATGTGACTTGTCATTCCCTTCTACCTCACTGGTTTTTTCCCAACTTACTTTCCTCCCTTGTACTCTTCCCTTTAGGATCTTTCCCGACCTGATTCCAGCCCAGAACTTTTCCAGTGTGTTTATTGGAGCCTCCTTCCAGCCCTGGCCAAGCGGAACTAGTACTGCTTGTTTTTCCCCTTCAGGTTTCCTCCACCTTACTGAATCTCCATAAAAATACATCTTCCCCCAAAATGCCAGATACAGTCTTCCTCCCCTGAGTCCCAGTGATGGTGCAGGTATTTATTCGGAGCCTAGCAGAGCAGAAAAAGGTGTTGTTTGCCTCAGCCTAACCCCTCATTAACCCCTCTGGTCTGGAGCACTGAGGACCAAGAAGTGTTAATGAAACTGGCACTGTCTTCAGAACATTCCAGTGTCCCTGGAAACTAGGAAGAGACTGGGTGAAGGAAGAGCAGATGTCAGAGTCTGGTTATGAGATGATGTGGCTAACTGATGGCTACAGAGGGATAAAGGGCAAAGAGGAGCTTTTGGAGGTGCCCTGGGAAGCTAGCCAGGGAAGCGTTTCCTTTGTTCTTTTCTGGTCAGTCTTACCTCAAGGTAGAGCCTGATTGACAGTCACACTCCAGGACCAGCCCCAGCCCTAGGGAATTTAGCAGCCTGAGCAGTGTCTGGGCCTCCCTCCCATTCCTCTCACTGAAGGAAGCAGATTGCTATAAAGTATAAAAAGAACACCTCCTAGGGCAGGAGTACACAGGCCAGACCCAGCCACATCCTGTAACTTCCGTTTAATACTTATCAAGCCTCTTTACATCAATTATCTTATTGAATCCCCACAACTTCGTGAGGAAACTAAAGCCCAAAGACATGAAATAATTTGCTCAAAGTCAAATTACCAATAGAATTCAAATCTCTATGGCTCAGAGCTCTCCTATTCTGCACTGTCACCTTTTCTTCTCACATGAGATTGCCTCTGTCAAATACAATGCTGAAACAAGAAACTCTGTGAAAGGCCTAGACCTTGGTTTCTCTTCCTACTGGAGAACATTAGAGAAATAGGCCCGAAGATGCTCTAGACCCACTAGGACCTTTGCTGTAACGCACCGGATGTGTCAGTTATATTCTCTTTGACAAGGGGATTGGAGGCCTTCTCCTCCATACATGCTCCTTTTCCCACTTCTCTACCCTCACATAACCCCCAGAACACACCCACCTTCAACAAACAATTACTGCCTATCTTCCAGGCTTAGGAGTGTAAAGATGAGTAAGATTTGCCTCTTGCTGTCCAGCTGCTCACAGTCTATTATAGAGACTCAGATGAGTAAAGAAATAAGTGCAGGGGCTTCCCTGGTGGCGCAGTGGTTGAGAGTCCGCCTGCCAATGCAGGGGACGTGGGTTCGTGCCCCGGTCCGGGAGGATCCCACATGCCGCGGAGCGGCTGGGCCCGTGAGCCATGGCCGCTGGGCCTGCGTGTCCGGAGCCTGTGCTTCGCAACGGGAGAGACCACAACAGTGAGAGGCCCACGTACCGCAAAAAAAAAAAAAAAGAAAAAGAAATAAGTGCAGTAAAATTTCACAGGTATGATGGTAGAAGACTGTCAGGGTTAATTATGGACAGAAGAGAGAAATTGGTCAGTTCCTGGCACAAGGATCAGGAACACCGTCTCAAAGGAGAGAATTTAGGCTAAATCTTAAAATTGTTGGCTATTTACCAAATATACAAAAGGGAAGAACCTCTCGAGCAAAGGAGAACCATGTAAACAGGCACCTGACGGCAAAAAACAATCTGATATGTTGGGAATTGAAAATCATTTGGAAAATCTAGAATATAGTGTGTAAGGGAGATATAGCAAGAAACAAAACTGGAAAGGTGGATAGAACAGAGGACATGTCTGAAATCTCAAAGTCTCCACAGCTTCAGTCAGAAACCCCCTTTCTACTGACAGAGCGGAAGTAGGCTCCAGGCTGTGGGCAGTATGAGCAGAACAAAACATCTCTTTACTATCAAACTTGGTCCTATCGTTAACGATCTTCATTTTGCTGCACCAAACCCTTCTGAGGCTGAAGCAGAGCCTCAGGAAAGTCAGAGTTTCTGCCTCACCTATCAGGGTCACTCTCAAGCCCCCATGTGTGGCAAGAAAGGTGTTGGACCTTTAGAAGCCAAGCTAACCCAGAAGGAATCCATTTTCAGCCAGGTGGTCAGCCTTTTCTGTCTGAGCCAATAGAACACTGAAAGCTCTCCTTCCTCCTACATCTGCTCCATACGTCCAGGGAACAAGCAGACAGCATGCTCCTGGTTTCCCCTACCCCTTCCAGACCATTGGTTCACTGCCTCCTTTCTATAGCTCTTACTCCTTGAAAGCTAACCCTCTTCTTAGCTTTCACCCCATCGTTGGTAAGCTCCCAGGGCACTCCCCTAAATATATTAAGGGTTCACAGTCTTCCCCTTTCCTCCCTCTCTTTTTCCAAACATCTTGGACAACTTAAACATATTCATCGCTGAACTATCCAGCCCCTCAGCTTCACCATTCCCTGACCTTCTCCACCAACCCTCACTCCCCTGCAACTTTAGCTCTCCACTTACATAACCATACCCTATCCCTGTCATTACCCCAAACCTCTGAAATCTTTCATGTGCCAATAGCTGTGCTAGACACTGGGGCGTGATCATAAATCCACTGCCCCTGCCCTCAAGATTCTTACAGTGAAGTAGAGATAGAGATACACATCAGGTAGAGTGTTTTCAGAGAGCAGGAAATGGGCGGTTCGGAAGGGAAGGCATCACATAGTGGAGGTGCTTGATTAGGGCATTTAGGGTGAGTAGGGAGGGAAAGAAAGGCATTCTAGGCAGAGGGAACAGCATGTACTAAGGTCTAGAGCTGTAAAATAACATGGCTTCTAGGTACAAATGGACAGTGATGGAAGATAAAGCTGAGAGGTAGGCAAAGGTCAGGTCACAGAGGGCCTTACGAGTTTGGACTTTATAAAAATAATACTGACCACTATTTGTCAAACACTCAATGATTCTTTAACTCATTGAATCCTCACAATAACCCTGTCGAGTATGGAGTATTATTTACATGTGACATATGAGGCATCTCCCTTTCTCCTTTGAATATCTCCATCATTTAACTATTTAGTCTCTTTTCTTCTCACTATTTTCCTCCATTCCCTATCCTCTGGCCACACCACAGTTTTTCACAGGCCTCTTTCTTACATCTTTATGTCTTTGCTCACGTTGTTCTAACAGCCTGGAATGCCTTCCCCTTGATATACTGCCTAAAAAAACTCTATCATTCTTTATGACTCAGTTCCAGTCCCCCTCCTATGTGAAGTCTCCTGAAAGCCAGGTGTATAGAGAGTCAGTCCCCGCCTCCTGTGTGGGAAGATGCTGTCTCTTCCAAAGTCCTTTAGACAAGTTGTATTCCCAAGAGCTTCTAAAGAGCTGAGCCACGTAGGAGAGGCATGAATGTTTATGAACACAGAATTAGAAGTAATCGGGTTTGAAATGACATATTTTGCTGCCATTTCTTAAACAATCTTTTCTTTTTCTTTTATAGCCAAACGAGTGAATGAGGTGATCGTGGGGAATGACCAGCTCATGGAGATCTGAGTTCTGAGCAAGTCAGATTCCTTCCTCTTGGCCCCCAGAACTACAGATGTTGGCTGGCCCACCTGTTTGACTCTGTATTTATTTCCCAATAAAAGAAGGGCTCCCAAAGCCATGCTGGAGACTTAGGGAGTAGTCCCAAGCTCCACATCAAATGGGCTCCAGAGATACACAGTGTGTGTTCATGTTGTAGAAACCATCTGGAGCTGGCGTGTGGAACAGTGGCCTAGCTCTCGTACACCGAGGGTATCAGGCAGGGGCAGCAGCTGTCCAGTGGTGAAGTTCCTAGGAGGGCTACTTTCTGACTGGCTGGCCCAGCGTCGTCCTTAAAAGCATCTCCCACCTGAAAGGACCTGAGGGTACTTCAGTCCCTGACCCTAATCAGGCTTTCTAGGCCCATAGGCCTAGCTGCTGTCATTGCGACCTCTGCATATGATGTTCCCTCTACAGCTGTCAATTTGGGCAGCCTGGCCCCTGAACCTCAGTCCAGGACTTACTGCTGTGCTCCCATACCTACCACACAGATTGCTGGCCCCTGACACCACGCCACCGCAAGCCTCACCTTCTAACCCCTGCCATTTACTTCCTATCCTTCCAGCCTCGGGTCAGTTTCTCCAGCTCAACTATTACACCTTGGAGACCCTAGAGCAATCAGGAGGCAGCCCCTGCCTAACCAACAAGCCTATCCCCACAGGTTTTAGTGGAAGAAAGAGCAATAAAAGAAAGCCATGGTTTGAGAGAAGCCAGACCCCTTCTCACCTTCTCTTAGTGAGGTCTGCCCAACGTGGTAAGGAAGAGCCAGCAACCTATATCATCGTTGGAAATTCTTTCTGAGTCTTCTCCAACTGCACTCCTTTATACCCTAGTTACACAGACTCTCCTGCTTCAGATCATTGAGAAGTGACATTTCAGTACTCACAGCTCTTCTGGATCCCTGTGCACCTTGCCTTCACCACCCCCGCTCCCAAACACACTCTGCTCTTGCCTCTCCCTACATTGCTTTACAGCCTGCAGGTGTTTGGTGGAAGATGAAAGTGGTTCCTGGGGTGAGATTTCACCTCCTAGAATTATCAAAGGAAACGTTTCTCTTGATGTGCTCACTGTGGGTGGCTGTAATTATAAAGAATGATTTGAAATACTGGTTTCTACATTGCTTCAAAAATCTGAAGTCTCTCAAGTTCATTTGAGTGATCTTGCCTGAATCTTAGTTGCTTTTATTGAACTTGTCAGAGACTGGATGAGCATTCCTACCCTGGGGGATCTCCACCTCCGCCAGCCTTCTTGGTTGCTCTAGAGCTCCACATTCCTCCCACTGGTCAGGACAAGGTTCCTGAAAGTTTGTCCTAATCAGACAGGAGTTGAAATGGCCCAGCAGAGTGGTTGAAACTGATAGGACTGCAGGGGAGGTGGGAATAAAGAGCTGTGGTAGTGCCCAAGATGATCCCCTTTGGAGGTGATATTCAATTTGTGGGGCTCCGATGATGCTAGAGACAGTTCTGGCCTCGATGGAAGAAGACCTGCCCTGTGGAATGTTGTTTGGCTTTGGCCAAATCACTGTCTCTCTCTGTCCCTAAGTTTCTACATCTGCAAAATGGAAAAGTTGGACTGGGTGACTTTTAAGTGACTTTCTCAGGCTTTGTCCCCTCTCAGAGCTTTCTGACCCTTGGGGTCCAGGTGGCCCAAGAGGGCAGAAGACTGCTCCTTGACCGCAGAAAGGGGATAGAGGTGGGTGGATTTGGAGGTAGGGTGGAGTAGGGGAAGAGAAGGGATTGATTAAACTGTCCCAGAGCCTTCCCATACCCCTTTCTGATCTTCCCCACTGAGCTCGTGGAACCCCTGACAGTAAAGTAGAGGAAAAGCCTCTCCTCTACCTTCCCTTGCACAAGCCCACGAGCAGCTCCTGCTCCAAGGAAAGGAGGGGGCTGGAGAAAACACAGGGTGGGCTTCCCTGGTGGTGCAGTGGTTAAGAGTCCGCCTGCCAGTGCAGGGGACACGGGTTCGTGCCCTGGTCTGGGAAGATCCCACATGCCGTGGAGCAACTAAGCCCACGAGCCACAACTACTGAGCCCACGTGCCACAATTGCTGAAACCCACGCGCCTAGCGCCCATGCTCCACAGCAAAGAGAAGCCACCACAGTGAGAAGCCCGTGCACCACAATGAAGAGTGGCCCCCACTCGCTGCAACTAGAGAAAGCCGGCGCGCAGCAACGAAGACCCAATGTAGCCAAAAATAAATAAATAAATAAGAGTTTACAAAAGAAAGAAAGAAAAAGAAGACAAAGTAAAAGTCCCCCAGGGGAAGACCTTGCTGAGTTTGAGTCCCAGCTGGGAGCAGCCCCCAGCTCAGGACACTGCTGTTACTGTCTCCAACAATTCCAGAACGGGCTGAGTGCCCAAGGTGCTTTGATTTCTCTTCTCTTTGCTCTGTTTGTCTGCCAGAAGGCAGGGACAGCTTTTGTTTCCTTTTGGCAGCATCTACAGAGGTTTGAAATGTAGTGAGCAACTGCATGTCCACTGGCCAGCTACCTCTCCATGGGACAGAAGCCAGAAGAGCCAGGCAGGCAAAAGAATTGATAGAATCTGCCCTGCCTCTCTCTCCCAGTGATGCTGCATGAGGGAAGTGGAGGAGAGGGGGAAGGGGGCCTTTAATGCCAAATCAAGGAGGACTCTGGGGAGGTGTTGAGGGTTTGGGGTTTTGGGAGCTTGCCAGGTCAGACACAGTTTGATGGCTACTGGTGCAAGAACCCCTCCCCCAGTAACCCATCTCCCCTACCTGCCAGCAAGAGCTCCCTGAGCCTGTAAGGGGATTGACCGCCAAGACTGCCCTCCAAGCTACTTCCAAGGCGAGAGGCTGAACTTCCCAGTTCTTCACCACGTTACTTTTGCTAGCCCACTCCCATCTGCAGTGGAAAGCGTCAGGGAAAACTCTAGCTGGATCCCAAGAGTGATCTAGGGGTCTGCACAGCCTAGTTTAGAAGCTGTTCCTATTTCCAGAGAATTGCAAAGAGTAGACTTTTTTTAATCCACAGGCATCCCTACCCCTAAGAAGGTACATAAGCCAGGTCTTGGTATGCTGCTTTTTAAATAGTTAAATGTGTCTGAGGAAGGGGGAGAGGGGTGTGGGGAAGGACCACCCAGACAGAAGGTCTAGAAAGCTCAGCTCTGATGGAGCTGACAGGGAGATAAAGAGTCTGAGCAGGAGAACACATTCTACTAGAGGTCAGGATGACCTGTCTTCAGCCTGAGCCATCTGCCACCACCCAGAAGGCTTGCATCAGGGGCTCTTCTGCCATGGATAAATGGGGAAATTCTGCCTTGATTCTTATCCTCTCTCCTTCCCTCACCATCAAGGTAAAAGGCCATTTTCTGATCTCTGGTTGCAGCCTCTAGCACTAGAGACTTGACAGGTGCTACTGGAATAAATCTGCCTGGGGGGAAGGGGCATACATTCCCAGGCTTGGCCCCTAAACATAATGGGTGGTAGTAGGGAGCTGCTAGGGCATCTGCTTCCCTCCTCCACATCTCAGTGTCATTGACTTTGCCTGGCCCAGGTAACAGAAGCCAGCCCAAAGCATGGTGAGTGAGTAGCTTGGGGAATACCAGGGAAAGAAGGCCTGCCCTGGCTCCTCCCTCATGGACCCTACCCTGATGTGTGTGTGTGTGTGTGTGTGTGTGGTGGTTTGCTTCACTTTTCCTGGCACTGTTCCTCAGCTATATATATTATCTCATTTAATCCTTAGGGCAATGTCAGAGATTATGTGACTTGCCCAAGATCTCATAGCCAGTAAATGAAAGATCCAGACCTTGAACCATGTCTTCTCCTTTTATTTATTTATTTATTTTGCGGTATGTGGGCCTCTCACTGTTGTGGCCTCTCCCATTGCAGAGCACAGGCTCCGGACGCGCAGGCTCAGCAGCCATGGCTCATGGGCCTAGCCGCTCCGCGGCATGTGGGATCTTCCCAGACCGGGGCACGAACCCGTGTCCCCTATATCAGCAGGCGGATGCTCAACCACTGCACCACCAGGGAAGCCCCGTCTTTTCCTTTTAGATTCTGTCACCCTCCCACCTCTCCCATCCAGATGTTCTCACTTCTGGAAACCTCCCTGAGTATTCCAGCTCACAGTGGTTTCCCATGTGGTCTCTGTGCTCCCTCTTAGGCTGTGAACTTCTAAAAATCAGGTACTCTGCAGCCCCAGAGCTTAGCAAAGTGGTGGCTCCGTAAGAGACCTTAAGGAATATTTGTCTCAATCAGTAGTGAGATTTACTCCTTGGCGATAATGAATGATTGCTTTTCTCTTTTTGTTATTCCTTGGAGAATTTCTCTGGTTTGGGCCCAAGACACATACCAAGGTCCAGTGGAAGTGACTGTGAACCAGGCTATTCCATAGTTGAAGCAGGCTGTTTATAGAGAGAAAAGAGCAGCTTCTTCCCTCCCTGTTCCCTGGGGTCTGTGGCTTTAGCTCACCCTGGCTGAGCTCAGCTGTACTTAGGAACTCAACTTTGTTGGGGAGAAGAAAGGTCACTTTGGAGCTCAGAGCAGTCAGAGGGCACTAGGCCCTGGGTTAGAATTGTTGGAACTGCAGACCAGTTTCTCCCACCCTGGTGTTTGGACTTTACAAGGCAAGAAGTTTTCTCAGCAGGCAGGCCCTGCCCTGAAAGCATCCACAGAAGTGCCAGACTTTACCACAGTTGTTAGCAATGGTGGGCCTGCTGTGGAAACAGTCCCAAGGCCCAGCTGATTAGCAATCTATTTCTCCATGGACCTTATGTCTGCCAATCTAGCGAGAAGGAAGGAGGCCTCAAGAACTACTTACAGCAAAGCCTCTCTACCTCCAGTCCTGATGACACCCAGCCATACTCATCTTTTGCTATAGCCGCAAGAGCAATCTGGGGGCCCACACAACCTAGTTTAGAGGCTATTTCTATTTCCAGAGAATTGCTGAGGGTACACTTTCTTTATCCACAACAGGACCCTCTTCTCTATGACAGGGAGGAACAAAGTGCTATGCACATACGCTGCTTTTACTGTGTAGTCACTACTTAGCCAACACCATCACATATGTGTTAGTTCCTCCAAGGCATTTTGCTGGATGAATGTACCAATGGAAGTGGCAAACCTGCTAGGTGTTCACCCACTTGGCCTGAAGTTCCCCCTTCCCCAGAACTGAGGAGAGATCTCCAGGGAGATGATGTTAATTGACACAACTTTTCAAAAAGCAGTTTGGCAATGTGTAGCAGGAGCCATAAAAATGTTCATACTTTTTGACCAAACACCCCGACTTCTGGGAATCTGTCCTAAGGACATTCTCCAAATGATTGATACAAAGACTATGTAGTTACATGAAATGTTTGTGATGTAATCATAAACAAGTCTGGAAGAATTGACCAAGAAATTGGCCAGAGATAATAGTAGTTGTGTTAGAGTAATGAGTTTACTGGAGATTCTTTTTCTCTTTCCCAGACTTTACATGCTAGTATATTGATTTTACCCTCCTCTGCCACTCAGGGTTAATCAGTCAGGAACCTGCAGAAACAGACTCACAGGCCAGACAGTTGATGAAAGTTTAATAAAGGGACTAGTCTCTGTTTCCAAGTCACTTCCAAGACTGGTTTGTGCAACTCTCAAATGACTCACTCAACAATTTTTTTTTTTGCGGTACGCGGGCCTCTCACTGTGTGGCCCCTCCCATTGCGGAGCACAGGCTCCGGACAGCCGCTCTGCGTGGCATGTGGGATCTTCCCGGACCGGGGCAAGAACTCGTGTCCCTTGCATCGGCAGGCGGACTCTCAACCACTGCGCCACCAGGGAAGCCCCACTCAACAATTATTGAGCACCTACTTACTCTCTAGTGAGGGAGGCAGACTTTCAAGTACATAAATTGTATCACGTGCAATAATAAATATATAAATTGAGTGTTATAAGGCGCACAAAGAAGCAATTATCCGTTAGAAGGGGTGGTGTGACTCAAGGAAGACTTCAAAGGCGGATGGTTGATGCATGTTCAGTTTTGGGTCTTTTTTTTTTTTTCCAGGCCACGCTGAGAGGCTTACAGTATCTTAGTTCCCCGACCAGGGATTGAACCCGTGCCCTCGGCAGTGAAAGCGCGGAGTCCTAACCACTGGACAGCCAGGGAATTCCCTCATGCTCCATTTTGAAGGCGGCCTGCCAAAACATGAGGGCCACGTGTAAGAAGGCAGAAATACATGGAATAACATGGTGGCTTTAGGAAATTACATGTGGCTCTGCAGGGCTGTAAGGAACATGGGGTGGGTGTGAAGGAACTATGGGACGGAAGACTTTGATTAGATCCTGCAGGGCCCTGTGCTCCAAGTGGGCTTTGTGTTTTGCAGCTGTCATCAGATTCGCGTTTTAGAGAGATGACTGGCCTCAGTGGAGAGAGTGGACTGACGTGGGAGAGAATGGAGGCAGAGAGTTGTGAAAAGCAGTCTTTGGGTCTTGGTTGGGTCGGCCAGCAGATACCTTTTCTCAGCATTGGTCTCTCCTGACTTAACATTTGGCCAACGCATCGCCTCTCCGGGTTCTCCCTCCCTCCTCCTCCCCGAGGGCAGGCAGGCGGGCGGGCGGGGAAGCGAGGAGAGGGGTGGCCCTGCCTGGGTGGTCTCCTGCCCCGCCCCCCGCGGCGCCGTTGCCTAGCAACGGATCCGGCCGCGCAGCTCCGGGTAATTTGCCGGCGACTAAGCCAAAGGGAGGGCGTAGCCCCGGCCTTTCCCTTTTTCTTGGACTACAGACGCCTCCTCGGCACAGCGGTCGCCACCTCGAGCCGCGCCGGGCGTCGCGTAGCTGTTCCTGCACGCGGGAGGCACTCCGGCTCCGCGCCCCGGGCCCGCACCTCCCTGCACCCCTACAGCTCACGAACGCCACTGTACACCCGTACCCGCGGCTAAGCGGCCCCACTGAATTCCGACGCGGGACCTCGCGGTACGCGGGACCAGGCCAGCCTATGGGGGCGCCCAGATAACGCGGGTTGGGGGCGCCCAGGCCCCCCCATCCCCGCCAGCATGGCTCGGCCGCCACCCCTTGGGGAGCTGCCCCCGGGCTACACACCCCCAGCTCGATCTGCAGCACCCCAGGTGAGTGGAGGGGAAGCCGGAAGAAGGGGCCGGGTCTAGAGACCCCAGGTCTGTCACTCGGCAAGGTGTGATGTCTCTTAAATGCCATGTGTTATTGGCCCTCGCCCGGGAAGGCTGTGTTGTGTGTCCGTGTCTTCTCCTGCTCTGCCCGGTGGGAGTAGGTGTGTCTATGTCCACCTCTGTCCACCTGAGAACAGGTGTGTGTATATGTATCCTATCTCAGAAAGGAATCTGTGCCTTCCTCAGGTGTATATTGGGTGGGAAGCAGGGAATGGAGTCAAATTTTTTCCAAGTTTGGGCCCGTGTCTGTTTAGGTCCTCTGTCTTGTATCCAGAAACCAAGAAGCTAGAGCTTGGTAGAGGGCGTAATAAGGAGAAAAGGGAAAGGTTTCATGTGTTGTTGCAGTAATGCCTGGCTGACCCTTCTCTTTCCATCCCAGATCCTAGCTGGGAGCCTTCAGGCTCCACTCTGGCTTCGTGCTTACTTCCAGGGCCTGCTCTTCTCTCTGGGCTGTGGGATCCAGAGACACTGTGGCAAAGTGCTCTTCCTGGGACTTTTGGCCTTTGGGGCCCTAGCATTGGGTCTCCGCGTGGCCATCATTGAAACAGACCTAGAACAGCTCTGGGTGGAAGGTGAGTTATGGACACTGGCCATAGCTGCTTGGGTATGGTGAGAACAGGGTGAGGAGCTGGCTACCGAGTTCTAGTGGGCTTTGCGCTGGGTCTGGAGGGGGCACCTGCCTTCCAGAGCCTGGGCGTCTGGGAGCCCTGCTCCCTCTCACATCCATAAATGGACATCTGCAGATGGTGGAACCCTGTGAATGGGTATATGGAACAGTTATCTGTGAGTGCGTGTGTGTTTATTTAGCATTTACTGGCAATCTTTAATATGTATTTGACTGCACTGCAGTGCTTGTAAAGGCAACTAAAACAAGACCCATCTTTCAGTAGCAAGGAAAGTAAAATATATGCTGGGATATAATATCCAATATAATACAAAGCAGAAAATGATAATGTTGTATAAAAGAAGGCAGGGAGAGATCTCATCTAACTAGGAGAATCAGAAAAGTTAGAACTAGAAGGCTGGGGAAACAGTAAATCATCTGGCAGGCCTCCAGGGAGAGGTCCCATACACCGAGGTCCCCTGCAACCATTTAGTGGGAAAGTGGCACAGAATCTGTACTTTGAGGCAACAGCAGAGTCACATGGAACCAGATCTTCACTTCCTAATGGCAGCATTAGAGTAAAATCATTTCTTATTAATAGTTTTGGCATAACTCTCTTTTGCTGGAGCCTGGTATGGCAACCCTTTAACAGAGTCCAACTCCCCTCTGTTCTTTCCTGGGAAATTTACATTTGTGGGCTCTCCCAAACCTCCCCCAGCCCTGGCCCACACCCAAAGGCAGGGCCCAGGTTAGACTCTCACACCCTTGAGTTGTTTTAAATGCTAGCAAGCCCTAGGATCCAGAGCAGATGTTTCTTGGAGCCTGCCTGCCTATTGGGCTCCCACACCCCATCCCCACCCAACCCCCCAGCCCTCTGCAGACCCTCACATATATACACACTCTAGGTCAGCCCTGGGGTCCGGAGCAGATGTTTCTCTGTGCCTGCCTGCCCCCAGCCCCAAGACAAACGTGCGCACACGCACAGGCACATAGCCCCACCCACACTGCTGCTGCCTGGGTGGTCCCAAATGACTCTTGGATTTCCTGCCACAGTAGAGGCTGTCTCCCACCTCTTCTTCCTTCTCCATTCCCCAGATCTTCCCAATCTAAACACTGCTTGAACCTCCATGTTTCCTCATCCTTTCTCCTACACTCCAGCACAGGATAGGCTAGATCCCACTGGATTTTTGCTGCTCCGTGTGCGAGGGTGATATAAGAGGGTGGTAATCAATTCCTAGGTCTTTTCTCTTTATGTCAGAATGTCACTCTGGGACTTCCCTGGTGGCGCAGTGGTTAAGAATCCGCCTGCCAACGCAGGAGACACGGGTTCAAGCCCTGGTCTGGGAGGATCCCACATGCCGCGGAGCAACAAGGCCCGTGCACCACAACTACCGAGCCTGTGCTCTAGGGCCCGCGAGCCACAACTACTGAAGCCCTAGAGCCCGTGCTCTGCAACAAGAGAAGCCACTGCTATGAGAAGTGCGCACACCATAACGAAGAGTAGCCCCCGCTCAGCGCAACTAGAGAAAGCCTGTGCACAGCAACAAAGACCCAATGCAGCCAAAAATAAAAATAAATAAATTTATTTTTTAAAAAAAGACATTACTTAAAAACAAAAAAGAATATCACTCTGCCCTGTATTAGCTGGGGCTACGGGTGAGGTGAAAGCAGTGATCTTGACCTGATCTTTTCTCTGTACATCTGTCATTGAGGCTTCTTCCAACAATGCCCTAGGCAGTGAGGACTGAAGGGTATTTTCCATTCCTTTCCTGTTTTGTTAATGCAGAAAGCAAAGAAAGAAGCTAGACATTAGCTATCAGAGTTCTGGACTCTCCAGCTTTGCCGTGGTGAGATTTGGAATGTGACTTCTCCTTCCTGATCAATATTAAAGCTGAAAGACTCAGATAAATTCTCTAAAATAAAAATCACAGGGAATCCCCTGGTGGTCCAGTGGTTAGGACTCTGTGTTCTCACTGCCGAGGGCCCGGGTTTGATCCCTGGTCGGCAAACTAAGATCCCGCAAGCCAGGTGGTGTGGACAAAAAACAGAAGAAAGAAAGGAAGGAAGGAAAGAAAAGAAAAGGAAAATCACAACATGTAGCCCAATTAGTACTTACAGGAACAGTGATAGAGATGGTTTGAAACTGGAGCTGTCCCTGAAGATAAGGAACATACAGCCCTTCTGTCTGGAAGGCAGGGGACAGCCACATATCAATTGGTGGAACCACTATTCACTCAGACACCCAAGGCTGAAACCTTGAGGGTCAGCCTCAGTTCTTCTTGCTCACCTGATTGGTCACTAAACAATTAAAATTCTTCCTTCTCAGCCTCTCTCAGATCCCTCCTTTCCACACTTGCAGCTGTTGCTCTAGTTGAGGCCTGGCAGTACACTCCTGATTGTATCATTTAGCATGCTTTTAGCCACATGAAAGAGAGAGGGAAAGAGGGAGGAAGGAAGAAGAAGGCTGATTTATTATCCCCCCCAACAAGGAGTCTAGCAGTAGACAGTAGAGAAGTTCCAGCACGGATAATTCAGCAATCTAAGGACATCAGCAAGGACCCAGTTTCCTTCTATCTTTCTCCTCTGCCTTCTGCATGTTGGGCTTTTGTCCTCAGGCTTATCACCTCCTTCTCCCAAGGTGGCTGCTGCAGTGGTAGAAAAGGGAAGTCATCCCTGTCTTGCATCCCTTTTTGAAAGTGAGGAAAAATACACCACCTACCCCTCCCCACCATCCACCCCCACTGACTTCCCATTTGGTTATATACTTTGGCAAGAACTGTGTAGCATCTTATGCCTAAATCCTTCACTTGGCAAAGACGGTGGAATTACTGTGATTGACTTATTAGACTAATCAAGTTTCACCTCCTAAGGCTGGGGAAGGGCCCAGCTGCCCTAAATCATTAGGCCTTTCAGAGGATGGCCCAGGAAATCGAGGTCTATTAAGTGACTCATCTTTCCCCCTCACCTTCAAATCTGCCTCAGCACTGCCCTCCTGTGGTGCTTCTAAATCTAGCCAAGTCAGTCCCTGCTTAGAGCCCTTCCACCACTCTCTACTGGGTTTCGGGGAGTCTCCAAAACCAAGTTCAAGCTCCTTAGCATACTCTAGGCTGCTTATCCAGTTTTGTCTCTGCCTCACTCTTAGCAGCCCAGCAACACAGAGCCTCTTACAGTTACCTGCACACACTTGGTCCAGAACCCCTTTCCCTGATTTCTTTCCCTGGCCAACTCCTGTGCATCATTCACAGCTCAGCTCCAGAATATATCAGGTGATGAAGAAGCCAGGTCATCTCACTTCTCTTCTTAAAACATAACATGGCTCCCATTCCACACAGAGACAGCTTGAGTCCCTACAATAGCTTCCAGGTCCTCACATGTGAAATTTCTGGACCAAAAATTATGAACATTTCTGAGGATCCTAAAACATACTGCAGTATTGCTTTCCCCCAAATATTGTACCAAATTAAACTCCTGCAGTAGGTAAGTTAGAATGCATTCCTGTAAGCCAGCAATGAGTACTACCAATTCTTAAATTTTTGCTAATTTGGAAGATGATAATTCATTGCTATTTTAATTTGCATTTATTGGATTACCTATAAAGTGGACTCTTCTTCCATGCTGGCTAACTGGTTATATTCTCCCTTTTGTAAAGTTTTTTTCTTTTCCCCCCACAGTTCAGTGGCTTTTATTTATTTATTTATTTTAACATCTTTATTGGAGTATAATTGCTTTACAATGGTGTGTTAGTTTCTGCTTTATAACACAGTGAATCAGCTATATATATACATATGTCCCCGTATCTCTTCCCTCTTGCACCTCCCTCCCACCCTCCCTATCCCACCCCTCTAGGCGGTCACAAAGCACCGAGCTGATCTCCCTGTGCTATTCGGCTGCTTCCCACTAGCTATCTGTTTTACATTTGGTAGTGTATATATGTCCATGCCACTCTCTCACTTCATCCCAGCTTACCCTTCCCCCTCCCCATGTCCTCAAGTCCATTCTCTACGTCTGCGTCTTTATTCCTGCGTCTTTATATCCTTCCCCTAAGTTCTTCAGAGTGATTTTTTTTTTTTTTAGATCCCATATATATGTGTTAGCATACGGTATTTGTTTTTCTCTTTCTGACTTACTTCACTCTGTATGACAGACTCTAGGTCCATCCACCTCACTACAAATAACTCAATTTCATTTCTTTTTATGGCTGAGTGATATTCCATTGTATATATGCGCCCCTTTTGTAAAGTTTTCAACAAATGTGATGATTTTGACGTCTCCTTCCCCTGTTCCCCCTGCTTCTTCCCCACTCACTTACAGTCTCTTTTTCTCTCCAGTTCTTTCTCATTTTTCCATCATATCATTTCTCTCCCAGCAGCCATTGAATAATAACTCCATATCTGTACCTACTGTGTTCTGGACAACTTCCTAAGTACTTTGCTCACATTGATTCTAATTCTACCAAGGTAGGCATTTCTCCATTTCACAGATGAGAACATTGGGGGTCAGAGAGACTAAGTAATCTACTCAAGCACAGACCAAGCACCAGAGCCAAGACCCAAAGCCAGGTCTGTCCAGAGCCTTTGTGCCCCCCCCCCGCCCCATCTCTTCTTGCCTCACAATACATCCTAGTGCATCTGTCCTCCTATCTGTCATCATCATCGTCAGCGAAGACTTATCTTTTTCTCTTCCTCATTTTCTCTGAGGATTCCTTATTCTCTTTGATGCCGTGTTTTTTTTTTTTTTTGGCCACGCAACGTGGCTTGCAGGGATCTTAGATCCCTGACCAGGGATCGAACCCATGCCCTCGGCAGTGAGAATGCAGAGTCTCAACCACTGGACCTCCAGGGAATTCCCTTGATGCTGTATTTTAAATTGTGCTTGTCTCTTTCTCTTGCTTTCTTATTAGCTCTGTCCGGGTTCTTTCTTTCTGCCATGCCTCCTTCCCCTCAGCAAACTCACTTACTGCGAGGAGCCTACCTCTGCCCTCCCCTCCTGTCCCTCCTTGTGGCAGCTCTGGCCCAAGCCTGATGAAATAAACACTGCAGTACGGACCTACTGCAGAGGAGTGGGTAGTCAGGAAAGGAAGAAAAAGAGTAGGTGGAATTGCCAGCAGAGAAGGCAGAATGATGGCTGTGTGAGACTGTTGTGGGGATGGGAGGTGTGAGCATATGGGTGAATCTGTGATGGGGAGTTACCAAGGGTTTGGGGCTCGCATGAGTGAGGGGATTGTGTGGGTTTGGAAAAGAGATTGGGGAGCATGATAATCCCAGGTGGGGCTGGAGTCTCAGAGAAGCAGTCCGTTGGGCCCCAAGGGTGGCAGTGACCTACAGGAAGAGGCCCCAGATGGGTTGAAGCAAGATTATGGGTCTAAGACCAGGCCAAGTCCACAAAGCCTCCGGGGTGGTTTGGGCCTGGCCCTCGCCTCCCCCAAACCACAGTCAGGTCATAGCATCCCTCACAGCATCCCCACCTCCCCAGATCCCAGGTACAGAGCTGGCCTCCATGGCCAGTGCAATGCAGGACTTGATCAAGGAGATGAAGGCAGGCCTGGCGCTGGGACTCCCTGTTGTCTGAACAGAGAGACTGGTGAAAGGGATCTTTTTCCCCAGGCCCGCTTTGATGTCACCTCTGCCGGGATCCAGGAGTGCTTCCATGAGTGGAAGCAGTATGTTGGCAGCATCACACTGAAAGACCGTCTGACCCTCCCCCGCACCTGTGCCACCACAGAGCCATTATTGCCAGGCACACCCCACCCCTTTGCAGAGCAGTTTGCAGAAAAGTGTCTGTCCACTGCCTGGGACAACCTGAACTAGGAACCAGCCCCAGCGCTAGACCTGTTCTTTTAGGAGACCCTCCAAGGGCAGCCTCCCTATTGGCCCCTCTGTCCCTCCTTCTCCTCCCCACCAGAGTAGAGAGGGACTGAGTGAGGGCTCCCTTACCAGGACACCCCCAGAACCCCACCCTGGCCCAGCTCATGTTGATCTCTCGTTTTAAAGTTATTTGCTCCAAACCCAGCCAGCCGGGTTCATGCTTAAACCTTAGGTCCCACAAGAATTCCACAGAGCCACACAGCTGGACCTCTCCACTCCAGATTCCAAGCAGAGGGCCAGGAGCCTGGGAGTCAGCATGGCCATCAGGGAGAAGCTTCCCCCACTTGTCCTGGGAGGCCTCTGTGGGTTAGGGTCCCATGTCCCCCAGAGCTCTGATCCACTGAGGCTCTTTCCCCCCAGCTTTCTCTCTCTGCTCTGGCAGCGGGCAGCCGGGTGAGCCAAGAGCTGCAATACACCAAGGAGAAGCTGGGGGAGGAGGCTGCGTACACCTCCCAGATGTTGATACAGACCCCGCGCCAGGAGGGGGAGAACGTCCTCACACCTGAGGCACTTGGCCTCCACCTCCAGGCAGCCCTCACCGCCAGTAAAGTGCAAGTATCACTCTATGGAAAGTGAGTCTGGCTGAGCCCCTGAGCAGCTGGGGGTGAGAGGTGCTGCAACAGGGCTGGAGCGGGAATCCCCCTCTTCTGCTGATGTCCTGTGCCCCTGGCTATTGCAGGTCCTGGGATTTGAACAAAATCTGCTACAAGTCAGGAGTTCCCCTAATTGAAAATGGAATGATTGAGCGGGTGAGTATCCTGAGCTGTTCTCTGAGACTAGGTAGAGGTGGAGCCTTTTCTGCAGTAAGGGAGGGCTTGGAGAGACGGGGAAGGGGGAGGTGGCGTCGGGAGGTGGGGGCATTGCAGAGGGCATCCTACAAAGGTCATGGAGAAAAGAGCCCAGGGACAGGACTGATATGGCCTGGGATGTCCCTGGCAGATGATTGAGAAGCTGTTTCCCTGCGTGATCCTCACCCCCCTCGACTGCTTCTGGGAAGGAGCCAAACTCCAAGGGGGCTCTGCCTACTTGCCGTGAGTGCTGCCACAGCTGCTCCCAGGGCCCTGCTTCATCCCCTGCCAGGAACTCCCCAGCAGAAAGGAGGGTGGGAGTAAAGATGATGATCAAAAGCTCACCCAGGGCCTAATTACCTCCCAGGCCAGGGTCAGCGCACCGGCAGCCTCAGGGCTCTCTCCACATCCCCCTTCGCCTCACCTCCGAAGGAGAGGCAGACCTGTCTTATTTAGACAAAACACGAAGATCTGTAAGATCTGAACAAAGGACGGAAAAGATCCCCAGAAAGACTTTGCCAGGGAGACTTAACTAGGTGTCAGCTCAGCTGTGACCCAGGCCAGAAAGAAAACCTGTTATAAGCAGGTGCCTGTATGGTTATGTATTAGATCCAAGGATAGACGGTTTGGGAAGGAATGCAATGGGGCTTTTCTGGGCCTTTTCATTGTGTTAAGTACCATCTGTCTTGAGGTCCATCTCAGCCCCGGTATCTGTCCACAGCTCACTGCAGCAGCCTGCTGGGCTGAGCCTTGCCCACCCTCCACACAGAGGGACAGATGAGCAGCTAGGAGGAGGGTGGGCTACTACATGGGTCCCATCGCAGTGGTTTGGAGGGTGGGCATTGATCCTTGATCCTCACCAACTGTAAGCTCTCCCCTGCAGGGGCCGCCCCGACATCCAGTGGACCAACCTGGATCCAGAGCAGCTGCTGGAGGAGCTGGGCCCCTTTGCCTCCCTTGAGGGCTTCCGGGAGCTGCTAGACAAGGCACAGGTGGGCCAGGCCTACGTGGGGCGGCCCTGTCTGCACCCTGACGACCTCCACTGCCCATCTAGTGCCCCTAACCATCACAGCAGGCAGGTGGGTTCCAGCCAGGTCTGCCAGGGACAGGTTATTTTCCTTCCCTTTCCCCTCATATGTTCCCCTGTTCTAGGAGAGAGCAGACTGCTCTGTGCTCTGCCCCCCCATTTCCTGGACGTTGTTACCCTGGCCCCACTGTGCTAGACACCTAGAGGGTCCCATTCCTATTCAGCTCTGCTAAAGAACCCTCAAGTGGCCTATGAATCCCTTTGTCCTTTCCTAAGCCCAGAAAGGCTGGACTTCATCAAAATACACGTTTACAGGGAAACAGGACAAATTAGCTAAGCACGAGTATCATACCTAATTTCCTGAGTGTCTGTGTGGCCCTGTGTACGTGGACCTTTTTCCAAAACCACCAAAGTTATGCCAGCTCCTCTCCGCAGCCTGTCTCTAGGCCTCTGCTCCCTCTTGTGGCCTCCTCTCTGCAGGACACTAGCTGCTCCCTTACAGAGTAGGCAAGAGGCTCAGCAGAACAGTTTTCTGCACTCCAGGTCCACAGAGCTCCGTGGCAAGCATGGTTCCTGGAGGTTCCAGCCCAGAGACACCCAGTTATCCAAAACCAGGGCCTTGAGTAATGAGCCCCTCCGCTGTCCCCCTCCAGGCTCCCAATGTGGCTCAGGAGTTGAGCGGGGGCTGCCATGGCTTCTCCCACAAGTTCATGCACTGGCAGGAGGAACTGCTGCTGGGAGGCATGGCCAGAGACCCCCAAGGACAGCTGCTGAGGTAGGGCCTCCCCTGGGAGTTGGTAAGGGCACCCCAGGTATGGGGAGCCACACCCTGATGCCAGGCAACTCTGGCAAAAGCCCCTTGCACACCCCCTCCTGAGTGTTCAGACCAGCTCTGACCCCTACTTCTCCTGTACCCCAACCAGGGCAGAGGCCCTGCAGAGCACCTTCCTGCTGATGAGTCCCCGCCAGCTCTACGAGCACTTCCGGGGCGACTACCAGACACACGACATCGGCTGGAGCGAGGAGCAGGCCGGCACGGTGCTGCAGGCCTGGCAGCGGCGCTTCGTGCAGGTCGGCATGGAGGCGTGGAGGTGGCGAGCGCGGCGCCCTGAGGCCGCTGCCACCTCCTGCCCCTCACACCGCCCTGTCTCTCCAGCTGGCGCAGGAGGCCCTGCCTGGGAACGCGTCCCAGCAGATCCACGCCTTCTCCTCCACCACCCTGGATGACATCCTGCACGCCTTCTCTGAAGTCAGCGCTGCCCGCGTGGTGGGAGGCTACCTGCTCATGGTGGGTCCTCCTGGCACCTTGTCCCCCACCACCGGCCCCCACCCTGGGAGGCCCTATCCAAGACTGCCCTCTCTCCCCACAGCTGGCCTACGCCTGCGTGACAATGCTGCGGTGGGACTGTGCTCAGTCCCAGGGTGCTGTGGGCCTCGCCGGGGTGCTGCTGGTGGCCCTAGCGGTGGCCTCGGGCCTCGGGCTCTGCGCCCTGCTCGGCATCGCCTTCAATGCCGCCACTACCCAGGTACGTCAAGACTGCGGGGCAGACTTGGGGGCCGATGGCCCAGGCTGCCCGGTTCCTCCAGCTGCCCACCCCATGCCCCTCCAGGTGCTGCCCTTCTTGGCACTGGGCATTGGCGTGGATGACATATTCCTGCTGGCACATGCCTTCACAGAGGCTCCACCTGGCACCCCTCTCCAGGTGAGGCCTCGTCCTCCAGCCTGGGCTCATCTGAGGCAGTGCTGCGTAGGGGCTCAGAGCCTCTTGGTTTGAGTGACCTTGGGCTGGTAATTAACCTCTCTGTGCCTCGTTTCCTCATCCGTGAACAGGGGTAATAATAGTGCTTGTGTCGTAAGGGTTGTAGTGAGGATCGGTGAGGTAATCCAAGTCGAGTACTTAGAACAGTACGATAAATATTAACTGCTATGAGGCTCCTTTCCCCCCCTCTGCCGTCCTTCACACTGCCTTGTCCTGACAGGAGCGCACAGGTGAGTGTCTGCAGCGCACAGGCACCAGCGTTGCACTCACGTCCATCAACAACATGGTCGCCTTCTTCATGGCTGCCCTAGTTCCCATCCCTGCACTGCGGGCCTTCTCCTTGCAGGTGAGGAGGGCCACACAGACACTCACCTCACAGACGGGGCCCGGGCTCAGGGTGAGCATGGAGCCGGAGCAGGCTTCATCCAGGCTTTGTGCCCCTCCTGTCCATCCCGCAGGCGGCAGTAGTGGTTGGCTGCAACTTTGCAGCCGTGATGCTTGTCTTCCCAGCGGTCCTCAGCCTGGACCTGCACCGGCGCCACTGCCAGCGCCTCGATGTGCTCTGCTGCTTCTCTAGGTATCCCTAACCCACCAGACCATCCTTCCTTGGCCCCATCCCGTCCTGTCGCTTCAGCAGCATTTCCAGGCACAGACCCATCACCCTCTCTCTCTGCCTCTTCCAGCCCCTGCTCTGCTCGGGTGATTCAGATTCTGCCCCAGGAGCTGGGGGATAGGACAGTACCAGTGGGCATTGCTCACCTGACTGCCACTGTTCAGGCATTTGCGCACTGTGAAGCCAGCAGCCAGCATGTGGTCACCATCCTGCCTCCCCAAGCCCACCTGGTGCCCCCACCTTCTGACCCACTGGCCTCTGAGCTCTTCAGCCCAGGAGGGTCAACACGGGACCTTCTAGGCCAGGAGGAGGGGACAAGGCAGAAGGCAGCCTGCAAGTCCCTGCCCTGCGCCCGCTGGAATCTTGCCCATTTCGCCCGCTCTCAGTTTGCACCCTTGCTGCTCCAGTCCCACACCAAGGTAAGCCTCCAGGCCCAGGCAGGTCAAGGTGAGACACAGCAGAGGCTTCTTAGGTATCTCTGGGCCCCAAGAAGGGACGAGGGCTTAGCCCAGCATCTGAGGGCCCAAGGGTATCCCTGGGCCTCCAGCTTGGTTGCCGTTTCCCACAGGCCATGGTGCTGGTACTTTCTGGGGCTCTTCTGGGCCTGAGCCTCTATGGATCGACCTTGGTGCAGGATGGGCTGGCCCTGACAGATGTGGTGCCTCGGGGCACCAAGGAGCATGCCTTCCTGAGCGCCCAGCTCAGGTACTTCTCTCTGTACGAGGTGGCCCTGGTGACACAGGGTGGCTTTGACTACGCCCACTCCCAACGCGCCCTCTTTGATCTGCACCAGCGCTTCAGTTCCCTCAAGGCAGTGCTGCCCCCACCGGCCACGCAGGCACCCCGCACCTGGCTGCACTATTACCGCAACTGGCTACAGGGTGAGAGGCAAGGAGACCGGCAGGGAGGGCTGCGGCCAGCAGGAGCTCCCAGAGCTCCAGGCCAACCGGACCCCACCCTGTTTTCTCCCAGGAATCCAGGCTGCGTTTGACCAGGACTGGGCTTCTGGGCGCATCACCCACCACTCATACCGCAATGGCTCTGAGGATGGGGCCCTAGCCTACAAGCTGCTCATCCAGACCGGGGATGCCCAGGAGCCTCTTGATTTCAGCCAGGTTAGGAGAGGACTGGAAGGGTCAGGGAGCACCCTGGGGCTCCAGGCCCCATGGGCCCAGCCTTCAGCTCTCTCTGCCTCTGCAGCTGACCACAAGGAAGCTGGTGGACAAGGACGGGCTGATTCCACCTGAGCTCTTCTACGTGGGGCTGACCGTGTGGGTGAGCAGTGACCCTCTGGGTCTGGCAGCCTCACAAGCCAACTTCTACCCCCCACCTCCTGAGTGGCTGCATGACAAGTACGACACCACCGGGGAGAACCTTCGCAGTGAGTCCCAGGGGAGCCCGCAGAGCCTAGGCCTGGGCCCACACGGGCCCTACCCTAAGGCCCTGCCCACTGCTCCCGGTGCTTACTGGCCACCCCTCCCTCTCCCTCCGTCCCCTCCCCTCCACAGTCCCGGCGGCCCAGCCCCTGGAGTTTGCCCAGTTCCCCTTTCTACTGCACGGACTCCAGAAGACTGCAGACTTCGTGGAGACCATTGAGGGGGCCCGGGCAGCGTGTGCCGAGGCAGGCCAGGCTGGGGTGCACGCCTACCCCAGCGGCTCCCCCTTCCTCTTCTGGGAGCAGTATCTGGGCCTGCGGCGCTGCTTCCTGCTGGCGGTCTGCATCCTGCTGGTGTGCACTTTCCTCGTCTGCGCCCTGCTGCTGCTCAACCCCTGGGCAGCTTCCCTCATAGTGAGTCCTTGCAGGGGTGGGGCTGGAGAGACCCATAGCTCCCCACCCTGCCCTGCCCAGGAGCCCTGGGTGAGCCCTGCCCTCCCCAGGTACTGGTCCTGGCAGTGATGACCGTGGAGCTCTTTGGCATCATGGGTTTCCTGGGCATCAAGCTGAGCGCCATCCCCGTGGTGATCCTTGTGGCGTCTGTAGGCATTGGTGTCGAGTTCACGGTCCATGTGGCTCTGGTGAGCACAGGCACTAGGGGAGGGGTGGGCCAGCTGATTTGGTATTCAACAAATATTGATCAAGCACCTACTATGTGCTAGGTACTATTTAAGAACTGAGGAGATAAGAGCACTACAGACGGGCTTTACCTTCAAGGAGCTTATTCTAGAGCATAGAGATAAGCAATAAACATGTAAACAAACAAATAAATAAGCAGCCATTTCAGTAGAGAGGAGGGACAAAGGCCTGACCAGAAAGGGGGGAGGACAGAATGGAAGGTGAGAAAATGGGAACCAACAATTCTTTTGGATGGATTTACAGTGAAGAGGATCAGAGAAATGGGGTGGTGGCTGGATGGCAAGATCCCACCAAGACAGAGATATTAGAACAGAGGCAGGCAGGCCTCTCTCACAGCCTCATGGTCTCTGGCAGGGGAGGAGTGTGGGTGGGGTGGGGGGCGTGGACCAGCTGGCAGCTCCGGCACAGACCTGGCCAGACCCCGCAAACAGCTCCCTTCTTTCTTCCCCCATAAAAGCCTTATTATTTTTCTGCTTATAAGAATAATATATACTCCTTGGGAGACAAAAAATGTCAGCATGCTGGAAAGTAGAAAGAATTAGAAATCCTCTGAAATGCCACCCCTAGAAGTTATCACTTTGGTGTCCATCCTTCTAGACCAGGGGTTGGCAAACTTTTTTCTGTAAAGGACCAGATAGTAAATATTTTAGGCTTGGCAGGCCATATCGTCTCTGTGGCAACTCTGCCGGGGTAGCCCAAAAGCATCCATAGATACTATGTGCACGAATGGGTGTGGCTGTGTTTCAACAAAACTTTATTTACAAAAAAACGTGGGACAGGGCTTCCCTGGTGGCGCAGTGGTTGGGAGTCCGCCTGCCGGTGCAGGGGACGCGGGTTCGTGCCCCGGTCCGGGAGGATCCCGCATGCCGCGGAGCAGCTGGGCCCGTGAGCCATGGCCGCTGAGCATGCGCGTCCGATGCCTGTGCTCCGCAGCGGGAGAGGCCACAGCAGTGGGAGGCCCGCGTACCACAAAAAAAAAAAAAAAAAAAAAACGTGGGACAGACTGTAGTTTGCCAGCCTATTCTAGACATCCCTGCGTCTCACTCATCTATACAGTGTTACCTATATGGACTCGTGCTTGCGTTCTGGGCACCTCCCAGGGACTCGGTTCACCTGGCCTTCTGTGGGCCAAGGCATGGGTGAGCCCTGGGGACACAGATGAGCTGGCCGTGGTTGGCCAAGGAGCAGCTCCAGGACCACTTTATTCCCTTAGGGCTTCCTGACCTCCCAGGGTAGCCGGAACCTCCGGGCTGCCCGGGCCCTAGAGCACACATTGGCCCCAGTGACCGATGGGGCCGTCTCCACATTGCTGGGTCTGCTCATGCTTGCTGGTTCCAACTTTGACTTCATTGTAAGGTAGGGGAGGGCTCGGGGCAAGGAGGCAGGGCTGGCCTG
The DNA here is from genome assembly GCF_011762595.2 of Tursiops truncatus. Lineage (NCBI taxonomy): Eukaryota > Metazoa > Chordata > Mammalia > Artiodactyla > Delphinidae > Tursiops > Tursiops truncatus. The sequence goes on from NC_047034.1 coordinate 147,212,394, forward strand.
CACTGGCTGCAGGACCTGCCCAGACTGACCGGCCTCACACACCCCCAGGTACTTCTTCGTGGTGCTGACAGTACTCACACTCCTAGGCCTCCTCCATGGGCTCGTGCTGCTGCCTGTGCTGCTGTCCATCCTGGGCCCCCCACCAGAGGTGACCACCCTCCTTCTGCTCCCAGCCCAGGGGACGGGGTGGGACAGAGCCAGGGCAAAATGCCCTCAGCGGCCAACAGACATGGCTCAACTCACAGGGACCCCTCCCCATAAGTACCACCAGCTGAAGGTGGCAGCCTCCCCCTTTGCCCAGACATCATGTCCCTACCCCTCAGCCCTCCTGACTTCTTCTTGGGACCCACCTTAGCCATTTAGGTGCAGGGTTTGCCCCAGACCTCGACATCCTGTCCCTTGTCAGCTCTCATATCCTGCTGGAAGCCGCCAAAGACCCCAGCTTCCCAACCAGGGAGGTGCTGAAGGGGGCTGCGTCCCCAGTAGCCCCTGGGCTCACTGGGGCTGGTGTCTCCCCCAAGGTGGTACAGATGTACAAGGAGAGCCCGGAGGTCCTGAGCCCACCAGCTGCACAAGGAGGAGGGCTCAGGTGGGGGGTAGCCCCCACCCTTCCCCAGAGCTTTGCCAGAGTGACTACCTCCATGACCGTGGCCCTCCGCCCACCCCCACTGCCTGGTGCCTACATCCACCCGGCCTCTGAAGAGCCTACTTGGTCCCCTGCTGCCACACCAGCTGCCAGTGGCTCCAGCAACCTCAGTTCTAGGGGACCAGGTCCAGCCACCTGATGAAAGAGCAGCTGAAGCGTGGAGACCCTGTTCAGGCCACCTGAAGGCACTGGGAAGCCATGGGGGGTTATTGAATGCAGGGCGGACTCCTGGAGAGCCCTGCTGCTGCTGCTGTCTGCCTCCATCTCCTCCCCGACCCAGCCATCAGAGACCTCCCTGAGAGCCACACTAAGCCACCACCCTCTAGGCTGTGAGCAGCCTTGCACACCCGGGTGCTCCGTGCCTGTGCCCGTGACTGGGTGGGGTGAAAGTCAGCAAGCACTTCAGGCTGCAGTGCAGCCCTGTCCCCCCTCCCACCCCGCCCTGCTGCCCCCAGCAGACCAAGCCTGAGGGATCCTCTAGCACCCTTCTCCAGTCCTGGTGCCCCACTGCTTGCTGACTTCTGGGTAGGCTCTCTGTATCCCTGCCCACCTCTTACCACATAAATTATTTATATGGAGACGTTTATTTTTGTAGTTTGTATAGATGTTAGCTATGCTGAAAGTTTTATTTTTAAAAGTGAAATATATTCTATATGAACTCATCTCAAATGACTTTGGCGCTTTGTTTTCAGATAGAGCTGTGAGTTTGCAAGTGGAGGCATCGGGGCAGGTCGTGGGGCTACCCTAGTCCTTGGTGTGTTTTTTCACCTGGCACGTGAAGATGATGTTCAGCCAATGTGTAATGTATACATGGTAACAGGGTCTGGCTGAAGTGCTTAGTACACAAAGCGATACAAATGTTTTTGATGTCAAACCCCACCGTGTGGCTTTCAGAGCCATCATAAGCCAGCCTTGTGCACCTCTCCAGACTCATCACCCACCTTCCTTTGTGAGCGGCATGGGGGGATGGGCAGAGGGACACAGCCAGGCAACAGGTGAGAGGAGAAGTGGAAGCAGATCAAGAAAGCGTCTGAGGGAATTCCCTGGCGGTCCAGTGCTTAAGACTTGGGCACTCTCATTGCTGGCCTGGGCCTGGGTTAGATCCCTGGTTGAGGAACTAAGATCCCACAAGCCATGCAGCCAAAATAAAGAAAAAAGAAGAAGAAGGTGGCCGATTGAAACACAGATGGGAATAGCAGGGAGGTATTTTAGGAGTTTTGTGCCCAGACCAACCTCCAAGGCAGAGGCCTCTGCAAGTCAGCAGTCAGCTTGGCGCCCCAGAGGCATCTTTGGCCAGACAGCTAGGGGATCAGTAGGGGCACTGCTGAAATTGAGGTTGCATTAGCAACCAGTGAGGCTCTGTATTTAAGCTGTTCTGTGAATGTTGAACAGGCCCACGATACAGGGGCCTGGACGATTCTGGCCACACCCCTGGGTGTAGAGTGCAGAGTCTCATCTGACGCGTGAGGTGGGGGAGGCCTTTTATTGCCCTTCTCCAATTATCCCAGGGCTCGGTCTCAACTGACACACATACACACCCTGGGTTCCAGCCACCCACTCACCAGGAACGATCCCACCCCCAGAGTGCTGCATTCTCACACTCCACCCCACCAGGCCAAAGGCCAGAAAATCATGTTCTGACCAAAAGTGGGCAGGGAGGTGGCGGGGGAGGGGGAAGACTTCTGCAGCTGAATCAACACTAAGATGCTTGCGAAGATTTAAGAGAAGCAGGCGGTTGGCTTGGAACCTAGAGTAGGGGATGCATCCAGGATGCCCAAGGGATGGACACTGGATTTGGAGCCAGTAGTGTTTGGGTCACTTTGGAGGGGCTTTTGGGTAGAGCAGGAGAGCTCACCAGGCTGGAATAGTGCAAAAGATGTCACTCCATCGGTGCCACTTACCAGCTGAGTGACCTGGAAAAGTCAGAGAACCTCTCTGAGCCTCAGCGTCTTCATCTGTGAAATGGGAAGATTAGAGCCTATCTTGTAGGGTACTAGTTTTTCCTTTCAGGATTTTAAATGAAATATTTATGTAAGACATCACCCGGCTTCTCATAGGTGCTCTCTATTTCTGTAGTTTGTGGGATATTAGCTATGCTGAAAGTCTGTGCTCCAACTGCATGCTTAGTGAATAACCCTGAAACATTGCCCAGTGTCCTGGTGTGGCAGCAGCTGAAGAATTACAGCCAGTTGGAGCCGGACCACCCCAGGAATGGTCAGTTCCGGGGCACTGACCACAGCCAGTCTTGGGGGCAAGTCCCAGTGTTTGCAGGACAGCCCACCCTGCGTGGCAGTGCACACTATTCAGCCCCGTTCATGGCTCCCCATCACTGATATCACAAGATCAAAGCCAAGCCCTTTCCAGGCCTAACTCCATCTAGCCTCTGCCATCATCCCAGCTCTCTCAGGACAGCGACTGGCTGGATTCACACCCTCATTCAGACACACCACACTCTACTCCAGACAGACTGATTACTTTCTATGTTCCCCACCCATAACTTCACAGAGGGCATTCCCTCTGCGGAGAACACGTTTCCACCTCCCATAAACCCGAACCATCCTTCCAGATAATTTGGATGCCATCTCCTCCAGAAGGGGTGGTGACCTGCCTCCTATATGGTCCCAAAGTCCCTGAGTGTCTGTGCTTGACCGTTTCTGCTTCTGTCCCTAGAACAGGGTTGGGGGCGGGTGGGGGGAGGGGTGGTCCCTGAGGGTACCGAATGGTAGGACTTAACCTCAGCCTGGGTAAGGAAGCGCCGGCTCCCCGGAGGACCCACAGCGACGAGAGAGCGCTGCAGCCCTGGGGTCCCCACGGTGCCGCCCTGCCTGGCCAGCGGCTGGTGTCGCCCAGCTGCCGGAACGGCCTGCGATTTGCATACCCATGGTGCACCACAAAAAGACAGTTTCACGCTGCTTGAGTTCCCCCCACGGGGTTTGTCCACTGTTGCAGGGGACAGTGCCTATTAGAAATCTATGGTCTGTGTAAATCCCACGCAGGGAGCGCGAACTGCGCAGGAGCGGAGCAACCATAACTGAGCTGAGTGTTACGTTGTTCTGGGAGTGTTCCAAGCGGAAGCAAGTAACCATATTGTGGTTTTTCTTCAGATTGTATAGAATTTTCGCCTTTTACTGAAGATTTCCAGGGAGGGAAACAGTTTTGAGAGTTTGTTTTATTTTTTGAGGTTGCGTATTTTAGTGGGGGTACATATTGGAGTTAAAAAAACGAGAAGTTAATGTTTGATCCTGTGTTTTAACAACTTGTCTGTAATTACCCGGGGGAATATAGACAAAGGCTCGTGTCGGATGTTGGAGTTCCTTTCCAATTATTCACTTCGTTTTGCGAAGTGTGCCTCTTTTACTTTTCTGCTGGTTTCTCTCCAAGGCTTCGCAGTAGGTGATGAAGTTGACGAAATAAAGGAAGGCGTGAAAAAGCACTGAACGTTTTTGGTCGACATATAGCGACACAAATCAAGCCAACAGTGTTCATTTCCAATCAGGCTTATTGGTTCCCTTCCCAAAAATAGCAGAGGAGGCAGTTTGGTCAGATTGTTCCCGTTCAATGCTCGCTCGATGCCAGTTTTCCGTGTAAATATACACGGTTCCTTCTCTTAAGGAGCTTAAGTTTTTGGTGAAATCAAGAACTAAAAAAACAAAAAAAAAATGGGTACATAATACAGGATCTCAGTGAAAAGTGCTCTACAGCAAGAGCATTACTGAGAGGACAGGGCTAGCTAGCAAATGTGGTTCTCTTGTTCCTGGGTCTTAGATCTACCTCACGGTAGGGGAGGTTACCTAGATCTGTGGCTTTAAGTAAGTATCATCTCCTACCTGGTGTCCTCCGAATTCACAGCCATCAGCTGCTCCCACTGACTCTCATATTCAAAGTATATGCTTCACGCAACCGCATACGTTTTACTTCCTCCAGTGCTAGCAAGCTGCTCCAAGAGTTCTTGGATTCCGGCAATAGCCTCCCAGCCCCCGCCTCACTCCCTTGACCGTCTTTGTCCCAATCCTCCACACAAAGGCCAAGTAATCGTTTAAAATGTAAATCTGATCACACCACCACGTCGCTGTGTAACATGTTTTTTCTTCAGAGTACAAACCCGCCCCGGAATATCATACATGCATTTCTTTACTTGTCTGCTCTTTCTCCTCCTAGAATGTAGGTTCTGTGAGGCAGAGACTTTACCTGATTTGTCCTCTGATAGATCCCATGACCCTAAATCAATGTCTAGCACATGAACACTCAATGAATATTTGTGTAACAAGTGAATGAAGAGATTTATTTTCTAAACACATGTACTGTCCCACTACAGTCCTAAGCACTTTACAAAATTAATCTTCCTGAGAACCTAAATAGATTCTATTTTTATCTCCATTTTATAAACAAAGAAACTGAGGCATAGAAAGTTAAATAGCCTCAATCAAATCACAAAGCCAGAAAATGATGGAGCTGAGATTCAAACCCAGGCAGCTTGGCTCCAGAAGAGGCATTCTCTTCATCACTGCGCTACTTAGCGATGGGGTTCAGGACATGCTATCCTAAAATATGGCACCTCCACATATTGAGTATTTTAAGCTGAAGGAGTTTGAGAAAACAGGAAAGTCATTCTGACCTCCTCACTCCCTCAATGCCCGACACACACACACACCCCATGAAACAGGTCATAAAACTCTCAAGTGAGAGCTGCCCTTAGTATACCGAGAGGAAGGGAGCATCATCTCCAAGGACAAGGAGACTCTGAGAAGAATTCTAAAGAGCAAGTCTTGCTAAATTCCCCCCCAGATTACTACCCTTTAACCTAGCATAAAAATACTCAGGCTTAACTGTTTCTTTTGGTCTTCATTTCCTTATGAAGGCTCCCATGTCACGTAAAAACTTACATTAAATAAATTTGTAGGGACTTCCCTGGTGACGCAGTGGTTAAGAATCCGCCTGCCAATGCAGGGGACACGGGTTCGAGCCCTAGCCTGGGAAGATCCCACATGCCGCAGAGCAACTAAGCCTGTGCGCCACAACTACTGAGGCTGCACTCTAGAGCCCGCGAGCCACAACTAGTGAGCCCTTGTGCCACAACTACTGAAGCTCGCACGCCTAGAGCCCATGCTCCACAACAAGAGAAGCCACCACAATGAGAGGCCTGAGCAACACAACGAAGAGTAGCCCCCGCTCACCACAACTAGAGAAAGCCCACTAGCAGCAACGAAGACCCAAAGCAGCCAAATAAAAATAAATAAATAAATTTATTTTTTTAAAAACACTGTATGCTTTTCTCCTGTTAATTGTTTTTGTCAGTTTAATCTTCAGATCCAGCCAAGGACCTGAAGAGGAGCAAGGAAAACTTTTTCTTCTCAATATTACCTTTTCTTTCAGCAAAATGAATCATGCTCTACTTGGTCTGCACTGTGCTTTTCTTACCAAAAGTCATGGATTTCTTTTTTTGTTGTTTTTTAATTTTAGCTGCGCTGAGTCTTTGTTACAGCGCACGGGCTCTTCGTTGCGGCACACGGGCTTCTCGTGCAGGCTTAGTTGCTCCGCGGCATGTGGGATCTTAGTTCCCAAACAGGGGTGGCACCCACATCCCCTGCATTGGAAGGCGGATTCTTAACCACTGGACAACCAGGGAAGTCCCAATCATGGGTATTTTTTAATATCACTGTAGGAATATACCATAGTTAATTTAACCAGTCCTCTAGGTTAAACCAGTCCTCTAGGACTAGTTTGTCTTCAATTTTCATTATCCAAACAAAGTGGTACTGAGGGTAACCACATTTTCAGTCTTGAGAAATAATAGCAAATAACTATTTTTAATCCTCGCACAATATATTTTTACATAAAATCCCTGAGAAAGAAGAATATTTTTTTCCAATTAGGGACTTCCCTGACGGTCCAGGGTTAAGACTCCGCACTTCCACTGCAGAGGGCACGGGTTCGATCCCTGGTTGGGGAACTAAGATCCCACAAGGCGAGAGGCACAGCCAAAAAAAAAAAAAAAAAGTTAATTGTCCCTAATTTCACACTGATAGTATCCTTTTCTTTTTCTTTTTCTTTTTTTTTGGCTGCATTGGGTCTTTGTTGCTGCACGCGGGCTCTCTCTAGTTGCGGTGAGCGGGGGCTACTCTTCGCTGCGGTGCGGGGGCTTCCCATTGTGTTGGCTTCTCTTGTTGCAGAGCACGGGCTCTAGGAGCGCGGGCTTCAGTAGTTGTGGCTCATGGGCTCTAGAGCGCAGGCTCAGTAGTTGTGGCGCACAGGCTTAGCTGCTCCGCGGCATGTGGGACCTTTCCGGACCAGGGCTCGAACCCGTGTCCCCTGCATTGGCAGGTGGATACTTAACCACTGCTGCCACCAGGGAAGCCCCACACTGATAGTATCTTAATGGAATAAAATAATATTTAAATAAGAAAGCAAAGTCATCACTGAACATTTACAGAGCACTGATTATGTGACAGGGACTGGGGAAGTAGAAATGAATAAGGCACCACTCCAGGCCCCAGAGATCTTTCTCCAGGGAGATTCAGATCCTCAAGAAAACAAAAATGTGTAACAAATGAATGGGGAGTCTTCAATAACCAAGAAAGTAAATCCAGAGCTGGAGGACCATTGCCTTCCGGACCAGCGAATTTACGCAAAGGCAGTAGTTGAGAGAAGAGTTGCTAATGTTTGGAACCACTAGTAATTTTGAGTTCCCTAAAAGTGAAATAGATTATATTTTGTCCTGAGGGCAGTGGGAATGTTGAGGAACTTAATAAGGAGAGTAGGGCTGACAATCTTACACAAGTCTGGCAGCAGTGTGGGAAATGGTTGGGGCGGGGGGTGGGGGGGTCGCCGCTGGAGTGAAGGCAGAATTAATAAGAGCCTGTGGCAGTGATTCCTGCCACAGATAGGACTGGCTGAACTGGGCTGAGAGAACTGAACCAACTGGAAAGATCTTTTAGGAGAGGAAAAATAATTTTCTCTCTACTCTCTGTGATCTTGGCTGAGATCTTTGTAATAAGACATCTTAACAAGAGAAAACAAAAAAACCGAGAAGTTTATTAGCATGTATATCTCATGTATACATAGGAAATACCCAGGGGAAAATGAGTAACTCCCTGAGGTGGCCTAAAATACCTGCTTAAATACCTCCTTCAGCTAACAACAGAAAGAAAACTGTGGGGAGGCCAGTTATAGGAAGGCCATCAGGAAAAAGCACCAAAAGCAAGGATAAGGTTTATTAAGCAGATTTCACTGACTTCACTGGAAGATTCTCCTGTGAGTTAGTCATCCTGCTACAGAGAGGGAGACACCCTTACAAATGGAGATTTCCATTCTAAAAATTTCCCTTACAAAAGGGTAACTTCTCTGTTTTCAAAACTTCTCCCTTTTCTCAAAGTAATCAGCTTAAAATAACCTTATGCCAAAAAGGCATATATTGGGGTGGCATATTCTGCTAACTTTCAGCCTCTTAAAAGGTAGAAGCCACGGGAGGCAGATGTGAGGAAGAGGAAAAAAGCAAGGATGAGCGGTAGACTTCTGGCTTGGGCACCCACGGAGATGAGAAACACGATGGGGGCAAAACTGGAGAAAGATGAGGGGCGAGCTCAATTTTGGATTGAGTCTGAGGCCTCTGTAGGACATTTAGAGAGAGATCGTCAGGTGGCAGGTCTGGAGTTAAAGAAGGGTCTGAGCTGAAACGATATGTGGGAATTAAATGAGTAAACAGGGTGGGCGAGAGTGCCCAAGAGCCGGCTGTAACGCCAGAGCACAGCGCGAAGGAACCCACTTCCCGGCTTCGCGAGGGCCTTGAAGCCAAGGCTCAGCCCACTGACGCGCCGCTCAAGCTCGCCCTCCCCCGGAACCTCACCCACAGCCCCTGCGCGTCTCAGACTGCCGCCCCTCCTGCGCCCCGCTAGCCGGGCATTCTGGGAGCGGAACCCCGCTCCGAGCGCGGAGCATGTTGGGAGCTGTAGTTTAGGAGAGGCCCAGAAGTCCTCGCAAGTCGTGGCATTTGGTCACTTAAAGGGCAGGTCCAGAAAGCGATGATGCTCCCGGGGCAGGGTACCCTTCCGGCGGCGGCACGGGGCGCCCCGGGCCGCATCCCCTCTCCGCAGAGCATGGCATTTCCACGCCTCTACGATCTGTTCCACCTGCAGGGGAGGCGAGTCATGGCGGAGTCACGCAATACCTACCTCAGCCCGCAGATCCTGGGCTGCGCCCCCCGCCCTTCCCCCCACGCCGCGGAGTGAATCTGAGCCTTGTTCCCCGCGTCCGTACCGGGATGAGCGGCTCCCGCCGGTTCTGCTCTTCCAGGGCGCTCAGCTCTGCCGGAGCCAGCAAGGCCAGTCTCAGCTCCCGCACCACCGGGGCCGCCACCTCGGCCGCAGGCCGCTCCAGCACCGCCTGCCGACGCCAGCGTTGAGCCCAGGCGGGCGGGGGCACCTGCCCAGCCGCCCGCTCCCCGGGTTCCTGCGTCCCGAGCCTCCTTCAGCGCCCCCACCCCGCGCTCCCCTCAGCTCCCGCTCACCGCGCCCACGCGCGCCCAGCTCCGGGCTGCCAGGACCAGCTCGGCCTCATCCACGCAGAGCTTGTCGCTGCGCAGCAGGAGCAGCAACGCGGGTGCCGACAGCTCCAGGAAACCACGGGTCCGGAGGGTCTCCTGTGGGTCCGCGATTGGGTCAGTGGGGAGCAGGATGAGGCGTGTGGGGTTGGGAGTATGAAGGTCGGGAGCTGTACCTGGCTGTGGGCCTCTATGAAAGCTACACAGCGCTCCTGCAGCGGTCCCAGGCCAAAGGATACGGCAATCTGAGAGCAGAATGAGGGAGGTCGGGTTGAGACTGGAGGGGCCATGTAGCCCGGCCCTCCATAGGGGGACCACCTGCAAGCCTGTCCAGCAACACCCACCTGCAGGGCCTCGCAAACCAGCTCCACATCCAGCACCTTCATCACAAACTGCAGGCACAGCTGGGAACAGAAACGAATGTGGGTTGTGCCCAAATGTCCCTCTTCCAAGACCCCAGCCCCAGTCCAGAAGCAGTGAGCAGGCTTGGAGCAGTGAGCCACCCAGGCTTACAGCAGCCCCAGGCCCATACAGACCTCCCAGGCCAAGGGAGGCAGGGAATCACCAGGGCCCGAGACTTGGCACACCTGGAGGAGCTAGAAACTAGCAAAGCCAAGCCCAGCGACCTACCTTTTAGAACATTCCTCACTAATCAAGCTAGATAAGAGCCATGTGAAAATTCCACTCTCCCTTTCTCTCAGGACACTTAATCTTTCTCCATGTGTCCCCCTCTGGACTTGAAGACACTTCTCTTTTAACCAGAAACTTGAATTTCATCCACAACATCTCCCTCTCACCCCCCACATCCAGAAAAGCACTGGGTCATGACAATTCCACTTCTCTCAAAGCCATGCACCTCTCTCGGGCAACCACTGCCACCCCCACCCCCCCTTACTGGACTGGTAAGCCCTAATCCCTTCTCCCCTTAGCTTCCAAATCCTCACTCCTTTATCTGAAACCTCATGAATTTCCACTGCCCTCTGGGTAAAAGAAGTCCAAATTCTTGAAAGTTCTGCAGGAACCAGCCCTTGGCATGCTCTCCAATCTCATATCTCCCTCTCCTCTCACACACTGAGTCCAGCCACACTAAATGTCTCACCAGCATCTTTGTACCTCTGTCTCTGTAACTAGAACGCCATCTTTCCTCTCCCCCTCTGAACAAACTCCTACCTGTTCTACCTGATCCAACACAAATGTTTCCTCCTCCAGGAAGTCTTCCCCTCCTCTCTCCCTGGTGGCGAGACTAGAGACTCTCCGTACAGTCTCAGCACCATTTGCCCTTATCTGTCACACTTCTTATGGTACTGGGTTGAGAGTTTTCTTGTGTCTGTCTCTCTTTGAAGAACAGGGATCAAGGCTAACTTATCCTGGTATCTACAGCACCATCCATAAACACCCCACATGCCCCCACAGCACACACAGGGCACGCGCATATCCGTTTGCACACAGGCACACATAAATGCCTATCTACACAGAGATACCCATACTTCTGTCTGTACCGGTGCACGTTGCTCTCCAGGCTAGCCGGTGTGTGAGGCAGGATAGGAACTGAAGCCCATAAGAGGCGGGGGAAACGAGATGAGGCGCCACATAAACCCACCTCTCGCAGTTCCTCCAGCCCATACTCCACAGCCGCCGTCAGCACTTCCAGCACCTGCAGAGTGGGTGATTGGGGGAGTGGAAAGGAGTCTCCCCCGTCCCTCAGCCACCCCTCCTCCCACCCAGACCCCTGCCCGGTGGGCTCACGGAGTGGCGGTGCAGCTTGGCACTGTTGGTGTACAGAAACTCCAGCACTGCCAGGAAGGCCTCAGCTGGCACGGTGCTCAGCACCACAGGGCTAGGCACCCCGGGGCCCGGCTCTGAGCCCAGAAGTCGCTGGAAGAAGTTGCATCTACATGCCAACAAGCATCGGTGGGCAAACACCTCCTGCCGTTCTTGACCGACGACAAAGCGAACATCACTGTGGGAGAGAGGGGCAGAGAACCAGGAAGAGGAGGCCAGAGTCTCTGTGCAACTCTAGGCTTTGCCTTTGCCCAACTCCGTTTACTTATCTGCCCTGTAAAAGAGACAGTCCCTCCACCCGAAGGTCTGGGTCACACAGGTGTGGTTCTAATTCCACCTCCACCTTGTGGTGCCTAGGCAAGAGACTTCCTACTCATTAACTCAGCTTTCTCATCCCTGAAACGGGATGCGAATCCCAAACCCTACGAGGTGGCTATGTTTGATCAATTGATCACTGAGGGGGCACCAGGGCTGATACAAGGTTGATCCCAATACCCCTCTCCTCCCCCCCAGCCTGTGTCTTGGGGGAAGGGAAACTCTTTTTGGCTTCTCCTCCACAGACTGCAAACTCAGCTTTTTCAGCCTCCTCCAGACAGGAGAGGGTAGGGTTGGGGGTGCAGAGTACACCGGCTGCAAATAGACGTGTCAGTGAGGCACCATCATGAGGCCGGACCACATTTTCCATCTTCACGATCACTACCGGCCCCACCCTCTGGGCCTCTGAACAGCATAGCGGGTAGGAAGCAGGAGATGAAGCTTGAGCTTCCTGGAGCCTCCCAGTCTCCGGTCCAAGGCCTGGGGGTTCCCACTGCTCAGACCAGACTGCGATGCCCAAAGAAGTAGGGTTATAGGAGTCACCGACCCGTAGGGAGGGGCCCAGCTCTGAGGCAGGGGGAATAGAAAGCTGCATTCTAGTTCTCCTGACCAGCGTTACCCCCGTACTCTATCCCTTGGTTTCAGACAGCACAGCATCCTGGGCAGGCAGTGCGCCCCAGGCAGCACCCTTGAACTACTTCCTGTCTGCAACTCTGGCTCAGTCTCTTGAGCTTTGTTCCTCTTGTGAGTCTGCAGTTCCCAGAGCAGGGTTATCTGCTCCTCTGCCTCCCTAGGGAGGCACTCAAGTTACATTCCATTTCTCAGGGTCCTGGGGGCAGAGGGCTCTTCTCTGCCAGGAGCCTAAGATCCAAAACAGGAAGGCCTTTCCCTGAGGTCACATAGCTGCTCTGAGCTCCTGTCCCCAGTGCCCCCACCTCTGGCTCTCGTAGACACTAAGCGACCAGTAGTTATCCTCTACACTTGACTTCCCCAGACTGAGTTCACCAGGGAGGAGGCTTAAGTCCTAATTCCCCACTTCCTCTGTACCCAGAGCTTCCTCAGAGTCAAGGGGCCCAGCAGAGCCAGCTAGGGAAAACCCACAAACGGGGCCCCCCCTCACCTGTATAGGGGGTTGTTGACGAGGCTTCGGAGTGCTGTGGAAAAGGGCGCAGCCTCCCCGTGCACAATCAGTCCTGGGGTCTCCATGGGTGGGGGAGGGCAGGGGAGTGAGCAGGAGGAACAGCCTAGGAGGCCTGTTGTCTGCTGGTCCGTGGGAGGCGGTAGGTGGAAGGAGCAGGAGGCCTGGTTGAGCCCTAAAGCTGGTGAGGAGATAGAAAGGCCCGAGAGGGAGGGGCAAGAGCTTGGGAGGCCTGTTTGCTGAGAAGCTAAAGTTTAGGAATGAGGCAGGAGGCCCAGGTTCCTAAAGGCATCAGAGGCCAGTGGAGGAGGCCAGAGGCTTGGCCTGGGGATGGGGACTCAGGGAGGGGACCAAGAGAGGCCAAGGTAGAGCGGACTGGACTCTGGAGGAGAGGCTGGCTGTGGATGAGGCCCCAGCTGGGAGCATGCCCAGGCAGCGCTGGGGTGGGAAGCCTGTGGGTTTCCACGGAAACTAGAGCCCAGCCAGAGACGAGGCCCCGCCCAGCTCCCACAGGCCCAGAGAAAACTTCAGCCCTAGAGGGGCCCTAAGCAGAATCGGAGGGTCTTGGCACCCTGGCCCCTGCCTGTCCTGGGTTCAAAGTTCAAACTCCCTGCCCCCTCCCACCCTCCCCCCAACAGGCACACAGGGTCAAGATCGGGCTAGCCAGGCCTGGGGAACCCCCCTCAGCGGGGAAAGTCCTTGTCCCTATGGACCGTTTTCAGGGCCCAGACCTGGCTTGTTTGGGAGGTGGCAGTCCTGTTGCTCCCAGAGAGGGGTCAGGTGAGGAGGTGTCACCTCTGAAAGAGGAGTCATGATCTCTGGCATCCCTGAAATGCAACCGAACGGGGGGTGGGGGGGGGGTCGGCAATCTGAGCAGTAGGGCACACAAGAGGTGTGGATAGCTGGGGACAAGCCCCAGGGCATTGAGGTCAGCAGGGTGCACTTAGGAGTGGAGTCATCACTGTTGCATCAGGTCTGTATTCGGATGGGTCTCCCTTCCCCTCCCCCAGCCCTGAATTGAGGAAGTCATCCGAGCCACACCCTAGCTAGGCACAGGGAACGGAAAACTTTTGCCCTAGTTGAGGCTGACGGGGAGATGACAGGGCCGGGGGCGGGGGTGGGGGAGCTTCTTCCTGTAGGCCCAGGTCCGGATTTCTGAGGGGCCTCCCCCACAGCCTCAGGGTTTCCCCATATCCCAGGCCCTCTGAGACTTGCTGACAAGTGGAGAGCCAGTCTTCACAAGGAGTGAAATGGACAGTGGGTCAAGAGCTCTGGGGTCGGGGGACACCAATCTGACCAGAGCCCCTCTCTCTACATCTGCCCCTTCAGTCAGACTTGTATGCCCTTGGGCTCTAAGCCCCCGCTGATCCCTCTCCCCTGATGACTCAGTCACCTGGCACGTGCTCATAGTAGGCACACTCAGGTTAAGCCAGAGCCAGGACAGGAAAGAGGGAACCGGGAAGAGGGGCGTGCTTGCCCAGTAACCCGTGGCAACTCCACAACAAAGGCAAGGGGCCCTTAACCTCCCACCTGCCAGCCAGGCCAGCCAGGCAAGGGCTGTTAGGAGAGAGCTTGGAGGCCAAAGGCTACAGGTGACTCAGGTGTCTGAGGAGCTTCGGGAGAAGAGGGCAGCCATCCCAGAAGTGATTCTGGAGGTAGGGCCGGAAGCCAAAAGCAGAGAGTGGAAGGACCATCCTGAGTCACCTGGCCCCAGCCGCAGCCAGCTGTAGGGATCTTTGTGCCAGCCACCGTAAGAGCAGGTAGGGGTGGAGGATGTCTGGATTCAAGACTCACAGGGCTAGAAGGATCTGTGGGGGATGAAGGAGTTGGGTCTGTCTGTCCCTCCCTCTGGTCAGGGGGTGGAGGCGCCACTGTCTAGGCTGAGGCAGAGGGCAGATACATCTCCCCCTTCTCCTGCTGGTGAAGTCAGGTGGAAGGGAGAAAAGGAGGTGTACTTCGAGCTCATTTAACTAACCTCCATAGTGCCCAAGGAAAGTGGAGCTCAGGGGGCAGGGATAGCAAGATGACAGTCTGAGCAGCATCTCTCCCCTTCTTGTGTCCCTAACAGCCCTTAACCCTCTAAGCACCTAGGAATCCACACAGCCCCGGACTATTTGATTCACCTGTCCCCAAAAAAACAGGTAAGAAGGGATTAGGGGTTAAAAACTCTTATCACTAAGTAAGACACGGGATGGTGTACAGAGACGGCCAGTGAGGGCCATCCCGTCCAAGCGTGGGTCTTCCAGCCGGCAGGTCCACGGCTGGCAGGCCTGTGCCCTCCGGTTACGAGGAGGAGGAGGCTGCCAAAGACCATGGGCTGAAACAATCACCAGCGCAGCCTCCAGGCTGTCTGCCCAGCATCGATGAGACCCGACCAGACGGCACGGGCCCGGCCTCCCGCCGTGGCTCCGTGCTAGGTCCGGCCTCGTCCTTTTCGCGCCGCAACTCGTGGGCCGGGCCAGGCGCAGGTCTTCGGGGTCGGCGCCCATCCCTGGGCCCCTTGCCCCCTCTAGGCTCGTGGGTCAGCTCCTCTGGCTTACCCCTGGCGACCGCCCGCTGAGCAGCGCCCTCGTACCGCACGGAGTCGGCGCCACGGGAGCGCTGTGAGGCCGCGTACGCACAGCAGGCCCTGGAAGCGGCGTTGGAGGCAGGATTGCGCGAAGCGTGCTCCTCCCACGCCGAGGCCGGGCGGCTGGCACCGGAGCTGTGTGAGCTGGTGCATGTGCGCCTGCGCCTGCGCGAGCTCAGCCCGCCGCGCTACAAGCTGGTGTGCAGCGTGGTGCTGGGGCCGCGCGCCGGACAGGGCATGTGCGTGGTCAACCGCGCGCTCTAGGACTGGGCCAGCGACAGGCTGGCCACGGCCGCGGTCACCAACGCCTCCTTCTTCGCCGTGGCCACGGTCCACAGGCTCTACTGCGAGTGAGGACTCCCCCGAGTTTTGCAAAAACGGTTTATTATACCAGGAGGAGGCCCTCCCTGGGGCTCACATCCCAATAAATAAATGTCTGTCAATAAATAAAAGTGGTCCATAAATAACGCCCCCTAGCGGGGGGCTAAGGCTTAGGCTTTTCTTGGAGAAGGGGTAGGAGGCCGCCTCCAACCCCAGTAAAGCTGGTCCCTGATTCCCTGGGGGATTCGGCCCAGAGCCCCCAGTGAGGCACCAAAGGAACAGGGAGGGCCACAAAGGCAAGGGCCAGAGCCTTACAGGCACAGGCGTCAGGCCTGAGGGCTTGGGTGGTGGCCGGCCCCGCAGGTTGGGGCCTAGACTGGGCAGCGGTCCCGGAGCAGGCGCAGAGCATAGCAGAGCCGCTGCCTCAGGTCTGGGGAACAGCCCAGCTGCTGAAGGTGGGAAGCAAGGTAAGTACAAGCACTGCGATTGCGGGCCACAAAAGTCACAAGGAGGGGCTCCCAGCCACTGAGGATCAGCTTGGTGTGGTCTCCGTAGAAGTTCACCTGTGTGCAGGAGGGTGGCACTGATCAGGGCCTAAGGCCCAGACCGTTTCCTCCCCAGCACCCTGGACCTCCCAGACCTTACCCCCAACTCCAAGAGGAGCTCTTACCTGGATGGTGCCATCACTAAAGAGCATGAGTAGGGCCTGATCAGTCTTGACCCACTGTAGCAGGAGTGGGGGGACGGGCACCTCCACCTCTTCCACACTGGGCAGATCTCCACCCTGGGAGCAGGGGCAGGTCACTTGTCTGACATGAGTCAGTCCTCTCTCCATTCATGTCTCCCTTAGAGGTTCAGCTTCTAGCTGCAGCACCCATCCCCTCGCCCACCCACCCCCAAAGGGGAACAGAAAGGGATCAGGATGTGTTCGTCCTCAACGTGCTCCACCCCAGTCCACAAACCTTCATGAGGCGCTGCTCCATGTAGGAGGCAAAATACCTCAGGACACCCAGCTGAGGCTGCAGGGCCCGAGGCACAGCACCCACAGAGAAGGAGAAGTGCTTGGTGCTGGTGGGGTCGTAGTGCACAGTCCTAGAGGGGAGGAGATGGAGACAGAAGTCAGATGGAGCCCTGTACCCACGCCCCTCCCCTGAGAGACTGCAGGTCCGGGAGCCCAGGAGCACACACCAAGGTACAGCCCTGATGAGTACAGTGGGCTGGATACAAGACACCCCAAGACACCACTTACTTTCTGTTGGCTGACAGGGCCATGTGTGTGCCATTGTTGAAGAGCACGGCCACACGGCAGCTGGACAGTTGATACCCAAAGCCAAACTTGTTGGAATAGTCAACCCACTTGCTGACCCACACCAGAGGCTCTGGCTGGGCCAGGGGAGCGGGGTTCTGTTCAGCTGTCATGGAAGAGGAAGGAATGAGGACCTGTTCCTGGCCTCCCAGTCTAAGAACTCCCACCACCATTCACATACACCAGACCCCAGCCTCACCTGGGGACATGAAGGCCAGGCAGTTTCTCAGAGCACAGAGGGCTGACTCCACCACTGTGGCCACAGTCAGACCTTCTTCAAACCCTGAAGGGAACAGGGCACTGAGAATTAGGCAATAGTCCTCAAGGTCCTAGACAGTGACTCTCCACCCACTCCTTCCCTTTGGGCCTGGTCTCAGGCCCAGCAACCTCTAGCACCCTTCACCCTCCTGGTGGCTCACCATCTCCACTGCTCGCCAGTGTCCCACGGGGTGAACTGTCCTCAAGTGCTGTCTCTACCAGGCTGACGGGGGCTGGACCTGAAGCTGCCGGAGCCTGGAGGGTTGGGTGGAGAAAGGGAGTGAGATAGGCCCCAAAATCCAAATCCTTGAGAGTCCATGGCCCGGCCCTGCCCTGGCACCCGGGGCACCCCAGGTCAGCCCTTCCTGGCTGATGAGACACAGCCAATTAGGCCACCACGAGGCTAGATGTTTCATCAGCCTCTTTTATCCCAGGCTTCCCGCAGCTGCTAGGGTGGGGGTGAGTCAGGGGAACACTGTCCACGTGAGCACCTCACCTCGGGCCTGGCACCCTGACGGCCAATGGACATCCGAGTGAGGCTGTTCACCAAACAGGAGACTTCGTCCCGCTCCTCAGGATGGTTCTTATCTGGGTGGGGCGAGAGAGAATCCTCAGAACCCTGTCCAGCCCCCCTGCTTCCCGCTGGGATGACACTGTTAGGCCTCCCCAACGTGCCTGTGTAACACACGCTCTCCCCAGGGACTCAGCCTCACACCCTCACATGTACTTGACGAGCCCCCTGCCGCTCTGCACCCTCAAAACCACTGACGCCCCAGACTCACTCTTACTCTTCTTCCTCCCAAATAGGCTCTTGGTAACTTTGACAAACAGAATCCTAGCTGGGTTAAGGGGTGTCAGGTCTGGGACTGTCACACAGCTGCTGACAGGGAGCCGGTAGGGGGTGTAGCCCTGAAGAGAGAAGGCGTGTGAGCAGAGAAGAGCAGTGCAGGGGTCCTGTCACCTGCTCCCATTCAATCCCCTGGGAATCCGCAGACTGGACATGTCTGGGGGGCCACAAACCTTGGTAAAGAAGTTGTGGCGCAGGATCTGGTCAATTGAGGGGCGGTCTTGGGGTGAGGCTCGAAGGATGGTGGCCAGGAGCTGCCGGGCAAGCAGTGAGAGGCTGGCAGGCAGCGTGTAGTGAACCTGTTTGATGCAACGGTATGTCTCCTTCAGGTCAACCGTCTCAAAGGGGGGGCTCCCACATAGCAGTGTGTACCTGTGGGGCAGAGAAAGGGGGTCAGGAGTAAAGTGGAACATATGCCTCCCTGGGTACCCCCTGTGTGCACATGACCCTGGGACTCACATGACACAGCCCAGGGACCACACATCTGCCTCAGGGCCGTGGCCCTGTCTCTGCAGCACTTCTGGGGCCACATAGTTGGGGGTGCCACAGATGGTCCTGAAAGGGGGTAGGGAAGAGCAGAGGACAAGGTTCAGAAGCAGCCTGGCTGGCCCCTCATCCCTGCCCCCACTGTGAGTCCAGACAAAGCAGCTGCCTGTCACCAAAGGCCAGAGAACTCCTGCTTGTTCTGAGACAATGGATGCCAGGGATGGCAGCTGAGTCCCTGCCCACCCGCCTGGCCCAGCTGCTCAGCTGCTCTGCAGGACAGGGGGAGGCCCTGACCCCCAACCCAGCCCCCTCCTCCAGGGTCAACAGAGGGTCCATCACTGATCCCTTCCTCCTTCCCCCACTCCCGTCTGTCAGACACCCATACAGGCTGTCACCTCCTATGGTCTGTGCCACACACACCAACACCAGCTGTCACGTCCCCCATAAACACTCAACTACCACACATGCTATCTGTTTTACACCCAGTCTTCGTTGCCACAGCAGGTTATCGTGACACACGGGGTGTCATGTCCCACCATCCCTACACTCTCAGTCCATCTCACACATTCTTATGTCACCATCCACATTCACACAGGATCAGTCATACAACTCCAAGAATCCTTACACCCATCCGTCTCGGGGACTAAACACACAGAGGACCCACAGCCTCTCCATCATTCCCATTCACCCAGGCTGCCACTGCCACCACCTCACACACACACACACACACACACAGCCCATCATCCTTTCCCATCTATTACACAGACACATCAGGCAGTCATCGTGCCTACCACATACATATTTAGTGTCTGTCACGCACGTCATCTGTGTCACACAGACTGTGGCCACCCCCCTCCTCAAACACTCACTTCTTCCTATGCTCCGGGGGCTCCAACCTGGTTGCCAGCCCAAAATCCCCCAACTTCAGTTCCATGTTCTCAGTGATGAAAAAATTTCCTGGACCGGGGTAGAGAAATGTGTCAGACGCCTTTTTCTCTGCCTCCCCAACCCCCCATCCTGTTGGCCCCGGAGTCTCACCCAGCTTGAGGTCTCGGTGCAAGATGCCTCGCTGGTGCAAGTACTTGAGTCCGGAAAGGATCTGCCGAAGGTAGTAGCGCACCTCTGGCTCCAACAGGGTGTGCCGGGCCTTCCAGATGTGGGCCAGGGACTGCAGAGAGCCACTGCCTCAGCCCCTCGTCTGCCCTCCCGGATCCTCCCTCCACTTGTGCTTGCTGAGGAAAACCAGGGCTCCAACTTTGGGTCTTAAGGTCCCCATTCCCTCCCCCACCTCCATCACCATCCCTCACCTTTCGGCTGCAGAGCTCCAGGAAAATGTATATGTTGTCAGCATCCTCAAAGTGGTGCGAGAAACGCACAATGTGGCGGTGCTGCAGGCCGCGGTGCAGCTCAATCTCGTTTAGGATCTGCAATGGGGACGCGGGGTTGTCATCCGCAAAGGGCTCCCACGCCACTGTCCCCACCCCACCCGTCGTTTGCTGGGACTGGGTCCCGGCTCACCTTCTCGCGCTGATGCGGCTTGGTGATGCGGCTCTGCGAGATGACTTTGACCGCGTAGGCATTGCCGGTCTCTGTGTCAGTGGCCTCGTAGCAGCGGGCGAAGCCCCCCTATAAGGAGGGGGCATCAGGCAGGGCGCTCCAGGGGAGCGCCAGGGCAGGCCAGCAGAGGTTCCCGCGCCGAGGCCAAACGCCCCTGCCACGCCCCGCGCGGGCAAAGAGGCCGGCAGGGTCCCCCTCTACCCTCGCTGACACCACCCCCCAGCTCACCTTGCCCAAAAGGCGCCCTTTGAAGTAGGTGCGGCCGCTGCGCGGGTCAGTGATGAGGCGCCCAGGGTCCAGCGCCAGCGGCCCGGCCAGCACCTCCGGCTCAGGTCCCGGCATGGGACTCCCAGGAGGTCCGGGCCCGGCGGGGGGCGCTGGCAGGGCGGCAGCACGCGGGAAGGGGCGCGGGGACAGGAAGCCGGCCGCGGGCTCCATGAGGGCGGTTCGGCGATGCGCGGGCCCGGCTAATTCTGGCTTCCGCCAGGCCGCGGCAGCGCGTGGCGCTGGCTGGATTTGCTACGCGGCGCTCGCGCCCGAGAGAGCCCAGCGTTTTTATCAATGAACGCCTGCCCCCTCCCTGGCGTCTCGTCATTAAGAGCCCGCCCCCTTCCTGGAGGCGAGTCACCAAAAAGCCACGCCCTTCCTCGGGCCTTACGTCATCAAGAAGCTCCTCCTCCCACCCATGCACCCGGAGGCCCAGCTTCCTGCTCCAGCCTTGAAGACGCAGCCATACCGCTAGTCACCATGCTGCTGGCCATCAGGATGCAGGAGCCAGCTGTGTCCCCGGTCCCCTACCTACCTGGTGACTGAGAGTCCCTCTAATGGGGGTCCTCTTTTCCCTCATCCTTGGGGGCTTATGCTGAGGTCCGAGGGGGCCTGGACATCTGGGGAATCCCCCTGGCAACTAGATGGACTAGCATTCCAGCCTGGAGAACAGAGGCAGGGGCGGCGCTCGCTTTTGCCTGAGCTCGTCACCAACACTCCCCCTTAAGTGCGCGGGAATTTGCGCGCTCTGGCACTGGCCACGCCCCTGGACAAAGCCCCCCAGGCTCAGGCCAGTGCTGCCCCCCTTAGGGCCTGAGAGGAATTGCACGCGCCCAGCTGGGCTTGCCTGGCGTGGGGAGGAGCGTGGAGGCCTGGGCTGCTATGTTGAGTTTTGGGGTCAAACAGCCTGGCATTCAAGGCTTTTGACATGAGCCAGGCCACATCTTTCGCTACCCACATCCACACCTTTGAAGGGCAGATCTCAGGTTCTGGAGGGGTGCCTATTCCCTTTCCCTGAAAACAACCACTGCCCTGGGTCAGCAGCCAGAGGCCAGAAAGTGAGGAATGGGAATTGTATTTTCTCAAATCTAGCAATAGACAATTGGGCAGGTGGTCCCCGGGCCATCTGAACCCCTAAATCTGGTCTATGCCCACCGTTCCCAGGGCCAGAGACAGAGAGATGGGGACTTTTTAAAAAATTTACTTCATTTGAAGTATAATTGATTTACCATTTTGTGTTAATTTCCACTGTACAGCAAAGTGATTCAGTTATACATCTATATTCTTTTTCATATTCTTTCCATTATGGTTTATCACAGGATATTGAATATAGTTCCCTGTGCTCTACAGTAGGACCTTATTGTTTATCCATTCTATATATAATAGTTTGCATCTGCTAATCCCGAACTCCCAATCCATCCCTCCCACATGCCCTCTCCCCCTTGGCCACCACAAGTCTGTTTTCTATGTCTGTGAGTCTGTTTCTGTTTCGTAGATTTTATTTGTGTCACATTTTAGATTCCACATATAAGTGATCTCATATGGTATTTGTCTTAATCTTTTTGACTTGCTTCACTTGGATTGATAATCTCTAGGTTCATCCATGTTGCTGCAAATGGCATTATTTCATTCTTTTTTATGGCTGAGTAGTATTGCACTCTATATACGTACTACGTCTTCTTCTTCCATTCATCTGTCAATGGACATTTAGGTTGTTTCCATGTCTTGGCTATTGAAAATAGTGCTGCAATGAACACTGGGGTGCATGGGTCTTTTCTTTTTTAAAAAAATTAATTAATTAATTAAATTAATTTTTGGCTGCGTTGGGTCTTCGTTGCTGCACATGGGCTTTCTCTAGTTGCAGCAATCAGGGAGGGGCTACTCTTCGTTGCGGTGTGTGGGCTTCTCATCGCGGTGGCTTCTCTTGTTGTAGAGCACGGGCTCTAGGTGCGTGGCCTTAGTTGCAGCACGTGGGCTCAGTAGTTGTGGCGCACAGGCTTAGTTGCTCCGTGGCATGTGGGATTTCCCGGACCAGGGCTCGAACCCGTGTCCCTTGCATTGGCAGGTGGATTCTTAACCACTGCCCCACCAGGGAAGTCCCGCATGTGTCTTTTCGAATTATAGTTTTCTCTGGATATATGCCCAGGAGTCGGATTGCAGGATCATATAGCAACTCTATTTTAGTTTTTCGAGGAAACTCCATACCATTTTCCATAGAGGCTGCACCAATTTACATTCCCACCAACAGTGTAGGAGGGTTCCCTTTTCTCCACAGCCTCTTACGTGATGAAAAGTGTTATTTGTAGACTTTTAAATGATGGCCATTCTGACTGGTGTGGGGTGGTAGAAAGGTGGGATCTTAACCCCTCTGAATCCCAGGATCACAGGCTTCTTCCTGGGCTTGTCCTTTCACCTCTCTGCTCACTCTGTACCATCCAATCAATTATTAACCTGTTCAGTCCTCAAAGATCTGAGAGCACCTAGTAAGTGCCAAGCACTGTGTGTATAAGATTGGTCAAGGTTGCAGCCCTCATTTAGTTTACATTCTGCTTGATGGAAACAGATAATAGGCAAGTATATAAACAAGGTAGCTGCAGGCTGTGAAAAGTGCTGTGAAGGAACTAAACATAGGAGCAACCAAAGAGCTTACTTTAGAGACAGTAGCCAGGAAATTCAACAAATATTTATTGAGTACCCAATTCCTGTCAGTTTTATCTTCCAAATATCTCTGAAATCTATGCACTTCGCTCCATCTTCCCCAAGCACCCTAATCTGGGTCACAGTCTCTCAGGTTGGGATAATTGCTACAGCACCTTGCTGGACTCCCTGCCTTTAGTCTCATCTCCACTTCAACCTCTCACCATATGGATATCCCACCCAGTCCCTCATCAGGTCCACAAGAGCCTGCTTCTCTCACCTTGCCCTCCATGACCCCTGAATGGAGAAACAAACCAGCCAGAGAGGTGGAGAAATATTAGTAGTTCAGATGAGTGAGGGGGAGAGGGGAATGGGGGTGGGCAGGAAGGCCTTAACTGCCATACTCTAGAGTTTGGTCTTTATTCTACAGGTCAGCAATTTTCTAGGGGGGTAGATGGTAGAAGTGAGGCCAGAAAAAGCAAATCCACAGGGGAAATGGGGCTGAAGCATGTATAGTTTGATAAGGCATATTTGATACTGCAATTTTTAAAATTTATTTATTTTTGGCTGTGTTGGGTCTTTGTTGCTGTGCTTTCTCTAGTTGCAGCAAGCAGGGGCTACTCTTCGTTGCGGTGCGCGGGCTTCTCATTGCGGTGGCTTCTCTTGTTGCGGAGCACGGGCTCTAAGTGCGTGGGCTTCAGTAGCTGTGGCATGCAGCCTCAGTAGTTGTGGCTCGCAGGCTCTAGAGCACAGGTTCAGTAGTTGTGGCTCATGGGCTTAGTTGCTCCGCAGCATGTGGGATCTTCCCAGACCAGGGCTCGAACCCATGTCCCCTGCATTGGCAGGCGGATTCTTAACCACTGCACCACCAGGGAAGTCCTGATATTGCAATTTCATATTTGGAAAATAAAGCAAAATGTCTTTGTATGAGTTTTCTAGGGTTGTCATAACAAAATACTACAGACTAGGTGGCTTAAACAACAGAAATTTATTTTCTCACACTTCTGGAGGCTGGAAGGTCAAGATCAAGGTATTGACAAGATTGATTTCCTCTGAGGCCTCTTTCTCGGTTTGTAGATGGTGTCAGTCTCCCTCTGACTTCACATGATCTTTTTTATTTTGGAGCCCCACGGAGCCCCCCCGGAGCCCCCCCTCACCCCACCCCAACCCTGTGCCTCGCGGCATGTGGCATCTTAGTTCCCAGACCAGGGATCGAACCCACACCTGCTGCCGTGGAAGCGCAGAGTCTTGTCTTAACCACTGGACCACAGGGAAGTCCCACATGATCTTTTTCTGTGTGTCCTAATTGCTTCATCTCTTGAAGACATCAGTCAGATCAGATTAGGGTCTACCTCAGGACCTCATTTTAACTTGACCGTTTTAAAGGTCGTATCTCCAAATACAGTCACAATCTAAGGTACTGGGGGTTAGGAGAAGTCAAAGCTCCATCCATCTTAGGTTTTCATACAGGACTTTTTTTTTTTTTCAGTTTTGTATTTTTTATTAGTAGGCTTTATTTTTTAGAACAGTTTTAGATTTTTCAGAAAAATTGAGCAGATAGTACAGAGAGTTGTCGTATACTTCCCCCTGCCCCTGCCCCTGCACACACAGAATTTCCCCTATTATTATCATCTCACATTAGTTGGTACATTTCTTACAAGTAACTCTTCAGTGGTTTCCCATTGCTCTGAGAATGAAATCTAGAATCCTTGCAACCGTCTATAAAGTTCCCCCTAATCAGGCCCTGCCTAACTCTCTAAACAATCTCCTCTTGTCTACTTTGCTCCAGCCAGGCCTTCTCTTTCTTCCTCACACATAATACCTGTTCTTACCTCTGGGCCATTGCACATTTATTCCCTCTGCCTGGAATACTTTCCCCCTAGTTTTTACTTATTACTCATTCATTCTCATCTTTTCTGGCTTAACTCACATGTCACCACCTCAGAGAGGTCTCCCCAACGACACTACCTAAAGTTGGATTCCCTTAACAAATTAACCCATACAGGACTCTTCAACAAAGAGATTAACAAGAACAATACAAAAAACAAAAAGCAAGTTTATTAACACGTAGAGCTTATGTATACATGGGAGATATCCAGGGAAAAATGGATAACTCTCCCATGTGGCTTAGAATTTAGGCTTAAATACCATCTGAGTAGGCTTTCCTGCTGGCGCAGTGGTTAAGAATCTGCATGCCAATGCAGGGGACATGGGTTCAAGCCCTGGTCGGGGAAGATGCCACATGCTGTGGAGCAACTAAGCCCGCGAGCCACAACTACTGAGCCTACGTGCCACAGCTACTGAAGCCCATGCACCTAGAGCCTGTGCTCCGCAACAAGAGAAGCCACTGCAATGAGAAGCCCGTGCACCACAACAAAGAGTAGCCCCCACTCGCCGCAACTAGAGAAAGCCTGAGCGCAGCAACGAACACCCAACACAGCCAAAAATAAAATAAATTTTTTTTAAAAAGTACCATCTGAGTAGAGAAAGGGGGAGGGGAATGTAGGCCTCTTAGGGGAGAGTAAATAATTTCTAGGAAAGATGAATGGGTCCTTAGAAGAATGAATGGGAGGTATGATAGTTTATGACAAAAGTGGCCTGGATATGATATAGAATTCTAATTTCCTCTCCCGTGATATGAGATGAAACTCCCAGGAAGGGGATTTATGACCATTGAGTTCCTTTTGGAGGCTCTGTCTTTAGGCAGTTAAGGGGAGTTCAGAGAAAGCCTCTCCCTGCATTTGCTGTTTTTCAAGTGCCTACAGCTCAAAATAATCAATATGCCAGAGTGGCATATTTTGGGGTGGCATATTCCGTAACCATCACTGGCTCCTCCCCTTGGGAGGTTAACAAGGCTCCTGAGTCCTCCTCCGGGAGCCACAGCATCAGGAGGACATCCTCCTGATGCTGTAACTGGAGGGGCTGGCAGCCTGTTCTGCCTCCTCCCTCAGTGTAACATATGCTGCCATTAAGGGATCTTATGCACCTGCCACATACCAGGCATGGGGCTAAGCATTTATCTTCTGGACTGCTCACAGTAACCTTATGATGTGGATGTGATTATTATCCCCATTTCACAGATGAGGAAACCGAGGCTCATGGGGCTAAGCCTCTTGCCCAAGGTCATATGCAGCTACCAAGGGGCAGAGCCAAGATCTGAACCCAAGATGTCTGACTCCACTATTCATCATTGCCCGACTTTTTCTTTTTGTTTGGCTGCTTGGTATGTGGGATCTTAGTTCCCCAACCAGGGATCGAACCCGTGCCCCCTGCAGTGGAAGCACGGAGTCCTGGACTGCCAGGACTGCCAGGAAATTCCCCTGCTTGAGTTTTCTCAGAGCCATAGTTCTCTGACCTTGCATCTGTCCTCCTATACTACTCCATGTCTCCCTGTCCCTCTTACTAGTGCCCTTTCTCCTCCCCGCAAGACTCTCACAACCCCCGCTCAAGCTGAGTTTTTTCTGACCTCTCTGGGTCTCCATCCCCCAGAGGATGCTCTCAGGCCCGCTGCTAGTTGAGCACGTATCCCACACTCCTTGCCCCTTGACAGCTCAGAGTCAGAATCTCTTGACAGTATCAGGTCACAGAGGTCGAGGGAGTCTTTCAAGAATGAAAGATACCAAGTAAGGTTAGGACTCAGGAGGGGCCGACTGGATTCAGCAATAAGGAGATCTCAGGTGTCCTTGGTGGTGGCAGAGGTGGAAGTAAAAGAGCTGGACCAAAAAGAAGAGAGATGCTAATAGCTACAGTAGCATTTCATGCTTACCAAGCGCTTTATAAATATTAATTCATTTAACAGTCACAACGACTCTGTGAGATAGATACTATCATTCGGTTTCCCCAAGGGGAAATTAAGGACAGAGAGGTTAAACAGTTTGCTCAAGGTCAAGGTCACAAAGGTAGTTCACAGTGAAGTCCGGATTTAAAAATCTGGGCGGTCTGGCTCCAGACTCCATGCTGTAAACTGCCAAGTCATATATATATACAGCTCTTGGCTGTGAGGAGGGGAGTGGGCATTGGTGGTTAGGACTGGAAGAGAAGGAGAGGCAAGAGCCAGAGGAGGATAAAGAAGGGTGGGGAAAATGATTTACAGGTGGAGTGGTTCCCTCTCCTGGACCATAAACCAAAGGGACCTGACAGCAGCTGGGAAGGGAGATAAAGTGACCGAGGAAGGAGGGGCTGGGTGGGGCCTGGGGACTGCTCCCTCCTGGGGCGAGTCTTCAGGTTCTGTACCTTTACCCACAGCTCTGTGGGAATTCACGACCCAGTGATCCAGAGAGTTGGTAACAGGCAGATGTGAAGGGGCCTCACATGGGGATGGGGGCTGAGGTCTGAAATGCAGCCAGCTGGGCTGCCCTCAGGGAGCACTGTCAGAGAGAAGCTACCAGGACTTCAGGGCCTGAGCTCCCACAGTCCCAGGGCCTGGCTTCCCAGGTACCAGAGACTCTTTAAGTGGTAAGCAGCCCAGAATGCTCTAGAAAAGTCACAGATCAGAGCTTGGGAAGGGGCTGCATGGCCAAGATAGCTGAGGCCCCAGAGCTGGTATCTTGCCCTTCCCAGGTCAGGTCCTGGGTCTTCCAGACCTCCAGGACACACACATGGAGTCCTGTTCTTTCCACATATGGACATCTCACCTGGGCCCTGGAAGGAGAACATAACTTCTCAGGCCATGAGTTGGCTTCCAGACCTTGCTCATCCAGGGAGTTTCTTATAAAAATTGGGGAGGGGGACCCCTCAGGTTAAAAGATACATGCACCCCAATGTTCATTGCAGCCCTATTTACAATAGCCAAGACATGGAAGCACTGTCCATCGACAGAAGAATGGATAAAGAAGATGCATTACATACATAAATGAATGAAATAATGCCATTTGCAGCAACATGGATAGACCTAGAGATTGTCATACTGAGTGAAGTCAGACACAGAAAGACAAATATCATATGATATCACTTACACGTGGAATCTAAAAAAAAGGGTACGAATGAACTTAGTTACAAAACAGAAGTAGAGTCACAGATGTAGAAAACCAAGGGGATGGGGGGGGGTAAAATCGGGAGATTGGGATTGACATAGACACACTCCTATATATAAAATAGATAACTAATAAGAGCCTACTGTGTAACACAGGGAACTCAATTCTCTGTAATGGTCTATATGGGAAAAGAATCTAAAAAAGAGTGGATATACGTATAACTGATTCACTTTGCTGTACAGCAAAAAATAACACAATATTGTAAATCAACTATACTCCAATAAAAATTTAAAAAATAGAATAAAAAGAAAGGAAAGAAAGAGAAAAGAAAAGCCAAGCCTGCCTGGGTTCAAGTCCTCCCCAGCTTTACTGAGATGAATCAGATGCAATCCTGTCCTCAAGGGTTTCATGGGCTGGAGGGGAGAGCTCTCTGTAGATGGATTATAGGCCAGTATGATTAACTTATGCAAGGATGGACCTCAAAGGAGCAGTGAAAAGGAGTGAGGCCAGAGGCTGGTGATGGCAGGTGGAAGTGGGGGGCATCTCAGAGGCCTTATACCCAGATTAAAAGCCAGGACCTGGCACTGTTTGGCTCAGGGACAGGCAGGACAGGCATCAGAGGAAAGGTCTCTGACTCTCAGTCTCTGCAGGATTGCCTGGTTCTGGGATGCAAACAGTGGAAGGACCAGTAGGTGGAAACCAAAGGGAAAAGACTTGGCTTTTCATGGTAACAGCCGCCCAGGATAAATGCCTGCATGCTCCAGGCTCCAGGCATTGTTTCTCTGAATATTACCAACTGCCCTGTGAGGAAGGAGTTATTGATCCTGTTTTGCAAAGGAGGAAACTGAGGTTCAGAGAAATTAGGTATCTTGGACAAGGTTACAGAGAGCTAGAATTCAAACTCAGGTTTGTCTCTCAAGCTTGTGCTCCTAACCACCTCTCCATGCTTCCTCTCTTCAGAAAACACTTGCATTGAGAACCAGCTCACAGTGTGGGGGAAGGAGCTTCCCAGGACAGGTCAGAGGTGTGATGTAGTGGTGTTTGGCACAGTGCCTGGCACTTAGTCAGTGCTCTGCGATCAGCAGCTGTTGTAACACTTAATCATGCATCTGTCTTCTCACCTGGAGCTGGGACAGTAATTCCTGTCACCCTGGCTTCAAGGACATGGTGTGAACTGTGGGGTCAATGATGATGGCATTTATGACACTCAAAGGCCAGCCCAGCCCTGCAGGCATAGGGAGACACATCCAGTTCCCAGCACCAGGGAAAGCTGGGTGACAACCTCAATCCATCAATGATAACCTCAGTCCAGCCAAACTTTATGGGCCCAGGAGGTACTTAAGTGCTGTGGGGTGAAGGCTAGCCCAGTTCCCCTTCCTCAGCACAGGCTGCTGTCCAGAGCAGGTAAGTAGATGTGGGGTGCGGGTGAGAGTGCCCTGGGCCTTGAGAGACCAGCTATCAGCTTCGAGAGCAAGACTCCAAGGTGCATGGGTCTGGGCTAGAGTTGGATCTCCTGTCCTCAGCAGTTCAGGACCCGGTTACTCCTAGCCCTGCAAGTGGAAGAGGAGCTTAGGGAAGCTTCATGCATGAGAGGGTGTAGACCTCAGCTCCCCCTTGCCCTACCTCATCCTGGTTTGACCCACACACCACTGAGTCCTAGGGGGTGGGCGTGTGCTCTGTCTGCTCTGCAGCTTCCTCCCCCTTGTCTACTGACACAGGGTGAAGGCTGGGGTGGCGGGTGACCAGAGTTGAAGGAAGGTTGCCTGGGGATCTAAGGTGGGTGATGAGAAGGCAAGCTAAGGAGAAGGTTTGCTGGGGGAGAAGGACAGCTCTGGGAGCAGCTCTTGTAACCTTCTGCCCCAGGCCCGCAGCACCATGACGGTTTCATACACCCTCAAAGTAGCGGAGGCCCGCTTCGGAGGCTTCTCTGGCCTGCTTCTCCGTTGGAGGGGAAGCATCTACAAGCTCCTCTACAAGGAGTTCCTCGTATTCATCGCCCTGTATGCTCTGCTCAGCATCACCTACCGGTGCGAGGGTGAGGGCAGGGTCTCAGGGCTGGCCTGCGGGTGACTAGGCTGCCTACCTCTCTCTAAGCCAGGCCTCACCTGACATTCCCCAGGCTGTTGCTGACCCAGGAACAGAGGCTTGTGTATGCTCAGGTGGCCCGATACTGCAACCGCTCTGCAGAACTCATCCCCTTGTCCTTTGTACTAGGTAAGTTCAAAGAACCAGGGGTTCTCCCTTGTAGCCTCCTAACCATCTTTCCTTACCTTTGGGTTGGGTTGCTAGCTCTGAGGGTCAAAATTACCCCAGCGGAACCGCTTGGAGGGCAACCAGAGCAGGCTCAGCAGGCATGGGAGCTGCGTGTGGGGTCCAGGATTTCCAGAGGACTAGGCCCTGCCTATCACGTGCTGGACCCTCACTCCAAACAAGGCCCAAGCCACCTGCTGGCTTCACAACCCTCTGGGTACTGGAGGAGAACTGGAGAGAGGTGACACCTCCCTCCCGACCCCCATGTGAAGCAGGGCTCAGAGTTAACCATTGCCTGCACTTGAACCATCACTTCTCTTCTGCTTGAGGAGGTTTGCACTCTTCTTCCTCCCTGCCTGGGTTGGTACATCAGGGAGGGACCAAGAGGAAGAGGCTGTCCCCCTGACAGAGAGGCAGGGTGCTGGAGCCAATGTGTCCTTCCCCCTGCCTTGGTTCCACCTGGCCTGGACCACGCGCTCTGGGTGGGGGCAGGACACGCTGACTCCTGAGACCTCCATCTCGCCTTCCCGTCCCCCCTACCCATGATGGTGACCAGGTTTCTACGTGACCTTGGTGGTGAACCGCTGGTGGGCCCAGTACACAAGCATCCCACTGCCGGACCAGCTGATGTGCGTCATCTCGGCCAGCGTGCACGGCGTGGACCAGCGCGGCCGCCTGCTGCGCCGCACCCTTATCCGCTATGCCAACCTCGCGTCGGTACTGGTGCTGCGCTCGGTCAGCACCCGCGTGCTCAAGCGCTTCCCCACCATGGAGCACGTGGTGGACGCAGGTGCGCGGCCCACAGCCAGACGCAGGTGCCGTGCTGGGGGAGCCCTGGAGCGGGCGGGACCGGACCTGCCTCCCGGGCTTCCTGGGAGGGGAGGTTTGACCACTAGGAGGAGCTCCAGGGCCCCAAGGCGGTGAGTCCCCGGGGACAAGGATGAGTGAGTCTTCATCCCTCTCACTTCATCCCTGCAGGTTTCATGTCCCAGGAAGAGAGGAAAAAGTTTGAGAGCCTGAAATCTGACTTCAATAAGTACTGGATCCCCTGCGTCTGGTTCACCAACCTGGCGGCCCAGGCCCGGAGGGATGGGCGAATCCGTGATGACATTGCTCTCTGCCTGCTCCTGGAAGTGAGTCAGCCTAGGACCAGACCCATCTGCCCTCCTCCCCCTAGTTTTGCAAACTGGAATAATAATTTTAGTGCTTAACACTTACATGGTGCCAATTATGTACAGCACACTTTTGCAAGTGTGAGGAAGTGAGGAAACTGAGGCACAGAGTGAAAAGAAACTTGCTCAAGTCACACAGCTAGTTAGTGGAGCTGGGAATCATCCTCAGACCTGGCTCCAGGCTCTGTCCTTGCAGTTACTTTGCTAAACTGCTTTCCATCACAGTCACCCCAGCCTGACAACACCTCTGAAAGCAGAATGAGCCTCTAGACCTGGCCCAGGCCTAACGTGTGCTGGGCTCCCCTGTCCCCTCCCCATTCTTCCTTCCTCGCCTCCACTGACTTCCTCTTCCTGCTGTTCCACCAGGAGCTGAACAAGTACCGGGCCAAGTGCAGCATGCTGTTCCACTATGACTGGATCAGCATCCCCCTCGTCTACACCCAAGTAACTGCCTCTCACCTCCCCTGTCCCAGTGCCTACTGTATGTCCTGTGCTGTGTGTGACACTGAGAATTAGAGATGGTACCTGCCCTGGGACAGTTTGGTCCAGTGAGACACTCAACAGCCACAGGCTCATCTTCAAAGCCTCCCTGGACCCCCCACTAAGATGATCCCCTCCTATCTGGTGCTGCCACACCTTGCTACATGTTTTATTATACTTATTAGATCTGCCACTGGCCCTTGGGGCAGGGGTGGCATTTCTCCCTGCCCCACTTAGCCTGGCTTCCCTTTCTCCAGGTGGTGACCATAGCAGTATACTCCTTCTTTGCCCTCTCCCTGGTTGGCCGCCAGTTCGTGGAGTCAGAGGCAGGGGCTGCGAAACCTCAGAAGCTTCTGGAGCCAGGGCCAGCCCTGGGGGACCTGGACATGTACGTGCCTCTCACCACTCTGCTGCAGTTCTTCTTCTATGCTGGCTGGCTCAAGGTGGGCACTTCGGGTGGTCAAGACATGGGCCCAGGGCCCACCCCAACTCTGGGGTTAGGAAATAGGGCTCTAAGCCCAGAAAACACTCCATCACCTGCAGGTGGCAGAACAGATCATCAATCCCTTTGGTGAGGATGATGACGACTTTGAAACCAACAAGCTTATAGACCGCAACTTGCAGGTGATTAGGGGTCTGGTGGCAGCTCACTGGCAGTCTGGCTCTCCCTCCCTGCCAGCTCTCAGCCCAGGTATGCAGGAGAGGGGGATCCTTGTGACCCGCTGCCCGCCCCAGGTGTCCCTGCTCTCCGTGGATGACATGTACCAGAACCTGCCACCTGCGGAGAAGGACCCATATTGGGATGAAGACTCGGCGCAGCCGCCCTACACTGTGGCCACTGTGGCCGAGTCACTGCGGCCTTCCTTCCTGGGTTCCACCTTCAACCTGCGGTGAGTGGCCCACGCAGGCCGAGGCAGGACCTGAGTCAGCTCATGGGCCCCAGTTCCCCACCCACCCTCCGGGGTGCCCAGGACTCGGTCCCTCCTGCCCCAGGCCCCACTCTGGGGAGCCGGTCCCCCAGCTGCCAGAGGCTCACTCACACCGCCCTCCCGCCCACCTGCAGCATTAGCGACGACCCTGAGCAGAGCCTGCAGGTGGAGACGTCCCCTGGGCCAGCCCGGCCGGTGACTGCCGCGCAGACCCCGCTGCTCAGCCGCTTCCTGGGCGTAGGAGCGCCCTCGCCAGCCATCAGCCTCCGGAACTTCGGCCGCATCCGAGGAGCCCCCCGGACCCCTCACCTGCTGCGCTTCCGGGCCGAGGAGGGCGGCGACCTCGAAGCCGCGGACCGCATCGAGGAGGAGGCGTCGGGGTCAGGGGACGAGGCTCAGGAGCCCTAAGCAGAGGCAGCGGGGCCGGGCCATCTGGCTGCCTCCCCTAGGCCCTCCGGAGCTATTAGAGCAGCACTTCCATGCACCCTAAGCCGGAGCACTTAGGGACGACCCTTGAAAGGGCAGAAGAGCCTGAACCAGAGTTAGGAATGCATCCATTTTGGCTTAGGGGAGGTGAAGCTAGGATACAAGAGGCGAGGTACAGAGGACTAGAGCCAAGGGACACGATTAATTTCCTCCGCAATGCTGGGCTAGGCCGGTTCTTGAGGGAGCATCAGTATCACTGAAGGGCTGGTTAAAGTTTTGGGTACGACTCCCAGCGTTTGATTCATTAAATCTGGGATGGGGTCAAGAATTTGCATTTCTAATAAGTTCCCAGGGAATGCTGCTGCTGCTGCCCCAGGGATCACAATTTGAGTCATACATAAAAAGATGCTTAGGATATTCCTTATTGTGATAACCTCACTCTGATGAGGGGTCAAAGTGTGTGCTGGGGTACTTTTGCTTCATCTCTCATATTCAGTTTTGTTTACAATGAAAATATATTTATTACTGTGCAATTAAAATTGCTTAAAACTGAATTGGCATGCTCTGCCGATGGACTGAAGATGAGGGCTTGAGAGTCTGCCCTGAAGCTGATTCAACTGAGACGTGAGGGTAGTCATACACCACCCAGCCTAGACTTCCAGCATCTGAACCAAGCCCTTCTCTGCTCCTACCAACCAAACAGGGAAAAAGGACAGTTTAAGGGGTGAAAGCTGCAGGTCCATCCATCTCTGCGGTCGGACCGCAGCACTCAGCTGATGGTAGTAAGACGGGGCACTGTGGAAAACAGCCCCACAGAGCACTATGTTAGAGTTGCTGCTAAACTGACTTTCTCTAAGATTCCTGCCTTCTAAGCTCAGCCACCACTGAAAAAATTGGCGAATGCCAAAACTGAACATTAAGGCCAAAGGAAGACAAATGCCAGAATTCAAAGGAAGGGAGGCATGAAGAGTGTAGGCAGAGGTTGTGAGGACGCGCAGCCTCCTGTTGACTGACAGGATTACAGTGCTGGCTTCTACTTTCCTGCTGGGTGACAGGGGATACTGAATTTTTCTCAGCCTTGGTCGACAAATCTATACTGTGAAGACAAAGCACCTTGTGGTCACCATTCACTCAGAAGGAACCTGAGGTGTTTTGCTGGGTCTACAGAAGAGGTAGCCTTGCTCCAGGGTAAGAATGGTCATCTATGAAGGCAGTGCAGATGGATAGTTGATGAATTCAAGGCTCTTTAGAAAAAGAACCCCTTATCCTACGGACTGACTAGAGGGTGAAGGAGAGGAGGAATAAACATCAATGCCTTGTAGAGCTCAAATTAGAAGAAGAAGGCAAAGTGTTGCTGGGCCATGCCCAACACACAGCTCAGCAAACATCAGCTAATGTTCAGGTGGTAAGGGAAGATCACTGGGTGGGAAGGCCAAGGCCAGGTCTCCCCAGAGCCAATGGTAAGGTTTTAGAGGACTGGACTGACTTTTTGTCCTTAAGTTTTTGTACTAGAAAAGGGGGTTCACCTTTCCCAAACGTCTACTCACAGAAGTCTGCAATTTAGCCAAGGTGATGGACCAATTAGATTTTGTACTTCTTTAGCTCTTAAGACATGTGCTTTCCAACAACTTTAAACTGGATAAAACCTTTTTTCTTTAGAACTCTTTAACTTAAGCACATATTTGAGTGCCTGGTATATTGCCATGTACTTTTCCAAGTATTGGAGATGCCACAGGAAACATATCCCTGTTCCCCTGGAGATATATTCTAATAGAGGGCAAAAAAAGACAAGCAAATAAAACGAGCAAAATTTATGCCAAATTAAGAGATAAGGAGAAAAAACAGGGGCAAAGGATATGGCATGGAGGGGAGTACAATTTAAAATCCTGTGATCAGGGAAGAACTCACTAGACTAACAAAACAAAGACCTGGAAGGAATAAGCAATGTGGGTATATGATGGAAAGTATTCCCAACACAGGGAATAGTAAGTGAACATATGTTCAGTAAGGCCAGGATGGCAGTCACTATAGAAGGGACCACGTCCCACTGAGTTCCGTACCATCTGGTAGGAATTTTGAGATGGGATGTCCTGTAAAAAAAAATCTCATCTTGGGCTTCCCTGGTGGTGCAGTGATTGAGAGCCTGCCTGCCAATGCAGGGGACACGGGTTCGTGCCTCGGTCCAGGAAGATCCCACATGCCGTGGAGCGGCTGGGCCCGTGAGCCATGGCCGCTGAGCCTGCACGTCCAGAGTCTGTGCTCCACAACGGGAGAGGCCACAACAGTGAGAGGCCCGCGTACCGCAAAAAAAAAAAAAAAAAAAAAAAAAAAAAAAAAAAAAAAATCATATCTTTAAAAATGATCACTGATAGCTGGGATTGCACTGGGGACAACAGAAGAGCAAGTAGGATGCAGAGATGTGACCAGAACAGTAGAGGTGGTGTTAAAGGTTGAAGCAACAAGATGTGGTGACATTAGATGTGGGAGTTATGACCCAAGGATGACCTTAAGATTTATGTTGTCATATGAAGACCACTATTTGCTGCAGTCAAATAATTGAGAAACTGTTTGAAAAGGGAAAGCTGAAGAACGTGATCAGTTTTGAACATGGTGACCTTTAGAGTCCGATTATGATATCCAAATGCAGGTGTCAAGTAGGTCTGAGCTAGTTAGAAAGATGGAGCTTAAACCATCTTTAAAAGTTGATGACAGACAATGTAGCTAAACTGAAGACAAGAGCTGACCCTTAGAGATTCAGCAGCCATCACTGGTAATATTACATAATTTTGAGTAATGAGAGAGGAGAGGATTAGGGTTCAAAGGAAAATTAACTTCAGAAAGACATCCAAAAGCTGACAGCATACAGATTATGTCAATGTGTATAACCTGTTTAACAATGCAGAAATCTGGAACACAATTTCAAGGTTTCTAGACCATCCATGAACCTGTAATAAACCCCTAAAACCAAGGTCTGCACACAGGGTCTCTAAGAGAACCTTATAGAAGCAGCATGGTTTCAGGTTCCAATCATGGTCCGGTCAACAGCCCAATACTGTTGGGGGCCCCGTGCTGGGATGCCTCCCTCATACAGTCTCTCCTCAGCCTGCATGCCACATCCCTGATGCCACTGAAACTCAGCCTTAGGGGTGAGAAATGTTCCTCCTGCTATAGAAAGGCACATAATAGGCCTGGGCAAACGGAGGCAGGCAAAGGGAGTTGGGGCACTCTACTGTGTGCCAAACAATCAAATATTCTCAGACACAGGGCATAGAACAATAAACACCTTTATAACATGAGCTAAGATAGGAAGGAAGAGGATTTATTTGCCTTTCCGGGCCTTGATTTTCCTCAGATAGAACTCCAGCTCCTTTCCCTCTAGCACATAGCCATCTGCTCGGCCACACTGGCCTGGTCTTGAGGCGATGCAAGCTGCAAGAGAGTATGTGGTCCTTAGCAAAATGACACTGTGGGCCTACCCACACTACGTATCCCCTTAGGAGTCCATGTTGGTCCAGGTATCCTGGGGGCAGGCATGAAGCCCACTGTCTCCTCAGATATACTTTATCATCACTTAAAGTCAGTAGCAGAACTGGACAAAGTTTTCATCACTAAGACAACCCCCTAAGCCTGGACACAGACTTCTCAGAATACTCCTGAAATTCAGAGGCAAAAACCAAGCTCAGGCCTATGGGCTCCTGCCCACTATTTTCCATTTCAGCTTCAAACTAATGGGATGACCAAATATTCTGATTTGTGCTTGTGTGATGTTACCAAACTCTCTAGCCCACAGAGGGCACACCGTATCTTGGGACCCTCCCCTTTGCCAAACGCAAAAGCCATCTCACCAAGAAGCTTGCCCTGCTGGAACTGCTCCTCTAGAAGACTGCTAATTTTGGCATTCTTTTTCCTTTCATCATATTTCTTCTGAATTTTCTTTGATCGTTTTTTGTTTAAAATCTCTTCCTCCTCAGGAGTCTGAATAAAGGAAACACACATGGGTTAGTGGGGCCTCCCCAAACCCTATCTCAGGGAAGGAATGTCATAGCCTTCAACACTGCATATCCCATGCCCCTGCCACCTTCCTCAGCACTAAAAGCTTTCATCTCTCCCTTTAGTAGCAGAACTGGACAGAGTTTTCATCACAAGAAGGCTGGAATCAGGGCGGCCTCCCCTCCCCCCACAGGACGTTGGTTCCCCAAACACGCACCAGCTTGGCCCCCTTCTTGCGGCCCAGGGGCAGTGCATAGTGGGACTCGTACCACTGTCGGTACGGTGTGCTGTCAATGAGCACGATGCAGTTCTTCACCAGGGTCTTGGTACGGACCAGTTCATTGTTAGATGCATTGTAGACAACATCAATGATCCTTGTCTTGCGTGTACAACCTGCTCACAGGAGAAATTCAGAATCAAGCCATGTGAACCTAAGGTTAACTGTCCCCCACCCGCACCCTAGCAGGGCCTAAGGAGATGGGAACTCTAAGCCTTTACAGAGCCATAGGGCATAAGCTCATCTTCCACAAACCCATCTTTCCAGACGTGGCTGACACCCACACATACATGGTCTCTAGATTCAGCCCCAATCCCTGAAGCTACAGGAGTTAAGAGGCAGGACAGGATGGAGAGAAAGCTCCAGAACCTCAAGGTCTTTCAACAGGAGAAATTTCAGTATCTTGGTTCAGGCCATGGACTTCCTGCTAAAAGCACTTATTGAAGCTTAGAAAAGGTTTAAGCGCTGAGTTCCCACCCACGCCTGCAGGGCCTCACTCACACTCGGAGCCCCAGGAGAAGTTCCCCACGTCCAGCCTCAAGGCCCGGTACTTCTTGTTGCCTCCCCGCACACGGACTGTGTGTATGCGGCGGGGGCCAATCTAGAAAACACAAGGAGACAGGAAGTAGGTTATCAAGGAGAAGCTAGAGAGAAGGAAGGGAACCCGAGCTGGACGGAGGTAACAGTCAGTGTAACTATGACAAGTCCTAGCATTGGCAAGTGGCACACAGGTGACCAAGACGGCCACAACCACGCCTAAGGATACTTCTTCATCACTCTAGTTACCTCCAAGAAGAAAAACCTGATTCCAAACACTGAAAATTAAGTCTCCGTGCAACAAAAATTCCAGGTTTCTGACTATCACTGAAGAGCCCACTCGCTCCAGGCGCCCTGCAGGTACCACTAGGACACAGTAGCTGTCACCATGCAATCTCTCAGTATTTACCCAACACGCAAAGGCGAGGAGGCCGCCTAGTCCCTACAGCAAATCGCAGAGCCCCACAAAGATTCAGGCGGACCGCGGAAGGCAGGTGGGAGACCTCCCGGGCGGTGAGGCCCCGCACGCACCTTAGTGTTGGCAGCGGGGCGTCCCAGCTCATACTTCCGCTTCTTGTGGTAGGGCTTTCTCTTACCCCCGGTCTTGCGGCGCTTGTGCCAGTTGTCCCGAGAGATGCCTACGTGTGGAATTGGGGCGAGGGAGCCTGAGCCAGGGAGCCCGGGGCCGGGGCCCGCCAGCCCAACGCCCCGCGCCGGCGGCCGCACGCTCAGCTCTCCAAGGTTGGCTCCCCCATAGCGCAGTCGGGAGGTCACAGCATTTCCAAATTGTCATCACGCGCGTGCGGCCCGGCCCCTTCCCGTCCCGACCCTGGCAGCCATGATGGTGCCGCTCGCGGCCCCGGTCCGTGCGGCCCCCGGAGCGGCCCAGGCGGCCCAGGCGGCCCAAGCCCGAGCATCACCCTCCTCGCGGAGGCTCGCTGCCCGGGGCCCGGGCGCCCGCGCTCCCGGCTGGGCTGCGAGGCAGGATGGCGCCGGATTGAGCTCGTTCCCCAGCCGCGGCCCCAAAGCAGGAAACCACTCACCCATCGCTCGGCGCTGGCTGGAAAGAGAAAACGCAAAGCGTCACGGTTCCGTTTGTAAAATGTAGCCCCGCCTCTTGACGTATCTTCCGGGCGCCGCAGAGAGCGGCCTTGGGTCGGAGGGCGGGGCGCCGAGGTCTTGGATCTGAGAGTGTCGTGAGGGCGCTGCAGCCCGGCCGAGGGTCAGGCTGGGGTGCAGCAGAACCCGGCCGTGTGCGCGCCTCGGGGGGAGGTTGAGAGACCCAGGGCACAATTCGGGCGGGGCTTGCCCGGTTTTATTTACGCCTTATAAAGACCCGTTTTAGAAGCTACTGCTGTAGTCCTGGATGAGAGCTGTGAGTGCGTTGGAGAAGGGCGGAAGGCAGTAGAGGTGGAAACGAGAGGGGGACTTGGGTTTTGTTTTGAAGGGTTTGGTTTAGGGGGCGGGAGGTGTGTCAAGGATTCCGAATTCCTCACGTGACCAGTTGGATGACTGTTGGTGCCACTTAGTGAGAATGGGTAGGCTGAGGTAGGAGCTGGTCTGGACGTGTGCATTTTGAGCTCTTGGTGACTCCCGCACGTGGGAATGACAGGCAGATGGATGGTCATGTCTGGTCCATCCATAGAGAAGGGATCTGGACAGAAGGTGTTACTTTGGGAATCGTTGGCGTATAAATGGTAACCAAAGCTACCAGAATGAACGGAACCTAGGGAGAGCGCATACAGCAAACTTTTCTTGTAAAAGGTAAGTTAATACTGTAGCCTTTGTGGGCTGTAGGGTCTGTGTCACCACTCAGGTTTTTTTTAAATTTATTTTTGGCTGTGTTGGGTCTCCCTTGCTGCACGCGGGCTTTAGTTGCGGTGAGCGGGGGCTACTCCTTGTTGTGGCGTGCTGGCTTCTCATTGCGGTAGCTTCTCTTGTTGCGGAGCACGGGCTGGCTCTAGAGCGCAGGCTCAGTAGTTGTGGCGCACGGGCTTAGTTGCTCCGCGGCATGTGGAATCTTCCCGGATCAGGGCTCAAACCCTTGTCCCCTGCATTGGCAAGCGGATTCTTAACCACTGTGCCACCAGGGAAGTCCCTGCGCCCGCTCTCTAAATAGCAACACTCCTTTTTCTCTACCCACTCAATACTAACATTGTTTTTACATGCTCATTATCTGTCTTCCCACTAAAATATAATATGCATTAGAGTAGGAACTGTGTTGTTCACTACTGTATTTCCAACACCTAGAATAATGCCTGGCATTTAATAAGTACTCAATAAATATTTGAATGGTACTCAAATATTTGAGTAAATTATTGTTCTACTAACATTGTATTCAATGGGTTTTCCCAGTAGACTGAGGTCTTAAGAATTAGTGCACATATGTCATTCATCTCTCCATCCCCAGCCCCTTGGCACAAGAAAAAGAAAAGGGAATTGCATTGGACATAAAAAGGAGAAAGGGGGGACTTCCCTGGCGGTCCAGTGGTTAAGACTCTGTGCTTCCATTGAAGGGGGCAGGGTTTGATCCCTAGTCGGGGAGCTAAGATCCTGTATGCCACTTGGTGTGGCCAAAAAAACAAACCAAACCAAAAAACCCAAAAAAAACAAAAAGGAGGAGGTGGATTCAGGGGGCATTTGTTTGGTGATGGGATTTTGTGATAGACTGGATTAAGAGGATGAGAGAAGGGTGACATGAGGTTTCTTCCCTGGGAAAACACATTAATGGTGGGGTGACACCACCATTAATAGAGAACACAGGAGAGGCAGGTTTCTGGAAAGTTCAATCTTAGGATAAGTTTGAATTGCCTGTGGGACATATAGGTGCTAATCTTTGTATTTAAAGTAGTTGGAAAGATGAGTCTGAAGCTTGGAAGAGAATGGGACTGATAATTCCCACCCCCACCCACCATGGTCTCAGTCCTCTATCCACCTAACCCAGTGGTCCACCCCATTAGCTAGTCTGTTTCACATGAGCATTTTGTTGTTGTTACTGCAGAAAAAGCTATAATCAAAACCCAGTGCTAGGGCTTCCCTGGTGGCACAGTGGTTGAAAGTCCGCCTGCCGATGCAGGAGACACGGGTTCGTGCCCCGGTCCGGGAAGATCCCACATGCCGCGGAGTGGCTAGGCCCGTGAGCCATGGCCGCTGAACTTGCGCGTCCGGAGCCTGTGCTCCGCAACGGGAGAGGCCACAACAGGGAGAGGCCCAAGTGCCGCTAAAAAAAAAAAAAAAAAAACAAAAACAAAAAAAAAAAAACTCAGTGCTATTTCATAATATGAACACTCAAAGTAGGAATAAAAGGAAATTTATTCAATATGGAAAAGAGTAGTTTACAAAGCCACAGCAAACATCTGGCTCAGTGTTAAAGACTGAAAGATTTACTCCTGAAATCAGGAAGAAGGCCAGGAAGCAGGCCTTCACCACAGTTATTCAACAGTGTACTGGAAGTTCTACCCAGAGTCTTGAGGAAAGAAAGAAAAGACATCCATGTGTGAATGGAAAAATTAAAACTGTGTTTATTCACAGATCACATCATCTTATAAAACTTCATCTTATAAAACTTCCTATAACAACAAAAAATTATTTGAGCTAGTCAACTAATTTAGCAGTTATAGGACAAAATATCAATTCACAAAAATCTGTCATATATATACACTAGCAATAAATAATCTGAAAAAGAATTTATGAAAACAATTCCACTTTAGGACTTACCTGGTGGCACAGTGGTTAAGAATCTGCCTGCCAATAAAGGGGACACAGG
Source organism: Tursiops truncatus (assembly GCF_011762595.2). NCBI lineage: Eukaryota > Metazoa > Chordata > Mammalia > Artiodactyla > Delphinidae > Tursiops > Tursiops truncatus. The sequence goes on from NC_047034.1 coordinate 147,253,859, forward strand.
TTCGAGCCCTGGTCAGGGAAGATCCCACATGCCACGGAGCAACTAAGCCTGTGCACCGCAACTACTGACCCTGCGCTCTAGAGCCCGCGAGCCACAACTACTGAAGCCCACGTGCCTAGAGCCTGTGCTCCGCAACAAGAGAAGCGACCGCAGTGAGAAGCCCGTGTACTGCAGGGAAGAGTAGCGCCTGCTCGCTGCAACTAGAGAAAGCCCGCGCGCAGCAACGAAGACCCAACACAGCTAAAAATAAATTAATTAAAAAAAAACAGAAAAAACAAAAAATTCCATTTAAAATAATGTCAACATTAATATTTAGGAATATATTTAATCAAGTTATTAGACTTATTTTATGTATGTAAAGTTGTCTGTACGTTTGAAATTACTAGAAAGTAAATTACTTTTCAAAACACCATGCCAGAAAAGCAGAGAAAACATCAAACTTCCACATAAAGGCAAAGCCTTACCCAGATCCAATTCACCCAAAGTCTATATGTAATTTAGAGGCACTGTGGGAAGTTATATTAGGAGCCACTTTCTTCCGCGTTGTGGATGACCTCAATATGATAGAAAGAGTGGGATTTTTTTTTTTTTTTTTGCAGTACACGGGCCTCTCACTCTTGTGGCCTCTCCCATTGCGGAGCACAGGCTCCGGACGCGCAGGCTCAGCGGCCATGGCTCACACGCCCAGCCGCTCCGCGGCATGTGGGATCTTCCCAGACCAGGGCACGAACTCGTGTCCCCTGCATCGGCAGGCGGACTCCCAGCCACTGCGCCACCAGGGAAGCCCAACAGTGGGATTTTTGAATTCCAATTTTCCACAGCATTCCACCAAAAAACTGTCATAGTCTTGGCAAATCTCCCCCACAGCTACCAAGGCCTTCAGGTACTCACTGGTCTGGTAAGGGTGGATGTAGTGCAGGAAACAGCCGGTCCTGGGGTCCCCCATTCGAGGCAGTGGAATCTATAGCTACCTGGGGTGTTCAACAACCTCGACATCTTGCAGACGTAGGTGGCATATTGCTCACATGGAGGCGCTGTAAATGAGCTGAGTATTTTTCTGGGTTGTAGCCGCCACCGTGGTCTGCATCTGCAGATCATGAGACACTGTGGTCCGTACTTTGTCTTCTTTTAGCAGAGATGTAACCAAACACAAATTGCTGCGCCCAACGCACAGTGAAGCCAAACAATTCCAAAACGTTGGAGTTTGGAGCAGAGAAAGGTTTCTTGCAGGGCCATGCAAGATGGAAGGCTCATGCCCCAAAACCCTGAACTCGAGCCTTTTTTTTTTAATGTACTTGAAAGGTAAACTAATAAATGCATCTGAATCTGTTGGGGCAATATTCAAGATGGACTCTGGAGTTCTTGAAATCAGAGCAAGACAGTTCTCTGTGTCCCACACCATGCCCTCCAAGTCTCTACTCTTGCTTTAGCAGAAGTCAAACAGGGGCTCTATGATGCTGTGTGATCCTGGAGAGATCCTCTCTTCTGCTGTCCTCCTAGCCAGGCCATCACTCCATGTGCTTTGAGACCATTAACATTAATTGTCTTATGGCTTTGTCCTTATTTTCATTAGTCACCTTAAAAAAATCATCTCCCAGATTATACCTATCACCCATGCTCTAATCCTGACCTAGGTATTATATTATCGTTTTTAAACCCATCTCCCACCATTCTTCATTTTCTAAAAATCTTCTGTGTCCTGTGTTCATCAGAAAAATCCTGTATATCTTCACCCTCTTCTCTGAATGTTTCCTTTTACCATAAATCTGCTTCTTTCGGGATTTTCTCTCTTTTCTTGTCAGCCTTCTCAAGTGGAGGATGACTATGCTGTTCTCTAGATGGGAGACAGGTGTGCTCCATGGTCTTCATTGCCAATTTCAGACCATTCTTACTCTATCCTCCCTAAAAACCAAACTTTGAAGCTAAGACTACAATAGTCACTGCTCCTCTTTATTGAACTTACCTGTAAATTCTAGTTCTCACCAATTTGTGCCTGGAAGATTTTGTGTCCTGACTCACTGTCTCTCCCTCTAATAATACCCTTGGCATTTTTTTTTTGTGCCTACACATGAGCATCTTTACCTCCCTCAACCGTAAGCTTTCACCAGCTCCTCACCCTGTAAGTCCTTAAACCTGGGATTGGTCCAACCTCTTGTGCCTGACACCTGGGTTACAGAATGCTGCTGGTTAAAGGCACGTATATCTGCAGACTACTGCCACTAGAAATTAAGAACAATAATTGGCATTAGGCCCTGGAGGATCTTTACAATGAAAGACTTACTTGGGGAGTTCCCTGGTGGCCTAGTGTTTAGGATTCTGGGCTTTCACTGCATGGTCTGGGTTCAAACTCCAATTGGGGAACTGCCTGCGCAGCGTGGCCAAAAAAAAACTTACTTGAAGCATAAACTCTACTGGAGAAGAGAAGATATTTAGACTGTAATAAATGCTATGAAGGAAATAATGTGCTGTCTTAGGGCAAACTTGAGTTAAGATGCTCTTAGATTGCTTCTCTGGGGTGACAAGATACCTGGGGTAAACTGAGACCTGAAAGAAAAAAGGAACATTTTGAAGAGCTGATGATTCCAGTCTGAAGGAACATCAAGTGTGAAAAGCCCTGAGAAGGGTGTGCACTTCTGGAATGGTGGAGTAAGGATCTTTGAAAAACCACTCCTCCAATAAAGCAACGAGAACACTGGCAAAAATCGTCAAAATCAACTTTTCCAGAACTCTGAAATTAACTAAAGACTTACAACAATCCAAGGAGCATTTATTCAAGAACAACAGCTAAAACTTTGTTCAGTGATCTTTATTGCTTTTTAATTTGCCCTAATCCCCTCCCCTTCTCCTAGCTCCACATTAGCTTTGAAAACCAGTAGTAGCCTTCTGGCTAAGGTACTTGTGAAAAGCGGCAGCCTAACAGCAGGTGGAGGGGGCAGATGGGTCTGGAGCTCCCCAAAAACCCCATCCCCAAAGAACTATCACTATTTGACCTGTCTGGCAGCTGGCTGAAAAGCTCCATTCTTAGGGCTTGTCTTTATTTGATCTCACTCAAATCTCACTCTGTGAACAGCCCTACCCCTGGTGTTTATAAGAAAAAAAAGTCAGGGGCAACACAACTGCCTGAGGCAGGGTTATGAGTTGGGGCTGACAAGAGGCTGATAAAAAATAATAATAAAAAAATATTTTTAAAAAAGGAGAAATAGGAGAATATGGGAGTTTTTAAAATTCCCACATTTTCCTGGGAATCTAGAAAATCTAGACGGTCATGTGTGTATGCAGGACTGAGTACATGCCCAGTAAAGACCTGCAAACCTGCAAAGGCCCTAATATCGGTGATATATGGCTGACCTTGAAGCTCTGCACAAGCAGGAAGTGAAGGCTGTACAGCACGAGCAAGTGGAATTTATCTTAGGTTTTCAAGGTTGGTTTAACATCTGAAAATCAATCAACGTAATATACCTTATTAATAATAAAGGGGAAAAAACACATGATCACCTCAAAACACAGAAAAAGCATTTGACAAAATCCAATATCCCTTCATGTTAAAAACACTCAACAAATTAGAGTGTTTAGAACAAATTAGAACTTCTTCACCTGATAAAGGAGCCACAGCTAACATCATAATTAATGATCAGGAACAAGACAAGGATATCCACTCTCACCACTTTTTTTTTCTTCGTCTTTATTGTTTTGGCTGTGTCAGGTCTTCCTTGCGGTGCGCGGGCTTCTCTCTAGTTGCAGTAGGTGGGCTTCTCTCTAGTTGTGGCATGCAGGTTTTCTCTCTCTAGTTGTGGTGCGCGGGCTCCAGGGTGCATGGGCTCTGTAGTTTGCGGCACGTGGGCTCTCTCGTTGAGGTGCGTGAGTTCAGTAGTTGTGGTGTGCGGGCTTAGTCGCCCAACCAGGGATCGAACTGGCATCCCCTGCACTGGAAGGTGGATTCTTTACCATTGGAGCACCAGGGAAGTCCCTCTCACCGCTTCTATTCAAAATTACATTGGGTGTTTTATCCAGGGAAATTAGGCAAGAAAAAGAGATAAAAGGCATCTTAATTAAAAAGGAAGAAGTCAAACTTTCTCTATTTACAGATGACATGATCCTATATAGAAAGAATCTCAAAAGAATCTACAAAAAAACTATTACGGTTAATAAATGAATTTAGCAAAGTTGCAAGGTACAATATCAACACACAATGGGGGCGGGGGGAGAGGAGATAAATTAGGAGTTTGGGATTAACATATACACACTACTGTACATAAGATAGATAAACAACAAGGACCTACTGTATAGCACAGGGAACTATATTCAATATCTTATAATAATCTATAATGGAAAAGAATCTGAAAAAAATATATACATATATATAACTGAATCACTGCTGTACACCTGAAACTAATACATTGTAAATTAACTGTACTTCAATTTTTAAAAAGAGGTTAAAAAAAAGATCAACACACAAAAATCAGTTGTGTTTCTATACACCAGCAATGAACAATCTGAAAAGGAACTTAAAAATAATTCCTTCTGCAATAGCATCCAAAAGAATAAAATACCTAGGAAATAAATTTAACCAAGGAGGTGAAAGAGCTGTACACTATAAAATATTGTTGAAAGAAATTAAAGACCTAAATAAATGGAAAGACATCTTGCATTCATGGATTGGAAGACAATATTAGGATGGCAATACCACCCAGAGTGAATGTAATCCCTATCAAAATTCCATCAGCCTTTTTTGCAGAAATGGAAAAGCTGATCCTTAAATTCACATGGAATTGCCAGTGTTCCTGAATAGCCAAAACAATATTGAAAAAGAACCAACTTGGAGGACTCACACTTTCTGATTTCAAAACTTATGGGAGTTCCCTGGTGGCCTAGTGGTTGGGATTTCGGGCTTTCACAACCACGGCCCAGGTTCAATCCCTGGTCAGGGAACTGAGATCCCACAAGCCTCGCAGCACAGCTGAAAAAAAAAAAGAAAACCTTATTACAAACTACAGTAACCAACAGTGAAGTATTGGCATAAGGATAGACATATAGACCGAGGGAATAGCATTTAAAGTCTCAGAAATCAGCCCACTCATATATGTTCATTTTCTTTTTTAAAAATTTATTTTCATTATTTCTTCCAGTTTATTGAGATATAATTGATATATAGCACTGTATAAGCTTCAGTTGTACAGCATGATGATTTGATTTATATACTTATGAAGTGATTATCGCAATAAGTTTAATGAACATCATCTCATATAGATATAAGATAAATAGAAAAAATTTTTTTTCCTGTGAGAACTCTTAGGATCGACTCCCTTAACAACTTTCATGTATAACATACGGCAGTATTAACTATATTTATCATGTTGTACATCACATCCCTAGCACTTATTTATCTTATAAATGGAAGTTTTTACCTTTCGACTGCCTTCATTCAATCCCCTCCTGCCTCTGCCATCAACTGACTTTCAACAAGGTTGCCAAGACAATTCAATGGGGGAAAGAATAGTCTTTACAATAAGTGATGCTGGAAAAACTGGATCTCCACATGCAAAAGAGTAAATTTGGACCCCTACCTCATAGCAGCTACAAAAATTAACTCAAAATGGATCAATGACCTAAATATAAGAACATAAAACTCTTAGAAGAAAACATTAGAGTAAATCTTCACAGCATTGGATTTGGCATGAGATTCTTAGATATGACACCAAAAGCACAAGCAACAACAAAAATGTAAGTTAGACTTCATTGAACTTAAAAGCTGTGGTGCTTCAAAGGATACCATCAAGAAAGTGAAAAGACAACTCACAGTATGAGGGAAAATATTTGCAAATTATACATTTGATAAGGGTCCAGTATCTAGAATATATAAAGAGCTCTTACAAGTCAACAATAAAGACAATCCAACTTAAAAAATGGGCAAAGGACTTGCATATACACAAGAGAATTGAAAACATATGCTCAGACAAAAACTTGTACATGAGTATTCATAGCACAAATGGTCTGTTCATAATGCCAAAAAGTGGAAACAACCCCCAAATTCATCAAGTGAAGGATAAACAAAAAGTATAGCCATGCAATTGGAATATTATTGGGCCATAAAAAGGAGTGAATTGATACATGCTACAACATGATTCTTTAAAACATATGCTAAGTGAAGAAGCCAGACACAAAAGACCACATATTATATGATTCCATTTATATGAAATGTCCAGAATAGGCAAATCCATAATGAAGGAAAAATAGATTGGTTGTTTCCTGGGGCTGCGGGGAGAGATGAATGGGGGTGTGTATGTGGCTGCTTGAGGGTAATTTTTTTTTTTTTTTTTAATTGAGGTATAGTTGACGTGCAACAGGATTTCTTTTTGGGTCATAAAAATGTTCTGGAATTAGGGATGATGGTTGCCCAATTAAATGAGTATACTAAAACCCACTAAATTGTACACTTTAAAAGAGTGAATTTCATACTGTGAATTACACTTCAATAAATGTAAAAATTACATTTTCATTATTTTAATTAATTAATTAATTTATTTATTTTTGTGGTACGCGGGCCTCTCACTGTTGTGGCCTCTCCCGCTGCGGAGCACAGGCTCCGGACCCGCAGGCCCAGCGGCCATGGCCCACGGGCCCAGCCATTCCACTGCACATGGGATCTTCCCCGACCGGGGCACGAACCTGTGTCCCCTGCATCGGCAGGCGGACTCTCAACCACTGCGCCACCAGAGAAGCCCACATTTTCATTATTTTTTAAAAAGCCCTGGCATATTCAAGAAATAAAGGCCAGTGTGGTTGGAGAACAGTGAGTGCCTAGAGAACCGTTCATTCATTCATTCAAAATATTTTGTGTGCTTGTCATATGTTCAGGATACTGTGGATACAGTATTAAAACAAAAATCTTTGTTCTTATGTGCTTAAATAGCTAGTAATTATATAGCACTTATTAAGTGTGAGACATTGTACCTATTGCTTGGTGTGTGAACTCAGTTTTCTTTTCTTTTTTTTTGGGCCACACCTCACAGCTTGCAGGATCTTAATTCCCCAACCAGGGATCCAACCCAGGCCCCCTGGCAGTGAGAGCGCAGAGTCCTAACCACTGGACCACCAGGGAATTCCAAAACTCAGTTTTCATAGTAATTCTATAGTGTACAAGCATTATTCCCATTTCAGAGAGCACAGAGGTTAAACAACCCACTTAAGGTTCTGCAGTCACAGAGGTCGGATCCCACCCTGCACTATGGCTTGAGAAGCTGGGCTCTAGCTTCCAAACCATTCTGCTCAAATTACATTCTCACTGGACCAATAGAGAGGAGCTGACCAGGTGGGGCCTAATAGGCCATGATAGGGCATTTAGAATTTATTCTTTGTGGTATTAAAGGGTTCCAAGCAGGGGAGAACCTATAAAGATTCTTCTGGCTGCTTGGGGAGAATGGGTCACTGGGAGTTAAGAATTCACAAAGGGGGGCAGTTAGGGAAGGTGGTCAGGTCTGGGATGGTGGCATTGGATCTTTGCAATTTAGTATACTAAAACCCACTAAATTGTACACAAAATTGTGGGTATTGGTGGCCTTGTTTTACAGATGTGGGAGAAGTTAGGTATCTGGAAGCTTTTAAGGCCTTAAGAGTTAGTGCCATTTCTGTCAAACTTCTGATTTAGCTGAATTTCTGAATCCAGGCCCTCTATTTGGTTATTTAATGGCACCTGAAACTCCTGTAATTTTCTCACCATGAGGTAGAGAATGCCCCTACTTTACAATGAAGTAACTGAGGCTGAGAGGGCTAGAACCTGGTCCATCTGACCCCACTCTTCTCTGGAGTTTCTGCAGTAGCCCACATGCCCCATGCCCCACCGTGTCTCCCGGACTGAGGCCTTTCTGAAACACACATTTGGTTGTATGGCTCCCAGGCTACAAACCTTTCAGTGGCACATTACCATTTAGATAATTCATGTTCTGTGACACGGGATCTGGAGTCTTCTAGTTCCCAAACCATACATGCCCTATTGTTTGGTTCCTCAGTCTACCTGGCAAACTTCTCATTTTTCAAGATCAAACGTGTTACCCATCAGATCCTTTCCTGTCTAGCAAGGCAAGTGCTTTCGTGTCAGTGTTGCCACAGAATCTTTTAACATGCCTTGAGCAGACTGTAAATGACAGAGCACCATCTCCTTTCTGCTTACGGCTCCTGTGCCCAGGAGAGGTCCTAGGACCTAGTCAGCATTGAACAAGGCAGAGGTTGGAGTCTTCACCATGTCACTGAAACTGCAGGTGTAGATTTGGTCTCCTGGGTAGAGTACAGAATCAGCACTACCCAGAGTTGCAGTAGGGTCCTAAGTCCCAGAAGGCTCATACACATCCCAGGCACTTCCCACATACCACTCAACAGGCTGATTTTTTTCTCTTTATTGTTAGACACAATGTATAAATACATAAAACAGAAAACAGCAGGGATCCTCTTGGGCCTCAAAAAACAGCAGGGAAGGAAGAGGTCCTGGAAACTTTTTTTCAAGTACAAAACATATTAGTGCCCCGACCAAGGGTATGGAAGGCAGGCCAGGGCCAGCAGAGCTGAACTAAAGGCTCCTTCCCTCTCCCAAGAGCCAGGACAACCCCAGGGAGCTCTCCACCAGCAGCCAGTCCACACAGGCAGAGTGCTGCCCAAGGGAAAACTCTACACCAGACAGCTTTCCCCTCTTGGAGAGAAGGGCAGCACATAAGATAACTAAAAGCTCCCTCTTTCCATCCTTGTTCCCTTCATGGCTACAAGTGAGGAAAAGGAAAGTCGTGTCCCATGCACTCTGACCCCTCCCCAGCTGCCCTGGGCCCAGATGCCCCCATACTTGGCATTTACCAAAGCTTGTCCCAGCTCAGACCTTGACTAGACCCACCAGGTGCCCAGAGTTCGCTGAGGAGGGAAGGGGAGGGGAAAAGGCTGGGTGTGACACCAAACAGATCTTTATTTGCAGTCGTCAATGGGGCCGTTTCTTGCTGCTTATTTGTTTGCTGGCCTGCTCTTCTAGCTGCATGGCCAGGCGCAAGGCCTTGAGGACATCTGGAAGGAAAGGGTGGTGCACCCGGGGTTAGTGGGTCTCTCAGAGGCCTCATTCCCTCTGGCAGAGCTGCCATCACCCGCAGAAGCCCCATTCTCTGGCCGCACCCACCTTGTAGGGCTGAGAAGTGCTTGGTTTGCTGGGCCAGGGCACATTCTGCTTTATTCACAAAGGTCTCCAGGTCGTAGTCTGGCTGCTCAGCCATCTCGGAGAGCTCCAGCCAGCCTGGCCCTTCCTGCAACAACACAGCGCGAACCTTGTCAGGTCAATAATGACCAAACCAATCTAGCAAATCATTCCTAGGGCTCTACCATCTGCAATGCAAATGCCCACTCCTCCAGCCATGCCCCATACCCTGCCTCCTGATCCTCTCCCAGAAATTCTCAGCTTGAATTCATCCTCTTCCCCACCCCAAACTTGTGCGTGTGCCTTATATCAAATGAATGTTATCATCTGTCTTGATGCTCAAGCCAGAAATCTCAGCAAGAACTTCTTTCACCCTGCTTGTCCCCCAATCCTACTAATTCCACCCCCGAAATGGTTCTTAAATCTCATGCCCTAATTCCAATACCATGGCCATGGTCATAGTTGGTCTAGACACCAACATCTCTCTTGAACTCTAACAATCTTCTAACTGCTCTTAACTCCTAAGTGCCTCTACTCATGCTCGCCCCACATCCCAAAACCAGCCTCTATACTGTGGCCATAGTAAGGTACCTAAAGCTCTGATGTGACCATGTCACCACTCTGCTTTGCTCTCTTCAAAGGCATCTACTGCCCTCATAACGAAGTCCAGGCCTTTGGTGTGAACCATTAAGGCCCTTTAGCATCAGGTCCCAGCTGACCTGTCCACAGCCTTGATCTCCTTCCCTCATCTGCTCACACCTTTTGCTCTGGCCAGAGTGAACCTCTCATTCTTCCTGAAAGTACCACGTCCTTTCAAACATTTGTACCCTGAGCGTGCCACGGAGGGAGGACACATGTAGGCATTTATCCTACATGTTCCCTCCTCAGTTCTAAGTGTCCTGAGCTCTCCCCTCTGCTCTGCACTCTGAAAGCCCCATTCTTAGGGCCTCTCCCCCACTTGCTCTTCCACAGCAGGGATCACAGCAGTGGTAGCATCTACCACTTACTAAATGCTGACTACATGCTGGGGATGGCTGAGTGCTTTAAAAACATATCACTTAATCCTCAGATGTAACCATCTTGTCTTGCCCATTTTGGGGATGAAGAATCTGGGGGCCCAGTGAAACTCAATGACTTTCACAAGGAAATCAGCTTATAAATAGAAGAGTCACGATTGATCAAGTCTTATTTCGGGCCTGTTATCCTTACTTCAGGTTTTTGGCCCTTGATCTCAGCACAGGAGCTGGCATATAGAAAGTACTCACCAAACATTCACTGAACAAACAAGACAAGGTTACCCTCCAAACCCTCAGTCAGGAGCATGGGGTAGAGACACCAGCTCCAGCCAGAATGATGGAGGAAAGCCTATGTGTGCCAGGCTGGGGAAGGAGGTGCGGTAATCAGCTGCTCTAGAAGAGCAGCTGAAAAAATAAATGGAGAATTAAGAAATGCTGGTGTAGACGGCTGCCTCTTGCCACCCCAGCCAGAAGACCCGGGGAGGGGCAAAGCCCAGGTCACAGTCAAGGAATGGCGCTGAGCCCATGCTAGGATGGATATCCAGTCTCTCCCAGCCCAGGGCTAGCCCTCCACCTGTATAATCTCTTTGAGCTCTTCCATGGCCCTCTCCTCCAGCTCCCTGATCTGAGTCATGGCTTCATTGAAGCTGGACATCTGGGAAGACAGTTCCTCCTCTTCCTTGGAGAACTAAGGGGGCAAAAGCAGAGACACAACAGTGTGGCCCAGTCCCCATCTCAGGAGGCCACGTTTCTGTCTTGCCTGGCCCACCCTGCCCCTTACATTGCCTGTGCTCAGGGCCCCGTCAGAGCTGGCTTCCATCTCTTCTGTTTCCATCTGAGTTGGCTGCTCCCCACTGGGCCCACTGTGGGGGCTCAGCTCCTTGACCCTGAGAAAAGAAGAAGGTCTCAGATCCCACAGCAGCCTCCTTGGCACTCACGAGTGTGCAGCACCACTCAGATTGCGAGACTTCGAGGAGATGGACTAGCAGCTTTGCTTTGGCCTAGGAGAAGTCCCTCACTCACACTGCTCCCCACCAAAGCCTGAGGGGATCGGAAAAAACCTTGTAGCATCATATATGAACTCCCAGGCCTCAGATTCAGCGAGTCACAGAAGAGGAGACAATGGGCACTGAGTCGCCAGAGCTTCCTCCCCGCTCTCATTGCTGTCATTCCCTCCCCCATCCTGCACCCCCTCCCCATCCCACCTGGTGTAGGTACTAGTACCTGTCTGCATATCTTAGTGTATTTAAAGTATATTCACAGGAGCTTATGCCTGGTGAGATCATGGCGATCTGCAAAAGAGGGAATGGGCACTTAAACGTCAAGGATCACAGGGTAAGGGTGCTCTTGGAGAGGCTGCCAGTAGGGGTTCTTTAGGCTGCTGATACCCACGTGGAATTGGGGGCAGAACCCATTAAGCAACCACTCTGTGCCAGGCAACTTGCCCCATGAGCCCTGCAAACGAAGGTGCCTTAAAAATTGGTCCCTGGGGACTTCCCTGGTGGCGCAGTGGTTAAGAATCCGCCTGCCAATGCAGGGGACATGGGTTTGAGCCCTGGTCCGGGAAGATCCCACATGCTGCGGAGCAACTAAGCCCGTGCACCCCAACTACTGAGCCTGCGCTCTAGAGCCTGCGAGCCACAACTACTGAAGCCCGCATGCCTAGAGCCCGTGCTCTGCAACAAGAGAAGCCACTGCAATGAGAAGTCCGCGCACCACAACGAAGAGTAGCCCCCGCTCACTGCAACTAGAGAAAGCCTGTGCACAGCAACAAAGACCCAACGCGGCCACACACACACACAGAAAAATCACTCACAGTTGTGGCCCTCTATTTCCTAGGCTGGGAGCCAATGACCCCTGAGGGAAGCCACAGAAGAGACGAGGACTGCCTCTCCTGCTTCCCCAAAGGTCCTCCTTCTGAATTCTCCAGCCCCCTTTTCATCAGGTAAGGGAGGAATGACCTTCCCCAAAACAAGAGCTGCACGGACATACAATAAAGGGAGAAGACCCTTTCCTCCCCTCTTGGGTAGGCAAAGAGGAGCCTGGTGTCCAAAAGCAGGGGGTGAAGCCCAGTCAAGTTAGAGCCTAGAAACCCAGGTGGCCAAGAGCACCAAGCCTCTTGCCCAGGGACAGAAGTGCACCACCTCCAAAGGGACCCTACTCACCATGCAGGTCCTTGAGTTCTCCCCGATAAAGGAGTCCCTTAGCACCTGTGTCAGCTTGCTCTCGCGGAACGGGGTGTGAGCTTTGTTCTGTCCCAGGGCCCTGATGCACTCCTGGGGCACAGCAGGGGAAGCTGAGGTCCCCTCCCTCCTCTTGAGATGCCCACTCTCTCCCTCCCTCCCCCAGCAGCCCTCCAGGCCAACTCCCTCCCCTCCAGCTGGGCTCCACTACCTTCAGAGCCAGGAGACTCTTGTTGATTTCTGCGCCCTCCATGCGGGTCTGCCGGTCAGCACTGGAAGTGTCTGCACCTCGCTCGTTCCCTGCCAGATCCACCAAAGAGAACTTGCCATGCACTCTCCCTTTGGCTCGAAGAAGAATCTGGAAACAGGCGTGGGAGCGGGAAGAGCTGGAGTTGGCAAATGTCTGCCCAGAGGTCCTGTGGCAAAGGAGGACAAAGAAGGACTATGAGCTCCCAGGGTCACCAGCCACCATGGCACCCCAGGTTCCAAAGCAGTCAGTTCTCCGGTAGCAGAGGGACACAGGTCAGGACTCTAAGATGTCTTGTGTCATCCTGTCCCACTTCTGTCCTGCCCTCCCTCCAGCTCTGGACCTAGTGGCTTACCCTTGCAGTCAAAGTACTGGATTCTGTGTGAGGGCCTTGGCCAGACCCCAGGGCCCATAGGACATGGGGAAGCATGAGTTGCCTCTGCTGAAGGGCACACAGGGAAGGAGGGGCTGTCATGAACCACTTGCTGCAACTCAAGGGCCCTGGGGTGGGCAGCCCTCTCCCTGGGCCTCCATAAGCTGCCCAGCATCCAGTGCACCACGCCTAGGGCCCTAGTAGTGCACTTCCCTACCTCTATACAGGAAGGGAGCTGTGGCCCCATCACTTCCAGCCTAGAGCACATCCAGAGCTCCTGTCTCCCACCACAGAGGGAGGGAACAGCAAGGAGAAACCCAGAGAAGCCAGGAAGCATGCCTTTGGGTAAAAGCCGGGGAATAAAGCCTGCCTTGGTCAGATTCAAGATACTTTAACTCGACCCTGATAAGTCTCGTCCTGGGTCATCGGCCCCATTGAGACCACTTAAGGCAGAGGCCTTCAGAGCCCGCACCAAGTCAGGGAAAGCGGCGCTCCGTGGAAACAGCAAAGGACTCAGCGCTAGTCTGTTACCTGACCTGGCATTAGAAGGTGGCCCCTTCCCCTGGCCGGGACTCTGACCTGCAGGCACTGCCTATGTCGATCATCTTGATGACGTCATCAGCACAGCTCACCACGTGCTCCTGCAGCCCCACCACCTGCACCTGCTGCTTGCCATCCTCTAGCACGCGCAGCTTGGCCTTCTTGTTGAGCAGGTCGAACAGCTGTGTCAGGCAGGGGAACAAGGCCAAGGCCATCAGGCGCCGGGCACCCCACTGACTCCTCCCTCCTTCAGGGCCGGTCCCAGCTTAGACAAGGGCTGGCAGCAGGAAAGGCAGGAGAGGCTGAGCTGGGTTATGCCAGACAAGCAGCGGACAGTCTACTTGGGAGCTGAACCAGACTGCCTCAGTTTGATGCGACCCTGCTACTTTACTAGCTATGTGAACCTGGACAAGTACTTAACCACCTAGCCTCGTTTCTCATCTGTACAATAGTGACAGTGACAGTAATACTTCCTAGTAGGATTGTGGTGATGAGCTGAGACAAGTAAAGTGCTTAGAATAGTGCTTAGCACCTAGTAACATCTTAATAAGCAACCCTAGCTATTATTATTATCTAGACCCCACTTGGGGAAGATGACTCTGCAAAAGCATAGAGGTAGAAAGATACATAGACATCTATAGAGAGAACACGAGCGTGAGAATGGGCAAGAGAGTTATGAGGGAGGTGTGTGGAGGGAGGACAGGGCACACACAGGCAAACCTCCCATCTGAGAGGTGGCCCTGAGGCATATTCCTGCCATACTTGTTGAGCGTGGGTACCATTCCACCATTGGATGAAAGCTCCCACACGTTTGGGCGAAGTGGCCCAGAGGCTTGACAACCCACAGGTTGTTTGGCTTCTACAATTTCTAGCCAACCTCAAGGTTTCTGAAACTTCAGGGGCCCCAACAGCATAAACAAAGGGCTCCCTGCCAGCTACCTTCCCATTATAGATCTCGAAGAATGTCACATAGACTTCCAGGCCCAGGTTCCGGTATCGGGGCTGATTCTTCAGGAGGAAGACGTCCCGGGCTGTGGGGAGAGAGGCTGGATTAAGTAAGCAACCTGCCCTTCTGTGCCCAACCCCACTGTGGCAGAACACACTACTTACAGGCCATCGCATAGATCCCTTTCGATGCGTTCTGGGCTTTCCCACAGAGGTCTCCACCCATCGTCTGCAAAGGGAGGGGGCAGAAGACCGTGGTAAAGGGCCCTTGGCCTAGGCCAGGGCACTACTGGCTCCATCACCACAGTGGGCCACACCAAAGCTGGGAGGGGAGGCTGGACCTACTAAGGCCCCTCCTTGAACCTGGCACAGCAAAGGCATCTGGAGATGGGGCATCTGCACTGAGGGGATTTTCTGCAACAAACTCATTGTCCTCCTTTTCAGAGACCCAGAATTCCACTGTGGGTAGGCTTGCTCTCTGCCAGGCCTGAATACTCACATGAGTCTTACCACTTCCTGTCTGGCCGTATGCAAAACAGGTTGCTTTTCCCCCTTCAAAGATTGTCTGTACGAGTGGCCTTGCTGTGAACCTAGGAGAAAGGATGGGGAAGAGTGTACGTCTCTCCTCAAATGTGCTCCCTGGAACATGGAGCACAAAGCAGGACTCCTGGAGGCCTCCTTCCAAGCGTGAGCACACCTCTCACACAAAGTGGTCCCACCTGACCCCATCCCCACTTATAAATTTGAAATTCTCCTAGCCACCTGCGGAGAGCTGGACCGACCTGCCAGGAGCAGGCTGATGGTCCACACTCTAACTGAGCACCTCCTCTACCCTGGAGACACAAGGTGAAAGCTTGAGCTTAGCATTCGACTTCCAGAATAAGATATGCTACAAAGATCAAAGAAACCATCTAAAGTAGGAACCTAAATTATTTTAGGCTTTGTGGGCCTAAAATAGGTCTCTTCCATATATATACATACATACATACATAAATATACATATATATTTAATGATTCTTTAAAAACACAAAATCCATTCTTAATTTGAGAGCCATATAAGAAGGGATTGCAAGCCAAATTGGTCCATGGACTATAGTTTATCAACCTCTGGTCTAGAGCAGTGCTGTCCGATAGTAGCCACTGCCACACATGGCTATTGAGCACTGGAAATGTGGCTAGTGTAACTGAAGAACTGAATTTTTTTTGGCCACACCACATGGCTTGCGGGATCTTAGTTCCCCAACCAGGGATCGAACCCAAGCCCCCTGCAGTGGAAGCACAGATTCTTAACCAGTGGAGTGCCAGGGAAGTCCCTGAAGAACTGAATTTTTAACTTTATTTAAACAGTCGCATGAGGCTAGTGGGTGCTGTATTGGACAGAGTAGTTCCAGAGTTTGCTGAGTCTGCTAAGCCCAGTGGGAAATGGGTGGCTGCACAGGACATAGGAAGAACCCCTAGGGCTTGCCCAGCCCAGCTTCAAAGAGTGCAATGGGTAATACCTCACTTCTGTCCACTCAGAAGCGCGGGCCACTAAAGCTGAAAAACGGGATGGGACAGCCCCAACAGGGCCTTCCAGGTGCTGGGAGCCAGAGCCAGCTCTGTGTCATGGCCCATCCAAAGAAAACACAAGAGGAAGCCAGGAAGGGCTTCAGGGTCAGCATGTCTGTGAGCGTGAGTGTTACCACAATGCCCCTCATTGGAAAGAGTAAAGTGTCAGGGGGAAGGAGGAGAAACAAAGAGGCAAGGGACTAACCTGTAGACGACTTCATTTGAAGCTGTTTCATCAAATGCGAAGTCAAAGCAGAATGCTTGGTTCTCCAGGTACTTTGTTAAATCCACTTTTAACTTGGGCTCATGTACCAAGAGGACACTCTTGCTAGGAACGGAAATCACATCAATTTCTTTCTTGGCCAATTCTGCAGAAGGACAGTATTTCAGGGGATGCTCCCTGGACACGGGGGAACCCACAGTCAGTCCAAAGCCTCATTCTGACTGAATAGGGCTTACCTTGTTTATTCAGCGGTCGTTTCCTAACACAAACACATATCCTGTGCTCTTCAATCTTCGAAGATGAGAAAAGACAACCAAGAGCAAAAGGTCAGAGCAATATTGAAAGAAAGCTTGTCCACAACCCGTCCAGTTCTAATCCCAAGTTTGGTTCAGGCAAGGGCCAAGATCTAACACTGGAACCCACTATGCCCATAGTTACTCTGGAGCGTAAGAAGGTAGCTCTGAATTTTCTTCCCAGTTTCCTCACTCTGCTGCCTATAGGAGGGTTCAGCACACTTTCATGATTAGTAGTAAGAATCTAGCCAACCTACTGAAGCAGGGAGGATGGGGGTGTGGGAGTTGATAAAGATCAGACCCTCCCATCTAGGCCTCACTAGCTCCAGCCCACCAAAGGGTATTAAAAAACCCCTTGAGGGTGAGTGAAGATTCCTGCACGCTCTCATTGCCTTAAGAGATGATTCTGTCTCTCACTTGTACGCCTACTCGGGAAAAGAATCTGAAAAGGAATCGTGTGTGTGTGTGTGTGTGTGTGTGTGTGTGTGTGTGTGTGTGTGTGTGTGTTTACATATATATGTAGAGAGAGAGAGACTCAATCACTGTGCTGTACACCTGAAACCAACACAATGTTGATATCAACTATGTTTAAAAAAAAAAATTGTACACCTACTCAGGAAGGAGAGGTAGAAACCCTTTGGGATTACTTACAGGATCAGTCACAGTAAGTGGATGACATTCCAAAGTAGCCCGAAATTCTTTAATCATCCGGGAAAATTCCCAGTTTGGAAAGCTGTTGTCATACTCCTGTTTGGGATAGGAGTGAAGAAAGACTGACTGCCAAGATGTTAAGTGCTCTCAGGCCTCAGTGCTAGGAACAGCAACAACAGCTCTTTATATGCACACAGCCCTGCAGGGCTGACAAGCCCCCACACGATCTCACTGCCCCCAACTCTGGCTCTGGGCAGAGAACCCAGGAACAAAGTCTTGGGAACAAAGATTGGCAGGGGGCCTAGGCATGCACCAACCACTCTAGGAACTGGGGCAAGAGCCACTGTCCCACATCTTAGGAGACCATGAGGCTGGGATTCCCCTGTGCCATTAACCCAACTAAAGGGAAATAATCCAAACTGGAACTCCACTGTGGCACCCCTGCATACACGCAACTAGGAAGTCGGGGGAGGCAGGCAATTGTGCCCAGCAGCCCACTGGACACTGAACTGTGTGATGGGCGTGCCCATTGGACAATCAGCAGCAAACATTCCTCATCTGAGGGCCTTCAGAAGAATATCTGAATTATTTGTTCTCTGAATCCTGATGAGAAACTAGTTAAACTTCTTGGATATCAGAACTGGAGCCTCAGAAATGCTGGGGCCAAACTGTTATCTCTGTTGCAGACAAGGTTTCAGTTAAGGATGCCTGTCCAAAAACCTTTGCCCTTGCTTCCCAAGAAAGGTACCTGAGCTCGTTTTATTCTCATTTCAGAGTTCTGGGCTCTTTTCTCTTCTCGCTTGTTCTTCATTTTTTCCATTTCCTTCACAATACAAGATTTCCTCCGAACTAGGGGGAGAAAAAAAAAGGAAGCCCTTTCTTTTACCTGTCTAGGCCAGCCTGTTCTTCTCTGGCTGTTGTGTTGAGTCCTGGGCCTTTCCCAGGACTAGGCCTTCTCTAGACCCTTGCTCTTATGTCACCATATGCATGGAGAGGAAGCAACAGCTATGACTCTTGGGATGGCCAAGCCTACAAGAGACTTGCTAATGTGGGCACTCCAGGTCTAACCCAAGCTCTCTCTATGCCTCTGTGGCATCTTCTCAAAAACCAGAAGAGGTGAGATCATCCCTGCTTGGTCTTGGTGGGCACTCTGGGCTGTTCTTCGGGTGTTGGCCAAGACTTTAGCTGTGATAGCACCTCAACTACATCAGAGGGCTCCTGCCACCTGGCAGTGACAGGGTCACCTCTTGTGAAAGATTGATTCCGTGGCCACAGGGAAACATGACCCCATGTGACAAACATGGTTTGAATTCAGGTGCCAAGGCAAGCCAGGTGTGGGACAGGCCGTAACTACCTATCCTGCACTAGGAGCAGGGCAGCAGACAGCTCAGCGTGTCTACCTGAGTTCACAGGGTTTGCAGAAGAGCTGCCTTGGACGGAGGAATGGACTTGCTCTTCCACCTCCTCGCTGACCATCGTCAATGGTATCTCAGCCACTGCAGGGCAGGAGGGCCTAGGGGGGCCGGCTGTGGGGAACAAGAGTCATTGGAGAAGCAGGCAGGCATACGGCAGCCATGCTCATCTGAGCCCTAGCAGGTCATAGGCCAGGAGGAAGGCTACCGACTGCCAGCTCAGCAAGGGCTCAGGCTCCTACCGTGTGAGCAAAGCTCAGGCTTTTTCCTGCATCTCGGCCCACACCTTGAACCCAAGAAGTCCCTCCACAGGGGCTGGCTCCTGGGGTCAAGAAATCTTAAAGAAGGTGGTCGGGGAAAAAAAAAAAAAAAAAATCTTAAAGAGTGTGTGAGTAGCTCAGTGTGGGCTTCACCATGAAGGGAAAAGCCTTTAAAGGCCTGAACTCTTCAGGCTTGACCAAGCATGGGTTCTCAGGCCAGGCCAGGCCAGGCCTTTCTACTCATTTAGGAGAAATTTCTGACTTCAGAACCCAGGTGGTTAACAGGAGCAAGGACTGAAACCCAGGAATAATGGGAAACTGAGCAACAACCAACCATATATTTTTTTTAATAAATTTATTTATTTTAATTTTATTTATTTTATTTTTGGCTGCGTTGGGTCTTCGTTGCTGCGTGCAGGCTTTTCTCTGGTTGCAGCGAGCAGGGATTACTCTTCTTTGCGGTGTGCGAGCTTCTCATTGCGGTGGCTTCTCTTGTTGTGGAGCACAGGCTCTAGGCGCGCAGGCTTCAGTAGTTGTGGCTCACGGGCTTAGTTGCTCCGTGGCATGTGGGGTCTTCCAGGGCCAGGGATCAAACCCGTGTCCCCTGCGTTGGCAGGTGGATTCTTAACCACTGCACTACCAGGGAAGCCCCAACCAACCATATTGATTCAACCCAGAAAGGTACAACCCATGGTGACTCACTACTTCCCATACCTGGTCGTGACCCTTTTGTTTGCCTTCACTTTATTAGAGCTGAATTTGATACACATTAAATGTAATGATTATAAAAATCACCTACTTTATTTACTAATAACTAGTAAAGTTGACAATTAAAAATGTTTGGGACTACCCTCTACCCTGCTGGTGCAGTGGTTAAGAATCCACCTGCCAATGCAGGCGACATGGGTTCAATCCCTGGTCAGGAAGATCCCACATGTTGCGGAGCAACTAAAGCCCGTGCACCACAACTACTGAGCCTGCGCTCTAGAGCCTGTGAGCCACAACTACTGAAGCCCGCGAGCCACAACTACTGAGCCTGCGAGCCACAACTACTGAAGCCAGCGCTCCTAGAGCCCGTGCTCCAAAACAAGAGAAGCCACCACAGTGAGAAGCTTGCGCACCGCAACGAAGAGTAACCCCCACTTGCTGCAACTAGAGAAAGCCTGCGTGCAGCAACAAAGACCCAGTGCAGCCAAAAATAAATTAAAAAAAAAAGTTTTAAAAACTCCATTTATATAAAGTCAAAAAAAAGAGAAAAAGTTAATTTATGCGATCTGAAGTCAGGACGTAGGTACCCTTGGGGGCTTAGGAACTGGGAGGGGGCCTGAGGGGGACTTTTGGGGGTGCTGGTAATGCTCTGTTTGATCTGGGTGTCAGTTAAATGAGTGTGTTCACTTTGTGAACTATGTAGTCAATGATAGGTTTACTCTTCTGTATATATATTATGTTTAAATAAAGTTTAAAAAGTAAAGTGAGATGATTTCCAGATAAGGGAGCAGTGGGGCAGGAGCAGAACAATACAAAAGCCAGAGAGTGTAGGAATCCTAGGATATTCTAGAACAGGTTCAGGGCGATGTGTGAGGACCACTCCAGGGCCTCAAACAGGGAGAACAGATTCATTACTCACTGGGAACTGAAAACTGCTTGCGGGAATTTGCAGATGCAGGAAGTTCCACCTCCATATCATTCTCCTGAGTGGTGACGCGAACCTCTGGGACAGTGGACATGCGAGTGGAGCGGCCTCGGAGACCTGAAGGACCAAGGGCAGAAGCCGATCAGTGCAGCATGATCAGGAGAGCCAACAGGCATAATAGAAGGGCCGTCGGGGGTAACCCTCCAAGATTCTATACAGGAAAGGAGCCCACCAACTCCCCATTCCTTCCACCCAAGGAAAGGAAAAATTACAAAGGCCAACTACTAGTGACCCCAAAACTAATTTGTTACGTTCTGCAATCTGAGAGCTCCTGAGGGCTCCCACAGAGCATCTGTCTTGAGTAAATGGAGGGACCTACAGACAATCTGAAATCATTTCTGGAGACATAGACCTAATCCCTGAAAAAAAGCATTCTTAACCTTAGCAACAGCACCTACCATTCTACAATCTTCCCATACCGCGAAACATCATGAGGTAAGTATCAGTATTCCCAACTAATGGAAGATGACATTAAGGCACAGAAAAATTAAGCAACTTGCCCAATGCCACTCAACTAGTAAGCGTCAGAACCGGGATGTGAACCCAAGACTGCCAGATTCCAGTCTGGGCTTTTTCCACTGCTCCAAGATATTTTACAGAGCCAGGCCTGGGCCACATCTTTAGAAACCATGGGATCAGCTACATGAATTTTCTGGAATCTTAAAAGAATGCTTAACTGAGAGAAACAATTGAGTTATACTTTAATTCTTGCCAATTTCTACCCATCTATATAGTTTCTCTCCATAAGAAAGAAATAATGCACCTATAAATAAAAGAAGTAGTGAATTTGGAAATAAAACACTTGTGTCATATAAGTAAATATCAACTTGTACTGAATTTGAGTTTCCTAAATTTGGGCTGATCTGATGGCTCTATATAATCCCTATTTTTCATAAAGAGCATGAATTATTATAATTTTCCTATTTCTCAAAAGATCTATAATCTTGTGTTTCATTTCTACTGTTCAATATCATGCACATTCATTAAGGTTTTTTTTCCATTAAAAGGAGCGGTGGCAGTATCCTTTCGTGTCATGCACGTGGAGTGGGATGGCTGCCATCCCCATCTCTCTTGCAGGCCCTTACGGTGGTATAGCCTGCAAGAGAGGGCCAGCAACACACCAGTCATGCCCAGCTGAAGCTCAAAACTGCACCACCTTTCACCTTGGGCCCCCGGGAACCTGAAGCTCCAGGCATGTCGTTTCTGGGCCCAAGGTGGCTGTGTTATGTCAAGGCAGTGATACCCCCTGGACTGGGACAGGCTGTGAGGTATAGCTGGTTCTGGGTTATAAGCTGGATTATTTGGGCAGTTTGTGCCTATAGCCACCATCACAGATGACTGTAGTCAAAGTAGGTTTATGCTGACTCCTTCTGCAGAGAAAGCCCAACCTTCTGTTGGAGTTCGAGGCATTGCTATTATCTGTCCAATCTCACCCCACCCCCAGATCACCACAGCACTGCCAACTCTACTTCTAAATGGCCCTGACCTAGCTTTTCTCACAGCCTGCCCACCACCTCACTCCAAGGCATGTTGTTCCCCCAAGGAGAGAAAACAAGCCCACAATGGCTGATTACTGCTCTGGATTCCACAGGCCAGTCAGCAAATTTCCCAAATGCACCAAGTCCCTGAGAGGTTGGCCTAAGTAAGAGCTGTAGGTTGAACTGTTGAATTCTTTCTCTTCTTTTCTTTTTTTTAAACTGCTTTAGAGGTATGATTGACATATAAACAGCTGTAGATATTTAATGTGTACAATTTGATGGGTTTGGAGGTAGGTATACACCCATGAAACCATTATCACAATCAATGCGATAAACCTACTCATCACCTCCAAAAGTTTCCTCCTGCTCCCTTTGTTTTGTATTTTGTTTTTTCCTTTTGTGGTAAGAACACTTAACATAAGATCTACCCTCACAGTAAATTTCTAAGTGTACAATACAGTATTATTAATCATAGGCCCTATGTTGTACATTAAATCTCCAGAACTTCTTTATCTTGCATAACTGAAACTCTGTACCCTTTGACCAACACCTCTCCATTTCTTCCTCCCTGTAGGTTAGATTCTTCCTCACTGAGGAAGATGCTTGGAAGACAGGGCAGGACTCAGCCCACACAAAAGCCACCTGCTAAACTGGAGCAATGAGTCTACTTCACAGCTTCCTGAGCTCCAAGAACATCATTCCTGGCACAAACCCCAGGACAGTGAACCAGTAGAAATCCATTTACCTTCCTTTGGAGCGGGAATTTTGGAGCTGACTGATCTGCGCTTTTGTTTCTGAAAAACAAAACAAACCACCACAATATATGGCTCTTATCAATTCTCAAGGGCCTATCCTGGGCCCATGTGCTGTGCTAAAGAACTAAGCAGCCCCAGAAAACAAACCAGCAAAGAGCCAACAAGCCAAATGGGGCACTGGCTGCAGTCAGGTGACAGGCACCTACCTGAACCGTTACATTCTCCTGCAGGGGCAGATTGTCCTTTGGGTGTAAAGGAAGAAGCTGTAAGATTTCTGGGTTTATTGCAGCCACATCATCAAAATCAATCTGCAAGGAGCAAGTAAAAGCTTCTGTGAACAACATAGCTTGTTCAATCCAATTGCATCTCTGCAGTCAAGGCTACCCCTAGATTCAGACTTTATAAACTTTAAGTTCCACCAAGTACTAATAGCTATAAACAAATATTTATTCCCTAGTCGTGTTTTACCATCTAGATGGATATTGCTTTCTGATTCCAAGCCAATGGTAGCTGTCAGTGATGAGAATGAGGTGAAGAGGAAGGCAGACAGGCAGGCAAACAGTCAGGAAGTCCACAGCAGATCTAGGCCACTCGGCTCCCCTACTGCTCTGTGGGGCAGTGGGGTCCTACTGGGCACAGCCCCCTGAGCACCCCTTGCTGCCTGACACCAAGGAGGAAACAAGTTCTAACTGCCCACTGATAGTCAAATGGAGGGCCCTTCAGGATCTTATGGGCAGGGACCAGTTCCTGAGAACTGCTACCTAATCCTAAATCTACCTACATTTTCTACTGGGTCCAGAAACTTCAGGCCCAGAAACTTCTTCCCCAGTCTTAGTGTCCTGCTCAGGCCTTCCCTACTTCCTGCTCATGCCTGCAATAAGGTCACAATTCTAGGTTTACATCACCAGAGTCCTGAAACCCTCTGGGGACAACTCAAACGTCACAGCAGGTTCAAACACACCTAAATAGTACCAACTTGATTATTTCTGTTTCAAAATGTGAAAGAGCTGAAGCATGTACTCCAGGGTGAGAGCTTCACCTCCTACATATGCAACCTTTATGTATTAATCAGCTATTCAAACACTTATTAGGCATGAGTAAAGCTGTAGGGGGAAGGTATTCAAAAATGAATTAAGACATGTATCGCCCTTGCTTTCAGTGAGCTCATATGCTAGTGGGAGACAGAAGCCATGTGCACAAAGGGCTAGAAACCAAAGCAGTATGGGATAGACGAGGAGGACAGAACCACCAAATGCAAAAGCTGGCGAGTACTTCAGTAGCCAGGCTTCTATCCACTTTTCTTGGACAGCTACAGACCCTTACCCTCCCCCACTCCCCTGATTCCAATCCCTAAACTACGGAGAGCATAAACAACACAGGAGACCAAAGTTCTGACATTAACTGATCCTCACTTTGATGATTCAGGAGGAAGGAATAAGAGTGAGAGTGTGAAGGCAGCGAGACACTAGGCAGGATCATAGAGTGGGGAACTGCCCCATTTGCCCTGGCACTACTTTGGAAGGAGTGTGTAGTATAAAGAAAAAAAGTTGATTGGGATCAGATCTTAAAAAGGCTTTAATTCCTCACTAAGAAGTTTGGACTTTATTCCAAAGGCAATATTTAAGCTGGAGTGAGACCCAATAAGAGCTGTATTTCTAAACGAACAACAAAAACAAAAATAAGTCACACGGAACTGCTAATAGATGGTTGAAAGGAATTTTAGGAAGCTCTTGATTCAAGGACAGATAATGTAAAGAATTCAGTTCTTCTATTTCTCAGATATACCACCTAAATATATGCATACCTACCATAAGGCACGATACTAAGCAAGCCCTTTACATGTGTTATCTGTTAAGCTCCACAGAAGAGGGTCCAGGTCTGTCTTATTCACTTCTGTATCCCCAGTACCAAACACACTGGCTGGCATTTTGGAACCAGTACAAATGGATTTGTTGAATAAGTCCTCAAAACAACCCAAAATAAGTAAATATTATCATCCTCATTTTAGAAATGAGGAAGTTGAATTTTTAAGAGGGACAGAAATGTGCCTGAGAACACATTAAGTAGTGGCAGAGCCAGACTCTAGAATCCAGGTTTTCATACTCTTAGCTTGGTGACCTCTTCACCACACCACAATGCCTCTAAAACATAAATATCTTAGGCACATCCCTCCTCTTCTCAAAATCCTTCCAAGGCTCCTACTGCCTACAGAATAAAATCTTAAACAACTTACTGCCAGAGACAAAGACCCTCTAGTTTCCTTTTTTAGCCTTTTTGCTGCTGCCAAGCATCCTTGGCCTTCCTCAATGCCCGGAGCCAGCTTCTTTACCAGTCCCCATGAGGGCCATCTCACTGTTTCTGTTAAGCTTTCTGGCCCCCACAAGCCCAGCTCATCCTCAGTGAGTTTCCACCTCTGAGCTGCTCTAGCATTATTCATCTGTAGTTGCCTTCTATTATTTGGTGTTTCAGAAACATACTTTTGTCTCCCCAACTAGATTATCAATTTTGCTCCCCAAATCAATATCATAGGTAGTGTGCACTCAGAGCTAGCTTGGGTGAGCAAGGTTTTAGAATTCTGTGCAGTTTACTTTCTAGAAACACAACAGAAACTGTTGATTGCTTCAATTTAGAACAGGCCTGCCTAAATAAAATCCCAATGCATTCAAAGAGGACCATATTTAAGATTAGGGAGGACAAGTCGACATCAAAAACAAGGCTGACACAAGTTCTATTTCCACACACATCTTTTAGGTAGGAAGGTGTTAAATGTGGTACAGGCATACTCATAGAACCTACCTCTTTGCCCTTTGTGGCTCCTCCTTCTGTCCATTCCACCGAAACGCAGGATTTCTCCAAGTTCACAGTCCTTACATTGGCACTGTGAATTAAGCCTATAGTATGAAAAGATCAGAGTTACCCATCTTTTTCACTTTTAGGATCCCACAGAGACTCTTAATGTAGAGTTGGCCTGAAGGAAGGGACAGTTGACTTTCTTTCTAACCCCAGGAGACAAACCTCCTGGCACTTCACCCTTGGAATATCCCACAGTGAGGTAGGCAAGGAACAGTTCTTAAAACTGAGCTGCAGAGGATAAGGACTCATCCCTACTCAAAAGAGAGCCTACTGTGGGGTGAAGGTATGTTTGGGCCGGGGAATCACTCTAGTGCTTAGGTGAGCAGTTCCTCAACACAGCACTGAGGCTCTAGCGCCCTCAGGTTTCCCTATCTCACTCCTGACCTTTACGTCAGACCATTCTAGTGATATGGGTATTAGACCTGCCAGAGGTGAGGTAGCTGCTCAACTAAAAAAGAGAGGGCAGGATTGCAAGCTCCTGAAGAGCAGGGATCTCGTCTCTCTCGTTACCCTGAATCCCAGTATCTGACATACTGCAAGTGCACAGCGTTTATGGGAGAACAGAGGGGCCAGAAAGCCGAGGTCCCTGCAAGAGCAGGGCAGTTGCAGGGGCGAACTTTGGAGGGGAAATGAATCCAGCAACCCTGACGTCCCAGAGAGGTCCAGTGACACAAAGGAGCTCCGCTCATTCCTGGAGGACGGGGAGGGGACCCACCGCCAGTGCAGAGGCCCCTGGCCCTGGTAGAGAAGACTGACTGCCAGTGCGGAGACCTAGACCTGGGGGGTGGAGGGGAATCCCCAATAGTGATTCAGGGCCTGCTGTTTGGGGAGGGGAGGTAATCTCTGCCGTCTCAGCCCACGGGTTCCCTTGGCCTCAGGACCCCGCCCCTCACCATTACTGCGTTGTATCTTGATGGCGAGACCGGGAAACAGGCGAGCCTGAAGAAGCGACGAGTCCATGGGTAGGCAGGAGCTCCGGGAAGAGAAACGCGAAATGCCAGAAAACCACCACTCTACCAACACTGCGAAGTCTTAACGCCGCGTAAACCGCCGAAGTTTAAATCCCGCGCGCCGGCGTCCCTAAACGTCATCACGCTGTCGCCGGCCTCTCTTCCGCCAATCAGCGGCGCCCTGCGGAGCCTGTTGGGATACGTAGTCTCCGGGGGGGGGGGGCGCGCCTTCCGGGGCATGGGACCGCCCACTCGTCAGACCACAGCGGAGAACGCAGGGCTTGCAGAGAGATTCGGGAGCCGTCGCGGCCGGAGGGGACAGATTACAGGCATTCAGAGGGTTGCAGTACTGCTGGGGTTCCCTAAACTGAGAAACCTCAAGATGGTGTCTCAGAGGGAGGGCTCACGGGTCCTACAGTCATGGGTTCGAATCCGAACTTCTTTAGTTGCCTGCTCAGTGACCTCGGACAAGTTACAAACCTTCCCTCTTCACGCAGTGGGGAGCATGTTTCCTCCCTCGCGGAATTACTGCTAAGTTTCAACGAGGGGCTATCATTTACAGTGAATGGAAGACCAGATTCACTAGCTTTTTATCGAGTGTCTACCACGTGGTAGGCATGGTGCAAGGCGCTGGAGATAGCAATAATGAAAGCGACACGTAGTTCTTGCCCTCGAACTAACATTTCTAACGTGAACAGGGGACAAAAAGAAGAAAATTACAAGTAAATTACGATATGTAGTAAGTGCTCTGAGGGAAACTGAGACCTGGAATACAGAAAAATGGAGGAACCTACTTTAGATAAAATAGTCAGGGGAGAAATCTTTGAAGTGATACTTAACCTGACTCTAGAGAACAAGGAGGAATGTCAAAATGAAGGGCAGGGAGGTGGAGAGGCTTCCAGACTAAGATCTGAGAATGATATATGCAAAGGCCCTGAGGTGGGACAGAACTTGATCTTGAAGAACTGAAAGAAGCCTGTATGGATAGAAGGCAATAGGTGAGGGGGAGAAGAATGAGATCAACTTAGCATCTTGTATC
Source organism: Tursiops truncatus (assembly GCF_011762595.2). Classification (NCBI taxonomy): domain Eukaryota; kingdom Metazoa; phylum Chordata; class Mammalia; order Artiodactyla; family Delphinidae; genus Tursiops; species Tursiops truncatus. The sequence continues at coordinate 147,281,481 of NC_047034.1, forward strand.
CCATAGTAATATTATAATTTTGGCTTTTGTCCTAATGAGAAATCATTGAAGAATTTTGAGCAGAGGAGTGACAAGATCTGAATTACATTTGATTTTATGTTTATTGGGCTTGCTGCTGTGTGGAGAACTGATTTGAAGGGGGCAGGACTGGAAGTGAGGTGACCTAGTAGGCAAGAGATTATACCGGCCTAGCCTGGGGTCGTGATACTGGAAATGTAGCTAAGAGGATGGATTAAAGGTGTACCTTATTTGGGAGGTGGAAAGGTGGAGTGAATGGGTCTTGCTGATGGGTTTGTGAAAGGATTTCAGTCTAAAATGAAACAGGAGGATCTGAAATGGAGAATCTCACAAAGGTACCCTCCAAAGAATGGAACTTAGAGACTGATTTCCCATAATTGCCTGGTTTACAGAAAACAGACTTATTTCCTAACCAATGAACATCCACCAAGAATTACTCCCCATCCTCAAGCCAATTAACTTAATACTTTAGGACTCTGGTCAGACTTGCTTCTGGTCCATAAACACAGCTCTGCCCAAACCCTCAACGGACTTGCTTGTATCTTGCTACAGCATATGTTTCTCAAATTGCAACTCAATTTCTGGTAGTTCGAGCTTGCCTTGGTTTGCCTCTGTTTAGGTTGACAGGTTGGATACGTGGGTGAAGGAGAAGGGATAATCATGGATGACTGCTGGTTTCTGGCTAGAGCAACTGGGTGGGTGGTGGACTATTTCTTGAAATAGGAGAGTGGGGTTATGAAGGAAACAGTTTGGGGGGGTAGGTCAAAAGCTTCACTTTGGTCATGTTGAGTCCGAGGTATATACAAGACTTCAGAGTGGAGGTGTCAGGTTAGCAGTTGGATACACAAATTAGGAGCTCAGGGAGAGATCCAGGCCAGAGATAGAGATTTGGCAGTCATTTTAGGTAGATGTATTTAGAGTCCTGGAACTAAATGAGATCTCCTAGGGAGAGAGTATAGATGGAGATGAGAAGAACCATCATGGAGCCATGGGGCATACCAGCATTTTGAGGGAGTGCAGAGGAGGAGCAAAGGAGGTGAGATTAGGGCGGTTTGAAGGGATGAGGAAAACCAGGGAGTAGAAGTAGAGGAAGGAATGAAGGAGGAAGTAACTCTGGAGAACTGCAGTAAGGATGGGCAAGATGAGGACATGGAAGTATCCTTTAAATTTGCTAGCACCTAAGTCATTGGTGACCTTGAGCAGTCTTGGTAAAGTATTGAAGATGAAAGTCAGAGTAGAGAGAGAAGTGGGATATTGTTTACAGATACATACATATGCGATAAAAGAATAAAGATATGCTTGGGAATGATAAACACTAAGATTCAAGAGAGCAGTTGCCTCTGGCAGAGAGAGTAAAGTGGTAGGAGAGGGGTACTTCAACAAAATAGAATTTTGTTTTTTAACATGAATCATGTGTATACATGATGTTCATTATGTTATTTTCTGTGCCTCCCGAGTTAGGAGGGCAATATAAATTCAGACCCTTCGCTACCTTTTTTGCTTTTTCCACCTGTGGGTCCAAGTAGTTGCAAACTTCCTTGCTGCTTCCCAAGGCCCTTGGGGCACTTGGGGTTTTGCAGGGGGCATTGCCAGTTCCTCAACCTTGGTCAGATCTAGTGAATTTCTCCTGGCCCTGAATGGGTGATAAAACTCCAGCCCTCATAACTTGTTTCTGATTCCAATACCCTCCTGTTATAGGAACCTGAAGTCAAGGAATTAACACCGAGTGGTCCAAAAACAGTAAAACCTATAGGAAACTCAGAGTCTCCAAAGTCGAGAATTCCTTTTGTGCCAAAAATGAAGAGAGTAGTCAGAGCAGCAAGGGGAACTGACCCAGAAGAGTCCCATGGTCTGAGAATAATGAAACCTCTAGGACTTTTGGAAACACAAAGCCATTAAATTGGGGACACTTACGTGTGCCAGGGACTCCAACATATTACCATGTACATATCACCACAATAGAGAGAAAAAAAGCCCTCCCTTCCTTGAACTGGTAATAGAACAATCAGAGTCTATAAAATTGGTATGCTTTACATCAAAAAAATAGCAAGTTAAAAAAAATCATTGTGAAAGGATAGAACAATATGTTTACAAAAAAGACATATATGAAAAAAACAAAAACTAGAAACACTTTAAAAGTACAGCCACTGAAATAAAAAAACCTCTGGAACTGTACTACAGTTCCCAATTAATTAAATGATTCAGTGGATGCTAGGTGAAAGGTTACTGAGTACAGGATGTTTGTATGGTGCCAGAGTATTGCTCCACAGATTATTTGTTAACAATTTGTAAAGGGAAAGCACACCTTTATATGAAAAAAAGTGGCAGTCACCATTATAGCCAAGTGATCAAACAGTATCACCAGTAGTGAGGCACCCTGACATTAAGTGTCTCCTGATAGGATACAAGATGAAGTACACAGCATCATCTAAGAGATAATGATGCCAAAAATGTGTAAGTTAAATCCAGTCCAGCCTCTAGACTTAGGTTTTATTCATTATTTTTTTCTGAACTACTTGATAGTTGTGTTAAAAAAACACAATTTAACCGAATAAATTTGAAGATCTAATTGGCAATTAGACTGGTGACTCATGAATCGGGCAGCATTCCATTTAGCAACTAGGAGGGTGCTCTAAGTGGTTGTATAAAATGGAAGGTTTTTATAGGAAGGAGGGTGGGGCAAGGGAGCTATTAGCAAAAGAGAAGAAAGGATTATTTTTAGGCCAGGACATCTTTTTGTGGGGGAAGGGACAGCAAGGGTTTTATTATACAGATTGACTCTTCTTTCTCTGGGGAACAAAGAGGGCCCATTTGGCAGATTACCTCATTGGTGCTGACTAGAAAATTCCAGACTAAGTGATTAAGATTACATTTCCAATGAAGGTTGAAACTGCCATAGGTTAGGTATTAAATCTAGGATTGGTGTCATGGGCTTTAGCACAAGTGACACCATTTTGGGCCTGTGGTTTTTCTCTTTAACCGTTGCAAACATCATGACTCTTTAGCTCTAAGTATTTCAACATGCATCTCCCAAGAATAAGACCATTCTCCCACATAATTACAGTATCATTATTATACTTAAAAAATTGAAAATAATTCCCTAAAGTCTTTTATATCTAGAAATGAGATTTGTTTTAAAATTATTCAATACTCCAGTGGGCCAGCGGTGAGGGATGGGGAGACAGGAAATAACTGTGGCCATGAATTGATGATAGTAGATGCAGTCTAATGGAAAATGGTGTCTTTGTACTTAACGTTTATTTGTTTGAAAATTTTTTTTAAAGATTTATTTTTTTTTTTGCTCTGGACCATTTTTAAAGTCTTTATTGAATTTGTTACAATATTGCTTCTGTTTTCTGTTTTGGTTTTTTGACCACGATGCATGTGGGATTCTAGCTCCGCAACCAGGGATCGAACTCAAACCCCCACCCCCTGCATTGGAAGGCGAAGTCTCAACCACTGGACTGAAGAGGGGTTAAGGATTTGAGAAAATATAGAGTGAAAACCGAGAAATCCATGAGAAGACGGAAGGTAGTTGGGGGCCAGTTGTGGGGAGACTGTGACTGTAGCCAGAGTTGAAGGGCGTCAGATGCCTTGAGATGGGGGTAAGACTGAGGGAGAGCTATTTCAGTTGTGCTCACCTGTGCCTCTCCCCTCCTCACCCCCACTCCTCAGGACCCTGGGTGGATCATTACCTGCCCCATTGCCTCATGAGGCTGTAAACCCAGCACTCCAGCCTGACTAGGTAGGGCTAGACCAGTAGACCTTAAACATTACCTCCCCACCTGCTTCATATCCTAGGGTCTGGGCCTTAGCCTTCCCCTAAATTCACTGACACGCCTAAAATAATAGGAACTCAAAGGGAAACATTTGCAATGAAAGAAAAACAACAAACAGAGAAACCTATATTAGATGAAGCTGAGTTAATAGACCTGGTCAAGTTTAAAATAAGTATAATAAATATCCCCAAAATATAAGGGAGGATATTGTTAACCTAAGGTAGGAACAAACAAGAAGAATCAGTTGGAAATACTGGGAATGAAAAATTTAATAGTTGAAATCCATACGTGGATTGAATAGCAGAATGGTTACAGGCAAAATGAAATGGTGAGCAATAAGATTAGGGTGAGGATTCTTCCAAATGGCATCAGGAAGGGATAAAGAAAACAAGAAAGATAGAAAACAAATGAGCTAGTTGTTTGTGACCCACACTGTTGGTGACTAATCCTACAGCCATTCTCAGCCCCCTTCTCCCTTACTTATCTCCACATTGGAGATCAAAAAAGAAGGGGCTGAAATGAGGATCATTTGCTTGTAATATGTCCTCCCCCTTTTTTCTTGCCTTGGACACGGATGTTTTGTCAGGAGCTGTGACAGCTGTCTTGCGATCATGAGGTAGGTTATAGTCATCAGATCAAAAAAATTCAGCACACTCAGGACAGCCAAGTAGGAAGACAGGAAGAGCCCAAGAAGGTTCTTGGTGGCTGAACAGTTGAACTAATGCCAGCAACCACCTACAATCCAACTCCTTGCTATGTAACTACAAACAAAAGAAAATAAAAACCCACTTGTTTATTTTTTAAAAATATTCATTTATTTATTTGGCTGTGCTGGGTCCTAGTTGTGGCATGTGGGATCTTTTTATTTGCGGCATGCGAACTCTTAGTTGAAGCATGTGGGATCTAGTTCCCTGATCAGGGATCAAACCCGGGCCCATTGAATTAGGAGCATGGAGTCTTAGCCACTGGACCACCAGGGAAGTCCCCCAAATTGTTTATTTAAGCCACCATTATTCATGTTTTCTTTAATCAACAACTGAAAACATACCTAACTAAAATATTCCTAACTGATGCTTTGTTCAATAATTTGAAAAAGAACTACAAAGTTGAGATTCAAAGAAATGAGAGGGGAAAAGGTAGAAATCAGTGAAAAAGAGATTTAAAAGAAGTATTTTAGGACTTCCCTGGTGGCCCAGTGGTTAAGAATCCACCTGCCAATGCAGGGGATATGGGTTCAAGCCCTGGTCGGGCAAGATCCCACATGCCGTGGAGCAACTCAGCCCGTGCGCCACAACTACTGAGCCTGCACTCTAGAGTCCGCGAGCCACAACTACTGAGCCTGTGCACCTAGAGGCTGTGCTCTGCAACAAGAGAAACCCGTGCACCACAACAAAGAGTAGCCCCCACTCTCCACAACTAGAGAAAGCCAAAAATAAATACATAAATAAATTAAAAAAAAAAGAAACTACATGAAATAGTAGAAGAAAACATGAGTGTATTTTTCTTAATAATCCGTGTGTGAAGAAAGCCTTTTGAACTATAACTCAAAATCCAGAAGAGATAAAAGATTTATAAATTTGACTCCATTAAAAAACACCTGCTTGGCAAAATGAAAACCTGAGAGAATATTAACAACTTAACGATACATGGCAGATAAAGAACTAATGTCCTTAACACACAGAGAGCTCTTTAAAATAAAGGGAACTTTTCCTTTCTGTGATGCATGGCTGAAAGATGGCAATGCAGTTTTCCGAGAAAAATTGAGGGGAAAGAGCAAACATAAAAATGGACAAAATATATAAACAGAAAATACACACACAAAAGATACAAAAATGTGGGGCTTCCCTGGTGGCACAGTGGTTGAGAGTCTGCCTGCCGACGCAGGGGACACGGGTTTGTGCCCCGGTCCGGGAAGATCCCACATGCCGCGGAACGGCTGGGCCCGTGAGCCATGGCCGCTGAGCATGCGCGTCCAGAGCCTGTGCTCTGCAACGGGAGAGGCCGCGACAGTAAGAAGCCCGTGTACCGCAAAAAAAAAAAAAAGATACAAAAATGAAAAATATACTCAACTTCACTTATAAAAAAGAGAAATGCAACTTAAAACTACACTGAGATACCATTTTTCACCATTTAGATAGGTAGAAATTTTAAAACTTTACAATATCCTGTTGACAAAGCTGTGGGGAAACAGACACCCTCATATGTTGCTGGAGGGAGCACACTTGGAAACAAACTATAGAATTTGGCAGTATTTAACTAAACTACATGTGAATTTAGACTTTGACTCAACAATTCACTTCTGAGAATTTACCCCAAAATACACACTTAGAAATATGAAAAAACATATGCACAAAGCTATTAGTTCAGTATTATCTGTAATAGCAAAATTCTGTAAACAACTGAAATTCCCACCTATAGGGACTGACCGAATAAATTATAGTATGTCCACACAATGCAGTACTGTGCAGCCACAAAAGAATGAGGGAGATCTCTATAAACTGACGTTGCTTGATTTCCAGGGTGTATTAAGTGAAATAAGTAAAGTGTATGTTACCTTTTGTTAAAGGAAATAAAATATGTGTGATAATAATGATGATAATGGGTTTTTTTTTCTTCAGAAAGAAACACGTAAACATAAACCAGAAACTAATGAACACAGGGGAACACAGGGTGGAGGGGATGGGGTGGAGAGGATAAGGCCAAAAGTGAGACTTCTCTTGAGTCTATGTATTTATTTATATATTTATTTGTTAAAATTTTAGGCTGCATTGGGTCTTCATTGATGCATGTGGGATTTCTCTAGTTCCGGCGGGCGGGGAATACTCTTATTGCATGGCCCAGGCTTCTCATTGCGGTGGGTTCTCTTTCTTGCAGAGCACAGGCTCTAGGCGCATGGGCTTCAATAGTGGCAGCACACCGGCTCAGTAGTTGTGGCGCATGGGCTCAGTAGTTGTGGTGTATGGGCTCAGTAGTTCTGGTGCACAGGCTGAGTGGCCCCTTGGCATGTGGGATCTTCCCGGGCCAGGGCTCGAACCCGTGTCCCCTGCATTGGCAGGTGGATTCTTAACCACTGTGCAACCAGGGACATCCCGAACCTATGACACACCGACCCAGTGACCGGGCTGCCTGAGGCCAGCAGTGACTGTTTTGAAATAACGCAGGAAGAAGAAGAATGCAAGACCTTCACTATTTTGATCCTTATCATATATGCCAGACTTCGAGCCCCACATATAAAATCTTTTCCGATTCCCGAAGGAGATGGGGGCACAGTTCTTCAGGCGCTAGCCTGCTGTGTCTTCCTTTCTGCCTGGCAGAAAAATAAAGCCATCTCTCTCTTCCTCCAAAATCTGTCTCCGTATTTCTGTTCGGCATTGGTGCACAGGCAAGCTGATATTTCGGCAACACCATCGTCCATCTGCTCTTGCTCTTAAGGCCAGTTGAAGATGGTCCCTTGCAGTTTCCCAAGTTAGGTTAGTGATGTGAAATTCTCCTGCCCCTGGCCCTACCTCCTTCCCTTTCCCAGCCACGCAGAAGGCAGTTTGCTGGTTGTCTTCCCCAATTCTTCTCCAAGTAGGTTATGTTTACTCCCCAAATCCCTGAGCCAGAGGTGGGGGTGCCTACACTCCCAAACCCTGAGTGTCCACCTTCCCCTGCTGTTTGTAGTCTCCTGTGCTGTGCCTGCAGTGGCACCTGGGCGGGGGAGGACACTGCCCTTGTCTAGGTTTTTCTAAATGTCTTACTCAAGTTCCAACCTCCAGCTTGTGAATCAACTGTGTCTCTTTTTTGCCTTGTAAGCAAGTATTAAGCTTTGGGGTTGGGGGGAGGTCTGTAATGTGAAACAACTTCTTTTCTTCCCTCCCCCCACAGTGTTGTAAATAACTTTTAACGGCCAAACGCCAGATTTGCACTTTTTTTTCCTCTAACTGCTAAAACCATTTTCTTGCCCCTGGTCTTACTGTAACATTTGGAAAAGGAATAAATGTCGTCCCTTAAAAAAAACAAAACAAAATAAAACAGACTTTCTGGTTGGACTCGACCACTATATTCCTATCTGGCTTCTACTCCGCCCCCTGGTGGTGGCTCTTGACCGAGCAGGAAAACTAATAAAGGAAGGCATTTGCCGAAGCGCGAGGTTGGTGACTCAGCTTCATTTACATACCCACAATGCATTGCATTCGGGATCTTGCCTACTTTCAAAAGGCTCTAGCCTTCTATTTCTTTTGACTCCCGGCCCCGCTCGAAATCAGGATGTTTTCACAGGAGTGTGTGAAATAATTGCAGAACTCACTGGTTGTTTGCGGGTAAATAGTTACCGTTGGTGCCTTGGGACTTCCAGTTAGCCGAGGACTGTGTGAGCGGTTATGATGGCATACTCTGGTTTCTCTTCAGAACGCATAAATCTTTCGCCTTTTACTAAAGATTTCCGTGGAGAGAAACAATTCCGAGTTTCTACCCAATTTTTTAAGGCCTTGTTTTAACAAGGTTAATAAGTTGGTGTAAAAGAAAGAATGTTTTGTGCTTCGGTGTGTTCCGGCTGGCAGCGTTCCATACGCTGAAAAGAATAGTTAACGGTACCTCGACTTAGTTGTACGCCGTTTTTGGGATAGCGAGTCCGCGTTCGTTTTTTTCCAGGAATTTGTTTTTCGGTTTGTCGTGTCTTCGCGTGGGTGGTTGTTGTGCTGGTGTTCTCGCGGTGAGGAGCCTGAAGTCCGTGTGATTTCGGAGCCCGAACAAGCGCCCGGAGTTAAACTGGTTGGCGGAGCGGTGTAATAACAGTGGCGAGCCGTGCTTGCGGTTTCTGACTGCTGCTCCTAAACAGCTGCGTTTCTCAGTGGGAGCAAGGTGTTGTGTCATGCTTCTGTGAGGTTGTCTTCAGGAGGCGGGTTTAGGTGTGGACGGTGTAGCTGGTGCTTGCGGCGTCCGTGTGGTGTTCTGGCGAGGCGGTATCGATCCTGGCTTGAGAAAGGCGGCACCGGGGAAGGGAAAGAAAGAGGCGCGGGAGAAGTGAGCCCCGCTTTCTTCACGCGAGCGGCCGCACAGTTATAAGGAATTCAAATACAGAGCTGGAGAACGCACGTTGTTCCTCGCGCTTCGGGTTTATCTTCGCACGTTGGAGACCACCAGGCATAATACAGTTGAACTGCTTCTTGTGCACGGCGCGCGTCCTGGCACAGAGCAGTCACTCGTCCAGTAGACGGTTGCTCGCTGTAGACTATCCGCTTAACCTGGCTTTGGTTAGGTCTTGAATTCAGGTTCAGCCTTGGGCACATCTGTTTGCAAAGGTTTTTTCAAGGCAGTACGTGAGCACCTCCGGCGAGGTCCACCTCTCTGGGTTTGTGGTTTTAACTGCTGCACTTGTGTAACTTGGCTTTTCTAAAAGCTTCCAAAAAATTGAAGTATAGTTGGTTGATTTTTGTATGATACATATTTAAATATAAAATTTCTGATGAGGTAGTTTAGCCTTAAAACTAGAACTGTTAAGAATAAGAAATCCTAGGAATTCCCTGGTGGTCCAGTGGTTAGGGCTCCATGCTTCCACGGCAGAGGGCGCGGGTTCTATCCCTGGTTGGGGAACTGAAACCCAGCAGGCCGCGCGGCGGGGCCAAAAGAAAAAAAAAAAGACAAAGAAAAGGAAATGCTCGAGATCATCTGTAGTTTTCCAGTTTCTAATGTGGATCAAGACCGCAAGTAATTGCTCTAAATTTTAATTTTAGAAGTAAGCTTAGGGCTTCCCTGGTGGTACAGGGGTTAAGAATCCGCCTCTCACTGCAGCGGACACGGGTTCGAGTCCTGGTCCCGGAAGATCCCCCATGCCGCGGAGCAACTAAGCCCGGGCCCCACAGCTACTGAGCCCGAGTGCCACAAGCACTGAAGCCCGGGCACCTGGAGCCCGTGCTCGGCAACAAGAGAAGCCACCGCAGTGAGAAGCCCGCGCACCGCATCGGAGAGCAGCCCCCGCTCCACGCAACTAGAGAAAGTCAGCACGCAGCAACGAAGACCCAACACAGCCCAAAATAAATACAGTACATAAATTAAACAGACAAGAAAAAGCTTATACTGCATGACAATCCAATGCAATATACAAACCTTAACTGGATCCTGAACAAAACCCAATAACACACCAAGGAAAGGAAGGCAGGAAGAAAGCAGAAGGTACACTTTTGGTGCCTTTGTGGAAATTTTAGTATGTACTCTATTTCACGTGACAGTATTCAATTAATAATTGTATTTGTTTTCTTGCTGCTGTAACAAATTATCACACGCTTAGTGACTTAAAACAACTTCTGGACGGCAGGAGTCTAGAATTAAGGTGTTGACAGGGCTGCATTCTTTCTAGAGGCTTCAAGGGAGAATCTGTTCCCTTGCCTTTAGAAAGCTGGCTTCATTCCTTGGCCTGTGACCCCTTCCTTGCAGTCCAAATCTCTTGCTTCTGTCGTGTCGTCTCCTAACTCTGGATCCTCCTGCCGTATAAAGAGCCTCGTAATTACCTGGGGCCCACCTAGATAATCCAGGAGAATCTCCCCATCTCAAGATCCTTAATCACACCTGCACAATCCCTTTTACCGTGTGAAGTAACATATCTACAGGTTCCTGGGATCAGGATGTGGATGTATTTGGAGGCTACGACTCACACTACCACAATACTGATATAGTAATTATGTAGGAGAACGGCCTTATTCTTAGTAGACACGTAATGTGAAATATTTAGCAGTGAAATGTCATGACATCTGAAACTTTCAAATAGCCCAGTAAACAGAGAGAGAGAAAGAAAATGTGTCATAGGTACTCATTCTTTCAACTTGTTGTAGATCTGAACATTTGGAAATAACAAGTTGGGGGAGAATAAATGTATAGTAATAGATTTCATGTAACGTATATTTGTTTTGGATATTTGTATTATACTTAAGATTTCATTTTTATTTATTTATTTTGAAAAAAATTATTTATTTGGCTGAGCCAGGTCTGAACTGCGGCACGCATGATCTTTAGCTACGGCATGAGAACTCTTAGTTGCAGCATGTGGGATCTAGGTCCCTGACCAGGGATCGAACCTGGGCCCCTCTGCATTGGTAGCGTGCAGTCTTAGCCCCTGGACCACCAGGGAAGGCCCTTAAGATTTCATTTTTTAAAGCTCCATTGTTAAAAAAAAAAAAAAAGCTCCATTGTTATTAAAGAGTTATCGTCTTAGACCAGTGGTTTCCAGAGTTTTGGATTTTCCAATTATTAAAATTTCCAAAAAAATTTTGCGGTACTAATTTTTAAAATCATGATTCTACAAAAAGGCCATTCCAAGACTAAAAACAGTAAGAGTGACTTGACACCAAAGAACAGGACACGTCTTTAAAACAGGAAATCCATTTGGCTTTATGGAAAACATACCGATATTTCCTTAACTTTTCTCTCCTCCCTCCGCCCAAATAGAGGAAAGCTGAGGCTCAAAATCCCAGTTTGGGGTAAGTTAGGCTGCCTCTGACCAACAAGATCAGGGCCGGTGATGCCCTCTTGTGGCACCCTGAAGAATTACTGCTATCTGACTTCATGTCCTCTGACTTTGAGGGACAGTGCCCACACAGTAACTCGGTCGTTCATTCATATGTGCCAGGCATTGTTCTCAGCATCTGGGACATATCAGTAATGAAAACAAATATCCCTGCCCTGCTGGAGCTTACATTCAGGTGGGGAGACACCCAATAAATAAATAACACATAAATAAGTGCTATGGAAAAACCAGCAGTGGTAGTGGGTCGGGGTCAGAATATAGGGGTTGGTAGTGTGGGACGCGACTTAAAATAGGGTAACCCCCCCCGAGAAGATAACTTTGTTTTTTTAAAAAATTATTTATTTATTTGGTTGCACCGGGTCTTAGTTGCGGCTGGTGGGCTCCTTAGTTGTGGCTCACCAGTTCCTTAGTTGTGGCATGCACGTGGGATCTAGTTCCCTGACCAGGGATTGAACCCTGGCCCCCTGTATTGGGAGCACGGAGTCTTATCCACTGCACGACCAGGTAAGTCCTGAGAAGATACCTTTTGTGTAAAGAGTTGAAAGGAGGTCATGGAGTTAGCCATGCAGACACCTGGGATGAGAATTCTAGGAAGAGGACCTCTCTCAAGTGTTCAGCAGAAAAGTCTGCACAAAAGCCCTAAAGCGGGAGCTTGTTTTGTCAACTTCAAGAACCACACAGCCAATGTGTCTGGTGCCCAGTGAAGAAGAGAGAGAGAAGTAGGAGAGAGTTCAGAAGTCATGGGAGCCTAGATCACCCTGGAGGCCGTAACAGTAAGGGCTTGGGCTTTACTCAGTGAAATGGAGAGCCCTGCAAGGTTCTGAGCAGAGTGACAGAATCTGAAGTTTACAAGGACCACTCTGGCTGCTGTGCTGACAAAGAGAATGGGGCAGAAAGCAGAGTCATCTAGAAGAGAGATGATGGTGGCTTGGACCCGAGTATTAGCAATGGAGGTAGTGAGACAGAGTTGGATCCTGGATATATTTGGAAGGTAGAGTCAACAGACAGGATGGATCCAGAGGTTAAAGAGAGACATCAAGGAGAACACCACGATTTTGTTCTGAGTGGCAGGAAGGATGAGTTGCCATCAGTTGAGTTGGGGAAGATGGCACAGGACTGGGAGTTCAGCTTTGGACACTGATGAAATACAAATGCATATTCTAAAGCGAGTCAAGGAAAATTTGAACATGAATAATTTTCTCTGCCCTTTGGCCTCCTCTCTTCCCTCTACTGTGCATTGCGTATCTGCACCATGCATCGACCCACCTCCTGGTCGGCAGAAATACCTGGTCAACTGTAAAGAGCAACCTTCTCCTAGTATCAACAAGATAACTCCTTAGGAGATAACCTTCCTCCTTGATCTTGTAAGGGGCCCTGATGACCCCTGACCCATTACCTGCTTTGTAGGTGTCGATGTGGATTGTGTGAATGTCACTGTGTACGTCATTTAACGAACAAAGCCCTGGATAACTGTGCTTTGACCTCTCATAGGCAGAACACTTCTTGAAGCTTTCCGAGAGGCTGTTCCCGGCTCATACGCCACAATTTGGCTCAAATAAAATTTACCATTGCTTTCTTAGATCGACTGATTAAATTTTTTGTCGACAACGCCATGAGGTAGAAATGTTTAGCTGGAAATAGAAACGTGGGAGTCGTTGCACAGAAGTGGTATTTAAAGCAATGGAATCACCAGGGTGTAAAGGTAGGGAAGAGGCTCCAGGTCAGAGTCCTGCCTCACTCCACCTTGAAGGAAGCTGGGTTGAAGAGGAGGAATCAGCAAAAGAGAATGAAAGGAAGCAACCGGAGAGGCAGGAGAAAAACCAGGTGGGTGTGGTGTCCTGGAGGGGAGAGCGCAGGGGCCAGCAGGGAGCTGAGGTAAGGCCCGCTCCACAGGCTGTGCCCTTGAATCTTCTGCGACGTTGGTGGTCCTTCCCCTCAGACCAGCGTTTTTCCTTGGTGAGCAGAGGCACCCCGACCCGTCATCATAACTCTCACTAGATCGCCCTCTGCCCTCCACACACGGACACCAGATAGATAGCAAGACCGTTTGTTTATTGAACCCTTCCCAGCCAGCTCTCCTTTTCCCCTTCTGGCGGGCAGATCCCCAGCCTCCCACCAAGGGCCAAGAAGAGTCAACCGGAGCTTGGCCCTGGCTCCTTCCTTCTGCCAGGCATCCCTGCCACACAGCCTGGGCTTCCTGGCTTGCCTTGGAGGCTCTGTTGCTCCTTTTCTCCCACAGCCTCCCTCTGGAAGTGTGTGATGTAGGCCACCTGACCCTGATTACAATGGCCAAAGTAAAAGCTCATGGTGCTGTCGGAGAGGCCACTGAGATGCAGCTCTGGGGACAGGGAGATGAGCCTGAGTGTGGGTGCCGCCGCACCTCTGCTCCAGGCCCCCTCACACCCCACTCACCTTTGGTGACATTGACTTCGTTGGCCGCCAAGATGTCCGCCTGAATGCTATCTATTTTCACGTACAAGTCCTCGGCGTTGCCCTGAGGACAGGAGCAAGGAGAACTGGGCTGGATGCCAGGGTAGCCTGGACGTGCAGTTGGGCGTGGGCACATGGAGGTTGCAGGCTGCGGTCAGGCTCTTAGCCTGACTGGAAGGGCAAGAAAGGGGACGGAAGGGTGCCAGGTGGAGAAACCCAAGCCAGGGCAGTCCTTCCCGCCGCCGGCCCCGAGGCCGATCTGTGTGTGGGGTGTACAAGGGGAGGGGCTGTGCGCTGGGCTGGGTACAGGGGCACTGTTGTGTCCCGCGGGGCGCGGCGGGGCGGGATTACTTACACGGAAGAGTTTGTAGAGTTCCTCCCCCATGGACCTGCGCACGTGCTCCTCCACCACTGGGAATAACTGCACAAAGTACTGCGTGGGCGGGCGAGGGGGCGTGACTGCCGTGCCCACGCGCTGTGCCTGCCGCGCCGCCCTGCCGCCCGCCACCCGGCCGCCCAGCGCACCTCTAGCGTGAGGCTGGCCTGCCGCTGGCCGTTGCTGTGGTCCGTGTTGCCCATGGCGGCCATGAGGCTGTGCACCACGCGCAGGTGCAGCATGTCCTCGGCCAGGCTCGTGTTGCCTCGCGCCAGGATCCTGGGCGTGGGTGGCGTCGGGTGGGGGTGGGATTCGTGCTGTGGCGGCCCCGTGGGACCCTCTGGCGGCCGGAGCGCTCTTGGGGGCCCGTGGGCAGCGCTGGGGCCTGGCTTGCCGCATCCTCCCACTACCTGCTGCCCGCTTACCCGGTGGCGTTGGCGGCCGCGGCCTGCTGCAAGAACCACGGCAGGTGGGTGCTGAGCTGCAGAACCGAAGAGTCTGGAAGAGGGAGGAGTGGCCGTGAGGCTGGAGGACCCCTCGCCCTCATCTTCCACCCTGCCCCGTCGGGGTCCACCACCCCGTTCTCAGTGGATCCCTACCGCTGACGATCTGGGACTGCTGTTTGCTGGTCTCCTTGAAGGACGGTATCAGCAGCGCCACGAGGCCCTTGAGCAGCGCCGGGCACACGTCGTAGTTGACCAGGTCCTTGATCAGCTCGATGGCTGGGGAAGGCAGGGGCGCTGGAGAGGCCCGCCGCTCCACTCCCCGCCCTCGCCCTCGCAAGGAAGCAGCACCCCCTCCCCTCCAACTCTTTATCGACCTTTCTTAGCACCTCTTACTGGCCAGCACTGTGCCAGGCGTGGGGGGAGCTGGGCCGGCGACCCCTCAGTCCTGCCCTTCTGGAGCTCTTGGTTAAAGGGGAGAGGGAGGAGGAGGCCGAGGCCCCCTGCGACTCACAGAACCAGCCGGAGCCGGAGGAAGAAGGTTGGAGGCTTAGAGGCTGAAAAGAGCTGGAGGCCCCACAGAGGTAGGGCCGCCAAAGGGCTTTGAGGAATCTAGAAGGTTTCCTGGAGGAGGGAAGGACGGCGGGTCTTCAAAGGGAGACAGGATGGGGAAAGACAAGGGGTGAGGGGGAGACAGAGCAAGTGGGTGGGGATGTGTAGCAGAAAATGAGAACGGAGGCGAGGTCGACAGCAGTTTAGAGAAACTTTGCTTTCTGATGGACCCTTATTGAGGCCTTGTTTGCCTAGGCTCTGTGCTGAGGGCTCTCCGTTCAGAGTCCCAGTGACGATCCCTGTGACCAAGGAGCTTCATTTTGCAACAGCATGATGACTTATCCCTATTGGACATTTGAGGGAATGAGGCACAGAGAGGTAAAGCACTTGCCATAAGGTACCACAGCTAGGAAGTGGTGGAAGCAAAAGGAGGGAAAGATTCGCTTAGGAAGGAGGAGGGGACTAGAGTTTAAAGAGGGCATTTTCTGTGGCTGCTTCGCAGTCATCCATTCCATCCAGCATTGACTCAGCCTTTCGGCCAACCTGCATAGGACGCGTCTTGTGCCCGGCGAACAGTTTGGTGACAAGTGCTATAAAAGGGGTCGGTGGGCTGTGGGAGAGCCTGGGAAGATGGCAGAGGACTGAATATTTTTGTAAAGAGAAAAGAACCCCAGACAGGCAGAGCTGGTAGCGGGCAGGTAATGTGGTGTGATAGGACAGCGGGTAAACACAAGTGCTTGCTGCATGGAAGACGGGGCTCAGAAATGAGCTGTCCCCCCAGCTGCAGAGTCAAGTGCCGCTGGCCTCACCACCTACTTCGAGGGCACAGTTGTTTCCCTGACTAGCTCATCTGCATACCAGAATGCAGTGTAGACTACGTGAGAAATATTAACAGTATTATCTGTTTGAAAAACAAAAATTAATGTTTTATTTTCTTTTTAAAAAAATTTAAAAAATCTATTTATTTAAGGCTGCGTTGGGTCTTTGTTACTGTGCACGGGCCTTCTCGAGTTGCGGTAAGCAGAGGGGCTACTCTTTGTGGCAGTGCACGGGCTTCTCCTTGAGGTGGCTTCTCTTGTTGTGGCGCACCGGCTCTAGGTGCGGGGCCTACAGTAGTTGTGGCCCTCGTGCTCAGTAGTTGTGGTGCACGGGCTTAGTTGCTCGGCGACATGTGGGATATTCCCGGACCAGGGCTCGAGCCCGTGTCCCGTACGTTGGCAGGTGGATTCTTAACCACTACGCCACCAGGGAAGTCCCACCTTTTATTTTCTTGTCAGGAGCTTTTACCCAGTAAGAACATGTTTAGGGGTCATTCTCTACAATGGAAGACAAGTTTTTGTTGGTAGGTACAAAGGCACCACAAACATTGGGGGACCAACGAGTATATGGGAGGATGGGCATGTATGGTACACACATACACATTCCTCCCCAGTTTAAGGAAATCTTTTGTGTCTTGGCAAAGACTTTCGTGGAGAGAAACACTTGAGAATTGGTAGTGGAATCTTTTGTGGTTTTACTTAAATAAGGGTAAGTATGTGGGATTTCAAAGACAAATGGCTGATGTGTAGAACTATAAAGAGGTTCGTAGTTAACTTGTTGTTTTAGAAAGCCGTTCCAAGTTTAAGTTGTAGGTTGGGAACTGCGTTCTCTGATTCCCTGCCCCCAGCTGTAAGTGAGGCTCTAGAGAAGTTATATAGCAATCTTACTCATGAACACAGATGCAAAAATTCTACACAAAATATTAGCAAATTGAGTCTAGCAGTGTGTAAAAGGAATAATGTGCCATCTAGCAATGCACATATATGATCTTAATAGAAAGAAAGTTTGAGAAAATTGAATCTCAGTGTGGTAAGAGCTATCTACCAAAAACTATAGCAAAGGTCATACCTAATAGATGAAACCTTGGAAACTTTCCGTCTTAGATGAGAAGGCACCCTCCCACACATTCCTCTCCACAAAATCTTTAGTAAAAGGTAAAAGACAAGTGATCTGGGACTTTCCTGGTGGCACAGTGATTAAGAATCCGCCTGCCAATGCAGGGGACATGGGTTCGAGCCCTGGCCTGGGAAGATCCCACGCCCGGCGGAGCAACTAAGCCCGAGCGCCACAACTACTGAGCCTGCGTGCTAGAGCCCGCAAGCCACAACTACTGAGCCCGCGTGCCTCAACTACTGAGCCCATGCTCCCCAACAAGAGAAGCCACTGCAACAAGAAGCCCACGCACCACAACGAAGACCCAACGGCAGCCGAGAAAAAAAAAAAAAAAAAAAAGGACAAATGATGTGAAGAGAGACCAGAGTACACTTAGCTACATTTGCCACTCTCACCTTAACTAATTGTAAGTCTCCAAGACTGGTGTCTATTCCTGTGCTATGGCCGCTCCTCCAGGAAAATCTGTGAAAGGGATTTTTGGAAAAGATGTACTCTCTTTTTCTAATCTCTGGAAGAGTTTAAGACTAGAATTTTTTCTTGAATGTTTGATTGAATTCTCTGAAGCTTCTGATCTTATGGATAAAAATAATTACTGATTCCTTTTCTTTAATGGTTAGAGGACACTTTGGGTTTTCTACTTCTCGAGTACGTTTTGGTAAATTATATTTTCTCGCTGTTTTCGTCTAAAGTTTCAAACATATTGCAAGAAGTTTTCATTATGTCATTAAAAAAATCATTTTAATGAATGTACCATCTATAATGATGTCTCCTTTTATAGTCTTCATATTGATTATATGGGTTTTCTCTTTTTGAATCAGTTCCCTTTGCCCCCAAGTCCCATGGGAGAACACAGATGAACGCCCGCTTATGCAATGGATTTTATTACAAAGAGGAACCCTGATTTCAGAGAACCTGAATGTTATATAGCAGTCAGTAAGCATGCCTGCCCTTTGCTCTAAAGTGGAAAGTGTCTTTCTTTTCTTTTCTTTTTTTTTAATTTATGGACATTATTATTTACTTATTTACTATGTATGGATGCATTGGTTTTTCGTTGCTGCGCGCGGGGTTTCTCTAGTTGCGGCGAGCGGGGGCTACTCTTCGTTGAAGTGCGCGGGCTTCTCATTGGGTGGCTTCTCTTGTTGCAGAGCACGGCCTCTAGGCACGCGGGCATCTGGAGTTGTGGCATTTGGGCTCAGTTGTTGTGGCACACCGGCTGAGTTGCTCCTCGGCATGTGGGAACTTACCGGGCCAGGGTTCGAACCCGTGTCCCCTGTATTGGCAGGTGGATTCTTTTTTTTTTTTTTTTTGGTGGTACGCGGGGCTCTCACTGTTGTGGCCTCTCCCATTGCGGAGCACAGGCTCCGGACGCGCAGGCTCAACGGCCATGGCTCACGGGCCTAGCCGCTCCACGGCATGTGGGATCTTCCCGGACTGGGGCAGGAACCCGTGTCCGCTGCATCTGCAGGCGGACTCTCAACCACTGTGGGACCAGGGAAGCCCCGCAGGTGGATTCTTAACCACTGTGCCACCAGGGACATCCCGAACCTATGACTCGTTAACACTATGTGAATTACATCCTGCACTGCCTTGTAGCAAATCACCCCCTGTAGCATTTGCATTTCAGAAAGAAGGTCACGCAGGCCAACAGCCCCGTGACGCACCGACCCAGTTACCGGGCTGCCTGAGGCCAGCAGTGACTGTTTTGAAATAACGCAGGAAGAAGAAGAATGCAAGACCCTCAGTATTTTGATCCTTATCATATATGCCAGACTGCAAGCCCCACATATAAAATCTTTTCCGATTCCCGAAGGAGATGGGGGCACAGTTCTTCAGGCGCTAGCCTGCTGTGTCTTCCTTTCTGCCTGGCAGAAAAATAAAGCCATCTCTCTCTTCCTCCAAAATCTCTGTCTCCGTATTTCTGTTCGGCATTGGTGCACAGGCAAGCTGATATTTCGGCAACACCATCGTCCATCTGCTCTTGCTCTTAAGGCCAGTTGAAGATGGTCCCTTGCAGTTTCCCAAGTTAGGTTAGTGATGTGAAATTCTCCTGCCCCTGGCCCTACCTCCTTCCCTGTCCCCAGCCGCGCAGAAGGCAGTTTGCTGGTTGTCTTCCCCAATTCTTCTCCAAGTAGATTGTGTTTACTTCCCAAATCCCTGAGCCAGAGGTGGGGGTGCCTACACTCCCAAACCCTGAGTGTCCACCTTCCCCTGCTGTTTGTAGTCTCTTGTGCTGTGCCTGCAGTGGCACCTGGGCGGGGATGGACACTGCCCTTGTCTAGGTTTTTCTAAATGTCTTACTCAAGTTCCAACCTCCAGCTTGTGAATCAACTGTCTCTTTTTTGCCTTGTAAGCAAGTATTAAGCTTTGGGGTTGTGGGGAGGCCTGTGATGTGAAACAACTTCTTTTCTTCCCTCCCCGCACATTGTTGTAAATGACTTTTAACAGCCAAACCCCAGATTTGCACTTTTCTTTTTCCTAACTGCTAAAGCCATTTTCTTCCCCCTGGTGTTACTGTAACATTTGGAAAAGGAATAAATGTCGTCCCTTAATAAAAACAAAACAAAATAAAACAGACTTTCTGGTTGGACTCGGCGACTATATTCCTATCTGGTTTCTGCTTCGCCCCCTGGTGGTGGCTCTAGACCGAACAGGAAAACTAATAAAGGAAGGCATTTGCCGAAGCGCGAGGTTGGTGACTCAGCTTCATTTACATACCCACAATGCATTGCATTCGGGATCTTGCCTACTTTCAAAAGGCTCTAGCCTTCTATTTCTTTTGACTTCCGACCCCACTCGAAATCAGGATATTTTCACAGAATTGTGTGAAATAATTGCAGAACTCACTGGTTGTTTGCGGGTAAATAGTTACCGTTGGTGCCTTGGGACTTCCAGTTAGCCGAGGACTGTGTGAGCGGCTCTGACGGCATACTCTGGTTTCTCTTCAGAACGCATAAATTTTTCGCCTTTTACTAAAGATTTCCGTGGAGAGAAACAATTCCGAGTTTCTACCCAATTTTTTGAGGCCTTGTTTTATACAAGGCTAATAAATTTGTGCAAAGAAAAGAATGTCTTGTATTTCGGTGGATGTGTGTTGGTAATGATAGAGACTGCAAATAGTGGCAGCACTGTTTTGACTTAGTTGTAGGCCGTTTTTGTGATGGTTTGTCAGTGTGACGTACGTGTGATTTCGGAATCCTGATCAGCGCCTGGAGTTAACCTGGTTGGCGGAGCGATATAATACAGTGGCGAGTGGTACTTGCGGTTTTTGACCGTTGCTGGTAAACAACTGCAGTCCTCGGTGAGAAAAAGGTGTTGTGTCATGTTTCTCTGAGGTTGTCTTCAGGAGGCGGGCTTCGTGTGGACAGGGCAATTGGTGCTCGTGGAGTGCGTATGGTGTTCTGAGGAGGAGGTATCGTTCCTGGTTGGAGAAAAGCAGCGCCTGGGAAGGAAAAGAAACAGGCGCCAAGAGAAGTGACCCCCCACTTTCTAAACGCGAGCGGCCCCACAAGTTATAAGAAATTCAAATACTCACAGAGCTTAAAAACGCGCTTTGTTCCTAGCGCTTCGGGTTTATCTTCTTGGACACCACCAGGCATAATAAAGTTGAACTGCTTCTCGTGCACGGCGCGTGCTTGGCACAGAGCAGTCAGTCGTCCAGTAGGCGGTTGCTCGCTGTAGATTATCTGCTTAACCTGGCTTTGGTTAGGTCGTGAATTCAAGTTCAGGCTTGGGCACATGTGTTTGCAAAGGATTGTTCAAGGCAGTACGTGAGCACCTCCGGGGAGACCCACCTCTCTGGGATTGTGGTTCTAACTGCTGCACTTGTGTAACTTGGCTTTTGTAAAAGCTTCAAAAAAATTGAAGTATAGTTGGTCGATTTTTGTATGATAAATTCAAATATACACTTTCTGATGAGGTAGTTTAGCCTTCAAACTAGAACTGTTAAAAATAAGAAATTCGAGGAATTCCCTGGCAATCCCTGGACCAGTGGTTAGGGCTGCACGCTTCCACGGCAGGGGGCGCGGGTTTGATCCCGGTTGGGGAACTGAAACCCAGCAGGCCACTCGGCGCAGCGGGGAAAAAAAAAAGAAAAAGAAAAAAGAAAAAAAAAAAAAGGAAAGGCAATGCTCAAGATCATCTGTAGTTTTCTAGTTTCTAATGTGGATCAAGACCGTAAGTAATTGCTCTAAATTTTAATTTTAGAAGTAAGCTTAGGGCTTCCCTGGTGGTACAGGGGTTAAGAATCCGCCTCTCACTGCAGCGGACACGGGTTCGAGTCCTGGTCCCGGAAGATCCCCCATGCCGCGGAGCAACTAAGCCCGGGCCCCACAGCTACTGAGCCCGAGTGCCACAAGCACTGAAGCCCGGGCACCTGGAGCCCGTGCTCGGCAACAAGAGAAGCCACCGCAGTGAGAAGCCCGCGCACCGCATCGGAGAGCAGCTCCCGCTCCACACAACTAGAGAAAGTCCGCACGCAGCAACGAAGACCCAACACAGCCCAAACTAAATACAGTACATAAATTAAACAGACAAGAAAAAGCTTATACTGCATGACAATCCAATGCAATATACAAACCTTAACTGGATCCTGAACAAAACCCAATAACACACCAAGGAAAGGAAGGCAGGAAGAAAGCAGAAGGTACACTTTTGGTGCCTTTGTGGAAATTTTAGTATGTACTCTATTTCACGTGACAGTATTCAATTAATAATTGTGTTTGTTTTCTTGCTGCTGTAACAAATTATCACACGCTTAGTGACTTAAAACAACTTCTGGACGGCAGGAGTCTAGAATTAAGGTGTTGACAGGGCTGCATTCTTTCTAGAGGCTTCAAGGGAGAATCTGTTCCCTTACCTTTAAGAAAGCTGGCTTCATTCCTTGGCCTGTGACCCCTTCCTTGCAGTCCAAATCTCTTGCTTCTGTCGTGTCATCCCCTAACTCTGGATCCTCCTGCCGTATAAGGAGCCTCGTAATTACCTGGGGCCCACCTAGATAATCCAGGAGAATCTCCCCATCTCAAGATCCTTAATCACACCTGCACAATCCCTTTTACCGTGTGAAGTAACATATCTACAGGTTCCTGGGATCAGGATGTGGATGTATTTGGAGGCTATGACTCACACTACCACAATACTGATATAGTAATTATGTAGGAGAACGGCCTTATTCTTAGTAGACACGTAATGTGAAATATTTAGCAGTGAAATGTCATGATATCTGAAACTTTCAAAAAGCCCAGTAAACAGAGAGAGAAAAAGAAAATGTGTCATAGGTACTCATTCTTTCAACTTGTTGTAGTTCTGAACATTTGGAAATAACAAGTTGGGGGAGAATAAATGTATAGTAATAGATTTCATGTAACGTATATTTGTTTTGGATATTTGTATTATACTTAAGATTTCCTTTTTATTTATTTTGAAAAATATCTATTTATTTGGCTGAGCCAGGTCTGAACTGCGGCACGCATGATCTTTAGCTACGGCATGAGAACCCTTAGTTGCAGCATGTGGGATCTAGGTCCCTGACCAGGGATCGAACCTGGGCCCCTCTGCATTGGAAGCGTGGAGTCTTAGCCCCTGGACCACCAGGGAAGTCCCTTAAGATTTCATTTTTTAAAGCTCCATTGTTATTAAAGAGTTATCGTCTTAGACCAGCGGTTTCCAGAGTTTTGGATTTTCCAATTATTAAAATTTCCAAAAAATTTCTGGGGTACTGATTTTTAAAATCATAATTCTACAGAAAGGCCATTCCAAGACTAAAAACAGTAAGAGTGACTTCACAGCAATGACAGGACACGTCTTTAAAACAGGATATCCATTTAGCTTTATGGAAAACATACCGATATTTCCTGAGCTTTTCTCTCCTCCCTCCGCCCAAATAGAGGAAAGCTGAGGCTCAAAATCCCAGTTTGGGGTAAGTTACGCTGCCTCTGACCAACAAGATCAGGGCCGGTGATGCCCTCTTGTGGCACCCTGGAGAATTACTGCCATCTGACTTCATGTCCTCTGACTTTGAGGGACAATGCCCTCACAGTAACTCGGTCATTCATTCATATGTGCCAGGCATTGTTCTCAGCATTTGGGACATATCAGTAATGAAAACAAATATCCCTGCCCTGCTGGAGCTTACATTCAGGTGGGGAGACACCCAATAAATAAATAACACATAAATAAGTGCTATGGAAAAACCAGCAGTGGTAGGGGTTGGGGGTCAGAATATAGGGGTTGGTAGTGTGGGACGCGACTTAAAATAGGGTAACCCCCCCCGAGAAGATAACTTTGTTTTTTTAAAAAATTATTTTTTTGGTTGTACCGGGTCTTAGTTGTGGCAGGCGGGCTCCTTAGTTGTGGCTCACCAGTGCCTTAGTTGTGGCATGCACATGGGATCTAGTTCCCTGACCAGGGATCGAACCCTGGCCCCCTGTATTGGGAGCACGGAGTCTGATACACTGCACCACCAGGTAAGTCCTGAGAAGATACCTTTTGTGTAAAGAGTTGAAAGGAGGTCATGGAGTTAGCCATGCAGACACCTGGGATGAGAATTCTAGGAAGAGGACCTCTCTCAAGTGTTCAGCAGAAAAGTCTGCACAAAAGCCCTAAAGCGGGAGCTTGTTTTGTCAGCTTCAAGAACCACACAGCCAATGTGTCTGGTGCCCAGTGAAGAAGAGAGAGAGAAGTAGGAGAGAGTTCAGAAGTCATGGGAGCCTAGATCACCCTGGAGGCCGTAACAGTAAGGGCTTGGGCTTTACTCAGTGAAATGGAGAGCCCTGCAAGGTTCTGAGCAGAGTGACAGAATCTGAAGTTTACAGGACCACTCTGGCTGCTGTGCTGACAAAGAGAATGGGGCAGAAAGCAGAGTCATCTAGAAGAGAGATGATGGTGGCTTGGACCCGAGTATTAGCAATGGAGGTAGTGAGACATAGTTGGATCCTGGATATATTTGGAAGGTAGAGTCAACAGACAGGACGGATCCAGAGGTTAAAGAGAGACATCAAGGAGAACACCACGATTTTGTTCTGAGTGGCAGGAAGGATGAGTTGCCATCAGTTGAGTTGGGGAAGATGGCACAGGACTGGGAGTTCAGCTTTGGACACTGATGAAATACAAATGCATATTCTAAAGCGAGTCAAGGAAAATTTGAACATAAATAATTTTCTCTGCCCTTTGGCCTCCTCTCTTCCCTCTACTGTGCATTGCGTATCTGCACCATGCATCGACCCACCTCCCGGTGGGCAGAAATACCTGGTCAACTGTAAAGAGCAACCTTCTCCTAGTATCAACAAGATAACTCCTTAGGAGATAACCTTCCTCCTTGATCTTGTAAGGGGCCCTGATGACCCATGACCCATTACTTGCTTTGTAGGTGTCGATGTGGATTGTGTGAATGTCACTGTGTACGTCATTTAACGAACAAAGACCTGGATAACTGTGCTTTGACCTCTCACAGGCAGAACACTTCTTGAAGCTTTCCGAGAGGCTGTTCCCGGCTCATACGCCACAATTGGGCTCAAATAAAATTTACCATTGCTTTCTTAGATCGACTGATTAAATTTTTCGTCGACAACACCATGAGGTAGAAACGTGGGAGTCGTTGCACAGAAGTGGTATTTAAAGCAATGGAATCACCAGGGTGTAAAGGTAGGGAAGAGGCCCCAGGTCAGAGTCCTGCCTCACTCCACCTTGAAGGAAGCTGGGTTGAAGAGGAGGAATCAGCAAAAGAGAATGAAAGGAAGCAACCGGAGAGGCAGGAGAAAAACCAGGTGGGTGTGGTGTCCTGGAGGGGAGAGCGCAGGGGCCAGCAGGGAGCTGAGGTAAGGCCCGCTCCACAGGCTGTGCCCTTGAATCTTCTGCGACGTTGGTGGTCCTTCCTCTCAGACCAGCGTTTTTCCTTGGTGAGCAGAGGCACCCCGACCCGTCATCATAACTCTCACTAGATCGCCCTCTGCCCTCCACACACGGACACCAGATAGATAGCAAGACCGTTTGTTTATTGAACCCTTCCCAGCCAGCTCTCCTTTTCCCCTTCTGGCGGGCAGATCCCCAGCCTCCCACCAAGGGCCAAGAAGAGTCAACCGGAGCTTGGCCCTGGCTCCTTCCTCCTGCCAGGCTTCCCTGCCACACAGCCTGGGCTTCCTGGCTTGCCTTGGAGGCTCTGTTGCTCCTTTTCTCCCACAGCCTCCCTCTGGAAGTGTGTGATGTAGGCCACCTGACCCTGATTACAATGGCCAAAGTAAGAGCTCATGGTGCTGTCGGAGAGGCCACTGAGATGCAGCTCTGGGGACAGGGAGATGAGCCTGAGTGTGGGTGCCACCGCACCTCTGCTCCAGCCCCCTCACACCCCACTCACCTTTGGTGACATTGACTTCATTGGCCGCCAAGATGTCCGCCTGAGTGCTATCTATTCTCCTGTACAAGTCCTCGGCGTTGCCCTGAGGACAGGAGCAAGGGGAACTGGGCTGGATGCCAGGGCAGCCTGGACTTGGAGTTGGGCGTGGGCACATGGAGGTTGCAGGCTGCGGTCAGGCTCTTAACCTGACTGGAAGGGCAGGAAAGGGGACGGAAGGGTGCCAGGTGGAGAAACCCGAGCCAGGGCAGTCCCTCCCGCCGCCGGCCCCGAGGCCGATCTGTGTGTGGGGTGTACAAGGGGAGGGGCTGTGCGCTGGGCTGTGTACAGGGGCACTGTTGTGTCCCGCGGGGCGCGGCGGGGCGGGATTACTTACACGGAAGAGTTTGTAGAGTTCCTCCCCCATGGACCTGCGCACGTGCTCCTCCACCACTGGGAATAACTGCACAAAGTACTGCGTGGGCGGGCGAGGGGGCGTGACTGCCGTGCCCACGCGCTGTGCCTGCCGCGCCGCCCTGCCGCCCGCCACCCGGCCGCCCAGCGCACCTCTAGCGTGAGGCTGGCCTCCCGCTGGCTGTTGCTGTGGTCCATGTTGCCCATGGCGGCCATGAGGCTGTGCACCACGCGCAGGTGCAGCATCTCCTCGGCCAGGCTCGTGTTGCCTCGCGCCAGGATCCTGGGCGTGGGTGGCGTCGGGTGGGGGTGGGATTCGTGCTGTGGCGGCCCCGTGGGACCCTCTGGCGGCCGGAGCGCTCTTGGGGGCCCGTGGGCAGCGCCGGGGCCTGGCTTGCCGCATCCGCCCACTACCTGCTGCCCGCTTACCCGGTGGCGTTGGCGGCCGCGGCCTGCTGCAAGAACCACGGCAGGTGGGTGCTGAGCTGCAGAACCGAAGAGTCTGGAAGAGGGAGGAGTGGCCGTGAGGCTGGAGGACCCCTCGCCCTCATCTTCCACCCTGCCCCGTCGGGGTCCACCACCCCGTTCTCAGTGGATCCCTACCGCTGACGATCTGGGACTGCTGTTTGCTGGTCTCCTTGAAGGACGGTATCAGCAGCGCCACGAGGCCCTTGAGCAGCGCCGGGCACACGTCGTAGTTGACCAGGTCCTTGATCAGCTCGATGGCTGGGGAAGGCAGGGGCGCTGGAGAGGCCCGCCGCTCCACTCCCCGCCCTCGCCCTTGCAAGGAAGCAGCACCCCCTCCCCTCCAACTCTTTATCGACCTTTCTTAGCACCTCTTACTGGCCAGCACTGTGCCAGGCGTGGGGGGAGCTGGGCCGGCGACCCCTCAGTCCTGCCCTTCTGGAGCTCTTGGTTAAAGGGGAGAGGGAGGAGGAGGCCGAGGCCCCCTGCGACTCACAGAACCAGCCGGAGCCGGAGGAAGAAGGTTGGAGGCTTAGAGGCTGAAAAGAGCTGGAGGCCCCACAGAGGTAGGGCCGCCAAAGGGCTTTGAGGAATCTAGAAGGTTTCCTGGAGGAGGGAAGGACGGCGGGTCTTCAAAGGGAGACAGGATGGGGAAAGACAAGGGGTGAGGGGGAGACAGAGCAAGTGGGTGGGGATGTGTAGCAGAAAATGAGAACGGAGGCGAGGTCGACAGCAGTTTAGAGAAACTTTCTTTTGACGGACCCTTATTGAGGCCTTGTTTGCCTAGGCTCTGTGCTGAGGGCTTTCCTTTCAGAGTCCCAGTGACGATCCCTGTGACCAAGGAGCTTCATTTTGCAACAGCATGATGACTTATCCCTATTGGACATTTGAGGGAATGAGGCACAGAGAGGTAAAGCACTTGCCATAAGGTACCACAGCTAGGAAGTGGTGGAAGCAAAAGGAGGGAAAGATTCGCTTAGGAAGGAGGAGGGGACTAGAGTTTAAAGAGGGCATTTTCTGTGGCTGCTTCGCAGTCATTCATTCCATCCAGCATTGACTCAGCCTTTCGGCCAACCTGCATAGGACGCGTCTTGTGCCCGGCGAACAGTTTGGTGACAAGTGCTATAAAAGGGGTCGGTGGGCTGTGGGAGAGCCTGGGAAGATGGCAGAGGACTGAATATTTTTGTAAAGAGAAAAGAACCCCAGACAGGCAGAGCTGGTAGCGGGCAGGTAATGTGGTGTGATAGGACAGCGGGTAAACACAAATGCTTGCTGCATGGAAGACGGGGCTTAGAAATGAGCTGTCCCCCCAGCTGCAGAGTCAAGTGCCGCTGGCCTCTCCACCTACTTCGAGGGCACAGTTGTTTCCCTGACTAGCTCATTTGCATACCAGAATGCAGTGTAGACTACGTGAGAAATATTAACAGTATTATCTGTTTGAAAAACAAAAAATAATGTTTTAGTTTCTTTTTAAAAAAATTTAAAAAATCTATTTATTTAAGGCTGCGTTGGGTCTTTGTTACTGTGCACGGGCCTTCTCGAGTTGTGGTAAGCAGAGGGGCTACTCTTTGTGGCAGTGCACGGGCTTCTCCTTGAGGTGGCTTCTCTTGTTGTGGCGCACCAGCTCTAGGCGCAGGGGCTTCAGTAGTTGTGGCCCTCGGGCTCAGTAGTTGTGGTGCACGGGCTTAGTTGCTCGGCGACATGTGGAATCTTCCCGGACCAGGGCTCGAGCCCGTGTCCCGTACGTTGGCAGGTGGATTCTTAACCACTACGCCACCAGGGAAGTCCCACCTTTTATTTTCTTGTCAGGAGCTTTTACCCAGTAAGAACATGTTTAGGGGTCATTCTCTACAATGGAAGACAAGTTTTTGTTGGTAGGTACAAAGGCACCACAAACGTTGGGGGACCAACGAGTATATGGGAGGATGGGCATGCATGGTACACACATACACATTCCTCCCCAGTTTAAGGAAATCTTTTGTGTCTTGGCAAAGACTTTCGTGGAGAGAAACACTTGAGAATTGGTAGTGGAATCTTTTGAGGTTTTACTTAAATAAGGGTAAGTATGTGGGATTTCAAAGACAAATGGCTGATGTGTAGAACTAGAAAGAGGTGCATAGTTAAGAGATAGAAGATGCAGCCAACTTGTTGTTTTAGAAAGCCGTTCCAAGTTTAAGTTGTAGGTTGGGAACTGCGTTCTCTGATTCCCTGCCCCCAGCTGTAAGTGAGGCTCTAGAGAAGTTATATAGCAATCTTACTCATGAACACAGATGCAAAAATTCTACACAAAATATTAGCAAATTGAGTCTAGCAGTGTGTAAAAGGAATAATGTGCCATCTAGCAATGCACATATATGATCTTAATAGAAAGAAAGTTTGAGAAAATTGAATCTCAGTGTGGTAAGAGCTATCTACCAAAAACTATAGCAAAGGTCATACCTAATAGATGAAACCTTGGAAACTTTCCGTCTTAGATGAGAAGGCACCCTCCCACACATTCCTCTCCACAAAATCTTTAGTAAAAGGTAAAAGACAAGTGATCTGGGACTTCCCTGGTGGCACAGTGGTTAAGAATCCGCCTGCCAATGCAGGGGACACGGATTCGAGCCCTGGCCTGGGAAGATCCCACGCCCCGCGGAGCAACTAAGCCCGTGCGCCACAACTACTGAGCCTGCGTGCTAGAGCCTGCAAGCCACAACTGCTGAGCCCACGTGCCTCAACTACTGAGCCAGCGCTCCACAACAAGAGAAGCCACTGCAACTAGAAGCCCACGTACCACAACGAAGACCCAACGGCAGCCGAAAAAACAAAAAAGGACAAGTGATGTGAAGAGAGACCAGAGTACACTTAGCTACATTTGCCACTCTCTCCTTAACTGATTGTAACTCTCCAAGACTGCTGTCTATTCCTGTGCTATGGCCGCTCCTCCAGGAAAATCTGTGAAAGGGATTTTTGGAAAAGATGTACTCTCTTTTTCTAATCTCTGGAAGAGTTTAAGACTAGAATGTTTTCTTGAATGTTTGATTGAATTCTCTGAAGCTTCTGATCTTATGGAAAAAATTAATTACTGATTCCTTTAATGGTTAGAGGACACTTTGGGTTTTCTACTTCTTGAGTATGTTTTGGTAAATTATATTTTCTCGCTGTTTTCGTCTAAAGTTTCAAACATATTGCAAGAAGTTTTCATTATGTCATTAAAAAAATCATTTTAATGAATATACCATCTATAATGATGTCTCCTTTTATAGTCTTCATATTGATTATATGGGTTTTCTCTTTTTGAATCAGTTCCCTTTGCCCCCAAGTCCAATGGGAGTAACACAGATGAACGCCTGCTTATGCAATGGATTTTATTACAAAGAGGAACCCTGATTTCAGAGAACCTGAATGTTTTATAGCAGTCAGTAAGCATGCCTGCCCTTTGCTCTAAAGTGGAAAGTGTCTTTCTTTTCTTTTCTTTTCTTTTTAATTTATGGACATTATTATTTATTTATTTACTATGTATGGCTGCATTGGTTTTTCGTTGTTGCGCGCGGAGTTTCTCTAGTTGCGGCGAGCGGGGGCTACTCTTCGTTGAAGTGCACGGGCTTCTCATTGGGTGGCTTCTCTTGTTGCAGAGCACGGCCTCTAGGCACGCGGGCATCTGGAGTTGTGGCATTTGGGCTCAGTTGTTGTGGCACACCGGCTGAGTTGCTCCTTGGCATGTGGGAACTTACCGGGCCAGGGTTCGAACCCGTGTCCCCTGCATTGGCAGGTGGATTTTTTTTTTTTTTTTCTTTTTGTGGTACGCGGGCCTCTCACTGTTGTGGCCTCTCCCGTTGCGGAGCACAGGCTCCGGACGCGCAGGCTCAACGGCCATGGCTCACGGGCCTAGCCGCTCCGCGGCATGCGGAATCTTCCCGGACCGGGGCACGAACACGTGTCCGCTGCATCTGCAGGCGGACTCTCAACCATTGCGGGACCAGGGAAGCCCGGCAGGTGGATTCTTAACCACTGTGCCACCAGGGACATCCCAAACCTATGACTCTTTAACACTATGTGAATTACATCCTGCACTGCCTTGTAGCAAATCATCCCCTGTAACATTTGCATTTCAGAAAGAAGGTCACTCAGGCCAACATCCCCGAAACGCACCGACGCAGTTACCGGGCTGCCTGATGCCAGCAGTGACTGTTTTGAAATAACGCAGGAAGAAGAAGAATGCAAGACCCTCAGTATTTTGATCCTTATCATATATGTCAGACTGCGAGCCCCACATATAAAATCTTTTCCTATTCCCGAAGGAGATGGGGGCACAGTTCTTCAGGCGCTAGCCTGCTGTGTCTTCCTTTCTGCCTGGCAGAAAAATAAAGCCATCTCTCTCTTCCTCCAAAATCTCTGTCTCTGTATTTCTGTTCGGCATTGGTGCACAGGCAAGCTGATATTTCGGCAACACCATCATCCATCTGCTCTTGCTCTTAAGGCCAGTTGAAGATGGTCCCTTGCAGTTTCCCAAGTTAGGTTAGTGATGTGAAATTCTCCTGCCCCTGGCCCTACCTCCTTCCCTTTCCCAGCCACGCAGAAGGCAGTTTGCTGGTTGTCTTCCCCAATTCTTCTCCAAGTAGGTTGTGTTTACTCCCCAAATCCCTGAGCCAGAGGTGGGGGTGCCTACACTCCCAAACCCTGAGTGTCCACGTTCCCCTGCTGTTTGTAGTCTCTTGTGCTGTGCCTGCAGTGGCACCTGGGCGGGGATGGACACTGCCCTTGTCTAGGTTTTTCTAAATGTCTTACTCAAGTTCCAACCTCCAGCTTGTGAATCAACTGTCTCTTTTTTGACTTGTAAGCAAGTATTAAGCTTTGGGGCTGTGGGGAGACCTGTGATGTGAAACAACTTCTTTTCTTCCCTCCCCGCACATTGTTGTAAATAACTTTTAACAGCCAAACCCCAGATTTGCACTTTTTTTTTCCCTAACTGCTAAAACCATTTTCTTCCCCCTGGTGTTACTGTAACATTTGGAAAAGGAATAAATGTCGTCCCTTAATAAAAACAAAACAAAATAAAACAAGACTTTCTGGTTGGACTATATTCCTATCTGGTTTCTGCCACGCCCCCTGGTGGTGGCTCTAGACCGAGCAGGAAAACTAATGAAGGCATTTGCCGAAGCGCGAGGTTGGTGACTCAGCTTCATTTACATACCCACAATGCATTGCAAACGGGATCTTGCCTACTTTCAAAAGGCTCTAGCCTTCTATTTCTTTTGACTCCCGCCCCCACTCGAAATCAGGATATTTTCACAGAGGTGTGTGAAATAATTGCAGAACTCACTGGTTGTTTGCGGGTAAATAGTTACCGTTGGTGCCTTGGGACTTCCAGTTAGCCGAGGACTGTGTGAGCGGTTATGACGGCATACTCTGGTTTCTCTTCAGAACGCATAAATCTTTCGCCTTTTACTAAAGATTTCCGTGGAGAGAAACAATTCCGAGTTTCTACCCAATTTTTTGAGGCTTTGTTTTATACAAAGCTAATAAATTTGTGCAAAAAAAAGAAATGTTTTGTATTTTGGTGGATTTGTGCTGGTAGCGTTACACGCTGCAAAGAGTGGCAACACTGTTTTGACTTGGCTGTAGGCCGTTTTTGTGATGGTTTGTTAGTGTGACATACGTGTGATTTCGGAATCCTGGCAAGCGCATAGAATTAACCTGGTTGGCGGAGCGGTATAATACAGTGGCGAGCTGTTCAAACAACTGCAGTCCTCGGTGAGAGCAAGGTGTTGTGTCATGTTTCTCTGAGGTTGTCTTCAGGAGGCGAGCTTCGTGTGGACGGGGCAACTGGTGCTCGTGGAGTGCGCATGGTGTTCTGAGGAGGAGGTATCGTTCCTGGTTTGAGGAAGGCAGCGCCGGGGAAGGAAGAGAAAGAGGCGCAAGAGAAGTGACCCCCCACTTTCTAAGCGCGAGCGGCCTCACAAGTTATAAGGAATTCAAATACTCAGCTTAAAAACGCGCTTTGTTCCTAGCGCTTCGGGTTTATCTTCTTGGAGAGCACCAGGCATAATAAAGTTGAACTGCTTCTCGTGCACGGCACGCGGCCTGGCACAGAGCAGTCAGTCGTTCAGTAGACGGTTGCTCGCTGTAGATTATCCACTTAACCTGGCTTTGGTTAGGTCGTGAATTCAAGTTCAGACTTGGGCACATGTGTTTGCAAAGGATTGTTCAAGGCAGTACGTGAGCACTTCCGGGGAGACCCACCTCTCTGGGATTGTGGTTCTAACTGCTGCACTTGTGTAACTTGGCTTTTGTAAAAGCTTCAAAAAAATTGAAGTATAGTTGGTCGATGTTTGTATGATAAACATTCAAATATACACTTTCTGATGAGGTAGTTTAGCCTTAAAACTAGAACTGTTAAAAATAAGAAATTCGAGGAATTCCCTGGCAATCCCTGGACCAGTGGTTAGGGCTCCACGCTTCCACGGCAGGGGGCGCGGGTTTGATCTCGGTTGGGGAACTGAAACCCAGCAGGCCACTCGGCGCGGTGGAAAAAAAAAAACAAGAAACAAAGAAAAAAGAAAAAAAAAGGAAAGGCAATGCTCAAGATCATCTGTAGTTTTCCAGTTTCTAATGTGGATGAAGACCGCAAGTAATTGCTCTAAATTTTAATTTTAGAAGTAAGCTTAGGGCTTCCCTGGTGGTACAGGGGTTAAGAATCCGCCTCTCACTGCAGGGGACACGGGTTCGAGCATTGGTCCCGGAAGATCCCCCATGCCGCGGAGCAACTAAGCCCGGGCAGCACAACTACTGAGCCCGAGTGCCACAAGCACTGAAGCCCGCTCACCTAGAGCCCGTGCTCGGCAACAAGAGAAGCCACCGCACTGAGAAGCCTGCGCACCGCAAGGAAGACCCAACACAGCCCAAAATGAATACAATATATAAGTTAAACAGACAAGAAAAAGCTTATACTGCATGACAATCAAATGCAATATACAAACCTTAACTGAATCCTGAACAAAACCCAATAACACACCAAGGAAAGGAAGGCAGGAAGAAAGCAGAAGGTACACTTTTGGTGCCTTTGTGGAAATTTTAGTGTGTACTCTATTTCACGTGACAGTATTCAATTAATAATTGTATTTGTTTTCTTGCTGCTGTAACAAATTATCACACGCTTAGTGACTTAAAACAACTTCTGGACGGCAGGAGTCTAGAATTAAGGTGTTGACAGGGCTGCATTCTTTCTAGAGGCTTCAAGGGAGAATCTGTTCCCTTGCCTTTAGAAAGCTGGCTTCATTCCTTGGCCTGTGACTCCTTCCTTGCAGTCCAAATCTCTTGCTTCTGTCGTGTCGTCTCCTAACTCTGGATCCTCCTGCCGTATAAAGAGTCTCGTAATTACCTGGGGCCCACCTAGGTAATCCAGGAGAATCTCCCCATCTCAAGATCCTTAATCACACCTGCAGAATCCCTTTTACCGTGTGAAGTAACATATCTACAGGTTCCTGGGATCAGGATGTGGATGTATTTGGAGGCTACGACTCACACTACCACAATACTGATATAGTAATTATGTAGGAGAAAGGCCTTATTCTTAGTAGAGACATAATGTGAAATATTTAGCAGTGAAATGTCATGACATCTGAAACTTTCAAAAAGCCCAGTAAACAGAGAGAGAAAAAGAAAATGTGTCATAGGTACTCATTCTTTCAAGTTGTTGTAGTTTTGAACTTTTGGAAATAACAAGTTGGGGGAGAATAAATGTATAGTAATAAATTTTATGTAAGTATATTTGTTTTGGATATTTGTATTATACTTAAGTTTTACTTTTTATTTATTTATTTTGAAAAATATCTATTTATTTGGCTGAGCCAGGTCTGAACTGCGGCACGCATGATCTTTAGCTACGGCATGAGAACCCTTAGTTGCAGCATGTGGGATCTAGGTCCCGGAACAGGGATCAAACCCCGGCCCCCTGTATTGGGAGCACGGAGTCTTATCCACTGCACCACCAGGTAAGTCCTGAGAAGATACCTTTTGTGTAAAGAGTTGAAAGGAGGTCATGGAGTTAGCCATGCAGACACCTGGGGTGAGGGTTCTAGGAAGAGGACCTCTCTCAAGTGTTCAGCAGAAAAGTCTGCACAAAAGCCCTAAAGCGGGAGCTTGTTTTGTCAACTTCAAGAACCACACAGCCAATGTGTCTGGTGCCCAGTGAAGAAGAGAGAGAGAAGTAGGAGAGAGTTCAGAAGTCATGGGAGCCTAGATCACCCTGGAGGCCGTAACAGTAAGGGCTTGGGCTTTACTCAGTGAAATGGAGAGCGCTGCAAGGTTCTGAGCAGAGTGACAGAATCTGAAGTTTACAAGGACCACTAGGGCTGCTGTGCTGACAAAGAGAACGGGGCAGAAAGCAGAGTCATCTAGAAGAGAGATGATGGTGGCTTGGACCCGAGTATTAGCAATGGAGGTAGTGAGACATAGTTGGATCCTGGATATATTTGGAAGGTAGAGTCAACAGACAGGATGGATCCAGAGGTTAAAGAGAGACATCAAGGAGGACACCACGATTTTGTTCTGAGTGGCAGGAAGGATGAGTTGCCATCAGTTGAGTTGGGGAAGATGGCACAGGACTGGGAGTTCAGCTTTGGACACTGATGAAATACAAATGCATATTCTAAAGCGAGTCAAGGAAAATTTGAACATGAATAATTTTCTCTGCCCTTTGGCCTCCTCTCTTCCCTCTACTGTGCATTGCGTATCTGCACCATGCATCGACCCACCTCCTGGTCGGCAGAAATACCTGGTCAACTGTAAAGAGCAACCTTCTCCTAGTATCAACAAGATAACTCCTTAGGAGATAACCTTCCTCCTTGATCTTGTAAGGGGCCCTGATGACCCCTGACCCATTACTTGCTTTGTAGGTGTCGATGTGGATTGTGTGAATGTCACTGTGTACGTCATTTAACGAACAAAGCCCTGGATAACTGTGCTTTGACCTCTCACAGGCAGAACAGTACTTGGAGCTTTCCGAGAGGCTGTTCTCGGCTCATATGCCACAATTTGGCTCGAATAAAATTTTTCATTGCTTTCTTACATCGACTAAGATTAAATTTTTCGTCGACAACACCATGAGGTAGAAATGTTTAGCTGGAAATAGAAACGTGGGAGTCGTTGCACAGAAGTGGTATTTAAAGCAATGGAATCACCAGGGTGTAAAGGTAGGGAAGAGGCCCCAGGTCAGAGTCCTGCCTCACTCCACCTTGAAGGAAGCTGGGTTGAAGAGGAGGAATCAGCAAAAGAGAATGAAAGGAAGCAACCGGAGAGGCAGGAGAAAAACCAGGTGGGTGTGGTGTCCTGGAGGGGAGAGCGCAGGGGCCAGCAGGGAGCTGAGGTAAGGCCCGCTCCACAGGCTGTGCCCTTGAATCTTCTGCGACGTTGGTGGTCCTTCCTCTCAGACCAGCGTTTTTCCTTGGTGAGCAGAGGCACCCCGACCCGTCATCATAACTCTCACTAGATCGCCCTCTGCCCTCCACACACGGACACCAGATAGATAGCAAGACCGTTTGTTTATTGAACCCTTCCCAGCCAGCTCTCCTTTTCCCCTTCTGGCGGGCAGATCCCCAGCCTCCCACCAAGGGCCAAGAAGAGTCAACCGGAGCTTGGCCCTGGCTCCTTCCTCCTGCCAGGCTTCCCTGCCACACAGCCTGGGCTTCCTGGCTTGCCTTGGAGGCTCTGTTGCTCCTTTTCTCCCACAGCCTCCCTCTGGAAGTGTGTGATGTAGGCCACCTGACCCTGATTACAATGGCCAAAGTAAGAGCTCATGGTGCTGTCGGAGAGGCCACTGAGATGCAGCTCTGGGGACAGGGAGATGAGCCTGAGTGTGGGTGCCACCGCACCTCTGCTCCAGCCCCCTCACACCCCACTCACCTTTGGTGACATTGACTTCATTGGCCGCCAAGATGTCCGCCTGAGTGCTATCTATTCTCCTGTACAAGTCCTCGGCGTTGCCCTGAGGACAGGAGCAAGGGGAACTGGGCTGGATGCCAGGGCAGCCTGGACTTGGAGTTGGGCGTGGGCACATGGAGGTTGCAGGCTGCGGTCAGGCTCTTAGCCTGACTGGAAGGGCAGGAAAGGGGACGGAAGGATGCCAGGTGGAGAAACCCAAGCCGGGGCAGTCCCTCCCGCCGCCGGCCCCGAGGCCGATCTGTGTGTGGGGTGTACAGGGGGAGGGGCCGTGCGCTGGGCTGTGCACAGGGGCACTGTTGTGTCCCGCGGGGCGCGGCGGGGCGGAGGCACTTACATGGAAGAGCTTGTAGAGTTCCTCCCCCATGGACCTGCGCACGTGCTCCTCCACCACTGGGAATAACTGCACAAAGTACTGCGTGGGCGGGCGAGGGGGCGTGACTGCCGTGCCCACGCGCTGTGCCTGCCGCGCCGCCCTGCCGCCCGCCACCCGGCCGCCCAGCGCACCTCTAGCGTGAGGCTGGCCTCCCGCTGGCTGTTGCTGTGGTCCATGTTGCCCATGGCGGCCATGAGGCTGTGCACCACGCGCAGGTGCAGCATCTCCTCGGCCAGGCTCGTGTTGCCTCGCGCCAGGATCCTGGGGTGGGATGGCGTGGGGTGGGGGTGGGATTCGTGCTGCGGCGGCCCCGTGGGACCCTCTGGCGGCCGGAGCGCTCTTGGGGGCCCGTGGGCAGCGCCGGGGCCTGGCTTGCCGCATCCGCCCACTACCTGCTGCCCGCTTACCCGGTGGCGTTGGCGGCCGCGGCCTGCTGCAAGAACCACGGCAGGTGGGTGCTGAGCTGCAGAACCGAAGAGTCTGGAAGAGGGAGGAATGGCCGTGAGGCTGGAGGACCCCTCGCCCTCATCTTCCACCCTGCCCCGTCGGGGTCCACCACCCCGTTCTCAGTGGATCCCTACCGCTGACGATCTGGGACTGCTGTTTGCTGGTCTCCTTGAAGGACGGTATCAGCAGCGCCACGAGGCCCTTGAGCAGCGCCGGGCACACGTCGTAGTTGACCAGGTCCTTGATCAGCTCGATGGCTGGGGAAGGCAGGGGCGCTGGAGAGGCCCGCCGCTCCACTCCCCGCCCTCGCCCTCGCAAGGAAGCAGCACCCCCTCCCCTCCAACTCTTTATCGACCTTTCTTAGCACCTCTTACTGGCCAGCACTGTGCCAGGCGTGGGGGGAGCTGGGCCGGCGACCCCTCAGTCCTGCCCTTCTGGAGCTCTTGGTTAAAGGGGAGAGGGAGGAGGAGGCCGAGGCCCCCTGCGACTCACAGAACCAGCCGGAGCCGGAGGAAGAAGGTTGGAGGCTTAGAGGCTGAAAAGAGCTGGAGGCCCCACAGAGGTAGGGCCGCCAAAGGGCTTTGAGGAATCTAGAAGGTTTCCTGGAGGAGGGAAGGACGGCGGGTCTTCACAGGGAGACAGGATGGGGAAAGACAAGGGGTGAGGGGGAGACAGAGGAAGTGAGTGGGGATGTGTAGCAGAAAATGAGAAAGGAGGCGAGGTCGACAGCAGTTTAGAGAAACTTTGCTTTCTGATGGACCCTTATTGAGGCCTTGTTTGCCTAGGCTCTGTGCTGAGGGCTTTCCTTTCAGAGTCCCAGTGACGATCCCTGTGACCAAGGAGCTTCATTTTGCAACAGCATGATGACTTATCCCTATTGGACATTTGAGGGAATGAGGCACAGTGAGGTAAAGCACTTGCCATAAGGTACCACAGCTAGGAAGTGGTGGAAGCAAAAGGAGGGAAAGATTCGCTTAGGAAGGAGGAGGGGACTAGAATTTAAAGAGCGCATTTTCTGTGGCTGCTTCGCAGTCATTCATTCCATCCAGCATTGACTCAGCCTTTCGGCCAACCTGCATAGGACGCGTCTTGTGCCCGGCGAACAGTTTGGTGACAAGTGCTATAAAAGGGGTCGGTGGGCTGTGGGAGAGCCTGGGAAGATGGCAGAGGACTGAATATTTTTGTAAAGAGAAAAGAACCCCAGACAGGCAGAGCTGGTAGCGGGCAGGTAATGTGGTGTGATAGGACAGCGGGTAAACACAAGTGCTTGCTGCATGGAAGACGGGGCTCAGAAATGAGCTGTCCCCCCAGCTGCAGAGTCAAGTGCCGCTGGCCTCACCACCTACTTCGAGGGCACAGTTGTTTCCCTGACTAGCTCATCTGCATACCAGAATGCAGTGTAGACTACGTGAGAAATATTAACAGTATTATCTGTTTGAAAAACAAAAATTAATGTTTTATTTTCTTTTTAAAAAAATTTAAAAAATCTATTTATTTAAGGCTGCGTTGGGTCTTTGTTACTGTGCACGGGCCTTCTCGAGTTGCGGTAAGCAGAGGGGCTACTCTTTGTTGCAGTGCACGGGCTTCTCCTTGAGGTGGCTTCTCTTGTTGTGGCGCACCGGCTCTAGGTGCGGGGCCTACAGTAGTTGTGGCCCTCGTGCTCAGTAGTTGTGGTGCACGGGCTTAGTTGCTCGGCGACATGTGGGATATTCCCGGACCAGGGCTCGAGCCCGTGTCCCGTACGTTGGCAGGTGGATTCTTAACCACTACGCCACCAGGGAAGTCCCACCTTTTATTTTCTTGTCAGGAGCTTTTACCCAGTAAGAACATGTTTAGGGGTCATTCTCTACAATGGAAGACAAGTTTTTGTTGGTAGGTACAAAGGCACCACAAACGTTGGGGGACCAACGAGTATATGGGAGGATGGGCATGCATGGTACACACATACACATTCCTCCCCAGTTTAAGGAAATCTTTTGTGTCTTGGCAAAGACTTTCGTGGAGAGAAACACTTGAGAATTGGTAGTGGAATCTTTTGAGGTTTTACTTAAATAAGGGTAAGTATGTGGGATTTCAAAGACAAATGGCTGATGTGTAGAACTAGAAAGAGGTGCATAGTTAAGAGATAGAAGATGCAGCCAACTTGTTGTTTTAGAAAGCCGTTCCAAGTTTAAGTTGTAGGTTGGGAACTGCGTTCTCTGATTCCCTGCCCCCAGCTGTAAGTGAGGCTCTAGAGAAGTTATATAGCAATCTTACTCATGAACACAGATGCAAAAATTCTACACAAAATATTAGCAAATTGAGTCTAGCAGTGTGTAAAAGGAATAATGTGCCATCTAGCAATGCACATATATGATCTTAATAGAAAGAAAGTTTGAGAAAATTGAATCTCAGTGTGGTAAGAGCTATCTACCAAAAACTATAGCAAAGGTCATACCTAATAGATGAAACCTTGGAAACTTTCCGTCTTAGATGAGAAGGCACCCTCCCACACATTCCTCTCCACAAAATCTTTAGTAAAAGGTAAAAGACAAGTGATCTGGGACTTCCCTGGTGGCACAGTGGTTAAGAATCCGCCTGCCAATGCAGGGGACACGGATTCGAGCCCTGGCCTGGGAAGATCCCACGCCCCGCGGAGCAACTAAGCCCGTGCGCCACAACTACTGAGCCTGCGTGCTAGAGCCTGCAAGCCACAACTGCTGAGCCCACGTGCCTCAACTACTGAGCCAGCGCTCCACAACAAGAGAAGCCACTGCAACTAGAAGCCCACGTACCACAACGAAGACCCAACGGCAGCCGAAAAAACAAAAAAGGACAAGTGATGTGAAGAGAGACCAGAGTACACTTAGCTACATTTGCCACTCTCTCCTTAACTGATTGTAACTCTCCAAGACTGCTGTCTATTCCTGTGCTATGGCCGCTCCTCCAGGAAAATCTGTGAAAGGGATTTTTGGAAAAGATGTACTCTCTTTTTCTAATCTCTGGAAGAGTTTAAGACTAGAATGTTTTCTTGAATGTTTGATTGAATTCTCTGAAGCTTCTGATCT
The DNA here is from genome assembly GCF_011762595.2 of Tursiops truncatus. Lineage (NCBI taxonomy): Eukaryota > Metazoa > Chordata > Mammalia > Artiodactyla > Delphinidae > Tursiops > Tursiops truncatus. The sequence goes on from NC_047034.1 coordinate 147,321,505, forward strand.
TATGGAAAAAATTAATTACTGATTCCTTTAATGGTTAGAGGACACTTTGGGTTTTCTACTTCTTGAGTATGTTTTGGTAAATTATATTTTCTCGCTGTTTTCGTCTAAAGTTTCAAACATATTGCAAGAAGTTTTCATTATGTCATTAAAAAAATCATTTTAATGAATGTACCATCTATAATGATGTCTCCTTTTATAGTCTTCATATTGATTATATGGGTTTTCTCTTTTTGAATCAGTTCCCTTTGCCCCCAAGTCCAATGGGAGTAACACAGATGAACGCCTGCTTATGCAATGGATTTTATTACAAAGAGGAACCCTGATTTCAGAGAACCTGAATGTTTTATAGCAGTCAGTAAGCATGCCTGCCCTTTGCTCTAAAGTGGAAAGTGTCTTTCTTTTCTTTTCTTTTTAATTTATGGACATTATTATTTATTTATTTACTATGTATGGCTGCATTGGTTTTTCGTTGTTGCGCGCGGGGTTTCTCTAGTTGCGGCGAGCGGGGGCTACTCTTCGTTGAAGTGCACGGGCTTCTCATTGGGTGGCTTCTCTTGTTGCAGAGCACGGCCTCTAGGCACGCGGGCATCTGGAGTTGTGGCATTTGGGCTCAGTTGTTGTGGCACACCGGCTGAGTTGCTCCTTGGCATGTGGGAACTTACCGGGCCAGGGTTCGAACCCGTGTCCCCTGCATTGGCAGGTGGATTTTTTTTTTTTTTTTCTTTTTGTGGTACGCGGGCCTCTCACTGTTGTGGCCTCTCCCGTTGCGGAGCACAGGCTCCGGACGCGCAGGCTCAACGGCCATGGCTCACGGGCCTAGCCGCTCCGCGGCATGCGGAATCTTCCCGGACCGGGGCACGAACACGTGTCCGCTGCATCTGCAGGCGGACTCTCAACCATTGCGGGACCAGGGAAGCCCGGCAGGTGGATTCTTAACCACTGTGCCACCAGGGACATCCCAAACCTATGACTCTTTAACACTATGTGAATTACATCCTGCACTGCCTTGTAGCAAATCATCCCCTGTAACATTTGCATTTCAGAAAGAAGGTCACTCAGGCCAACATCCCCGAAACGCACCGACGCAGTTACCGGGCTACCTGATGCCAGCAGTGACTGTTTTGAAATAACGCAGGAAGAAGAAGAATGCAAGACCCTCAGTATTTTGATCCTTATCATATATGCCAGACTGCGAGCCCCACATATAAAATCTTTTCCGATTCCCGAAGGAGATGGGGGCACAGTTCTTCAGGCGCTAGCCTGCTGTGTCTTCCTTTCTGCCTGGCAGAAAAATAAAGCCATCTCTCTCTTCCTCCAAAATCTCTGTCTCTGTATTTCTGTTCGGCATTGGTGCACAGGCAAGCTGATATTTCGGCAACACCATCATCCATCTGCTCTTGCTCTTAAGGCCAGTTGAAGATGGTCCCTTGCAGTTTCCCAAGTTAGGTTAGTGATGTGAAATTCTCCTGCCCCTGGCCCTACCTCCTTCCCTTTCCCAGCCACGCAGAAGGCAGTTTGCTGGTTGTCTTCCCCAATTCTTCTCCAGGTAGGTTGTGTTTACTCCCCAAATCCCTGAGCCAGAGGTGGGGGTGCCTACACTCCCAAACCCTGAGTGTCCACGTTCCCCTGCTGTTTGTAGTCTCTTGTGCTGTGCCTGCAGTGGCACCTGGGCGGGGATGGACACTGCCCTTGTCTAGGTTTTTCTAAATGTCTTACTCAAGTTCCAACCTCCAGCTTGTGAATCAACTGTCTCTTTTTTGACTTGTAAGCAAGTATTAAGCTTTGGGGCTGTGGGGAGACCTGTGATGTGAAACAACTTCTTTTCTTCCCTCCCCGCACATTGTTGTAAATAACTTTTAACAGCCAAACCCCAGATTTGCACTTTTTTTTTCCCTAACTGCTAAAACCATTTTCTTCCCCCTGGTGTTACTGTAACATTTGGAAAAGGAATAAATGTCGTCCCTTAATAAAAACAAAACAAAATAAAACAAGACTTTCTGGTTGGACTATATTCCTATCTGGTTTCTGCCACGCCCCCTGGTGGTGGCTCTAGACCGAGCAGGAAAACTAATGAAGGCATTTGCCGAAGCGCGAGGTTGGTGACTCAGCTTCATTTACATACCCACAATGCATTGCAAACGGGATCTTGCCTACTTTCAAAAGGCTCTAGCCTTCTATTTCTTTTGACTCCCGCCCCCACTCGAAATCAGGATATTTTCACAGAGGTGTGTGAAATAATTGCAGAACTCACTGGTTGTTTGCGGGTAAATAGTTACCGTTGGTGCCTTGGGACTTCCAGTTAGCCGAGGACTGTGTGAGCGGTTATGACGGCATACTCTGGTTTCTCTTCAGAACGCATAAATCTTTCGCCTTTTACTAAAGATTTCCGTGGAGAGAAACAATTCCGAGTTTCTACCCAATTTTTTGAGGCTTTGTTTTATACAAAGCTAATAAATTCGTGCAAAAAAAAGAAATGTTTTGTATTTTGGTGGATTTGTGCTGGTAGCGTTACACGCTGCAAAGAGTGGCAACACTGTTTTGACTTGGCTGTAGGCCGTTTTTGTGATGGTTTGTTAGTGTGACATACGTGTGATTTCGGAATCCTGGCAAGCGCATAGAATTAACCTGGTTGGCGGAGCGGTATAATACAGTGGCGAGCTGTTCAAACAACTGCAGTCCTCGGTGAGAGCAAGGTGTTGTGTCATGTTTCTCTGAGGTTGTCTTCAGGAGGCGAGCTTCGTGTGGACGGGGCAACTGGTGCTCGTGGAGTGCGCATGGTGTTCTGAGGAGGAGGTATCGTTCCTGGTTTGAGGAAGGCAGCGCCGGGGAAGGAAGAGAAAGAGGCGCAAGAGAAGTGACCCCCCACTTTCTAAGCGCGAGCGGCCTCACAAGTTATAAGGAATTCAAATACTCAGCTTAAAAACGCGCTTTGTTCCTAGCGCTTCGGGTTTATCTTCTTGGAGAGCACCAGGCATAATAAAGTTGAACTGCTTCTCGTGCACGGCACGCGGCCTGGCACAGAGCAGTCAGTCGTTCAGTAGACGGTTGCTCGCTGTAGATTATCCACTTAACCTGGCTTTGGTTAGGTCGTGAATTCAAGTTCAGGCTTGGGCACATGTGTTTGCAAAGGATTGTTCAAGGCAGTACGTGAGCACTTCCGGGGAGACCCACCTCTCTGGGATTGTGGTTCTAACTGCTGCACTTGTGTAACTTGGCTTTTGTAAAAGCTTCAAAAAAATTGAAGTATAGTTGGTCGATGTTTGTATGATAAACATTCAAATATACACTTTCTGATGAGGTAGTTTAGCCTTAAAACTAGAACTGTTAAAAATAAGAAATTCGAGGAATTCCCTGGCAATCCCTGGACCAGTGGTTAGGGCTCCACGCTTCCACGGCAGGGGGCGCGGGTTTGATCTCGGTTGGGGAACTGAAACCCAGCAGGCCACTCGGCGCGGTGGAAAAAAAAAAACAAGAAACAAAGAAAAAAGAAAAAAAAAAGGAAAGGCAATGCTCAAGATCATCTGTAGTTTTCCAGTTTCTAATGTGGATGAAGACCGCAAGTAATTGCTCTAAATTTTAATTTTAGAAGTAAGCTTAGGGCTTCCCTGGTGGTACAGGGGTTAAGAATCCGCCTCTCACTGCAGGGGACACGGGTTCGAGCATTGGTCCCGGAAGATCCCCCATGCCGCGGAGCAACTAAGCCCGGGCAGCACAACTACTGAGCCCGAGTGCCACAAGCACTGAAGCCCGCTCACCTAGAGCCCGTGCTCGGCAACAAGAGAAGCCACCGCACTGAGAAGCCTGCGCACCGCAAGGAAGACCCAACACAGCCCAAAATGAATACAATATATAAGTTAAACAGACAAGAAAAAGCTTATACTGCATGACAATCAAATGCAATATACAAACCTTAACTGAATCCTGAACAAAACCCAATAACACACCAAGGAAAGGAAGGCAGGAAGAAAGCAGAAGGTACACTTTTGGTGCCTTTGTGGAAATTTTAGTGTGTACTCTATTTCACGTGACAGTATTCAATTAATAATTGTATTTGTTTTCTTGCTGCTGTAACAAATTATCACACGCTTAGTGACTTAAAACAACTTCTGGACGGCAGGAGTCTAGAATTAAGGTGTTGACAGGGCTGCATTCTTTCTAGAGGCTTCAAGGGAGAATCTGTTCCCTTGCCTTTAGAAAGCTGGCTTCATTCCTTGGCCTGTGACTCCTTCCTTGCAGTCCAAATCTCTTGCTTCTGTCGTGTCGTCTCCTAACTCTGGATCCTCCTGCCGTATAAAGAGTCTCGTAATTACCTGGGGCCCACCTAGGTAATCCAGGAGAATCTCCCCATCTCAAGATCCTTAATCACACCTGCAGAATCCCTTTTACCGTGTGAAGTAACATATCTACAGGTTCCTGGGATCAGGATGTGGATGTATTTGGAGGCTACGACTCACACTACCACAATACTGATATAGTAATTATGTAGGAGAAAGGCCTTATTCTTAGTAGAGACATAATGTGAAATATTTAGCAGTGAAATGTCATGACATCTGAAACTTTCAAAAAGCCCAGTAAACAGAGAGAGAAAAAGAAAATGTGTCATAGGTACTCATTCTTTCAAGTTGTTGTAGTTTTGAACTTTTGGAAATAACAAGTTGGGGGAGAATAAATGTATAGTAATAAATTTTATGTAAGTATATTTGTTTTGGATATTTGTATTATACTTAAGTTTTACTTTTTATTTATTTATTTTGAAAAATATCTATTTATTTGGCTGAGCCAGGTCTGAACTGCGGCACGCATGATCTTTAGCTACGGCATGAGAACCCTTAGTTGCAGCATGTGGGATCTAGGTCCCGGAACAGGGATCAAACCCCGGCCCCCTGTATTGGGAGCACGGAGTCTTATCCACTGCACCACCAGGTAAGTCCTGAGAAGATACCTTTTGTGTAAAGAGTTGAAAGGAGGTCATGGAGTTAGCCATGCAGACACCTGGGGTGAGGGTTCTAGGAAGAGGACCTCTCTCAAGTGTTCAGCAGAAAAGTCTGCACAAAAGCCCTAAAGCGGGAGCTTGTTTTGTCAACTTCAAGAACCACACAGCCAATGTGTCTGGTGCCCAGTGAAGAAGAGAGAGAGAAGTAGGAGAGAGTTCAGAAGTCATGGGAGCCTAGATCACCCTGGAGGCCGTAACAGTAAGGGCTTGGGCTTTACTCAGTGAAATGGAGAGCGCTGCAAGGTTCTGAGCAGAGTGACAGAATCTGAAGTTTACAAGGACCACTAGGGCTGCTGTGCTGACAAAGAGAACGGGGCAGAAAGCAGAGTCATCTAGAAGAGAGATGATGGTGGCTTGGACCCGAGTATTAGCAATGGAGGTAGTGAGACATAGTTGGATCCTGGATATATTTGGAAGGTAGAGTCAACAGACAGGATGGATCCAGAGGTTAAAGAGAGACATCAAGGAGGACACCACGATTTTGTTCTGAGTGGCAGGAAGGATGAGTTGCCATCAGTTGAGTTGGGGAAGATGGCACAGGACTGGGAGTTCAGCTTTGGACACTGATGAAATACAAATGCATATTCTAAAGCGAGTCAAGGAAAATTTGAACATGAATAATTTTCTCTGCCCTTTGGCCTCCTCTCTTCCCTCTACTGTGCATTGCGTATCTGCACCATGCATCGACCCACCTCCTGGTCGGCAGAAATACCTGGTCAACTGTAAAGAGCAACCTTCTCCTAGTATCAACAAGATAACTCCTTAGGAGATAACCTTCCTCCTTGATCTTGTAAGGGGCCCTGATGACCCCTGACCCATTACCTGCTTTGTAGGTGTCGATGTGGATTGTGTGAATGTCACTGTGTACGTCATTTAACGAACAAAGCCCTGGATAACTGTGCTTTGACCTCTCACAGGCAGAACAGTACTTGGAGCTTTCCGAGAGGCTGTTCTCGGCTCATATGCCACAATTTGGCTCGAATAAAATTTTTCATTGCTTTCTTACATCGACTAAGATTAAATTTTTCGTCGACAACACCATGAGGTAGAAATGTTTAGCTGGAAATAGAAACGTGGGAGTCGTTGCACAGAAGTGGTATTTAAAGCAATGGAATCACCAGGGTGTAAAGGTAGGGAAGAGGCCCCAGGTCAGAGTCCTGCCTCACTCCACCTTGAAGGAAGCTGGGTTGAAGAGGAGGAATCAGCAAAAGAGAATGAAAGGAAGCAACCGGAGAGGCAGGAGAAAAACCAGGTGGGTGTGGTGTCCTGGAGGGGAGAGCGCAGGGGCCAGCAGGGAGCTGAGGTAAGGCCCGCTCCACAGGCTGTGCCCTTGAATCTTCTGCGACGTTGGTGGTCCTTCCTCTCAGACCAGCGTTTTTCCTTGGTGAGCAGAGGCACCCCGACCCGTCATCATAACTCTCACTAGATCGCCCTCTGCCCTCCACACACGGACACCAGATAGATAGCAAGACCGTTTGTTTATTGAACCCTTCCCAGCCAGCTCTCCTTTTCCCCTTCTGGCGGGCAGATCCCCAGCCTCCCACCAAGGGCCAAGAAGAGTCAACCGGAGCTTGGCCCTGGCTCCTTCCTCCTGCCAGGCTTCCCTGCCACACAGCCTGGGCTTCCTGGCTTGCCTTGGAGGCTCTGTTGCTCCTTTTCTCCCACAGCCTCCCTCTGGAAGTGTGTGATGTAGGCCACCTGACCCTGATTACAATGGCCAAAGTAAGAGCTCATGGTGCTGTCGGAGAGGCCACTGAGATGCAGCTCTGGGGACAGGGAGATGAGCCTGAGTGTGGGTGCCACCGCACCTCTGCTCCAGCCCCCTCACACCCCACTCACCTTTGGTGACATTGACTTCATTGGCCGCCAAGATGTCCGCCTGAGTGCTATCTATTCTCCTGTACAAGTCCTCGGCGTTGCCCTGAGGACAGGAGCAAGGGGAACTGGGCTGGATGCCAGGGCAGCCTGGACTTGGAGTTGGGCGTGGGCACATGGAGGTTGCAGGCTGCGGTCAGGCTCTTAGCCTGACTGGAAGGGCAGGAAAGGGGACGGAAGGATGCCAGGTGGAGAAACCCAAGCCGGGGCAGTCCCTCCCGCCGCCGGCCCCGAGGCCGATCTGTGTGTGGGGTGTACAGGGGGAGGGGCCGTGCGCTGGGCTGTGCACAGGGGCACTGTTGTGTCCCGCGGGGCGCGGCGGGGCGGAGGCACTTACATGGAAGAGCTTGTAGAGTTCCTCCCCCATGGACCTGCGCACGTGCTCCTCCACCACTGGGAATAACTGCACAAAGTACTGCGTGGGCGGGCGAGGGGGCGTGACTGCCGTGCCCACGCGCTGTGCCTGCCGCGCCGCCCTGCCGCCCGCCACCCGGCCGCCCAGCGCACCTCTAGCGTGAGGCTGGCCTCCCGCTGGCTGTTGCTGTGGTCCATGTTGCCCATGGCGGCCATGAGGCTGTGCACCACGCGCAGGTGCAGCATCTCCTCGGCCAGGCTCGTGTTGCCTCGCGCCAGGATCCTGGGGTGGGATGGCGTGGGGTGGGGGTGGGATTCGTGCTGCGGCGGCCCCGTGGGACCCTCTGGCGGCCGGAGCGCCGTGGGCAGCGCCGGGGCCTGGCTTGCCGCATCCGCCCACTACCTGCTGCCCGCTTACCTGATGGCCTTGGCGGCCGCGGCCTGCTGCAAGAACCACGGCAGGTGGGTGCTGAGCTGCAGAACCGAAGAGTCTGGAAGAGGGAGGAGTGGCCGTGAGACTGGAGGACCCCTCGTCCTCGTCTTCCACCCTGCCCCGTCGGGGTCCACCACCCCGTTCTCAGTGGATCCCTACCGCTGTTTGGGGACTGCTGTTTGCTGGTCTCCTTGAAGGACGGTATCAGCAGCGCCACGAGGCCCTTGAGCAGCGCCGGGCACACGTCGTAGTTGACCAGGTCCTTGATCAGCTCGATGGCTGGGGAAGGCAGGGGCGCTGGAGAGGCCTGCCGCTCCACTCCCCGCCCTCGCCCTCGCAAGGAAGCAGCACCCCCTCCCCTCCAACTCTTTATCGACCTTTCTTAGCACCTCTTACTGGCCAGCACTGTGCCAGGCGTGGGGGGAGCTGGGCCGGCGACCCCTCAGTCCTGCCCTTCTGGAGCTCTTGGTTAAAGGGGAGAGGGAGGAGGAGGCCGAGGCCCCCTGCGACTCACAGAACCAGCCGGAGCCGGAGGAAGAAGGTTGGAGGCTTAGAGGCTGAAAAGAGCTGGAGGCCCCACAGAGGTAGGGCCGCCAAAGGGCTTTGAGGAATCTAGAAGGTTTCCTGGAGGAGGGAAGGACGGCGGGTCTTCAAAGGGAGACAGGATGGGGAAAGACAAGGGGTGAGGGGGAGACAGAGCAAGTGGGTGGGGATGTGTAGCAGAAAATGAGAAAGGAGGCGAGGTCGACAGCAGTTTAGAGAAACTTTCTTTTGACGGACCCTTATTGAGGCCTTGTTTGCCTAGGCTCTGTGCTGAGGGCTCTCCGTTCAGAGTCCCAGTGACGATCCCTGTGACCAAGGAGCTTCATTTTGCAACAGCATGATGACTTATCCCTATTGGACATTTGAAGGAATGAGGCACAGAGAGGTAAAGCACTTGCCATAAGGTACCACAGCTAGGAAGTGGTGGAAGCAAAAGGAGGGAAAGATTCGCTTAGGAAGGAGGAGGGGACTAGAATTTAAAGAGCGCATTTTCTGTGGCTGCTTCGCAGTCATTCATTCCATCCAGCATTGACTCAGCCTTTCGGCCAACCTGCATAGGACGCGTCTTGTGCCCGGCGAACAGTTTGGTGACAAGTGCTATAAAAGGGGTCGGTGGGCTGTGGGAGAGCCTGGGAAGATGGCAGAGGACTGAATATTTTTGTAAAGAGAAAAGAACCCCAGACAGGCAGAGCTGGTAGCGGGCAGGTAATGTGGTGTGATAGGACAGCGGGTAAACACAAGTGCTTGCTGCATGGAAGACGGGGCTCAGAAATGAGCTGTCCCCCCAGCTGCAGAGTCAAGTGCCGCTGGCCTCACCACCTACTTCGAGGGCACAGTTGTTTCCCTGACTAGCTCATCTGCATACCAGAATGCAGTGTAGACTACGTGAGAAATATTAACAGTATTATCTGTTTGAAAAACAAAAAATTAATGTTTTATTTTCTTTTTAAAAAAATTTAAAAAATCTATTTATTTATTTAAGGCTGCGTTGGGTCTTTGTTACTGTGCACGGGCCTTCTCGAGTTGTGGCAAGCAGAGGGGCTACTCTTTGTTGCAGTGCGCGGGCTTCTCCTTGAGGTGGCTTCTCTTGTTGTGGCGCACCGGCTCTAGGTGCGGGGGCTTCAGTAGTTGTGGCCCTCGGGCTCATTAGTTGTGGCGCACGGGCTTAGTTGCTCGGCGACGTGTGGGATCTTCCCAGACCAGGGCTCGAGCCCGTGTCCCGTACGTTGGCAGGTGGATTCTTAACCACTACACCACCAGGGAAGTCCCACCTTTTATTTTCTTGTCAGGAGCTTTTACCCAGTAAGAACATGTTTAGGGGTCATTCTCTACAATGGAAGACAGGTTTTTGTTGGCAGGTACAAAGGCACCACAAACATTGGGGGACCAACGAGTATATGGGAGGATGGGCATGCATGGTACACACATACACGTTCTTCCTCAGTTTAAGGAAATCTTTTGTGTCTTGGCAAAGACTTTCGTGGAGAGAAACACTTGAGAATTGGTAGTGGAGTCTTTTGAGGTTTTACTTAAATAAGGGTAAGTATGTGGGTTTTCAAAGAGAAATGGCTGATGTGTAGAACTATAAAGAGGTGCATAGTTAAGAGATAGAAGATGCAGCCAACTTGTTGTTTTAGAAAGCAGTTCCAAGTTTAAGTTGTAGGTTGGGAACTGCGTTCTCTGATTCCCTGCCCCCAGCTGTAAGTGAGGCTCTAGAGAAGTTATATAGCAATCTTACTCATGAACACAGATGCAAAAATTCTACACAAAATGTTAGCAAATTGAGTCTAGCAGTGTGTAAAAGGAATAATGTGCCATCTAGCAATGCACATATATCATCTTAATAGAAAGAAAGTTTGAGAAAATTGAATCTCAGTGTGGTAAGAGCTATCTACCAAAAACTATAGCAAAGGTCATACCTAATAGAGGAAACCATGGAAACTTTCCGTCTTAGATGAGAAGGCAACCTCCCACACATTCCTCTCCACAAAATCTTTAGTAAAAGGTAAAAGACAAGTGATCTGGGACTTCCCTGGTGGCACAGTGGTTAAGAATCCGCCTGCCAATGCAGGGGACACGGGTTCGAGCCCTGGCCTGGGAAGATCCCACGCGCCGCAGAGCAACTAAGCCCGTGCGCCACAACTACTGAGCCTGCGTGCTAGAGCCCGCAAGCCACAACTACTGAGCCCATGTGCCTCAACTACTGAGCCAGCGCTCCACAACAAGAGAAGCCACTGCAACGAGAAGCCCACGTACCACAATGAAGAGCCAACGGCAGCTGAAAAAACAAAAAAGGACAAGTGATGTGAAGAGAGGCCAGAGTACACTTAGCTACATTTGCCACTCTCTCCTTAACTGATTGTAACTCTCCAAGACTGCTGTCTATTCCTGTGCTATGGCCGCTCCTCCAGGAAAATCTGTGAAAGGGATTTTTGGAAAAGATGTACTCTCTTTTTCTAATCTCTGGAAGAGTTTAAGACTAGAATGTTTTCTTGAATGCTTGATAGAATTCTCTGAAGCTTCTGGTCTTACGGAAAAAATTAATTATTGATTCATTTTCTTTAATGCTTAGAGGACAGTTTGGGTTTTCTACTTCTCGAGTATGTTTTGGTAAATTATATTTTCTTGCTCTTTTCATCTAAATTTTCAAACATATTGCAAGAAGTTTTCATTATGTCATTAAAAAATTATTTTAATGAATGTACCATCTATAATGATGTCTCCTTTTATAGTCTTCATATTGATTATATGGGTTTTCTCTTTTTGAATCAGTTCCCTTTGCCCCCAGTCCCATGGGAGTAACACAGATGAACGCCTGCTTATGCAATGGATTTTATTACAAAGAGGAACCCTGATTTCAGAGAACCTGAATGTTATATAGCAGTCAGTAAGCATGCCTGCCCTTTGCTTTAAAGGGGAAATTATCTTTCTTTTCTTTTTTTTTTAATTTATGGACTTTATTATTATTTATTTGTCTATCTATCTATTTATTTAGTTGTTTATTTATTTATTTATGGCTGCATTGGTTTTTCGTGACTGCACGCGGGCTTTCTCTAGTTGCGGCAAGCGTGGGCTATTCTTCATTGCAGTGCACGGGCTTCTCATCGTGGTGGCTTCTCTTGTTGCGGAGCATGGGTTCTAGGTGCGCGGGCTTCAGTAGCTGTGTCACGCAGGCTCAACAGTTGTGTCACGCTGGCTCAACAGTTGTGGCACACAGTCTTAGTTGCTCCGTGGCATGTGGGATCTTCTCGAACCAGGTATCAAACCTGTGTCCCGTGCATTGGCAGGCAGATTCTTAACCACTGCGCCACCAGGGAAGTGTCGAAACTATCTTTATTTTCCAACACTCTTTGCTAAACAAACATCCTTGGAAAGATAGTCTGGAACAAAGAACTGTAATTATTTCATTTACAAGGTATGCAGAAACGTGAAAGACCTGTAGAGAATTGTCTCCTAGGATTATTTTTCTTTTGCTAGAAGTAATCCTTTAGCAGACACAGTGGCTCTGTTCCTGAATTTAGGGGGAAAGCATTAGTCTTTCATTATTAAGTATAATGTTAGTTGTAGATTTCTTTTTGTAGATGCTTTTTATCAACCTGAGGAAGTTCTTCTCTCACCCTTTCTTTTTTTCCTTCCTTTTATTTTATTTTTTTCCCCGGTGTGCCTCATGGCTTGTGGAATCATAGTTCCCCAACTAGGAATTGAACCTGGGCCCTTGGCAGTGAAAGTGTGGAGTCCTAACCACTGAAGCACCAGGGAATTCCCGGGGAAGCTCTTCTCTAGTCCTATTTTTCTGAGGATTTTTAATTACGAATGAGCTTTGAATTTTGTCACATGCATTTTCTGCAATGATTGATATACAATAATGTGATTTTCCTTCTTTAGTCTGTTAATTTGCTAGATAAAATTGGTTGACTTTAGGGTATTGAACCAGCCTTGCATTCCTGGAGTGAACCCAGTTGGTCTCAGCCTGTTCTTCCCAATCAAAGAATCAAAGAGTTACTCTCCCACGCGGAAGATCCTCAAGGATGTGTAGTGCCACCTCTTCCAGTGCTTGGTACTCTGGGGACAGGCCTCTGGGACAGCCCCTTTCCTCTGTGGGCCAACCTGATTCAGAAACAGCTGGCCACTGCTTCGGCACTTTCTCTTTCATCCAGGCCTCCTGGGATAGCCCTCATAATCCCAACTACACCCAACGCAACCTCTTATTGCTCAGATATGTTTCTAATCTGGAATCACAGAGCCAGCAACCCTGTGGAGGGAAAGGGTCCAGGACACTGAGCCTCCCTGTCTTCACCCATATGCTCTCCCACCTGGATAAAAATGCAGCCTAGGATGCCTCTGGCCACTTGGCAGCTATAGCCTGGTGCTATAATCTTCCTCACTTGTTCTTTTATTGTTTGATTGTGAAACCTTTTCTTCCTTTTTCTTGAATTAGTGCTGCTTGGTTTTGGGGTCTGAGTGGTTGGCTCCTCCTCATATCTGACTATAGGGGCGTGGTCAGCTGCAGCACAGCTCTCAGTAGTAGCTGGGCTCTTCCCAGGCACAAGTACTAAATGCTTGAGCCTTCACTGATTATGTAGCTGCTCCTTGATTATGAATGGGGATCCTTGGCAAAATGAAGATTTATTCACTGAATCATTGTTGTGTTTTTGGGTTTTTTTGGCTGTGCCACTCAGCTTGTGGGATCTTAGTTCCCCGATCAGGGATCAAACCCGGGCCACGGCAGTGAAAGCACCGAGTCCTAACTGCTGGACCGCTAGGGAATTCCCCAATGAATCACTTTTTTTTAAAAAAATAAACTTATTCATTTACTTTTATTTTTGGATGTGTTGGCTCTTTGTTTCTGCGTGTGGGCTTTTCTCTAGTTGTGGTGAGCGGGGCCTACTCTTCGTTGCGGGCTTCTCATTGGGTGGCTTCTCTCGTTGCAGAGCACGGGCTCTAGGCGCGTGGGCTTCAGGAGTTGTGGCCCTCGGGCTCAGTAGTTGTGGCTCACGGGCTCTAGCGCACAGGCTCAGTAGCTGTAGCGCACGGGCTTAGTTGCTCCGTGGCATGTGGGATCTTCCCGGACCAGAGATTGAACCTGTGTCCCCTGCATTGGCAGGCAGATTCTTAAACACTGTGCCACCAAGGAAGCCCCCACTGAATCACTTTTGATTGAGTTTTAAATTTCACAGGTGACACTGTTTACACCCAAAGTGGAAGTGCTAGTCCCTGCCCAGATATCTCCACAAGAACCACAGCCAGTTACAACTCTATACACCGTGCAAATTACTCAGCATAGCTGACTCATTCAGAAAGCAAAGGGAACAGGAGACCGCTGCCATTGGCAGCTTTGCCTGAAGCCTGTGGTGTTGACAACACCCAACTGTCCTAAATTGAAGCAGCCACTGCTTTATTCATTGGCTGATTCATTCATCTAACAAAATGATTATTGAGCAACTTCTCTGTGCCGGATCCCTGGGCTATGAGGAGGACTAACATACAATCCCTGCCCTCAGGGACCACACAGTCCATTGGAGAGTACCAGTAAAGAAACTGGCATTTATGATTTGGTGTGAAAAGAGCCATGGGAACACAAAGGAAGCCAGGCTGGTGTGAGGGCCTGTTGAGGTCGTGGGGGATAGAGAATCAGGAGAAGACTTCCCTGGAGAAGGTGGCACGTGAACTGGCAAGGCCATGGGGAGAAGAGAAGGACTGGGAGGGAGAATGTGGCGAGTGCCATGTTGGATGGTGTGTGCCACTCTGGTAGCCAGGCAAACAGGGAGGTGTGGCTGGGACGCAGCGTGGTGGGTCATGGAGTGAGAGCTAAGGCTGTGTAGGCAGGCCAGCCCCAGCTTCTGGAGGCTTTGCATGTGCCAACTACCCTGTAGAGGAGATGTTTTCTCATCTTTCATTTCAGGGAAGACTAAGACTCAGAAAGATTGACAAGCTTGCCCAAGTTCAAACAGCTAATGAGTAGTGAAATAACTCTGTTGGATTCTAAACCTCATATTCTTCACCGTTAAACTAAGCTCCACGGCATCCTCTCTGGTGGAGGACCAGGAAAATAGACTGTGTGGGTACCATGCTGGAGAGATGGAGATCAGTGTAGATGTGAGAAATACAAAGACCTGAATTATAGCAGTGGAGACAGAATGGAGAAGGCAGAACAGGTCTGAATGATATTAAGGAATTAGAGTTGACTGGTCTTGTTAGAAGTTGGTTTAAGGTGGGAAGCAGGAAGAGATGACAATTACCCACATGTCTAACCTGGGTGATTGGATGCTTTTTGCTGAGATTGGGACCTCGGAGAATGACAGGTTTGGAGCAGGAATACCAGGAGTCTAATTTTTTTTTAACACCTTTATTGGAGTATAATTGCTTTACAATGGTGTGTTAGTTTCTGCTGTATAACAAAGTGAATCAGCTGTACCTATACATATGTCCCCATATCCCCTCCCTCTTGTGTCTCCCTCCCACCCTCCTTATCCCACCCCTCTAGGTGGTCACAAAGCACCGAGCTGATCTCCCTGTGCTATGCAGCTGCTTCCCACTAGCTATTTTACATTTGGTAGTGTATATATGTCAATGCCACACTCTCACTTCGTCCCAGCTTACCCTTCCCCCACCCCGTGTCCTCAAGTCCATTATGTACATCTGTGTCTTTATTCCTGTCCTGCCCCTAGGTTCATCAGAACCATTTTTTTTTTTAGATTCCATATATATGTGTTAGCATACGGTATTTGTCTTTCTCTTTCTGACTTACTTCACTCTGTATGACAGCAGGAGTCTAATTCTGAACATGGTCAGTGACATCCAAGGGGAGATGTCCAGAAGGTAGGTGGGTATGAGGGTCAGGCTCTCGGGCTCAGGAGAGAGGTCTGAGCTGCACAGTGGTCACTCAGCCACTCTGCACTTCATCCATAAAATGGGAATAATAGTGATATCTGCCGCATCAGCTTGTTGTGAGGACTAAATGAGTAATGAGCTAGAGCAGTACTCAGTATATAGTCAATACTCTATAAAAGTGAGCTATTATTGTTTCTACCATTCTGGGTGGTAATTAAAACCATGGGAGTGGATGAGGTACCACAGAATCAAAAGGAAGAGAAGAGAAGAAGACCTGGCATTGATTCCTAGGAGAAAAAGAAACCAACACTTAAGGGACTGGTGGAGGAAAAGGGATGTATGAAGGGCTGAGAAATAGTTTCCAGAGAGATAGGAGGAAGACAGGAAAGTGTGGGGTCTGGGAAGGAAGGGATCAGAGTCCTCAGGGAGGAGGGTGGGATCAGGAGGGTTTGTAGTTTGAGAGTTCATGCCCAGTGAGGCTGAGAAGCAGCTCTGCAGGACCTATGCCCATTCATTGGACAAATAACAGATTGGGTATGTGTCAGCTACAGTCAGCACCAGTGCTGACTGAAACTGCAGTAAACAAAACAGATGCAAGGAGCATGCCACCGACACTCGATGGAAACTGGAGTGCAAGGGGAAGGATCCCTCCAATCCAAAGAGGAACCACGGAACCCACAGCCTGTCAGCACCAGAAGAAAGCTCTGTGATCACCTGTCTGATAGATGCAGAAACCCAGAACAAAGACTTGCCCAGGGAATTGCAGTGAATGGGAGACAGAGCTGTAGCACCAGGCTTCGTATTCATGTGGCAGACATGCCTCAGAAATGGCATGGCACCTGGGAATTGTGGCTCTGTCAGGCAACCGTTGCCAAGGCACTCAGCACTGATGAGGTTGGTTTTACAATTCTTTGCTCCTAGAGCCTGGGAAAACCAGTGCCCCCGTTCTTTGTCCTCACATCCAGACAAGACTGCCACCTGCTGGCCACGCTAAAGAAGTGCACCTCAGTGCCATCCATACACAGCTTTGCTTCCTTTTACAGCAGAGTTGAGGGTATGAATAAGTTGGGCAAATTGCACTGTTGTAAGGAAAAGACCAGTGCCAGGCATCTTCCTGACCAATTACATCCTGCCTTTGATTTCTGTACATTTCTCCACCTCTTTTACCAAATCCTGTTCAAAGCCCAAAGTTGAAACATTAAAAATATATTTTATGCAGTATTTTGTTTTAAAAAGCCAGGCAAGGGACTTCCCTGGTGGCGCTGTGGTTAAGACTCCGTCTGCCAATGCAGGAGACGCGGGTTCGAGCCCTGGTCCGGGAAGATCCCACATGCCGCGGAGCAACAAAACCCGTGAGCCACAACTACTGAGCCTGTGCTCCAGAGCCAGCCAGCCACAACTACGGAGCCCGTGTGCCACAACTACTGAAGCCCACGCTCCTAGAGCCCATGCTCCACAACAAAAAGAAGCCACCGCAGTGAGAAGCCCGCGCACCGCATCGAAGAGTAGCCCCCGCTCGCCGCAACTAGAGAAAGCCCGGGTGCAGCAACGAAGACCCAACGCAGCCAAAATAAATAAATAAGTAAATAAATAAATTTATTAAAAAGAAAAAAAAGCCAAGCGACAAGGTAATTAGTGTTACGTGCTATGGTGGTATACCTGTTGCTGAATCAATAATTACCAAGGTGTGTCTCCCACTGGTATCTGCCCTTCTGGGCTGGTCTCGCCAAGCCCAACCAGCCTGTGTGCTGGTGCTTAGAAGCATCCCTGTCGAGCGGCACACCCCACACCAGGTGCAGGGTGGGGTGAGGGGAGACAGTATCAGGCCCTGGCGGACACAGTGTTTAGGGCCAGGCCAACTGGGCAATTAGAAACAAGTTTTTCCCAAGGACTTTCTATTTTTAAAAAACTCTGGAAGACTGTATAATAAAACTTATAAATGCTAAGTTAAGTGTCGCAGTTGAAGGGCTCATGTAATTTTGGAGAAATAATGTATCTTTTAAAAACATTCAGTAGGTTTTTATGTGAAACTGTCCTTTAGTGTCAGAGCCTTGTGACCGTTGTTCATTGAAGTTACACAAGACCTGTGCCTCTTACACAGCAGGAAAGGCTGACACTACTCCCCGTGTCAACTCAGAGGAGGAAACAAGGGCACAAGGTTCTACGGGGCAAAAGCTGTAGTTTAAAAAATGAAATCTTTTAGTATTTGCTTGACCTTGTGAAGGGCATGAAGCTGAGACACATAATTTTTAAAACTATGTTTTATTGTAATAATAATGATGTTGTCTATCCTCAGGTTTTGTGTGCTGCTCCAAACTGGTAAAAACAAAGAAGAAAGTCTTGTTCTCGTAACACTGGGGAGGCAAGAGTGTGGTGGTGAGGAGATGGGTGCAGGAGTCAGACTGTCTGGGTGACCCACAACTTTCCAGCTTAACATCTTTGAGACTTTGGACAGGCTATTTAATTGCTCTGTGCCTCGGTTTCCTCACCTGTAAACCAGGGATGATAATACTACGTACTCCTCAGAATTATCCTGAGTGTCACTGGAGATGATGAAAGAGCTAGAACAGTGCCTGGTACATAGTCATCCTCAGTCACTGGTAGTGATCACCAGTTATTATTACTATGATTATTGCTTCTGTAACAAAGTTCTAGGACAGCAGGGACTTTGTTTCATTTGTCACTATATACACAGTGCCCAGCCCAGTGCCTGCTCTTGTTGAATAAGTAAATGAATGAATGAAAAACTTAAGTTATTTAAAAGTAAACCAACAGAGTACATTATCAAAAAAGTGAAAAGATAACAACAGAATGGGAGAAACCATTCTAGTATCCAGAATACATAAAGAACTCTTAAAATTCAACAGCAAAAAGACAACCCAAGTTTTAAAATGGGCATAGGATTTGAATAGATAGTTCTTCAAGGAAGAAACATAAACATCAACAAGCACACGAAAAGACGTTCAACATCTTTAGTCATTAGGTAAATGCAAATCAAAAACTGCAATGAGGTACCACCATTCCACATCCACTAGGATAGCTATATATATATATATTTGGACAATAACAAGTGTGGGCAAGGATATGGAGAAATTGGAACACTCAAACATTGCTGGTGGGAATGTAAAATGGTTCAGTTGCTGTGGAAAACAGTTTGATGGTTCCTCAAAAGATTAAATGGAATTACCATATGACCTGGCAAATCCACTCCTAGGTGTATACCCAAAAGAACTGCAAACAGGCACTCAAACAAATACATGTGCATGTATGTTCATAGAAGCTCTATTCACAATAGCCAAAAGGTGGAAACAGCTCAAATGTCCATCAGCAGATGAATGGAGAGACAAATTGTGGTATATCCATACAATGGAATATTATTCAGCCATAATAAAGAACAAAGTACTGGGATTCCCTGGTGGTCCAGTGGTTAGGACTCAGCGCTTTCACTGCGGTGGCCTGGGTTCAATCCCTGGTCGGGGAACTAAGATTCTGCAAGCCGTGCAGTGCAACCGAAAAAGAAAAGAAAAGAAAAGAATAAAGTACTGATACATGCTACCACGTAGATGAACCTCAAAAACAGTATGCTAAGCAAAAGAAGCCTGATACCAAGTTCATATATTGTATGATTCCACTTTTATGAAATATCTGGCATAGGTGGATCCATAGAGACAAGATTGATGGTCTCCAGCAGGTGAGGGGAGGGGTGGTGGTCAGGGTAGGTCCCTGACTAGGAATCAAAGCCCGGCCCCCTGCATTGGGAGTGCGGAGTCTTAGCCACTGGACTGCCAGGGAAGTCCCAATCACACTTCTTAGTATTAGGAATCTACATAACTTCACAGAACAAAGAACCTCAGGAAAATTAACAACGATGTTCTTGCCCATCGCCAGTCTCTCCAGGTCTCTGGAGGACAGGGGAAGAGATGTTACACATTTGAAGACTCGTCTGTGTCTGTCCTGTTTGGTCACTTAGGGCCACTCTTTCCCTGCACTAACATTTCTAGAGGAGTCCACTGTGTCAGTGAATGCAGTTTGCTTAGGCATGAATCCTGCTGTTGTACTTTGTGGCTGATAAGCCACACTTCCAACTTCACTATAGGAAACAGGATCATTTTATGAGCGTGTCAAGTTAATCATAGGTTGTAGGTCAATTAGAAAAAAAAATTATTCTCCAAATGACCATTTTTCCAAATTCGCAAACATTTCCATTTTACCATAAACTTGTTTCTTAGAGCTATCTGTTAAATTTTCAGCAATCTTTATCAGATGGTACAGTGGTTTTAAAACATGTCCACAAAGTTTTTAGTATGTTTCCTTTCAAGAGGTGGTGCCCAATTCTTCTCCCCTTGAGTGTGGGCTCAACTTAGTGACTGGCTTCCAATGAACAGAGTGAAACAGAAGTGACATGTGCAACTTCTGAGATTAGATAATGAAAGATATTGGGGCTTCCTCTTTGCTCTCTCTTGCATCACTCGCTCTGGGAGAAGCCAGCTGACATGTCAGGACACTCAAGCAGCCCTATAGCGAGGTCCACATGGTGAAGAACGGAGGCTTCCTGCCAACAACCAGCACTAACTTGACAGGCGTGTAAGTGAGCCACCCTGGAAGCCTGTCCTCCAGACCAGATCGTGCCTTCGGATGACTACAGCCCCAGCTGACCGCCTGACTGCAGTCTCATGACACACCCTGAGCCAGAATCATTCATTTAAGCTGCTCCCAGATTCCTGACCCACAGAAACTGTGGGAGATAATAAATGTTTATTTTTTTTTAGTCACTGGGTTTTAGGGTAATTTGTTATATAGCAATAGGTAATGAATATAGATGGACAGATTTAACAGCTTTTGCGGATTTCTGCAAAGTTTGAATATAATGCCGTTCATGTGGCCTTCATAGCAGCATTTTAAGGAAACTTCCTTTGTCTCTGCCCAAGCTCTCTGTAGCTGCAGTGGCAGGGAGTAGGGGCAAGGAGGGGGGACCTGGTGAGGAAACTTGCTGGAGGTCACCATGCTACATGGCCTAGACTGCCCATCCTTGGGAGAAGAGGGGATGGGGAGGGGGTGGGGCAGAGAAAGGGAGGGCAAGGGTCAGAGAAGGGGACCAACCAAGGGCAGAAAGTGGTACTGAGGGGCCGAGAGAGGCTGAGACCCCTGAGAACTCAGAAGTTTCGGCTTCTCCCAGCTCTCCTAGGCCCTACCAATACAACCAAGAGGAACTGCTATGCACTTTAAATATTTTAAACATTTAAAGTAAACATTTTCAGTAAATTGGTAATTTGGTGAATTGGGTACTCAGCAAATTGGTCATCTGGCCAGTTGATTTTTGGGTAAGCATACACTTGGCAAATTAATTTACAATAATTTGTCTGTTTCTAATTAAGTCATACATAGTAATTTTTATGTTCCTAAGGTAATAATTTATTTGTAACAGATACTAATATATGTACACACACATATATATTTCAAATTCCCAACAGAATTAATTTCTCCTTCCAAAAAATGTTGTGACTTTGACATTTCTCTTCTCCAGGGAGGGAGACCAGTGAGTGAATACTTCTGTGGCTTTAGACTGCTTGTCATGATTAAGTCCCTGCCTGCCACTAATTCCATTATAAATCGAGATAAATTCCAGGCAGGACCACTTTGGAGAAGTCCTCCCTTAATTTTAATTTTGACTCTTTTAGACTGAATGGAATCATCATTAAAAGAAATTCTGAAGTCTTAATTCCATGAAAAAAAAACCAAAAACAAACAATCCTCAGAAATTAGCAGATGTAAGTGTCAGAACCCTTTCCCTGGTTATTTCTACTTCAAAGTGAAGAACAGACAAGAATGGGCAATCAGAATCTGCTGCAGTGGGGACCAGAAAGCCATTACTTGGTCCCAGGTTTCCTCTTCCACTCTTTTGTAGGAACCTGGAAGGGCAGGGCTTTCCCCACGACCTTCAACGTGGGGCTCCCTGACCCACCCCTCCTCCAGGGGCCCCTGCATGGGTATGGAGGAGATGTAATGTTACAAAACCCAGCTTGGCCAGACAAACATATTTCAGGAAACTGCATGAAAATATGGAGAAAGGGGAGAAAAAGGAAGAAAGAGAAGCTTATCCCACCTAGACAGACATGGAGCCACCACAACATATGTGCCCCACATGGCCCACTGCAGTGGTTTTAAAACTTGGCCACAAAATCATTTGATCCCCCTCCCATCAAGATGTGGGATCTACTTGCTTCCTTTGAATCTGGCCAGGAAGTGATGCTATGTGACTTAAGAAGCGAGGTTGGGCTTCCTTGGTGGCACAGTGGTTAAGAATCCGCCTGACAATGCAGGGGACACAGGTTCGATCCCTGGTCCAGGAAGATCCCACATGCCGCGGACCAACTAAGCCCCTGCACCACAACTACTGAGCCTGTACTCTAGAGCCGCGAGCCACAACTACTGAGCCCGCGTGCCTAGAGCCTGTGCTCTGCAACAAGAGAAGCCACTGCAATGAGAAGCCCGTGCACCGCAACGAAGAGCAGCCCCCGGTCTCTGCAACTAGAGAAAGCCTGCACACAGCAACAAAGACATAACACAGCCAAAAATAAAATAAATAAAATAAATAAATTTATTATAAAAAAAACCTAGGTCAGGAAAGGCTATGCAGCTTCAGTCTGCAATGTCTTGGAAGCTCACTCAGGATTCCTCTTGGAATCTGGCCACCAAGCTGAGAGAAGCCTAAGCTACAGGGAGAGGCCACATGTAGGTGCTGCAGTGCACAGTCCCAGCTCTGAGTCCCACCTTCAAGACCCAGAAGATCCCGGCCTCCTTGTGCTGCTCAAGGCTTGGTCTTGGGTGAGGCAAGTGAAACATTTGCCTCTGATGCAAAATTTAAGGGAGAGATCAAAATCCAGTAATCAAGATAGATACTTTTTAATGCAATTTAAAAAAATCAATGCAAAAAAAATGAATGAAGAACGACCTATCAAAATGTTAAATAAAAACAGTAAGAGTCATATTGGAGCCATATTGGAGCCTGAGACAAAAGGAAAAATCAGTAAGAGTGATCCTCACTCGAGTTCCTGCTGTGGTCCCAGCTGTCTTC
The DNA here is from genome assembly GCF_011762595.2 of Tursiops truncatus. Lineage (NCBI taxonomy): Eukaryota > Metazoa > Chordata > Mammalia > Artiodactyla > Delphinidae > Tursiops > Tursiops truncatus. The sequence continues at coordinate 147,343,609 of NC_047034.1, forward strand.
CAGCTGAGGCCCCAGGAATCATGGAGCAGAGGTAATCCATCTCTGCTGTGTCATGTTCAAATTCCTGACCTACATAACATGTGAGAATAAAATAGTGATAGTTTTACAACACTAAAACTGGGGTGGCTTGTTATAAGAAATAGGTAGCCAGAATACCCCCCCGCCCCCCCGCTCGAGAGCCTTATCATCTCCTACCTTCCTTCTCCTTTTCCTCCTCCGAACCTTGCGCCTTGGCCCTAAGAACTCTCAGAAAGTAAAGAGTCACTTAAGATACACAGCTTCCACTTAGCCATCTGGGCTGAAAAAACTAGGTATTTCAAATTTTATTCCCAATATGATGGAAGAAAATGGAAAAATGAGGAGCTAGAGGGGAACTTGGGGTCAAGAGGTGGCCTGTGACGGGAGTAGGGACACTCTGTTGTAATGGGAAAGAGAGTAGAGGAGGTGGGTGACAGGCCAGGCAGGTTGGTAGGTGTGGAGGGGGGAAGGTCTCAATGGAAAAGGAGGTGAGGTCATCTCCTGGCTCCTCCATCACGGACGCCCACTGCGGGGGAAAGTGTCACCAGGCCCACCGAACCTCTCCACCTCCTGTTTTCACGGGACTCCCCCTGAGAATCCACTTTCCCTGGAGCCTTCTCAGGGAAGGATGTCGTCCCCCGCCCCATGCAGCACGCAGGGTAGAGAGCATGGCCTCCGTAACTTCCTCCTTCCAAACCATTCCTTTTTCTCCTCAAATACAAACAAACAAACAGACAAAACCCTAGTACTTGGCATAGTACTTGGCACACCACAGATGTTCAATTAATACTTGTTTTTAAAAAACAAGCCCTTATAAAGCTTAGTCCCTTCAGCTGTATCACTGGCTCCCCCTGATGTTGCCACCATCCTGGGGGAGCTCCACCTTGGTCTTGCAATTTGGTGTCCTCAAACTCAGAGAAATTCATCTCTGATCCTCTCCGGTCATCAGTGTTAGGCCCCACCTAAGACCTGTCAGACTTTCCCTCCCCTGCCTCTGGAGGAGTCGCCGTGAAAACTGAGAACCATATTCTTGCCCTTAACTTCCACTCCACCAATCGTGTGAAATAGTTCCCCCTGGTGGACGATCAATGCACATGCATGCTCTATATTCCCAGGGACACGAAGACTATTTTACTTTTTTTTTTTTTTTGCGTGCGGAGCACAGGCTCCGGACGCGCAGGCTCAGCGGCCATGGCTCACGGGCCCAGCCGCTCCGCGGCATGTGGGATCTTCCCGGACCGGGGCACGAACCCGTGTCCCGTCCATCGGCAGGCGGACTCTCAACCACTGCACCACCAGGGAAGCCCACGAAGACTATTTTGAAGTGCCCGGTAAAAAAGAATAATTCTTTCATTCAATAGACATTTCTTGTACTCCTGTTACGAGTCTGGCTTATCCGAAATTATTTTGAGGTGCACAGTTTCACACCAGCAGACATCAAACCAAAAAGGCAGTGACAATTCATGCTCCTGCTGCCTCTGCCAGAGTCAGTTGTTACGTAATAAACGCAGCAGGACTCTAGATTGGGCCTGATACGGGAAGAAGCTGGGCCAGTTCAACTCTGGAGGACTTCATCAGCGAAACTGAAGCAAAGCCATTTTTGCATAAATTCATTCAACAAAATTCTACTGCACACCACACTTTATATGCCAGGCCCTGAGCTGGAAAAAGATGAATCAGACCCTGTCCCTGCCCTGAAGCTGCTCAGAGGGGAAGGCATTTAGGCAGGTAGTCACTAATACAGTGTGCATATGCAGGACTCCCTCCCTCCCTCACGCACTCAACAAACACCTACCAAGGACCTAACATACGCTGGGGACTGTGCTGGGGGTATAAGGACAAAAACTATGAGAGCTGCACGGAAACTGTGCACAGTCTATGTAAAGGGAAGTTACCATTCTGGAGATAACTGCTCCAATGGAGGCAGGTGCCGGCGGGGAGGAGGGAGCAAGATGGTAAAAAGGAAGGAGGCTGACATTTGGGCAGGGGTGACGGCAGGTCAGGGAAGCCCTCAGAGAAGAAATGCTTAAGGCGGGAAGTGGCGGAATGGTCACTTTGCCACGTGGAAGTTGGGTGAGGGGAGGGAGGTCACAGCGCCACTCAATCTAGTCTCCTCGGGGCTGTTTGATTAAGCCTCCTGACATGATTCCGCCGCCAGCTCACTCCCTTGCTCCAATGCCAGCAACAACTCTCTGCTGCTGGGCCTGACCTTGACTTAGGTGCCTCTACCACTCCACCTGGCAACTCCTCCCCAGCTAGGAGGCTCTGCTCCAGCTGGTAACCGATTCCAACATAGCATTACTTCCCAACACAGGAGTCCATGTACCCCCGCAGGGGTCAAACAAATACAAAGTTGACAGTGCTGCTGAAGGAAAGATAAGGTGGGCATTCAATCTCAACACTGCCTCCAAAAAACAATCTAGGCTGGGAGTGAGCGCCAGGCCTTTGCTGATCCCCAGGGTCTCACTTGTTATACCTTAACCCTGGTACCGGCCTCCTCCCTCTGACCCTCCTAGGCTTCCTGGACCTGGGGCTCAGCCTGTCATCCTGGGCACAGAAATCCTGATATGTAGTGCCACCCAGAACCTTCCTGCCTTATGGGTCTCCCTGCCCTGGCCTCCTCGGCTGGGCCCATTCCCCCTTCATGTGCCATCTCACTCTCCACACCCAGGTGCTCCCCAGTCCTGTCCCTCCTCTCTCTTCCTGGGGCCTCTCTATCCTGCTAGATCAGCACATTCCATTTTGTTGTCTGGACAACTCCAGTCTAAAGTCTCCCTGTGGCTCTGGCCTGCTATTCCATCTGGCGTTCAAGGTGCTCCATGATCTGGTCCTGGCCTACCCTCCTAGGTCTTCCTAGACCGAGACCACTACCAAACCTCCACCAAATGATCTCCATGCCACTCCCCAGACACATCTTGTACTTCCCTGTGTCTGGGCCTTCCTTTACACCATTCCCCTTTCCAGAATGCCCTTCTCTGCTTTCTACCTTCCCATTTTTCAAGGCTCAGCTCAAATACCACCTTCCCAGAGAACCCTTCCTTGATCTCTCCTGTTGAAAACAGAATCTCCCTCCTCTGAACCATCGGAAGAGCAGGGAAGGAAATAACATCCTGGAAACACCTGCCATGTGCTGCATGTTAAAAGCACAGGCTTTGGAGTCAGACAGATCTGGTTTGAATCTGGTCAGCTGTGTGACTTTGGGAAGCATACTTAATCTCTCCGTGCTTCAGTGCTGTAGCTCAAAAAACATAAAAATGCCAACCCCCACCATTCATTCATTTGAACATCTGAATACCTAATATGTACCAGAATCTGTACTCTTGTGGTTATTTTGAGAATTAAATGGAGCAATGCATGGGAAGTGGCTGGCACATAGGCATACTCAATAAATGAAAACTTATTAATACTACCATTACCCAATCTGGTTTCTTAGAAGAAGAGTCCTCAGGGTGATTTCTGTTTGGAGGGGAAATGCCACATAAGTCTGGGAACGAGAGCCAGCTCTGGACCCAGGCACATTCTAACAACTGCTAGAGCATGTGGCTGATTCCAGGCCCAGAATGTGACTGTCGTTTTCTGAATAACTTGCCCATCAGCACAGAGCCAGCACCTTCCGTCTGCCGAGGCTGCCTAGGACGCTCACTAAGGCTTTTTGTGAATGGGAGAAAACGTCTCAGAGCAAAGCTGCCTAGTTCTCGTGGCCACCTTGTGCCGTCTGCAGCAGACCCGGCCGCCTCCCCTACCTTCATACTGGACTTCCGGGTGCACAGTGCGCAGCACCTTCAGCACGCAGTCCACAATGCCGGGGTGTGTTGTCCCGATGATCGACTGGCAAGAAAGACAGCAGGACAAGGTGGTTACTCTTTCCTTTCCGTCTAGTCCACCTGGGAGAAGTGAAAAGCTGACTTCCAAACAGCCGGGCAGCCTTAGCTGAATGAGGAGAGGGGGCCAGCAGTGAGTCACTGGGCCCTGGCCCCGCACCTGAGGGGTTAGTTTCTTTCTTTTTTTTTTTTTTTTTTTAACATTATAGTCAATTTTTTTGCATACTAGTAAGGAGGGAGAGCTCTCTCTCTCTCTTTTTAAAAATTAATTAATTATTTTGCCAGCGTTGGGTCTTCGTTGCTGCGCGTGGGCCCTCTCTAGTTGTGGCGAGCGGGGGCCACTCCTCGCCGCGGTACGCAGGCCTCCCACCGTGGTGGCCTCCCCAGCTGCGGAGCACGGGCTCCAGGCACGCAGGACCAGCAGTTGTGGCACGCGGGATCCTCCAGGACCAGGGATTGAACCCGTGTCCCCTGCATTTGGCAGGCGGATTCCCAACCACTGCGCCAGCAGGGAAGTCCGAAGTTAATTTCTTCTGGAGAGGAGGGGTGGAGACGGGCAGCCAGGAATCTCCAGAGACTCTGCCGAGGTTGCCACTGAACCCTCTGGCTCAGGAGGCACTCGGTGGAGGCTAGCTGGCCACTGCTAGAGGTGCAGGGACAAGTCGGCTATCTTGGCTGCAGGGAAGACAGGCACAGGCTGGAGAGAGGGGAACTCATCCAAAATCCTAAATCTTCTCTCTCTCAGGATCTCAGCTAATCAGGCAACCCTCCTGTCTGTGTCTTCTACCCGTGCACTGGTTCCTGTCTTTTGGCATTAAACATTCTCAAGATCACCCAGATTGAAAGCAACCGTCCTTCAACTCTGTCTCCTCTTGCTACTGCTCTTTCCCCCTTTACACCTAAGCTTCCCAGGGGAAGTTACTTCTTCATCCTCCATGCATCCTTTGACAGGGGCTGTAATTTAATTTTTCCTGCCATCGGACAGTCCCCTAATTCACCAAAACTTTTCCTGTTGAGCTCAGCTTTCTGTTCTACCTGCACTGAATCTCTCTGCTGTATTTGAGCCAACTGATCATGTCCTTCTACTTTGATTTTTTAAAAATTAATTAATTTTTGGCTGTGTTGGGTCTTCGTTGCTGTGCGTGGGCTTTCTCTAGTTGTGGACAGCAGGGCCTACTCATTGCGGTGGCTTCTTTTGTTGGGGAGCACAGGCTCTAGGTGCCAGGGCTTCAGTAGTTGTGGTGCAAGGTCTTAGTTGCTCCTTGGCATGTGGGATCTTCCCGGACCAGGGATTGAACCCCTGTTCCCTGTGTTGGCAGGTGGATTCTTAACCACTGCGCCACCAGGGAAGTCCATGTCCTTCTTCTTGAAACTCTTCTCCCTTACTTTTCACAGCCCTGTGTTTTCCTCTTTTCTTTTTATGGCTTATCATTCTTTTTCTTTTTTAATGTTTATTATTTATTTATTTATTTTTTCTTATTAGTCATCCATTTTATACACATCAGTGTATACATGTCAATCCCAATCTCCCAATTCATCCCACCCCCACCCCCTGCCATCATTCTTTTTCAAGGAGGCAGAGTGGTATATGGAAAGAAGACTCTGGAGTTAGAGTTGGATTTTAATGTTCACTTGGTATATACCTTCTACTTAGTGTGTGGCCTTGAATAAGTCACTGAACACCCTCCTAAAGCTTGTTAGCATCACCTTTAAAATGGGGATGATAATACCTGTCGCCATCAGCCTCTGTGAAGACTAAAGGAAACAGTGTAAGCAAGCCCTGAGCACAGTGCCTGGCATGTAGGAGGCACTTAATAAACGGAAACTGGAAACAATAATGATAATCAGATGTTTTGCTGATCTTCTTCCTCAGCTCATCTCTTAAATGCTGGCAGTGCTCCTTCTCTTCGTACTTGGCATATTCTACCTGGCTGATCTTACTGATTTCTACTCTTTCGGATATCACTTCTCTGTTCATGAACTCCAAACTGCCATCTTCATCTCCGATCTCTCTCTGGAGCCTCAGACTTTTATTTTCTACTGTCCTGTGGGCATCTCTACTACACGTCCCGAGCAGTGATTCCTCAACTGAGCTAGGAATCAGAATTGCCTGGGGGAAACTTAAAGGCCACCCGAAAGCTGTCAAATTCTACAGGAGGGGAGCTCAGGGTTCAGTATGTTTTGCACAAGTCATCCATCTACATTTTCTGCAACCAGCTTGGCCTTCTCCTGAGATGGGCACTTGGGAGCCACCAAGGCTCATCAAGTTTATTGGGTCAAAACCTAAATCAGATCCGTTTTTCCTGTTCTCTTGGTGGCACACAACTCACCCCGTAGTCTAAGTCCAAAGCTGGCGTCTTCTTGACTCCCTTTCTTTTTTTGTTTTTGTTTTTGCGGTACGCGGGCCTCTCACTGTTGTGGCCTCTCCTGTTGCCGAGCACAGGCTCCAGACACGCAGGCTCAGCGGCCATGGCTCACGGGCCCAGCCGCTCCGCGGCATGTGGGATCCTCCCTGACCAGGGCACGAACCCGCGTCCCCTGCATCGGCAGGCGGACTCTCAACCACTGAGCCACCAGGGAAGCCCTTGACTCCTTTTCTTTTACTGCCCCAAGTCCCATACACTCTGCCTCCGAAATGTCTGTCCAACCTGGTCACCTCGATTTCTCCTGCCATGGTTCAGGCCGTATCATCCCTCTGGTCTCTTAACTGCCTCCCTGCCTCCAGCCCTTCCTGGAGCTGTACTACTGAGAGCTTTCGATGGTTCATCTCAAAACCTCTCTTGGAGCCTCTATTCCCTCCTTGCATGGTGTCTTCGTGTGGTCGCCGTGCCCCAAAGCTGACTTTGCTGCATTCTAGGGCACCGAGAGGAAGGCAGAAGACAACGAGAGAAATGGAGGTTTCCCAAGCACCGGAGATCTGGCTTCTTTCTTCACTTACATGCTGCCTACAAATGCACCAGGATTCTTTCCCTACCAAACTGACTCCTTTAATCTTTTCTACGGTCCTTTCATCAACCTTGCTGCTTGTCTCCACCACTTTTAAGTCTGCCAACGTCTTTCTGATCCTTAAGCAAACAGGACAAATCACTCTGCTGGGAGACACGAACTCTCTGCCCTGCCCTGGCCTTCTGGAAGTAACGCTGATGGAGCAGCAGACACGCAGTGGGAGGCTGAGCTCTGTTTCTCATGCTTGCGTGGAGTGCAACTGTGGAAGGTAGTTGTCAGATGACTGAGTTGGAATCAGAACCACCGGAGCATGCAGCCTGGGCTCACCTGGGCAGTCCTGAGGGTCTGCAGGGACAGCTGCTGAGCTTTCGGGGACGCACAGGGCAGCAAAGCTATTAGGCCTCTGTACACTTGATTCCGATACTTGGGATTACTGTGGATCAAAGACTCCAGCAGAACCTGCACTTCTTCCTGGGTCTCTTCTGACTTAGACTTTGCCAAGAACTCTGCTATGGATCGTACCCCTGAGCAAAGGAGAGAGGAAATGCTAAACTGGAAGGGGTTTATGAAAATAATCCTTACTCAAGGCTACATAATATGAGGGAATAGGATTAAGATGTATTTAACCAGGCCTGTCCAGTCAAAGCAAAATCGAGGCTCTGTTCTCATGTTGCATCGCTACTGTTTTCACCTCGTGCCTAGGTGGCTGGGGGATTTTGTTTCCACGTAGGCATGTTGTCAAAATCTGTTTTAAAATTTAAAATGGCTCTGCAAAATGCACAAATAAAACTTGCACTTTTGATTGCTGTATGATAACTAACACATAGATAGCGCTCAGCACTAAATGTTTTTTGACAAATACTACCTTATTTAGCCCTGGAAACTACACTGAGAGGGAGGTGTTGGTCCCTTTTTAGGATAAATACACCGAGGCTCAGAGAGGCCATGGGGGAGAAATGACGGAAGAGCAGTGAGGGAAGTGCTTTAAAGAGGGATGCGTGGGGGATGGCATCTCCTGTGCACACCTCAAGCAGACCACTTGGTGGGACATACTGAAATTACCGGGTTATTTCCTTTTCTCATGGCACTGTAAGCTCTTTGAGGACAAGGACTGTATTTTATTCATCTTTGTGTTCCCAGCACCTTAGCGTATACCTAGCACACACATTCAACGCTTTTAGTTCAATCTTATTTCTAGAGTTATTCATAAATGGCTCAACAAATCTTTGTTGAATGGATGCACGAAACAGGATATACTTGAAATGAAGTATTTCCAAAACCACCATGGAAAGATTTGAGCAAAAGATAAATCGAGACAATCGTAACTCTGGGTCTTCCGGTGGTGATCCAGACAGGAGCTAAGTGGGTCCACCCTACAGAACGCTTCCTGTGCAACCAGGTCCGTGATGCGTTTTCCTCTAGCAGTGCTGGGGGCAGCCCCCAGGGAGACAGGAGAAGTGACACTCTCGTTCTACGTGGTACCCACCATAGCTTTCACAGATGAGCTCCTTGTACTTTCTGCCAGAGTTTGAGATAACCTGAAGTAGCTTGATGGATTCCTTCTTGTCCTCCTCCTCGATCTCCTTCAGTGCAAGTATTTCCAAGAGTGTTAGGGCCCCTCCAACCTCAAGAAATTCTATGAGATATCGATTACTGTCCAGAGGGATAGAAAAGTAGAAATAAGACATTGTCAAGTTCCTTGACACTAACCTTTCTAAGGGATCTCAAGGACCTTTCTTCATATACTCCTTCTACCCAGGAAATGTTTGTGGGTAAAGTGACACAATAGTTTGGAAATTCTTCCTTCCGGAAGGAAATGCGGATACAAAAGTTAAATACAATGGCCATTTCCTGTGCTTGGATTTCCAGCATCTGTGTCTCTTCTTCTTGAAAGGGCATCTCAACTGTCCCGTGGGAGATCACCCCTCCACCACTCACGAGCCATGTGGTTTTGGGAGGGTAAGCAGGTGAAGGTGTGTCATCCTTCTGGCTGCAGTAATTGGTTTGGGGCCAGGCATGTGACCTAAGTTGGTCCAATGAGGCTCAAAACCTGGGGCTTTCTTGGGAACACTTGGGAAATACATGTTCTCTTTTTGGTGTGACTGAGCTAGAGGGATGCATGTCTGGAGTACTGAGGACTACAACACATGGAGGCCTATGAATACAGAGGAAAACAGAGCTGAGAAATGGAGAAAAAGCGGGACAGACCAAATACTGAGAAATGGAGAAAAAGCGGGACAGACCAAGTACTGAGTAATGGTGGAAAAGCGGGAAAGACCAAGTACTGAGAAATGGTGGAAAAGCGGGACAGACCAAATACTGAGAAATGGAGAAAAAGCGGGACAGACCAAGCACTGAGAAATGGAGAAAAAGCGGGACAGACCAAATACGGAGAAATGGAGAAAAAGCGGGACAGACCAAATACTGAGAAATGGTGGAAAAGCGGGACAGACCAAATACTGAGAAATGGAGAAAAAGCGGGACAGACCAAATACTGAGAAATGGAGAAAACGCGGGACAGACCAAATACTGAGAAATGGAGAAAAAGCGGGACAGACCAAATACTGAGAAATGGAGAAAAAGCGGGACAGACCAAATACTGAGAAATGGTGGAAAAGCGGGAGAGACCAAGTACTGAGAAATGGAGAAAAAGTGGGAGAGAACAAGTACTGATGACATTTTTTGAGCCCCTGGATATAGTCAGGCCTGAAATATAGATTTCCACTCTCTGGACATTTCAGTTAAGTAGTCTAATAATTTCTACTTTTTCCTGGTCCAGTATGAGTCGGTTTTCTGTAATTCACAACCAAGAGGGTGCTGACTAGCAAAGTATCAATGGAGAACATGGGATGGAGGAGCAACTAGACCAGGACCACAGCTGCCACCACCTCTGGGTCCAACCTGAGGGCTACTAGGTACCCACTGATAACTAGAAGCTAAGGTCCCATGTGGTGTGAATGTCAAGGATACCATGAGTCAGGTAGGCAACTGAGACCCCAGAATTTCGCTAGAACAGAACTCACCTGCTTACAGCTGATAAGAAGATGCCAATGGACCTGAGCAGCTTATCTAAACGTGAGCCAGTCATGTAGCTGTACGACAAGTTAAAGAGTGAATTTCAGGGTGGTTTTCCATCCTGTGTCTGATCCCTGATACCATCTATGGCCCAGGATGACCAACAGCTGAATTGTATCCTTTATCTGAGAGGGGCCACTAGGCTGAAGGGGTAGGGGCATGGGTGGTGGTGGCAGGCATGTTCATGGTTCTCCAGAAAGCTCTTCTGGGGTAGTTCAGCCACTTTGTCTCTAACATGCTCTCTAGAGAGTAAGAGGCGCTGATGAATGGAGGGTGCATGAAGAAAGCTGGGGGTCAATTTCCGAAGCTTCTCTGTGCCGTGACCATTGCACCCTTGGGCTCAGCCCAGTTCATTACTTTATGCCTCATTCTTGGACTTCTCTAAAAATAATCAGCTTCATCATTAATTCTCAATTTTGTACTTGCTCAAAGCTTTATAATGGAGGTCACTATCTTTATGAAGAATTGTGTGTTTTCCTAATAAGAACAACAGGAGATGGTGGAAAAATTAAACTCTGATTTAAAACAACCCCAGTACTTAATGTTATTTTTTAATGCGAGCTTTTGCAAAAAGCTTCGTTGTAATAAAGCACCCAGAGCACGCTTCAGCTCGGATACAAGGTATGAAATCAAGCCACAACAGAAAAGGAACCAGTCAACAATTACTAGGCTCATAACACATCACAGGCTCTTAGAACACTTAAGAAATTAGCTGAAATTATTGCAGCTCATGGAGGATGACTGAAAGCTTCCAAGACTGATAAAGGCTAATGTAATGGGTTGGAGGTAATGGTGCTTTGTTGGGGAGGGAGGGTGCATGAGGCAAATTATCTCGGCTGCACCCTGGTTCCCAGGATGCCAATAGAAGTAGAGACAGATTGGCTCATTAGAAAAGGCTCTTTACTGCAAAAACAGTGTTTGCTCTGGAGCCAGGCTCCCCTGCCTGTTGCCGTTTTAGTTGGGGGCCAGGCTATCAGCCCACCACCCAGCTCCTCTGAAACCCCAGCCCCCATTTCTGCCTCCATGCCTTCTCAGCGCCTCTTTTTTTCAGCTAGCAGCGAGGTTGACCGACTTTCGTCACCTTCTTTTTCCTCTGTCCCAGGCTAGCCTTATTTTCATAACCACTTCATTATACATATTTCTGGCCCATTATTTCCAGCAATTAGTTCCAGAAGTTTGCCACGATATCAGCAGTAGCTAACAAGTACTAAGCAGTTATTGTGTGTGCCAGGCACTGTGCTAACTGCTTCGCTGGCATTGTCTCATTTAACCCTCAGCGCACCCTGCAGTGGGTGCTATCAGTATTTCCACTTCCTTCATGAGGAAACAATCTCAGACAGTTTAAGGACCTGATCATGGTCCCAAGGTTAACTGATGGAACTGGGATTTGAACCTAGGCAGCCTAACTCAGAGTCCTGCTTCTTACTGTCAGCCCTTCCTGCCTACAGACGAACAGAGGGAGGGAGTGGGCTATTGACACAGATGGTGTTGGAGGTGGGACCGTGGCAGGGATTCACTGAAGTCGCCTGGATGGTGTATGGGCTTTGGAGCCAGACCACCCATTTTAATCCTTATCTCTGCCACCTGCTAGTAAATTATTCAACCTTTTCAAGGCTCATCTTTCTAATCTATAAAATGGGATGATACTGAATTCCCTGGTGGTCCAGTGGTTGGGACTCCATGCTTCCATTGCAGGGGCTGCAAGTTTGATCCTTGGTCGGGGAACTAAGATCCCACATGCCTCGCGGTGAGGCCAAAAAAAAAAAAAAAAAAATGGTGGTTGGGGGAATGATACCAATACCTATTAGGCCTGGTGTTAGGCTCAAATGAGATATTTGTGCTGTACACAGAGTTCAGTGCCTAGAGCATAAAAAGACTCAGTACATGGTAACTAATAATTTTTGTTATTATAATATATAAATCTTTAGTTTTACTGATTGGTTCTAGAAGTTCAAGTTTAAAAAAGGGGTTTGAAGCTAATGTGGGATTAGGTGGCAGTCAATTTTACAAAACATAATGATACTATATTGATTTGTTTTCCTTCAAAATCCACCGTAACTGGAGGGGTGGGGAGGAGAAGTGGGGGTGGTCACTGATTCAAAATGCTATGTCTCTTCAGCCAGTCTCTTTTCTCTCCTGTATGACAAGGTCACAAAAAGTTAGGAAATTATGAATAATTCCAGGTGTAGAAACTGAATATACAACTGTATATTAAAAGTGTGGTTTGGGAGTTCCCTGGTGGCCTAATGGTTAGGATTCTGGGCTTTCATTGCTGTGGTCTGGGTTCAATCTCTGGTCGGGAACTGAGATCCCACGAGCCGCGCAGCATGGCCAAAAAAAAAAAAAAGCGTGGCTCATTTAATAAACATTGGCTGAGTGTCCACTAAATGTTGGGTGCTCTGATTAGCACTTAGGACATGGAGAAGAATGGTACGATGCCTCAGTTAACAAGTGCAATGATTGAGTAAGAAAAGAAGAGGGCTTGGGCTTCCCTGGTGGTGCAGCAGTTACGAATCCGCCTGCCAATGCAGGGGACACGGGTTCGAACCCTGGTTAGGGAAGATCCCACATGCCGCGGAGCAACTAAACCCATGCACCACAACTACTGAGTCCTCGTGCCCTAGAGCCTGTGCTCCGCAACAAGCGAAGCCACCGCAATGAGAAGCCCTCACACCGCAATGAAGAGTAGCCCCAGCTCTCTGCAACTAGAGAAAGCCCGCACGCAGCAACGAAGACCCAATGCAGCCAAAAATAAATAAATTAATTAATTAAATTAAATTTAAAAAGAAGAGGGCTGAACACAGAAATCTTAGAAACACTAATATTTAAGGGGTGGTAGGAAAGACCCTGCAACAGTGACTGAGAAACGGTGATGGGAGAAGGGGGAGAAGAGGAGAGCTTTTTTTTTTTACTTTTTATTTTTAAAAATATTTATTTATTTATTTATTTGGCTGTGTCGGGTCTTAGTTGTGGCACATGGGATCTTCGTTGCGGCATGCGGGATCTTTAGTTGCTGCACGTGGGATCTTTTTAGTTGCGGCGTGTGGACTTCTTGGTTGTGGCAGGCGGACTCTTAGTTGCAGCATGGATACAGGATCTAGTTCCCAGACCAGGGATCAAACCTGGGCCCCCTGCATTGGGAGTGTGGAGTCTCAACCAATGGACCACCAGGGAAGTCCAGAGAGGAAAGCTTTAGAAAGGGCAGTGGTCAAGCAGGGCTGGGACCAGGGTGTGAGGCGAGTGACTCACTTGCTTAAGGTATTAACTTTTTTTTTTTTTGGCCACGTGGCTTGTGGGATTTTAGTTCCCTGACCTGGGATTGAACCCGGGTCCTTGGCAGTGAAAGCGAGGAGTCCTAACCACTGGACTGTCAGGGAATTCCCTCAGGTATGAAATTTAAGGGGGCATCAAAATCTCAGTAACTAAATAATATTTCCTGCATTATTAAAAAAAGAAAAAATAATATAAAAATACACAATGAATAAAATATCAAAGTTTTAAATAAAGCTAGGATCTGACACTGCCTCACTCACGTCACCCTTTGGTCGAGTGGAAAATGTTGTCAAGTTAGTGACAACATTTTGGTGAGGTTAGTGTCATGAGTTATGGGGACAAAGCCAGATTGTAGATCCTGATGTTTTTCAAAGCACCACTTGTGGACCACTGGCATCAGAGTCAACCCAGGGCTCTTCTTTTTTTTTTTTTTTTTGCAGTACGCGGGCCTCTCACTGTTGTGGCCTCTCCCGTTGCGGAGCACAGGCTCCGGATGTGCAGGCTCAGCGGCCATGGCCCACGGGCCCAGCCGCTCCGCGGCATGTGGGATCTTCCCAGACCGGGGCACGAACCCGTGTCCCCTGCATCGGCAGGCGGACTCTCAACCACTGCGCCACCAGGGAAGCCCCCCAGGGCTCTTTTGAAAACTAAAGAGTCCTGACATACAGATGGCCAAGAGGCATATGAAAAGATGCTCAACATCACTAATTATTAGAGAAATGCAAATCAAAACTACAACGGGGTATCACCTCACGCTGGTCAGAATGGCCATCATCAAAAATCTACAAACAATAAATGCTGGAGAGGGTGTGGAGAAAAGGGAACCCTTTTGCACTGTTGGTGGGAATCTAAGTTGATACAGCCACTATGGAGAACAGTATGGAGGTTCCTTAAAAAACTAAAAATAGAACTACCATATGACCCAGCAATCCCACTACTGGGCATATACCCTGAGAAAACCATAATTCAAAAGGACACATGCACCGCAATGTTCATTGCAGCACTATTTACAATAGTCAGGATATGGAAACAATCTAAATGTCCAATGATAGATGAATGGATAAAGAAGATGTGGTACATATACACAGTGGAATATTACTCAGCCATAAAAAGGAACAAGATTGGGTCATTCGTAGAGATGTGGATGGACCTAGAGTCTGTCATACAGAGTGAAGTAAGTCAGAAAGAGAAAAACAAATACCGTATATTAACGCATATATGTGGAATCTAGAAAAATGGTACAGATGAACCTATTTGTAGGGCAGGAGGAGAGACATAGATATAGAGAACGGATATGAGGACACAGAGCGGGGAGGGGAGGGTGGGATGAATTGGGAGATTAGGTTTGACATAAATACACTACCATGTGTAAAACAGATAGCTGGGCTTCCCTGGTGGCACAATGGTTAAGAATTCGCCTGCCAACGCATGGGACATGGGTTCGAGCCCTGGTCCGGGAAGATCCCACATGCTGCGGAGCAACTAAGCCAGTGTGCCACAATTACTGAGCCTGCGCTCTAGAGCCTAAGAGCCACAACTACTGAACCTGCGTGTCACAACTACTGAGCCCGCACACCTAGAGCCCATGCTCCGCAGCAGAAGCCACCGCAAAGAGAAGTCTGCACACCGCAATGAAGAGTAGCCCTGCTCGCCGCAACTAGAGAAAGCCCGTGCGCAGCAACGAAGACCCAATGCAGCCAAAACAAAACAAACAAACAAAAAACCCAGATACCTAGTGGGAACCTGCTGTACAGCACAGAGAGCTCAGCTCAGTGCTCTGTGATGACCCAGATGGGTGGGATGGGGGGGCTTGGGAGGGAGGTCCAAGAGGGAGGGGATATAGCTATACATATAGCTGATTCATTTCATTGTACAGCAGAAACTAACACAACATTGTAAAGCAATTTTATTCTAATAAAAAAAATAAAATAAATAAATTAATTTTAAAAAAGAAAAGAAAAATAAAGAGTCCAGGGACCCATCCTTAATCTACTAAATCAAAACCTGGTGGTGGGGTGGGGAGGCAGACTGGTTACCTGCATTTTAAACCTCTTTTATGCACACTAATGTCTGAGAATATTGGGGTTAACCCAGAGATGTATTCAGTGGATTCCCGTCAGACTGTGTTCAAGGCCTGAGTCTAATTAATAATTTAATCAATGATTAACTATAAGAAGAGAGAGCTGTGTTTACCTAAGCCTTTAGTTGTGCTTAGCTTCAGAGTCTCTGGTTCATTCATTCCGTTGTTCAACAAACATGTATTAAGTACCCATTATGTGCCAGGCACGTGTTAGGTGTTAGAAATACAGAGAGGAGTAGAACAGATGTAATTCCTACCCTTGTAGAGCTTACAATCCAGTGGGGGAAGAGAGATATTAAGCAGGTAATAACAAGATGTTATGACTATTAAAATAGAGGAAGTGCCCTGAGTATATTTAACAGGGGAACCTAAGCTAGTCTGGGGCTCTGAAAAGGGCTTCCTGAGAAAGTGATGCTTGGATTGAGACCTGAATAATGGAGTAGAAATTAGTTAAATAAAGAGGAGGTTTAGGGAAGGGGAGAGGGTTCAGGCAACGAGAAAAATACATAAGAAAAGGGTCTGAGATGAATCCATGGAGTGCTACGGGCATACGGAGCAGGAATATCCTGAAATCCACCCACGACTCAAATTATCACCATCATGGGGACCAAATCTGTCTTCAGCCCCAAGTCTGCTTCTGGGGCTCCAGAGCACAGGCACCTCAAACACAACATGTCCCAAATCAAACTTATCTACCCCCAGACTCACTCCTTTCCTTGTATTCTCTTCCCACGTAATGATGTCCCATTCGCCTAGTTTCCCAAGCCAGAAACGTGAGAGTCTGTGGGAGACAAGTGGAGGTGGCAGCTGGGTTAACAGGTATGGAGCTCAGATTCCAGAGAAATATGGGCGGGGTACACATCTGAGAGTCCTCAAACTGCAGTGGTGTTGACATCCTGACAGTGGCTAGATCACTTAGGGAGAAGCTGAGAGCAAGCAGAAAAGAGGGCTGTGGCTGGAGGCCGGCAAACACCAACATTTAAGGCATGGCTGAAGAGGAGAAGGATGGACAGAAAGAAAGGAGAAAATCAAGAGAACTGGTATCAGAAACCACAGGAAGTGTGTGTGTGTGAGTGTGTGTGAGTGTGTGTGAGTGTGTGTGTGTGTGTGTGTGTGTGTGTGTGTGTGGTGATATGGTCTATATGTGCTTCTTTTTGCTTTCCTTCTCTCTCTCTCTCTCTTTTTATTGAGGTAAAATTGACATAAACATTACATTAGTTTCAGGGAAGAATGTTTTGAGAAGTGGGAATGGTTGGCTGACAAACGCCACTGAGAGGTCCTGTATAAGGTCTGAGGATGTGGTCACTGGGTTTCACAATTAGAAAAGCACTGGTAACCTTGGCAAGACCTGTGTCAGTGGAGTGGAGGGGACGGAAGTCAGGCTGCAGTGGGTGCAGGAGAAAGGGAGGCGGGGAAGTTCAACAGCCTTTTCAACAGGCTTCAGCACGAAGGGCAGAAGCAAGGTGGAATATAGGTTCCAGACAAGGATTGAATTAAAATCTTAAGGTGGAAGAGATTTGAGCATACATAAATGCTGATGAAAAAGCTGGTAATGAGGCAGAAGTGAAGGCTACAGGAGAGAACGAATAAAGTCCTTGGGGAGATGGGAGGGGATTCAAGCAGAACACAGAGTATTAGTCCTAGACAAGGAACACCCACTTCAACTCTGATGGGAGCAAGAGAGGTTAGCAGTGAGAATGAGGATATCTTTATAGACTGGGAAGACGGGACGCTGAGGGAGTTCTTGACTTCAGGGATGGTATTTTGATCACTAGATGTCCTGCTCTAAAATCTGACTGAGAATCAGGAGAAGAGCTCCCTCGACTATCTTTGTTCCTTTTCTCTTTTGAAGATTGCCTGTTTGTTTTCCTGTTCAGCAAAGGATACGTGAGTCTAAGCCAGGTGGTCAAGCGGACCAGGAACAAGCTGGCTCCCTGGGAAAACTCCTGTTCCAGCTCAGGGGCAGTCTTGCCTTGGTTGGTTTCAATGAAATTGTTGAGGATGTGACTCCTTGCAACTTTGCCAGCATTGTCCCAATCCTGTAAAAAACTCAAGAGCCGGCTAATTGCTGCCTGCTCCTTGATAGAAGTCATGATCAGTGAGTCCTCAAGTTGGCTACAGAGGAGGGAAAACAGACAGGTTACCAAAGTATTCAGAACCATGCAAGGCCTGTAGTTACTCTGTGAGTTTTGCTTTTCCATCAATCATCTGGAGGCAAGGTGAGCCTCTGTCACCCTCATGGATGTAGTGACGTTCAAAATACACCTCTAGGACTGGTCACCTGCTACTTGAACAGGGAGGATCCAGCTGTGTTGTCATGGAATTAAGAATATACAATATAAATCTTTAGCTCTTTGGCTTCTCTGCTGGTGCCCGCAACTAAAAGGACCACAGCCTCCAGGTGAAATGCAGATGCTGCCTAAAACCATGGCCTCTCTCAGCCCTCACCTCATACAACATCAGAGACTGGGCCTTAAAGACCCAGGCCCCTCCTACGCCAATCAGCCAGAAAGGTAAAACGCTCCTTAATCTTGTACCTGTGGCCTTTAGACTAACTCTCGTAAAAACAACTTTTAAACAAAGTTAGTGGGAAGAAAACGTTCTCATTCCATAGTTAGATTAACGGGCTGTGGTTTGTAGGAATCTGTGTCCTTGGGAGAGTGTTTTCAGTGGGGGAGGGAAGGCTTAAAATAAACCCGCTTTCCAAAAATAGTTGTGATGGAAAGTGTTATTATCCATAACAAATGTTAGTGCTGATGGGAGAGAGGCATGTGTGATTCTTCTAACAGACAAGTGAAAGTCATATTTCACATTATCATGGGGTTTTCTGTGCTTTACAGAATATTTGTGAAACATTACTTGCAGGGCCACGATTGACATGGAGAAAACAGCTTGTGTGTAGGGGAGAGGTGTATTTCACGAAGACTGTTCAACGTGAAATTTACAGTCCCATGAAGTACTTCTACATCTTCGCCAGAGATATAGTTAAAAGGACTTTACAGTCTGAAACATCTTAAAACTGATTCTAAGTTAACGTTTCCTCACATTTGAGATATTGATGGGGCCCAACTCTCAGAATTTTATCAGGAAGCAATTGAGGCATGCTAAGACAGACAGACGTACACACCAACCTCCACTGCTCCCCGGAGGACACCGGGTATGTGCTCCCAGGAAGGGCGTCCACGTAGCCTCAGGGATGGAGCCAGCTACAATGTCCTGTCAGCCTTAACAGCCAGGTGAATAACTGTGGATCAACCGAAACACAGAAATGACCAAAAGCCCTCATGGGATCAGGCATCAATCATTGTGAATGACATTACAGCCCTAAGTCTGAGAATAACTTACAGAGGCCATGGCCACCTTTAACGGCCAAACTGGACTCAAGAAAATGGGGATGAGTGGCTGTTCTAGACCCCAGGAAGGAGGGGTTGATACACCACCAACAGCAGGAAAGCAGCCTGTGCCCCTCCCCTGCCGTGGATGGACCGTTTCTAGGATCAAAACTCAAAGTGCTATCAGAGATGCACCCAACGATTCTAGAACACCAAGGGTGGGAAACTTTCAGCTGGACGCTCCATATTATGGCCCCTCGAGGTTTCCTTGGATCTGTCTTCCCCATCAGCTTTTTTTTTTTTAAACAGGAAAAGAAAACTGACAAATGGCAGCTTTAAAGTCATAGTGATACAGCTGTAAGTCGTACATACATAGTAAAGCACTGTGCAAGGTGCTGAGGGAGGTGTGAAGAGGCGCACCGCACTGCCCTGGCCTGGAGGAGCTCCAAATCTCGTAGCAGTGGGGAAGAACATGAGATTTAGAGTCAGACTGGGTTCAAGGCCCCACTGCCCACCTGACAAAGTAAAAGAGCAATAGTACCTGCCTCCCCCTTTTCCATCCTCCGTCTCACTCCAGAGGCAACCACTTTCAACTCTTTTGGCTATTTCTTCTGGTGTTACTTCTATTTGTCCAAATAATGAGTTTATACTACTTGCTATGGGCTGAATTCAACAAATCTATACGTTCAAGCCCTAATCCCCAGTGCCTCAGAATGTGACTCTATTTAGAGATAGGGCCTTTAAAGAGGTAATTAAGTTAAAATGAAGTCATCGGGGTGGGCCCTAATCCAACATAACTGGTATCCTTATAAGTGGAGATTAGGACACAGACACATAAAGAGGGAAGGCCATCTGAAGACACCAGGAGGTGGCCATCTGCAAGCAAAGGAGAGAGGCCTCAGAAGAAACCAATCCTGTGACACCTTGATCTTGGACACCTTTATCAGAGGTACAGAACTGTGAGATAATAAATTTCTGTTGTTTAAGCCATCTGGTCTGTGCCACTTTGTCATGGCAGCCCTAGCAAACTAATACATTACTATTATTTGGTTCGGCAATTTTAGGCACTATTTATTTCTAATTCTGAGGAATTAGCTCTCTTGCACCCTCTAACCCCCATTTTTCTTCCCTCATTCTCACAATATAGTTTTCCACAATTTATAGTTAAATCAATAGTTAGTGTTTACATTATTGACCAAGTAAATAAACACTGTTCATTCAAGCTGTAAACTACTATTACGTTTTCCTTCTCTTACAAGTTGGTTTTACCTGGAGTTAATAATTGTTTCTTTTTTCAGTTGTTTAATTTTCTAAGTACTAGAGCTGTTTTCTTCCAAATATTCCAAACACATAGCAATGATCTTTCTGAATGTTCAACCCCTAACTGATCAGTCCCATCTTCTCCCTGGAGAACTCTGTCCCAAGGCCCTCTGTCTTTCTGCTCCAGTTTGGACTGGCTGCTTGCTAAGCTTGGCGTACAAATGTTGTCCTGGGATTTCCTTTTGCCTGTCTTCGCTATTGCCCTGTTTCCTGGATCCACCTCGTCCTCTTTGGTTTACTCTCATTTTGTTGAATCACATTCTCCAGTAGCTTCCTAAGACATGAATTTTTTTCTGTGTCCTTGAAAATCTGAAAGTATTCTGACCTCATGTCAGATTGGTTGGGTGTGTAATTCCACGTTAGAACAAGCTTCCCTCGATTGAGCATCCCAGGGTTGCTTTTGAGAAATCTGACATCATTCTGATATCTGTGCCTTTGTCTGTGGCTTGTTTTTTCACTCTTGATGCTTTGAAAACCTTTTCTGAAATTGTATGATGATATGCCTTGGTGCAGGTCTTTTTCAGTTATTATACTAAGCCTTCCATCCTGTGCCCTTCAGTTTTTGAAAATTTCTTTAACAGGCAACAACTAGACTTTTCATTGAGAAACTCACAAATGTCAGTCAGTGGAGGGTTTTTTTTTTTTTTTTCTTTTTTCCCCACCTGGGGTTCTCAGGGCCTCTGGAGAAGAGTTTTCTACTTTCCCAGGGAGGATGAGAGGGTAGGGGTGCTAAGCGCCTGGCTGCTGGCATCCTGGGGGTGGGGTGGGGGAGGGACTAGGGCTGCCACCATGTAGTGTGTAAATCTTCCCTCCATCCCTCAGTTTTCCACCCTGTATCTCAACCCTGCCCTTCAAACCCTGCCTGAAGTCCCTGAGTATGGAGGCCTCCAGAGTTCCTCCTTATGCGGCAAGAGTTTAGAGTAGCCGTTTGGCTTTTGAGAGCAGAGCTCTGGGGCCGCAGCAAAGTGCTCTGCACGCAGACTCCAGCCAAGCCCCCATGTTTATTAGCCCTGTACCTCACTGCTGACCTTCTGGAGTAACTCATGCTTCCAAGGCATTAAGCGTCTTGGAGATTAAGCTGGGTTAACTGATTTGCTTCTTGTTGGTAATCTCCCCTGGCTGGCAGCTGGTCTGGAACTTCTTAGGATGTTTCAAGCCAGGTAACACTCCCCCACCTGCCTTCTACTTCCATGTATCTGTTGACTTTCATCTGCTGTTGCTTCCTTCTCTGAGCTTTCGTAACTTAATACCTTTTATATTTCTTTAGTGTTAAGTCAGCAAGGTTTTGAGAGGTAGGGGGAAATACAGGGGGGCAGCCATGTTTAATCAAGAGACTACAGCCACATATTTATTTTAATCTCAACTTTTCTTCAAAATAAGATTTGATGATGATTGAAAAAAAACCCCTAAAACCTAATAAGTACAGTTTTAAAAAGAATTAAAGAAAGAAAACTGGGAAAAGGGGGGAAACGTACCACTTTCAAGAGTTCATGTTACATTCGTAGCCTTTATGACTCCCAAATCCATATTTTCAGCCTGGGCCTCCCTCCCAGGCTGAGAATATGATTAAATGACCACAGACGTCTTCCTTGGTAGGTTTCACACACTCTTCAAATCCATAAGTCCCAAACTGAATTCATCAAGCCCTCACCCCTGCTCCTTTCCCTATGTTGGTCCTATTTCAGTGACTGTTACCACTCTCCTAGTCACTCAAGAGCTATGTTGACGTATTCCCCTCCCTTGCCCTCCTCATCCCATCTGCTGCCAGGTTCTGCCAGTTATACCACCTAAATCTCCCTCAGATCAGTCTATTTAGCTTCATCTCCACTGCCACTGTTGTAGTTTACCCCCATCCCTCACGTGGATTGCTGCAGCAGCCTCCTAACTGATCTTCGGGTTTACCCCAACCTAATCTCCACAGTGATGCGACAGTCTTCTTTTTATATCATTAAAATAAAATGCGCTTTATTTTCTATACAATTTTTAAAGGATACACTCCATTTACAGTTATTACAAAATATTGGCTATATTCTCCAGGTAGTGATGTGAGATTCTTTAAAAAATGCAAATCGGGCATATTTCCCTGCTTAAAACTCTCCTGTTGCTCCCCATTACCCCTCTTCATTCAGGCCGAAGAACGTCTTCCATCTAAGTTTTGCTGCACCTTAAATATGAGTCTGTTCCCCCTACCCCGCCCCCCATGTCAGTGCTTCCAGTAGGAACTAAGGGGAGGCTGCCAGCTTCCCCATGCTTCACACACCATTCTCTAAAGTTCTCATACTGCTGGGGCTTCCCTGGTGGCGCAGTGGTTAAGAATCCGCCTGCCAATGCCGGGGACATGGATTCGAGCCCAGGTCCAGGAAGATCCCACATGCCACGGAGCAACTAAGCCCGTGCGCCACAACTACTGAGCCTGCGCTCTAGAGCCCTCGAGCCACAACTACTGAAGCCCGCGCGCCTAGAGCCCGTGCTCCGCAACAAGAGAAGCCACCTCAATGAGAAGCCTGTGCACCTCAACGAAGAGTAGCCTCTGCTCGCCGCAACTAGAGAAAGCCCGCACACAGCAACAAAGACTCAACACAGCCAAAAATAAATAAATTCATAAAAAAATAATAAAGTCCTCATACTGTTTCTCAATCATTTCTTTTCTTCTGAGGTCAGGCGTCCTGTACTTCCCCGTCTCCCTTGCCCCAGTGCTGATTTACTTGCCATACCCACTTGCACCCAAGTCCTCCCGTTTACCCATGAGCTGCTAGGCAATTTCAGCATCAACCTGTTCCATCTTCGTAATTTTGGCTAGCATCGTCCCTGGCACATCATGGATATTCAACAAGTGTTACTTAAATTGACATCCAACACACTGTGCTCATAATGAGCATTTTAATTTCCTTAATCTCACACAGTAATTAATTAAACAGATGTCCTGGGTGCCACTCCTAGCCAAGCACTGGGACTGGCATTGGTCAACATAACAAATATATTTTTTGCCCTCAAGGTGCTTACAACCCTGAGAAAACCATAATTCAGAAAGAGTCATGTACCACAATGTTCATTGCAGCTCTATTTACAATAGCCAGGACATGGAAGCAACCTAAGTGTACATCGACAGACGACAGGATAAAGAAGATGTGGCACATATATACTCAGCTGTAAAAAGAAACAAGTTATTTGTAGTGAGGTGGATGGACCTAGAGACTGTCACACAGAGTGAAGTAAGTCAGAAAGAGAAAAACAAATACTGTATGCTAACACATATATATGTATGTAATCTAAAAAAATAAGGTTCTGAACAACCTAGGGGCAGGACAGGAATAAAGACGCAGATGTAGAGAATGGACTTGCGGACATGGGGAAGGGGAAGGGTAAGCAGGACGAAGTGAGAGAGTGGCATGGAGTGGCCAAATGTAAAATAGATGGCTAGTGGGAAGCAGCCACATAGAACAGGGAGATCAGCTCAGTGCTTTGTGACCACCTAGAGGGGTGGGATAGGGAGGGTGGGAGGGAGACGCAAGAGGGAGGAGATATGGGGACATATGTATATGTATAGCTGATTCACTTTGTTATAAAGCAGAAACCAACACACCATTGTAAAGCAATTATACTCCAGTAAAGATGTTAAAAAAAAAAAAAGGTGCTTACAAACTGGTGGGGTAGAGAGAAAGGGAACCAGATGATTTTACTGAAAAGTGTAAAGTGCTCTCATGGGGGTAAATCCCAAGGTCTGCTGGGGCTTGTAGGAGAGGCACAAAATCTGGACTCTGGTGACCTCCATCCAATCCAGCATCCACACTCATGGTCCATAGCCTAAACTTTGTGAATAGCCTGGGAAGTCTACAATTCCGAGCTCCTTACCCTCCCACCTCTTCCATCTGTTCTCAGGAGATCTACTCTTGGGCTTCACAAAAAAGTTATAGGCCATTAGGCAAAAACGTCCTCACAATCTCTTCATTCTTCCCATGTTATGGTATCCATACCCATCCCTCTCTTTTCCTTCTTTACTCCTTTACCAGAGCTCTACACCCACCCATCCTGCCTCCTTAGAGCCCTCACTCCATCCACTACTCCCTCTTCCCCTGGATCCTCAACTGCTCTCTTTAATTAGGCATTTATTCTTGTTAACTTACTTAATTCTTGCCTATCCTAAAACAAAAATAAGCAAAAATGAAAACAAAAACCACTTACCTCACCCTCTTGTCCCCCTGCAGTCACCTTTCTGGTTTTTGCCCTTCACAGAAAAGCTTCTTAAAGTCTACACACTCTTTTCTGATCCTCCACGGACCAGTGTCTCCTCAACCCACTGCAGTTCTGCTTCTCTGCACTCCCCCTTCACTTGCTTGCACATTCAGCCATGTCTCTGATAACCTCCTAATTGTCCAGGTCAATGAGGACATCTTAGTCCTTTGTTTACTTGTTCTGTTGCTGCAACAACTAAAATCACTGACCATCCCTCCTGCTCAAAAGGCTTTCTTCCCTGATGCCTCTCCACCCTGACATCTTCTCTTTGACAGCCTGTATCCCTGGCTGCTGCCTCCTGCCATCTCATCTTTCAGTTTCCAGTGCCTGTCACATTGTACGTAAATTGTCTCAGACCTGACTAGGAGTCCCTCTGCCCCACTGCCAACCTTACTATCAGCAATTCCACTCAACGTGAAAGTCAACAAATACTGAGAGACAAGTGTGTCCCATCCTTGGGTTAGGCCTCTAGGGATAATTGTGAGAACCAAACAGAGTTCCTTCCCTCAAGGGGTATGCAGTTTGGGGGTGGCATAGAACCCTGTAAATAAACCATTTTAAGTCCAATAGTGTGGTAAGCGCTAGGATGGGGCAAGCACAGGATACTTTGGGCATGTGAGCGAGGGACACCTAACCCAGCCTTAGCTGGGGTGTGGGCTGCTATGGAAAATTTCCAGAGGAGATGCCATCCAGGCTGAAAGGCATCTGCAGCTAGCCAGGTGAAGAGGTGAGGAAGCTGTACTCCAGGTAGAGGGAATAAAACACGCGGAGGCTCAGAAGCGCGCGAGTGTAAGGTATATTTAAAGAATTGCGAGTGCAAGGCAGTGTGGCGTAGCGGTTAGGAACACAGACACTGGAGCTGGGTGATCTTCCACCTCCCGGCTGTGTGACCTTATGCAAATTACTTAACCTCTCCAGGCTTCAGTTCTCTTACCTGAGAAGAGGGGATAATAATACCTCATAAGGTATTATGAGGTGTTATGACCCTCATAAGGGTCAACAAACTGCCTAACATATAGGAAACCCTCAATAAAGCTTAGTTCTTATTTTCATTGCTGAGATTGTTCAGAGTGGCTGGAGTACAGTATGAGGATGGAAGCGGCAAGAGACGAGGCTGGGAAAATGGGTGGAGGCCAGAGAACAAGGGGCCCTTGATGCTCTGCTGCAGGGTCAGCACTTTACCCTGAGGGCAACGTGAGGATTTTAGGTCAAGGGCTTTAAGTCAAGAGTGACAAGAAAAGACTTTGTTCTAGGAATAGCATCTTGACTTTAGTGTAGAAAGGTGATCCAAAAGGGGCAAGACTGGAGGCAGGGCACCAGTTAGGAAGCTGTTCCCATAATCTCGGCAAAAGATGCTGATGACACTAGGGTTGGAGAGAAGTAGAAACGCCACACAGGAAGGAGCGACAGGACCTGGTGACTGTCTGACTGTGGAGGATGAAAGGGGGAGGAATCAGCGAGGATGCCCAGATAACCTTGCTTCCTACTTCACAGAGAAAACAGGGCCCATCAGGAGCAACTCCCTTCTCTCCCTCCATTTTTTTGGTGGGGGCTGTGCCACATGGTTTGTGGGATCTCAGTTCCCCGACCAGGGATTGAACCTGGGCCACGGCAGTGAAAGCCTGGAATCCTAACCACTAGGCCACCAGGGAACTCCTTCTCCCTCTATTCTTTTTTTTTTTTAGCTATGTTGGGTCTTCGTTGCTGTGCGTGGGCTTCTCATTGCTGTGGCTTCTCTTGTTGCGGAGCACTGGCTCTAGGCATGGGGGCTTCAGTAGTTGTGGCATGCAGGCTTCAGCAGTTGTGGCTCATGGGCTCTAGAGCGCAGGCTCAGTAGTTGTGGCGCATGGGCTTAGTTGCTTCGCGGCATGTGGGATCTTCCTGGACCAGGGCTTGAACCCGTGTCCCCTGCATTGGCAGGCGTATTCTTAACCACTGCGCCACCAGGGAAGTCCTCTCCCTCTATTCTTAACCTCACCACATGGGCACGCAGCCTTTCTGTGTGCACTAGATTCTGCCCCTCTATCTTCAATCTCTCCATCTCCTCTGACTCCTCTTAAACTTGCTCGATCTCTGTCAACCCCAACAAATACATAAACAAAGCCTTTCCCTCAAGCTTCTACACTTTCTCCCTTATTCACCCCCAAATTTCTCCTTCTGGCCTACAGGATAAAGTCTGAACTCAATGTGGCATACAAGATCCTACAAAACTTGACCCCAGCCTAGCCTCATCTGCAGTGACTTCCACGTTGCAGCAGACACCAACTTCTCAACTCCCCAGGCCCTTCCAGGGCCCACTTGTATCTCAACCCTGCTCTGCCATCAGGAATGGCCAGCCTCCTTTTTGCCCTTTGGCTAATTCCCCAAGACAGCTAGGGGTTCTCAGGTCTGTGGTCCCACTTATGCCACCTCTTCTCCTGCTATGCTGTAAAACTTCACCGTCCCTCCCACTAGAGTGTGAGTTCAAGGGCAGGGGTTGGTCCTCCCTGTCTCTATGTCCCCAGGGCCTGCCTAATGCCTGGCACAAAACAGATGTTTAATAAATGCTCGCCAGTGAATGAGTAAAGAAATCAGCCAGCTCCCGTTTAGATGGTTATATCTGAATGTTCATGATATGTAGGTCCATAAAACTACCAACTTCCCAAAGCTGCCATGTGCAGAGTGGCAGAGTCTCCATCCAAGAAGGCCAGTGCATAGTCTATGAGGCATTTTACAGCTGACAGGAAATAGCAATGTCAGCAGCGGTGTCATCTTTGGACACTAAGGACAGGGATTCAGTGCCATGAACGGTCAGTTAAATTGTAATTGGAGTGAACTGTTCCTCTGCAAACCATAATGTTCTTTAGCTGCAGCCAAATGGCATTCAAGAAAATTTTTTGAAATGTCAACGAAATCATTTCCAGTTTGGTGCTCACAACCAGAGACTCTAATGATCAGTGGAAATGAGAAGCAAACAAATTAGCACTAATGGATAATGGCTTTTGGAAAAGAGGATTTAATTTATAGTCAACTGATCATGGCATGCAGCACGCAGTAAAAGTCAGTTTCACCAGCTTGATCGTAAGAACCAGAGCACACCTAGAATGCCAGAGAAAAATATACGTATGCCATCATGCTTATTGGAAACTCTCTGTAAGTGGCAGCCAATTAAAATGGTCATTATTTTACCTTGGAGAGAAAATGGTCTGAAAAAATCAAAGCACATGAAATTAAAATCTGGATTAGGAACCTCGGTCCAAATTGGTTTGTTTGTGGCCTTCTAACCTTGGCAAGGTCTTCTGCAAGGACGACAAACCTACTTTGTCTTCAGCCCAGAGTGGACTCTTTGTTTTTAATTTCCTCTCCATCTTCAGAGGTGATTAATAAATCTGGACTCATCCATAAATCATTTCTATAGCAGCCAAACGGTTCTTCTTTGTGCCCGGAAACGAAAATCACAGAAATCTCAAAACCCTTGGCTCTTGTACTAAGTCAAAGGTCCTTAGCAACAAGTGAGAAGAGGTATTAAAAATCAGGGCTTCCCTGGTGGTGCAGTGGTTGAGAGTCTGCCTGCCAATGCAGGGGACACGGGTTAGTGCCCTGGTCCGGGAAGATCCCACATGCCGCGGAGCGGCTGGGCCCGTGAGCTATGGCCGCTGAGCCTGTGCTCCGCAACGGGAGAGGCCACAACAGTGAGAGGCCCACGTACCGCAAAAAAAAAAAAAAAAAAAAAAAATCAATAGGTCACTAGGTTTCATTTCTAAATAAAATTTCTCAGAGGGCTTTTTTCCTCCTACATCAAAAGACACATTTCTAAAAGCAAGAAGCCTCCAGGGCATGGGCTGCCAGCCTGGCTCCTTGTCCCCACATGGCCTCGGAGATAAGGCAGTCACTGTCTCCTGTTCCTGTGGGTTCCACGTGCACAATGGGACAGAGGCCTTCTCCCAACCCGACTCTTTACTCTCAGCTCCTCATTCAGAGAGAGAGGGAGAAGAGACAGAGACAGAGACAGAAACATTCTCCTTTCAACTTCACGCCCAGCCAAAGAGGGTGTCCTGGCCTTTACTTCCACCTCAGGGCCAAATGCAACACAATTTGTCACTTTCTTCTCATAGACGCCCTTCCTTCTGCTCCCCACTCATACCCTCTTCACAGACTCCATCTGCCCCATCTCTTCCCCACAGCCAGCCACCATTCCCTCCACCCTGTTTCCATAGACCATTTCCCCCATCTCCTTCCTGCAAAACCTACTGCCGTCACCAGCTTCCCAGACCTACCCTCATTCTCTACCCACGAACCCCCTTTTCCTCTCCCCAGACTCACTTCTGCCCCCAGCTCCACTCCACAGGCCTGGCTTCATGCCCTCCCCACAAAATGTAACTCTCTAGGTCAACCAGAGTCTCTCTGCCCACGTTCTCCTCACCCCTTCATTGCTCTATGCTTCATCTTCCTTGACCTGATTGCCTGCCCTTCCTTCCCTTCCCAACCTTCTTACTCTTCCCTGGAAAACTTTTGTTTCTGATCAGCAAAGTCTCCTCCACACTTAGCGGCTCCACACTCGCTCTGCCCACCTCCAGCCTGCCCTGGAAGCTGGCTCTTCCTCAGGGCGCCACTTCTGCATAGTCGACCCTGGAGGAAGCTGCTTATACTCTTAAACCCAAGGGATCTCAGGACTGGGAGAGGGGCTAATGTCTCCCCACCAAAGTTCAATTCAGTTCCTATTCTACCTGCTCTTTGTAAAAACCCTTGCTACTTTAGGGTCATGCCATTCAGCTGTATTGACCTTTGCCCCTCCTCTTGCTGTCATCTACAGACTCCAGAACAACCTGCTTTACTGGTACCTGGCTCACAAGCATCCTCTTCCCTTTTCCTTCCTCAGGTCCTGCCATCATCTGGGGGGATTTCAATGGCCATGTCAACATCTTGGCTGTCTTCTGTATTCCACTTTGGCCACCTGCTACCATGGTCATACCCTGGACCCTGTCATCACTTGAAACTACTCAAACTTCATTACTCCACTTTCTCATCATAACTCTCTCATTCAACTGTTTCCAAGATATGGGTTCTCTGACTTCATTGGGACCTCCAGCCCGTAACACTTTTACTCTCCCTTATGCAGTTTAGGTCTAAGATCCACCATCTCAACCACTCTTTTGCCAGGATCCTCAACCTCCTTGTCCTTTGTCCTTCCATTTCATCCACCTGATAAAATTCAAACCTGGATCAACTCAATTCACCTCTCTGCAGCCACCAGTAGATGGCTGAATATTGTTGGGGGAAAAATACATAGCACACAACCATGCAGACTGCTGCTGCTACAAAATAATGGTCACCAACCTCAATAGGGCTCTAACTGCCTGGAAAGCTGTATGCTACCTCGGTCATCTTGCTCCCATTCTCCACTGCAGCTATTTCAATCCTTCTCTGCTGGTCTCAAATCTTGTAAATCATCTCCAATCCCTTTCTCCCTGGCTGATACCATGTCCCTATTCCACAGAAAAAGTAGGAACCACCATACAAGAATTCTCTCAGGTTCCTGCCACCAAATCTACTAATGTACTAATCTCACATGCCTTTCTGTCACAGTGCATATGTCCCTCTAAGTGAACTTCTCCACTAATGTTTTGGATCCCCTACTCAGGAGTCCCCAACCCCCAGGCCGCTGACCGGTAGCAGTCCATGGCCTGTTAGGAACCGGGCCGCACAGCAGGAGGTGGGCGGCGGGCAAGGGAGCGAATCTTCATCTGCCGCTCCCATGGCTCCCCACTGCTCGCGTTACCGCCTGAACCATCCTCTCCTCTGCCCCATCCGTGGAAAAATTGTCTTCCACCAAACCGGTCCCTGATGCCAAAAAGGTTGGGGACTGTTGCCCTACCTTATTCTTTTTCTGGGGGCGCCACTCTCTGTCATCTCTTTTTCCCTATAATATTATCTTTTTCTCTTTGCTGGATCCATGCCAACAGCATTTCTCCCATCTGAATAAAAACCTGCCTCTCCTTCCAGCTATTTTCTTCTCTCTTTTTGCCTCTTAAAGAGCTAAACTTCTTAAAAGTGTAGTCTTCACTTCCTCACCTTCCCACCCACTTCTCGACTCACTGTAATTCGACCTCAGCTCCCACCATGCCACTGAAACTGCCTTTACAACCACTTCCTTGTTTCTAAAGCCAGTGGATTTTTTTTAGACCTTATTTTACTTGATTTGTCATCAGCCTTCAACACTTTCCTCCCCTGGTTTCTGGGAAACCATGTTCTACTACTGATTAATTAACCACTGTGGACACTTCATCTCAATTACTTTTGCAGAACCTCAAATGTAGGTGCTTCTCAGGGCTCTGTCCTAGGCCCTCTTCTCTTCTTACTCTACACATACTCCCTGGGCAAGCCCAACAAATCAATCCACTCATGTGGCTGCCATATAAGGCACAACAGACTGCACATTTTAATTTCCAGTTTAGACTTATCTTGCAAACTCCAGTCAGGCATACTCAGCTGCCTCTTGGACACCTCCACTTGGATGTCCCACTGGCACCTCAAACTCACCATGCCCAGAACTGACCCTCTCCTAAGAACTCTCCTTTCTGTTTGCCCAAAGCAGGAATTTAGAAGTCATTCTTCATTTTTCCTACTCACCCCATGTCCAACCAGTCACCAAGTCCAGTTCTTTTAAACTCCTAAGTGTCTAAGGAATCCATCCCCTTTTCTTCAATCCTGTTACCTCTCCATGTTTCAGGCCACCATAATCCTTCCCCATTACTAAAACAACTTCCAAAACTGGTCTCCCTCCTTCTCCCAGTCCCCAATCCATTCTCTTCATTGATCTTTCTAAAACACATATCTGATTGTTACTCTTCCACTTAAAGCCCTGCAGCCTCCCCATTGTCCTTAGGATAAAATCTAAGCTCTTGTGCTCATTGGTGTAAACTGCATTGGAAATTTTTTCCATCAGTAAGATCTACCCATAAGTTCAGAGCTGAGCGTGGTATCAAAGACCCTCCAGAATCTGGGCCTACCTGTTCCTCCAAGGTTGCTCTCCCATTAGTCTCTCCTCTGGCCAGGAAATGCTCATAATTCCTGGCACCGACCCCTCACTTTCCTCTCCTTTTATAAATTTATTTATTTATTTTTGCCTGCGTTGGGCCTTTGTTGCTGCACGTGGGCTTTCTCTAGCTGTGGCGAGCGGGGGTTACTCTTCGTTGCAGTGAGTGGGCTTCTCATTGGGTGGCTTCTCTTGTTGTGGAGCACAGGCTCTAGGCACGCGGGCTTCAGTGGTTGTGACTCACAAGCTCTAGAGTGCAGGCTCAGTAGTTGTGGCTCATGGGCTTTGTTGCTCTGCGGCATGTGGCATCTTCCCCGACCAGGGCTCGGACCCGTGTCCCCTGCATTAGCAGGCGGATTCTTAACCACTGCGCCACCAGGGAAGCCCTCACTTTCCTCTCTTTGAGCCCTGTAAGGTCTCAAGTCTCCACAAGTCTTTCAAAACCCAGCTCAAGAGCCATCAGCACTGCCATAAATGCCCCTTCTAATTCTGAGCTCCTAAAATCCTTAGGGCCTACTCTTCTTGTAGTACTTATCCCTTGCACAGTATTGCAGTTGGCTCATGCATGATTTCTTTCCCTCTCCTTTTAAGACTTACGGAAGTCAGAGCCAAAAACTTAATCCTCACTAGAGTCCACCTATGTAACAGGTGGTCAGTAAATATTTTTTAAGCGCGTTGATAAATTTAAGAAAACTGTACCCCCTAGCCCCTTTATGTCCCGCACGAACAGGGCATTCTCTAAAGTATTCGCTAGAAAATAGCACCTCCTTTGCATCCTCCCCATCTCACCAGTCAGAATATTCCTCGACCAGCTGGGTGGACGATGGGCTGGCACGCATTCCTGTGGTCGTTTTGTGCGGTTTTCTACCTCCAGCCCTCGGAGCTGCGGCTGGTAGAGGGTAGTAGAGATAGCTAGGTGATGTAAGTCAAAGGGCACTACTGTCCACCCGGTACGATAAGACACGGTTTAGGAAGGAAAACCCTCCCCGACCCCAGAACACAGCAACTCTCCCGCAGACCCTCTTACCTACACAGGAGGGTGGGGACTCTTCCTGACCGGCGTCTTGGCTGGCCAATACCTGACCCAGATCAAGCGAGTCAGCCAATGGCTGAGGGCCAGGGATAGAGCGGGGCGGGGCATGGTTGCTAGGGCCGAGCTAGCAGAGTGCTGCGTGAGGCCCCGAGAGAGACTCGCTGGTTGCTAAGGCGGGAGGTCACAGAGCGCGGCTCAGGGATTGGGTAGCGTCGAGGGAGGTGGGTGGTGATTGGGCGGTGCCCAGGAGGCCCCGGGTGAGGTGCGGGAATATGAGCGAGAGTTCCGGCCGGAGGCCCGAGCTGAGGGCTGGCGCCTTCATCATGGCCTCGGCCCAGCTGGACTACACCATCGAGATCCCGGATCAGCCCTGCCGGAGCCGGGGTATGGAATGAGGGTTGGGTCCAGTCGTGGGGAGGTGACCTAAGGAGTCTGTGGGTCTCAAGCGCAGCTGTGGCCCCGCCCCTCTTGCGGCCCTGTCCTCTCGCGGCCCACCCCCTCACGGGGGGGTCCCCCTCACCGCAGGTCCTAGACTTAGTCGGGTCCAGAGAGCCCCGCCCCCTAGTAAGCCCCTCCCCCAGAGTGCTCTTGGTGTCCGAGCCCCGCCCCTTCGCGGCGTCTACCCGACCCCTAACCCCGTAGGCTGGGGCCCTTCTTTCTGTCTCTTTAGTCGGAGTTCCCAGGCCCGTACCTTCGCTTCTCTCCTGGTAGCTGAAGGCCCTCCTGATTCTTTTGTTTGGGGTCGGTCTTCCCACTGCTAGCCTTTCTTCGGCAGTTGTGGTTAGGGGTCCCACCCGTTATATTTCATCCACTGTTTTCCTCGGGGTCCATGCAAAAGCCCAGGACACAGAGCCTTCATCCCTCCCTCCTCTGCACTCTCCTTGGCAGTGGTTACAGAGCCGTCTCTGCCATGAAATAGAAGTCTGCTCAAATCCTGACTCCTCCCTTTAGTAGCTGGATGACCTTTGGCATGCTTCCAGCTCTGAACTTCGGTTTCCTCATCTGCACAGCTGGAGTACCAATAGTAACCTCCCTCCTAGGGTTGTTGGTTGCACAGCTGAGATTATTTGTCTGAAGGACCCAGCATAATGCTTGGCACAGAGTGAGCTTAATGATTAGCTTTGTTTTCCTCTCTACAGTCATATCATTACAGAAAGATGTGTGGGAGGCTCCACAAAATTAGTAGCCTGTAGAACAGGTCTGGGTCCCTGTCAGTGTGAGTCAGATTGGGGGCCCAGAGAACGGAAAGTTTGGCCCTGATTGGGAATCATGGTAGAGGAGCCTTGACATGCACCCCAGCCTAAGCTGCATGTGTTGCCTGCCTTACTCCACATCGTCTTCACACCTCCAGCTGCAGCTCAGCCTCTTCTATTGCTACCACAACCATCTTCCCAGTGCAAAGCTTTGATCTTATCACTGTTCTACATAAAACCCTTCAGTGGCTCCTTATTGCCCTCAGGATAAATCAAATCCAGATTCCTTAGCATGGTATTCAAAGTCCTCCATAATTTAGCAGACCCTTCCCTGACAGGATGCTTCCTCCCAAATATCCTGGCCTGTTGGAGGCAACTGGGATTGTTAGAAAGCACTTCCCTTTCTTGAGCCACAGTAGGCCTTCCTGTCATTTCTGCTTTCAGTTCAGCATTTGCTGTGTCCTGGCGATGGGTTAGTTGCTGGTGCCTCAGAAGTGACTCACACACAGAGTCCTTCAAGGAGCTGTGGTTCTGGGGAGGGCTGAGGGCTTAGAAGCAGGGGGTTTCACAAAGACGTGGTAACCGCAGGGCTAGGAGGTCGTGGTGGGTGCAACACAGAGCAAGGTAGTCTCTCTTCCTCTCTTTTCAAGCTCATCTCTCTTCTCCAAGAGAAATACCTCCAGGGCCTTCAGTTGTTCCTCCTCTGGTGTGGTTCTAATAGCCTCCTCCTTCTGATTGCTCCTCTGCACTGGCTTTGGTTTCTCATTCCTTTCCCTCTCAAAGTGCATAGCCCAGAGCTGACCTCAAGGCGGTATGGCCCTCAGAAGGAAGTGACAGCACTGTGATCCCCTGAATCTGTTTTCTTCCTGTCTGCAGAGAGCTCCCCTCCAGGCTGACAGGGCTTCACAGACAATCTTTGGGGGTCCAGAGATTGTCTCTCTTTTGCAATTACTGTTTAATGGTGGAGAAGTGTGAAGGACAGTCATATTTGGTTTCTGGAATTGCTTTTCCCCCATAATTGAGCATCAGAGCCACAGAGCCCAGCACTGCTGTGAGTTGATAGAGAGGCGAGCAGCTTCTGCTGGCACGTCAGTTAGCTGGAAGGCAGCTACAGATCTGGGGTCGTTCAGAGCCCAGGGTCCTTCTGCTGGGATTCCCACCAGCAAGTATCCGTGGCTGTCTGGGCCAAATGAGGGTCGTCTGCCTGGTCCTTTGCTGAAGCTGATCCCTTGACCTAGCATTTCCCGCCATCCCACCCACTCCTCTTTGACCAGTGATCCCCTCACCCTCCTAAGTGAGAGTTGGGTATTCTCATCTCATTTCCTTGGGGAAGGTTCTGTTCTCAGGGCTCCCACAGCAGGGATCCCTGTCGTGTTGCTGGAGGTTTTGCTCAGTGTTGCCAGAGCCTGGCAAGGATGAAGTGCCAAATGAGCTGAAGGGAGTCGTTTAGGCAGCACTTGGGCCCGGCCCAAGTTGCTCTGCCATCCCAGGCCAGGGCTGTGCTGCCCCTCCTCCCAGCCAGAGAATGGTCAGCCAAGCCCTGCCCTGGGGCCCCTCTGCAGCTCACTGGCAGGCCAGCAGGCCTTCTTAAAGGCACCCTGTTGCTTTCATGTTCAGTAAACATTTTTTAGAAATAATTGATTCACAGAATTAATGAGGCTGGGACAAGGGGCTCACTCTTAGAGTACAAAGAAAGCCTTCGGTGGGGGGGGGGGGGTCACAGAGAAGGGAAGTGATAGGTTTATTGTAGGCCCAGGCTTAATTGTCAGTCTGCTCTTCTGCTGAGCGCCTGCCGGGGTCAAAGAAATGTAGACCTTGTCTTGACCCCCAGGAAGTTCTCCCTGGCACCGGGGAAACAGTCTGGGGTGGACCACAGTCCAAACAACCATGGTGGGCCCCAGGGGTCAGCTGCCTTCCTGGAGTAGAGTGGCCCAAGCTGGACCTGGAGCTGCGGGAGGGCTGACAGGTAGATGGGGAGCAGCAGGAAGTGCAGAACTAGGGGCACTGGGGGGACTGAGAGTGGCCCGAGAGAGCAGGGCCCTGGCGGCAGGCCGCCGGGTGCTTTCAGGAGCCGGAGAGAAAATCTCAAGAGCTGTCATACCAGAGAGGCCTCAAAGGCCCGGGCGAAGGGTTGGGACTAGACCCTCTTCTTGTCTGTGGGGACCCCGTAGGTGCTTTTCTTTTTTAAACAGTAGAGTTTTGTTTATTTTTTTAATCATGGTATGTTTTCTTTCATACATTAATAAAAACCCTTCCTAATTTGTCTGCTTTATAACAGGCACCGTGCTAGGCCCTGGATCTGAGCTCCAGACGTGAAGGACCCTTTGCTGGCCTCCTTTGCCTGAGGTCTCTGTGGTTTCTGTTGCACTTACATTGTTGACCATGCCTGGCTCACATGCCAGGCCTGCCAGGAACCTCTCTTATGATTTTATTACTTCTCACGACCACCTTGTGAAGTAGGGAGTACTCTTATCCCGTCTTACAGATGAGGAACAGAAGCTCAGGGGAGGTGAAGTATCTTGCCCCAAGTTATCCCAGATTCCAACGTGGGAGCCTCACTCCAAAGCCTGTGCGTGCAGATTTCAGTTGCCAGCAGGAAGTACTGCCTGAATACAGTTCCATTTCTAGGAAACAGTCAAGGACATGCAGGAAGAAAGAGGTGTCCATTAAAGTATTTTTATAACAGCAAAAGATTGGAAACAACATCATGTCCAATAATGGGAGCTTGGTCACCATAAATTATGAAATATTCTATAGCTGCTCTGCAGCCACTAAAAAGAATGGGGTAGAGATATATAAACCGACAGGGAGAGATGTTCACAATATATTGCTAAATTGAAGAAAGCAGATTACAAAAGCAGTATGGTTCCAATTTTATGAGATATTCATTTTCTGCTTTTTCTACAGTGAGCATGCATTCCTCATGAAGTAATAATAACTTCAATTCATTGAACTCTTTCTTTGTGCCAGGGTAACATGCTAAGCCCTCAGTAGTCACTGTCTTATTCAGTCCTATGTATTATTATCCCCATTTCACAGATAAGGAAATTGAAGCTTAGAGAACTAGCTCAAGGTCTGTTTCATAGTTATTGGTGGCAGAACCAGAGACTTGAACCCAGGTATGGTTTTATACAGTATGCACTCCTAGATACCATGCTACTCTCCTATGCTGTTACTCCAAAAAAAAAAAAAAGTAAATTTAAAATGAAGTAATTTTGTTTAAATATAGGAACTGTGAGACTCTAGAAAGTATTTCTTGGGAGTAGAGGAAATTGAGGATCCTTTTATTCCTTGTATTTTAAGAAGAAAACAGGTTCTTTGTATTTTCGTTCTGGCTTGCAGAAGAAAAGCACATATTGTTCCACAGAGTCTTATCTTGTCAGCCCTTTCCTTTGTCTTCCCCATATGCCCCTGGGATATACACAATCCAATTTATGCTTTAGTTTTATGACTTGAACTGTTGTACAATATAGTATGTATCTGTAATTCTTGTATTATTGGTGTCAGTGTTGTTTGTTGAGAAAAGTCCAGAGGACAGAGAGCCCGTGGGATTAAATTGTTTTGTGGGGTACTCAAGAAGTGCCAGGGTTGAAAAGAATACTTCTGCCTCGCCAAGGGGCTTCTGGGTATCCATGATCTCTTTGACTTCTCAAGTGCTGTTGACTCTGCAGGACACCTCCCCCCACCCTTTTAAAAAAAATAATATTTTAACTCTCATTGCAAAAGTGATACATAGGGATTTTAGAAAGTGAGTAGAAAAAAAAATCATGAAAAAGAAATTGCCTCTGATCCCAGAAATAATTGCTATTAATATTTGATGTATTTTTTCTATACATAAGTATGTGTAGGTATGTGTGTATGTATGTATATAGGTATTCTGTTGTACTTACTTCTTTGCAGCTTCCTTTTTCGCTTAATGTGTTACTGTTAATTCTTAAAATAATAACATTATTGAGATACAATTCACGTACCATAAAATTCACCCTTTTAAAATGTGCAATTCATTGGTTTTTAGTATATTTACAAAATTGTGCAACTGTCACCACTGTCTAATTTCAGAGCATTTTCATCACCTCCAAAAGAAGCCCTGAACCATTAGCAGTCTCTCCCCATTTCCCCCTCCCTCCAGCTCCTGGCAGCCACTAATCTACTTTCTACTGTGTGGATTTGCCTATTCTGGACATTTCATATAAATGGAATCATGCAATATACGGTCTTTGTGTTTGACTTCCTTAACTTAACATATGTTTTCAAGGTTCATCCATGTTGTAGCAGTGCTTCATTCCTTGTTATGACCAAATAATATTCCATTGAATGGATATACCACATTTTTTTCATCCATTTACAGGTGATGGGCATTTGGATTGTTTCTACTTTTTGGCTATCGTGAATAATGCTGCAGTGAACATTCGTGTACAGGTTTTTGTGTGGACATATGTTTTCAGTTCTCTTGGGTATATACCTAGGAGTGGAAGTGCTGGGTCATATGGAAACTCAATGTTTAATTTTTTTTGAGGAACTGCCAAACTGCTTTCTAAAGTAGATGCACCTTCTTTGCTTTCTCACCAGCAGTGTATGAGGGTTCTGAATGCTCCATATCCTCATCAACACTTGGTATTATCTGACTTTTTATTATAGCCATCCTAGTGGGTATAATGTGCTGTCTCGTGGTTTTGATTTTCATTTCCCTAATGACTGTGATGTTGAGCACCTTTTCATGTTCTTATTGGGCATTTGTACATCTTATTTGGAGAAATGTCTTCAAATCCTTTGCCCATTTTAAAGTTGGGTTATTTGTCTTTTTATTTTTGAATTGTGAGAGTTTTTTTATGTATCCTGGATACAAACCCCTTATCAGATATATGATTTGCAAAAATTATCTCCCATTCCGTGGGTTTCTTCATTTAAAAAAAATAAATTTATTTATTTATTTTGGCTGCATTGGGTCTTCGTTGCTGCATGTGGACTTCCTCTAGTTGTGGTGAGCGGAGGCTACTCTTCATTGGGGTGCGCGGGCTTCTCATTGCGGTGGCTTCTCTTGTTGCGGAGCATGGGCTCTAGGTTCGTGGGCTTCAGTAGTTGTGGCACGCGGGCTCTAGAGAGCAGGCTTAGTAATTGTGGCGCGCGGGCTTAGTTGCTCCGCAGCACGTGGGATCTTCCCGTACCAGGGCTCGAAACCTGTGTCCCCTGCATTGGCAGGTGGAGTCTTAATCACTGCGCTACCAGGGAAGTCCGGTTTCTTCACTTTTTGATGGTGTCCTTAGATGTTCAAAAGTTTTCAATTCTGATGAAGTCTATTTTTTCTTTTATTCCTTGTACTTTTAGTCATGTCTCAGAAACCATTCCCTAATCCAAGGTCACAAAGATTTACTCTTACATTTTCTTCTAAGAGTTTTATAGTTTTAGGTCTTACATTTATGTCTATGATCTGTAGACATAATGTATGTTTACATTATGTATGTTGTATGTTTAATGTATTACAGACTATTTCCATATGTTTAATGTATGTTTAATGTATTACAGACTATTTCCGTATGATTAAACATTTTTCTTTCATAAAAGTAGAATTACTAAGTCAAAGAGTGCATGTTTTTTGAGGCTTTTAATACATGTTCCAAAATTGTTGTGATTCTCTTCTCCCTATCATTTCCTTCCCCCTTCCTACCTGTCCCCCACTGCTCTGGTTCAGGCATTTGCCAACTTGCCTTGCGTGTTACAGTAGTAACACGACCTGTTCTTAACGGGCCCTTTCAGTGCAGTGGATAAGTACAGTGGCATGGTGATGGTGGTGCTGTGACAATACAGAGGAGGGGCATCTAACCCAGTCTAGTGATGAAGGGGCTGGGGAGGGCATCAAGGGGGGCTTCTTGGATGTCAACAGTGAGCTGACTCAGCAGGTGGCATGGGCATTAGCAAAGCATGACATGGAGCATCAGCCTCCAGGGCTGGGGAGTGAGGAGCATGTGCAAGGTCCTGGAGGCGGGGGGTAGTGTGGCATGGTGGTCCAGAGATGCATGCTGGCTGTGCCACTTCCTGGCTGTGTGTTTTGGGGGAAAAAGACTTACCCTCTCTGTGTTTTAGTTTTCCTATCTGTAAAACGGGGATAGCAATAGTAGCTAACTCCTAGGGTGGTCAAGGGACCAAATGAGGCAGCGTATGTTGAGGTTCTGACTGCGATGGCCAGTCCCTGAGGAGGAGCAGGTGGAAGAGGTTGGTGTTGGATCTGTTGATATACAGAGGCAGCCATGTGTACGGGTTTGGAGCTGAGTGGAAAGAGATTTGGTTAAGACTTGTTTTTTTTACCCAGGGGGCCCCCTGGGGTAGTGGTGATGAGCTAGTCTCTGGGTCAGACCACCTGGGTTTGGATTCCAGCTTCACTGCTTATTAGTTGTGTAACCTCGAACGATTATATACTATCTCTGTGGCTTAGTTTTTAATCAGTAAAATGAGAATAATAACAGTACCTTGTTCGTACGATTGTTGTGAGGATTAAATGAGTTGATATAAAAAGTGCTTCGAATAGTTCCTGACACAATTCTCTTTTTGTTGTTATCATTATTGTTTTTCTTGGTGATGGCAAAGAGGGGGAGGTAGGAGCTAAAGGAGATGTGGAATTCAGAGAGGTTTGTGATGGTTTAGGACCAAGGTGGGTTTGATTGCCTGTGCAGGGCTGTGGTAAGTCCTGGTGTAGAAGTGGGAGACAGAGCCAGTGCCCGAGTCTTCAGTGCCTGAAGGGCAGTGGCCAGAGGCCAGGAGATGTCAGCAGTGGGAGGGGGATAGGGGAATGACCAGTGGAAGGAGCATAAAAGGAGCAGGGGCTTTTACAGAGAATGGAGGAATCATGACCCGGAGGTGGCAATAAATAACAATAGCCATAGCTCTTACTTTTATTACTCTGGAAAGGGCAATAGGTAACAAGAAGAATGCCAGCTCTTTCTCCTGGGATCTGTCTTTCAGTTTGCAGCCACGTGTTCATTCATTCAGCATGTTACTGCTGAGTGCCTAGACAGGCCAGCTACAGTGCTGGGCACCGGGAATCTGGCGCTGAATGCAACAAACCCAGGTCCTGCCTTCACAGAGCCTACTGGCTGAGGGGAGACGGACATTATACGAGTAACTGTTCAAGTCATTAATCAATACACACTGGATCATGCCACTCCCCCAGTTCCAGAATCTTCATTCGCCCTCCACTGCTCCGGATAAAATCCTGACTCCTAAGCATGGCTTGGGGGACTTTCAGGATCGGGCCCCAGTCCCACTCTTGGCAGCTCTCCTGCCCACTTCTGCTCCCTCTTCCAGGCTTCTAGCCTCCTAGGACTGCTTGCCGTGCCCCAGAGCAACTGTAACATCGCCATCGTCCCCTGCCCCTGCTCATGCCCTTTCTCCACCTGGCATGCTCCTACGGTCCGTCAAGGCCAGCACAGCAAGCGAGTCTTCCTGTGGGAGGCCTTTCCCGGTCACGATCACTCTCTCAGCCATGTTCCCGGAGCATCTTGGACTTTTCTGGTTTATAGTGCTCCATGTCTAGAATCAGAGTGGGCAGCGTGGCTCCAGTGGGAGGAGGTCATGACAAAGGCTCTGAGTTAGGAATGGGCATGGAGAGGGGGCCCTGGGAAGAGACTGTGTCGGGGCGTGGGAGATGCCTGTGGGTAGGAGGAGCACCTTGTGGTTCAGGGGGGTGGCCTCAAATGCCTGGCTGGAGTAGAAGGACAAATTCCCTCCTTTTAGGAATGTTATGGAAAGCTTGGGCTCTGGGAAGAGGCAGTGTGTCCAGGGTGTCCGTATTCTGAGTTTCTCCGTGGAGATGTGTGTCTGGTGAAGAGTCATTTCTGCCTGAGTTGGTGAAGCCAAGGGTGCCGGCAAAACCTGCAGTGGAGCAAAGTGGAGTTATAGAGCCCTGCTGTGGGCTGAGGGGCAGCTCAGAGGCCCGGCAGAAGTGTCTGAACCTTCCCGGACTGGGAATGCCCCACCACTGCTGGCAAGGGCGGCCACCAGGGGATGTGACCGCCCCTGGCTGCCTTCTCTCCTTTTGAGATAAACCCCCAAACCCTTTGCTGGTGTCTTGGTGGTGGTACCTGGAGGGGAGCCCCATAGGCTGGGGGAGGGGAGCCCATGCTCAGACAGCTGCACAGAGGTTAGGGAGCCTCCCTGGGGCAAGTCTCAGAAATCCAGGTGCTGGACCTCAGAGGGTCAAAGGCAGATCCAAACTGTAGCTGTCGATTACCACGCATGAGGCTGCTGCAGCCTGAGCTTTACGGGTAGTCATTGCCAGCAAGGTTGGGCCAGGGCCCCAGTGAGGCCCAGATAGAGCCTCTCCACCAGAAAGGCCAGTGCAGGCGAAGAGCTGCCCTGGCCAAGGACAGGAGGCCACCAGGCCAAGAAAGGTGGTGAGAATATTTAGAGTGGCCTGGTTAGAGCTGTGGGACCATCTCTCTTTTCAGAGGCTGAGGCCGGTGTCAGGGGAGCCTGGGACGGCTGGCAGGGGTCAGCAAGGGACTGAGGTGCTGGGAGCTCCTGGTCCAGGCTGAGTTGCAACTCAGTCTGGCATCCCCATGGGTGCAGGCAGTCAATCTCCAAAGGCCGGAGCTGCCACTGCTGGAGAGCAGGAACACTGAACTTTTCAATCACATTAATTTCCACAGGAAATTGTTGTCTTCCTTTTGTCCAAAGGTTAGTGATTTATATTTACCATCCTCTTAACTAGCCTTGAAATTTACTGTCGCCAGGTCACCACCAGCCTCCGTAAATCTTAGGGTGGCAGCTGAGCATAGCCAAGTGGCTTGATCCTTGGAAGGGTACACCCTGGTCCTTTCAGAAGGGCAGATAACTAGCAACAGACAGTCCGTGCACAGAAGTCGCCCCAAGGAGGGTGGGTACTCACTTGGCAGGGGAAATGAGATGAGGTCTGACCGACAAGCTTGCAGGGAGGCCTTCAGAAGCAGCCATGGAGGAGGCAGGTGGCTTGTGCCTTGGCACATCACCGAAGGAGATGAGCTTCTAGTTGTGGACGGGGCTGGTGGCACAGGAGGTCTCAAGTGACTTAGCTAGGATGGGGAGCAGGGACCAGATTCCCAGCTCTACACTTCCTGTGTGACCTTAGGCAAGTAACTTAACCACTCTGTGCCTCAGTTTCCTCATCTGTACTAATATTATTCGTATTGTTGTTGTGAGGGTTAAACCTCAGTAAATACTGGCTGTTATTCTTCTCTGTCAGGACAGGGTGGGTGGTTTGGTAGTGGCCGCCAGAGTCTGTCTGCTTCACTTCCCTGCTTATACTGCCCTATCCATTTCTCCTTTTTTTTTTTTAATAATTATTTAATTTATTTATTTTGGCTGCGCTAGGTCTTTGTTGCTGTGCGCGGGCTTTCTCTAGTTGCGGCGAATGGGGGCTACTCTGTTGCGGTGTGCGGACTTCTTATTGCGGTGGCTTCTCTTGTTGCAGAGCACGGGCTCTATGCATGTGGGCTTCAGTAGTTGTGGCGCACGGACTTAGTTGCTTCGTGGCGTGTGGGATCTTCCCGGATCAGGGCTCGAACCCGTGTCTCCTGCATTGGCAGGCAGATTCTTAACCACTGCGCCACCAGGGAAGTCTCCCATTTCTCCTTTTAAAGACCTCTTCTTCCGTCTGCTCATGGAATTAGGACAGCAACTGGCAAACTTTTTCTGTAAAGGGCGGTATCTTAGGTTTTGTGAACTGCGTGGTCTCTGTTGCAGCTACTCCGCTCTGCTGTTTAGCTTGAAAGCAGCTGTAGACATTATGTAAATGAATGAGCTGGGCTGTGTTTCAATAAAACTTTATTTGTGGACACTGAAATTTAAATTTCATATGATTTTCACATCACAAAATTTTCTTTTGATTTTTAAACAAAAACATTTTAAAATGTAAAAAACATTTTTAGTTTTAGTTCGAAGGTCATATGAAAACAGATCATGGGTCGAATTTGGCCCATGGCTTGTAGTTTGTAGATCCCTGGATTAGAAGGTGAAATTGCATGGTAGAAGTATTTATTCACTTTTCTCACCTGGGCTATGTCTTTGAGTCACTAAAGAAAGAGGCCCTCGGGTGGGTTTTTCCAGTTACCCTGCAGCGCCTCCTGAGAAGCCTAAAAGCCAGTTGAAGTGAAGGACAGAGGAAGGAGCCCCCTGGGAACCTGAGGCACAGGGACCGGCAGGATGCCTGGGCCTGGTACCTGGCGCTCCCCTGCCAGCAGCCCGAGTAGCGCTGGCTCTGGATTGGCCAGTCACCCCCACCCCGAACCCTAGCTCCAGGGATGACAGTCTCATCCTGCTTGTGTTTCAGAGAACAGCCCCAACCAAGGTGGGAAGGAGGCGGGGACTCGACAGCCTTTGGTGATTCTCTTGGGCTGGGGTGGCTGCACGGACAAGAACCTGGCCAAATACAGCGCCATCTACCACAAAAGGGTGAGTACTGCAGGTGTGCGGACGCCCAGTGCGCTGGGGCCGCTCTGCGGGGCTCTCCCAGCATCTCCGGGCTGCAGTGGAGGCTGACCACCAGTCAGCCCAGGAAGGCCTGGGAATGGCACCAAGAATGGCCTGTGAGGAAGACGCTGGGCCCATGGGGACTTGGGCAGGATTATCTACCCTTTTGCAGCCAGCTCTGTGGCCTGGTCTGTCCCCTTCAGCCGCCTGACCTG
Organism: Tursiops truncatus; assembly: GCF_011762595.2. Lineage (NCBI taxonomy): Eukaryota > Metazoa > Chordata > Mammalia > Artiodactyla > Delphinidae > Tursiops > Tursiops truncatus. Next base: position 147,387,603 of record NC_047034.1, read on the forward strand.
CTCCCCCTCCTTCCTCCCCAAGCCCCACAGTGGGCAGCCCATCCCAGATGTGCTCCCAGCTGCGGAGTCAGCCCAGACCTCCAGTCTCTGTTGGCTAGTGCTGCCACTCTGGGCAGCAGGAACCTGGGCCGGGTGTGCTGGGCATAGTCTGGACTCCTGGGGCTTTCTCCTTTTCTGACCAGGTGAGTTTCTGTCTTAGGGCTGACCATGGCCCCTCACGTTTCCAGAGTAGAAGGGCCTCTTGGAAGAGAGACTCAGGACTGCGGTTTCCTTGCTTCATCTCAGGATGCACCAAGAGTTGTATGTAGAGGCTGTGGTTATTGGAGAGAGCCTCTGGGAAGCCCGTTTCACAGCTTTGGCCGCTGGCCTGACCCTGCCCTCCTCAGCCCAGACCTCCCAAAGCAGGGAGGCATCAGTACAGACCCCCAGCCACCAGCTGGAAGCCCTGAACTGAGGAGGAATGGCAGTCACCTGGGAGAAGGGCCAGCTGGGGCCCCCTCCTCTCAGCCTCCCTCCACTGACCCACGTCTGTGCTGTGCCCCAGGTGTGTGGTGGCCCTGGAATGGGAGAGGAGTTGGAGGAAAGATGTAGTTCTGAGCTTGAGGCCTCCCCTCAACCAATAAGCCTGGTCCTCTGGCATTGCCTTATTCCTTAAGTAGTTTCAGCTGCTTCTGAATTCTACTTACTGGGTGAGGCTGGTTTGGCTTCTCCATTAGACTAAGATCCTTGAGGGCAGGCAGAGGACTGGGAATAGGTGAGTGTGGCCAGAACAGAGGACAAAAGAAAGGGCAAGTGTGAAGAGATGAGGCTGAGAGGGTCCTCAGGGGACTAAACAGGGGTGTGATGTTAGACTTGTGCTTCTGAGAGTCCCTCACTGCTGAGTGGGGAAAGGATTGTGGGGGCCAGGACCAGAGGCTGGGAAGTGAGTTTGTTGAGGTGGCCAGGACCTTGGGGCTGGTGGTGCTGGTGGAGGGAAGTTGATGGATCAAGGAGCTTGTTAGGAGGTAGAGTGGTCATTGGATGAGAGGTTGTGTGTGGGCACAGGGATAGGGAGGGGTCTGGGTAATGCCAGGTTTCTGGCTGCAGCAGATCCTGGGTTCTTTGAAACAAGGAGCACTAGAAGAGAAGCCGTGGGCTCTGGGGTGGATGAGATTTCCCCCAGGGAGTGTGTAGAGGGCAAGGAGAAGAGGCCCAGGACAGAACCCAAGCTTAAAGGAGCAGAAGACGAAGAGGGTCCCACGTGGAAAGGAGGAGTGGCTACAGGTGGACAAGAAAACTCAGGGAAATGTGATGGAATCCACAGGAAGAGAGTCTTAGGGAAATGGACCACTGTCGAGGGAGAGAGGAAAGATGTTCTTGGGGCAGACGGCATGGGAGGAAGTGATGGAGTGGAGGGAGGAAGTGATCCCAGGGAAGGCAGAGGGGTTGAGGTGGCAGCGCTCGTTGGCAGGGGGTTGTCTGGGAAAGGAATGGGTGCCTTTACCCCCTGGTCAGGAGGATAAGATGGGGGTAGAGAAAAAAATTTTCCCACCCCAAACTCCTGATACTTTATTATTTAAAAGAATATAAAAACGTCATAGTCTGTCCCCTAGAGATCACCTCTATTTAGCCTTAGTATGTATCCTTTCAGCTTTTTTTCTGTTTGTGCATCTTTTCTTTACCTAAATAAGATCTCTTGAATACACTATTTTATATCCTGCTTTTTTTCGGACCATGATCTCCACCGTCCCATGTTAATACATTTTAATCTCATCGAGTTTCCAGTCCATATTCAGATTCTCTGATAGTCGCCAAAGTGTCCTTTACAGTTGATTTTCCCGAACCAGGGTCCAATCCAGGATCGCGCATTGCATCTAGTTATTTCGTTCCTTAAGTCTCTTATAAGTCTAGAACAGTCCATTTTTTCCTGTTTCTGTCTTATTGAAGAGCCAGGGCTATCAGAGAGTGTTTCTAAGCGCTCGTAATCCCAAATGCTGCTGGAAGGAAAGTACGGTGGGGACCGAAAGGTGTCATGGGATTTAGCCATTCGGGAGAACTTGGGCGACCATGGTAAGAGCAGTGCAGCTGTCAGAGTGAGTCAGTGGGAGGGGACCAGGTGGAGAGGGTGTCAAAGTTTGGGAAGGTGAAGAAAGGGTGGGACAGAGTTAGAGGGGAACATGGTGGGAAGGCAGAGGCTTTAATTTTTTTTTAATGAAATCGGTTTGAGCAGGAATCTGGAACGAGGAAGAGACTGAAAGTAGAGTGAGGTGAGGGCAGATGGATCAGGCTGGGACCGAGCATGTGTGGAGATGGAGAGATGGTTGGCTTCAGAGGAGAGGGAAGAGACTGGGATCGGACAGCCAGTGAGAGCCCGGCCCTTGGTGCAGGGGGGTTCCAGGAGCATCTGACTCGGGAGGTGGCAGCAGAGATGGAAACCTCAGAGCGAGGCCCAGGGAAGCTTGGTGTATATGCCCTTCCTTCACAGGGGGTGTTGGGCGTTCACAAGGCAAGCTCTGTGCATGCACTCATGGGTGACGTGGAGGTGGAGGGCACATGCGCCCTCAGAGACAGTGAGTTCCCAGAACTTGCTGCTGGGTTTATGCCTGTATCAACAGGTAGTGCTGCATGGGAATGCTTCTGGGGAGAAGCGTGTGTGGGCGTGTGTGCACGCACATGTGTGGGCTCCTGAAGGTAGTACCTACAGTGGTGTGTGCGCTGTGGGTGTGCGTTGGTGGCTGTGCTTTTTTGTGCACTTCACAGGTGGTGCAGTGGGTGCCATGGGTGTCTGCATCTGTGGGGTGTGAGGCGGACAAGGCTGTGTTTAGTCCCAAGGGTCGTGTGTGTGTGGTGGTGTGGAGTATGTTTGCGTTCGTGGGCGATGCTGTGTGTAAGTTGAGGGTGGGTGGAAAGCACCCTCTGGGGAGTTGGAGCAGAGCTCTTTGTGAAATTTTCCAGATCTGCGGGGCCAGGTAGCATCCGTGACCCCCCCTGCAGAGTCTTGGGAGGGGTGCTTAGGTACGCTAGGGTCTTGGTGAGAGCAGAGCCAGGAGGAGTTGGGGCACATGTGATCACAGTCAGCGGGAGGGGACAAAGTCAGGAGGCTGATGGCAGGGTTACCTCAGCTGACCATCTCTCTCTGGCTCTGGGTCGTTCGGGTACTGCGCGCATGTAATTTTCTCCTTGTTATTACTCCTACCACCACTAATGACTGCTGTTCTTAGCTGAGGACTTTGTGCCAAGTGCTGTTTTGGGCACTCGAGGTATGTTTTTTCGTTTCATTTTCACCACAATCCCATGAGATGGATGTTATCCCAACTTACAGCTGGGAATGCAGACTCGGAAAGATGAAGTAAATTGCTGTTCATCCATACTGTTAGTAAGTGCTGGTCCCAGGAGTTGAGCCCAGAACTGTCTGACCCCAGAGCCTGCCTAACTCAGATTCCCCCGGCAAGGGGCCCTTTGTCTCTGGCACATGTTAGTGAGAGAGGATTAGGACTCAGGGTGGCTTTGGCTGCCTGTTCTAACTGGCCTAGAAGGGGATCTGTGTGGAGACCTTGAGGTGTACTTGACCCAGGCATTGAGGGGCACAGAGGCCTAGAGAGAGTTTAGCTAAGATTTTAGAATTTGAGGAACAACGGAGTTTACTGTATTTGGAATTTCAGGGAGAGTGAGGAGTGATCCCAGGCCTTGGAACCAGACATTTGGGAGTATGGCCTCTGTTCTCAGGGCCCTGCGGGAAGGTGGCAGTGGCCAGAGACTGACGCCATGTGGGCCTGGCTCACGGGTGGCCTCTGGTGGTCAAGGCTGGGCCTGCAGGCTGTCTCGGGTGTTGGGTCTTGCGGGGATACCTGTTTGTCCCTGGGAAGTAGGGACAGGCAAGAGCAGAGTCGCTGTAGCAGGGTGTAGCCAAGCAGTGAGGCCTTAAATGTGCCAGAGTTGAGCAGATGAGGGTGCAGGGTCAGGGGTGGGAGGGAGACAGGGAGCGGACCAGAGTGAGAAGGCTGCCTTCTGGTCAGCCCAGATGTTTCCAAAGTGAGCTCTGGGCTCCAGGCCTCGCATACCATCCCAGCCTGAGGGGGCTTGGCCAGCATGAAGCGCTTATTCCACAAATGGGCCTGGAGTGGACCTTCCTGCGTCTAGGAGAGGTGAGCTGTTGCCCAGACTGCAGCAGGGCCTGGAGCACTGCCAGCTTATGGGCCTGTGGAAATTGGAGCTGCTGGACCCCTCTGACCTTAGCTGCTCCCCACCTCCCTACCCCATCCCCGAGGATGGACAGGGCCTCTCTCCTCTCCTCAGGGCTGCATCGTGATCCGATACACAGCCCCCTGGCACATGGTCTTCTTCTCCGAGTCCCTGGGCATCCCTTCACTTCGTGTCTTGGCCCAGAAGCTGCTTGAGCTGCTCTTTGATTACGAGGTTGAGAAGGAGCCCCTGCTCTTCCACGTCTTCAGCAACGCTGGTGTCATGCTGTACCGATACGTGCTGGAGCTCCTGCAGACCCACCGGCGCTTCTGCCACCTGCGTGTGGTGGGCACCATCTTTGACAGTGGTCCTGGCGACGGCAACCTGCTGGGGGCTCTGAGGGCGCTGGCAGCCATCCTGGAGCCCCGGCCTGCCGCGCTGCGCCTGCTGCTCCTGGTGGCCTTTGCCCTGGTGGCAGTCCTGTTCCACGTCCTGCTGGCGCCACTCACCTCCCTCTTCCACACCCACTTCTATGACAGGCTGCTCGACGCAGCCTCTCGCTGGCCAGAGCTCTACCTCTACTCCAGGGCCGACGAGGTGGTCCTGGCCAGGGACGTGGAGCGCATGGTGGAGGCACGCCTGGCGCACCGGGTCCTGGTGCACTCTGTGGACTTCAAGTCATCTGCACACGTCAGCCATCTCCGTGACTACCCTACTTACTACACGAGCCTCTGTGTCAACTTCATGCGCAGCTGCGTCCGGTGCTGAGGTCCTTGCCCTACCCACCTCACCTCTGTTCCAGAAATAAATGCCTGACACCTCCCCATGACCTACATCCATGGGTGGGGTCCTCTTCTGGTTCAACTCCCTGCAGCCCTCTGGGACTTTATGGTCCTCCAGGTAGAGAATTTCCATGGGCCTCTGTCCTGGGGACTGTGGTGGTCTGCTTATCCCAGGATTCTTGGGGCAGGAGTGCCTGCGCAGGTCTCTGTGGAAGCCTAGCAGTGGTTGTGTTTGGATAAGTGCAACAGGCTGCTGACTCCTGTGGCATTTAGGCTGTGAAGGGTTAATAAAGCTGCGGGTGGGGGGTAGGGGTGAGGATGAGCCCCAGCATTGATCTCTGATTCCTTGAATAGAAGGTGAGCTTTGCAGGGAGGCGCCAGAGGGTAGGGGCAGGCTAGGGCAGGGGCTGTGATCTGTGCTCCCAAGTCCTGGAAGGGCAGAGCCCCACAGCATGGAGTGCCGTCCCTGTGGATCCCATTTAGCAGTTCACTCAGGCTTCTCATTGCCAGGGAGTCTAATGTGGAAGCCAGATGGGGAGCTGAGGGTACACAGGTGGGGGGCCTGTCCAGGTGTACCACACTTTGCCGGGAAGCTGCTAGATCCAGGAAAGTTGCAAGATGTGTGTGTAATGGGCAGAGGGAGTGGGGTGCAGGAAGACAGCAGCGCCAGATGGGAGCTGGGACAAGCTGAGTCAGGAGCCCTAAAGACCAGAACCAGAACCACTGGCCTGAAAAAAACTCCTTCATCTCCTTGAGGGGGACCCACTTGGATCCTCTGTAGGTAGAAGTGGTGGCTTCAGCCTTAGAGAGTCCTGTATCATCTATTATTCTACAAGTTACTGCTGCACAATGCTGGCACATAGCTGGCATTCAATAAATTTTTGTTGATTTAATGAGCTTACTGTGGTGATCGAGGGACTTGGGGGGCAGGGATGGACTTTGAAAGTTTGACCTGCAGCGAAGGAGATGGCTGGAAAAGCTCTGGGTGGGAGCTGACCCCTGATAGATAGTCTCAGGGCTGATGGACCCTCTGTCTCCAAGCTCTGTCTCCAAGCTCCAAGCCAAGCTCTCCCTACATCGCCTCAGCCCTCTGGGACTCCCCCACTACTGTGGCAGCCAGTTCCTATGCCTGCATGGCTGCATTCCTAGCCATGGCCAACAGGTGGCAGTGCGGCACGCGACAGTGCTCAGGGATCCCACAGCAGGGCGGGTTTCATGCCCTCACTCTGGGTTAACGTCTCCTGTTAGCATATGGTCCCCAGGGTGGAAGTAACCAGCCATCAAGCACCCACTGACGTGAGTCCAGGGCAGGCAGAGGGGAGAGTAGAGAGCCGAAAGGAGCCAGCCCAGGGGGCTGGGCATTGCCCACTTCTGTTCCAAACCCTCAGCTGTCACTGCGGCTGCTCCGCCTCAACGGGCCACATACATTCCCTAAAATCTTGGGGCCCAGGATCCTTGCTTTCAGAATATTTGGTGTCATCAAGCTGGGCCTGGGCCTGTGAAGGGCCTTCGCTGGACTCCAACCAGGGTGATTTGTCATCTGGGTGCAGAGAGGGACAGGAGCTGCCAACTGGACCTGATTCTATAATATTTACTGTGGGCAGCCCAGAGGAGACAGGTGTGTCAGATTTGGGAAGATGGAGGGTGGGCCTGCTGTGTGAGAATGTGTGAAGGAGAGGAGTCTGGAGTCATAAAGATACTCTGAGGTCTTGAATTTTAGCAGAATCTTGTTTTGTCAAAACAGCTTTCTGTGTGTGGGGGACAAGGACTCATCTGCAGCTCTGAGCCCCTGCCCAAGTACCCAGAATGCTGCTCACTCACTGGCACTGGGCAGCCATGGGGATAACTGTTTGACAAAGCTCCATCTCCAGTGCTGGCTGCCCAGCCTCAGTTCCCTGACTTAAAGGCCCACTTTGGTTAAAGGGGGTTCCTACTGTTTGTTTCATCTGGGCAGTTAACTATACCAGGCTGTTGGTCACTAGGATGGAGAACAGAAGAAGCCACAGGGGACTGAGATGGTGGTTCCATTTTTGGTCCCTGGCTCACTTCAAGGGACTAGAAACGGACAGAGGTTTGGGGCTTACGTTTTCACCCAAGCTTATAGCTGTTCCAGCCCTAGACTGGGGGATAGAGCCTGCAACCCCTCTGTAGCCCCAAGCTCTGACCTCTTCTGTGATTAACGAGCTGACGATTCTGCATCGATAAGGAATTAACCTGGAGCCCCTACCCATCAATAGTCAGGAGTCCAGGTCCCGGCCTCACCCCCACCGACAGTGCTCCAGGGCCCCTGAGCAGACCAACCCCACACTGCTTTACAAACCCATAGCCAAGTCCTTTCCCGCACTGCAGCCAGGAATTAACCCCTTAACTGCCTCTGTTCATACCACCCCATCATCCACCCCTTCCTATACACATGCACAGAGGCAGCAGCTGTTTATACTGGTTTAATCCATGTCAAATGTAGTTTACAAAGGGAAAGGACAAGTACCTTTGTATAGAATATACAAACACAGCATCACACCATGGGGCCCACAAGAAGGGCACAGGAGACAAACACTTTTCCCTGGGAACAGCAGTCTAATCCCAGGAAAGGTTCTCTGCAGAAGGCTGGGTAGCCAGGAGCACCCTCATCCAGCCCCAGTCTCAGCCCCTGCTTCAGCTCGGTTCCCATTTCCTGTGCCTCCCCCCTCCCCCAACTCCTTATGAGGAGCCCCAGGAGCTAAGACTAAGGAGAGGATCATGTCCCTTGGGGCACGTGCCCCACGTCTGGGAGAAGAAATATACACCACTGAACACCGAGCACACGGGAGAGGGAAGAGAACCACGGGAGAGGGAGTGGGGAGGGAGAGGCAGGCACCCCAAGAGGTGGATGGGCCGAGCCCCCAGCCAGCCCTGAAAGAGGCACTGCTTCCAGGTGTTCTTAACAAAAGAAGAAAATCATACAACCAAAGGGCAGGGGACGGGATAGAGGGTGAGGAGCTGTCCCATTTATACACAACATTGTAAACATACACGGTCTATATTACATGTGCTTCAGTCTGGTGTTTGCATGTCTGTCTGTCCATCTGTCAGTCGGTGTGGGGGGGGTGCTGGATCTCAGGAGCCTTGCCTGGCTACTCCCCCTACCCCCACCTCCCTGCCCCACCCTGGGAACGGAACCTGGAACAGGTATGGTCCCCAGTCTTGGTGGGAGCCAGCAGGCAGGGCCTGGGCCTCAGCCTCCACTCTGGCTCGAGTCCTGTGTGTGTGCATGTGTGTGCGCGTTCGTGTGTGCATGTATGTACATGGGGAACCTGTGTGTAAGTATGTACAAGGGGGGGGTCACGTCACAGGCGGGGCAGATGGGGCGCTCGAGGCAAGGCCTGCCTGGGGTGGCTAGCTCACAAGTAGATTCTCCGCAGGTCTCCGGGCGCTGTGATGGTGTTGCACTGAGGGCAGAGCTTCTTGGCACCCTGCAGGGAGAACAGGGAGGGCTCTGGTTATACCCTGTGCCGCACACTTGCTCGTGTGAGCCCCTGGGCCTGCAGCTGCATCTCCCCGAACCACTGTGCTGGGGCCTCGGATTGGTCCTGCCCGCCTGCGCTGGGGAGGCATGCGCGGCTTCTGTGAGCAGGCAGGCACGTTCCTGTGTTGGGGAGACGCCAGGATCAAACCGGCTGGCCAGGCCCGCAGCGGGAGCCCCAGTAATGAGAACAAGGCTGGGTCCAGCTGTGGCTGCCGCGGCCCTAACGAGATTACACGCGGCCTTTGATCAGGACACAGAGCCCACGTCCGGGCCTTTTATTGCTGTCTCCGGGCGACATTTTAATGGCTGCTCCCGAGCGAAGAACAGGGGCAGGAGCAGAAGGAGCTTAGTAATGGGAGGGGGAGGGGCTGAGGCCCTGGTCCTGCTTACCCACACCCAGCCTCCTCCTGACCCGGGATCTCACTGCTATGCGTCATACGTGGGCCTGCTGGGGTGGGGGGATGGGGGAAGGGAGCAGGCAAGAGAACCCACCGGTGGGGAGAAGTTAATAAACCTGGGGTCGGGGAGGAGAGAGGGTAGTGAGCTTGGGGGTGAACATCCTGGCTTCGGGCTGTGGTCTATGCTTCTGCTCCCCTGCTCCTCGCTCCTCCTCCCCCGAAGCAGGCTCAAGCACAAGCATGGACATCTGGGCAGTACCCCAAATGGCCACCCACTCCCGACCCCCATGCCACTTCACCAGGGTCCGCAGCCAGCACTCTTCACAGTGCACATGCCAACACTGGATGGACGTTAGGGGCATCGAGTATGAGTCCTAGGGAGAAAATGGGCAGAGAAGGAAGGGGTCACTCTGAGGCTGTCCCACCCTCTGAAGGGCCCAGATCACAGGGCAGAGACCCTCTCCAACCCCCAGGGAGCACTGAAGCCTCAGCAAGGGCGCCCGAGGTTCCCTTCCTCTCACCATGCAGATGAGGCATTTGTAACGGTCCCCACGGGATAGCTGCCGCTCCAGTTCCCTGACCCGAGCCTTCAGGGCCTCAAACGTGGTCACAGCTGAATCTTCGGTGATTCTGCAAAGAGGATGGCATACCTGGGCAGGCAGCAGGCTGGCATCCCTAACCTGAACCTCCAGCCTACAGCTCCCCTGAATTCCAGAATCGCATATATAGCTGTCTGCTAGACGCCCCACCCATATCCTCGATCCGCACACTCCACATTCCAGAACTGCACTCCTCACCCTCTCCTTGCTCCTCTACCTCCGTCCTGGTGAATTTCTAAACCAGACACCTGGGAACCATTCTCAAACCACGTCTTCCCAGTCACTCCTCACATCCAAAATCTGTCATCTAGCTCCTAGTATCTTTGGCATCTCCACTTCTTTCCATAGCTACCACCCCTAGTCCAGGTGCTCATGATTTCCTCTGTGGATTGTGCCATCAACCTGAATGGCCTCTCAGACCCCAGTCCCCTCATTCCATTCTGTTCTCCTGGCACCTACAATTCTGCAAACCTGACCACTTCTACTTCTAACGTTTTAGTGTCTACCTCAGAATAAAGCTCCACCAAACTCTCCACAAGCTCACAAGGGCCTCCTCGGGCCGGTCCCCGCCAGCCGCATCCCTCAAGGGCCCTGCCACGTACTTTATGCTCCATCCATGCCAAACTCCTGAGTTTCCCCATACACCCCACCATTTTTCACTCTACTGGCCTCTCAGCACTTTCTGCTGCTTCTGGATCACCCCAACCTCCTAACTCACTAGTCCCATCTCATCATTCAGGCCCAGTTCCCACCTCCTCCCAGAAGCCTTTTCCAAGCCCCCAGCCAGTACCCCAATGGTGGCTGCCCCTTCTGTGCTCTTCCAGCCCCTGTACTGGACTTCACCACAGCAGTATAACCACAAATGTCCGTCACTGCTAGACTCACTTCCCTGAGGGCAAGCTGCTCACTACACCACTACACTCTGAACATCAGCCCCATACTAGGCACGTGACTATGAATAAACATCTGCTGAAGAAACAGCTGGTCTAACCGCCAGGGAGAGTGAAAAATGCGGGGACTGATGAGGCCCCTGGGCTACAGTCCTAGCCTACCTCAAAGGCTCCTGGTTGCTTCTTCCTAGACATGTCAGATGTCCTGTTGGTCCTCACCCGTAGTCCAAGCCCCGCACAAGGTCCCTACAACTTCCTGAAGACTCTCTGAGCTGCAATACTGAACAGGGAATAGCTAGGACTATTCTAAAGAGTGATCCCTCCCACCTCTCCTAAAACAAGTCAACAGAACCTGGAGAGGCTCAGAGGATGAAGAATGCTTCCTGGAGGAGTAGAAAAGATGGCACTGGAGACAGGCTTTAGGGAATAATAAGGACAATAATACAAATAAAAGAGCCAAAATTTATTAAGCACTTACTAAATGCCAGGGATTGTACGGAGGGATTAAAAGTAATTATCTTATTTACACCTCACAAAACCCCCATGATGAGATCCTAATACTCCTATTTTATATATGAAGAAACTAAGCACAGAAAAAGTAGCCTGTCCAAGGTTCACAGAGTGGGGAAGATGGGATTCAAACCCTGGCAGACTGATTCTGTGATCAACCAGTAACTGTGTAAGTAACCGCTACCCTACACTGGCTACACCCAGGAGGAGACAGGCCTCCAGGCTGAGGGAACAGTGGGAACAAGGCCTAGAGGCCCTAGAGCCCCATCTGGCTGGAAGGCTCACTTCTGAGTAAGCAGAAGGTGCTACACTGGGAAAGGAGACTGTGTCCAAGAAGACCCCAGATGCCGCAATCAGAGAGGAAAGTTTATCTTACTGGCAATTTACAGGAAGTTGTTGAGAATGTTGGAAGAGGGCTGTAAAGGGTAAGAGCTGAGGTTTAAAGGGTGTATTCAATCAGCTGAGGTAGAATCACAAGGGTGGTGTGTGGGCAAGGACCATCTCCTAGGGTGGCCTGTCTTGCCAGCTTAGGGGAGAGAGTTGGCCCAGAAAGCCTGAAAGCTTACAGGTAGTCTGTCCCTGCTGGGTGTAAGTGGTAATGGGGGGGCATGGGTAGGATGATGGGAAACATTTCATGGGCAGCAATGAACTTTGATCTCTGACCTTTCTCTTTTAGGGCACTAGCAGCAACCCAGAATGTGACTTCCTGATGGCTGTGTCCCTATGTCAGGGATGCTCTAGATCCATCACTCCATGGGTCCATGATGCTTTCTGCCTTGCCTCTCTCCAGGGAAGCTGAGAAAGGCTCTGACTACAACTCCTCCTGGCATTGGCGGATTTCCTGGGAGCATCCATTCAACTTTCCAGCTCTGGAAAGCTTTTACCATCCCCTCCTTCCTCACAAGCACTTGCACGGCTGGCTCCTCCCCCAGGCACTTTGCCCAATGCTCTATGTGCCATCCCCACCTGGACTGTTGGTAAGTTCCTGACAAGGAGACAAGGATGGGTAGCTGTGTTCCCTTCCTCTCCAAGGACCAGGCTGATCCTATGAGGTTATTTCAAAGATTGGGAAACCAAGGCCTGGAGCTGGGGGCAGCCTACCCGAGTAGAAAACTAACTGTCAAACCCCAAACCAGAGAATGAGTTAGAGCTGGGAAGGCAAAAAGGATGGGGCCAGGAGAGAATGAAGCCATTTCCCACTTCCATCTCCAAAGGCTCCAAGGCCACATCCAATTCCAGAGCCCACCCTATCTTGGATTTGCTCGGCACATAACTGGCCTCTATTCTTTGCTCTGGTGAACTACCCAGTCCTCCAGGCCCCTGACGCAGGTAGGTTGTGAGCTATTCCTGAGCCCCTCTAGGGTATGGGGTGGAGAATTTCTTGGAAGAAGCCATGTCTTCCTGCCTTTCTCCTCCCCTAGGTTGTGAAAAAGATCTAGGATGGGAACCCATAATGTGTACGGGGAAGAGAGACATCATGGGGACTGAAGGGCCCTAATCTTGGCAAATCCAGACCCAATGGAGATCTCTGCACATGACTAAGCCAGTCCCCAGCTCATCCCAGACAGCCCTGCCCACTGGTGCCTGTGCTCACACAGGTGGGACAGTCCCCAGCTCCCCCAGCCCTCAGCGGGTAGGACCTTCATGGATGGCCACTGGTTCTGGCCCCCACCTCCCCCTGGGCGCCATCCCTGATTAATGATCTTGTCTTTCTGATTTATGAGCAGCCCCTCCAGATGAGTGTAGGTGCCCCTTACGGCCCCGCCCGCCCCGCTCAGCTGGAGTAGGAGAGAATTATTAAATAAACATCCATACGTCATTCCTCCCCCCCACCTCAAGCTGGTTGCGCCGAACCCGTGCGGCCCGCTCCGGCGCTGACATGGAGCAGCTGCGGTGATTCATGGGCAGCTGGGCCCCACGCTGCGGCCCATACATCATGCCAGCAGCACTCACGGCCCTGGCCGAGATAAACTGATCAACCACAACGGGCTGGAATGAATTTATGACAACACAAAATGGAGGGAAACAAATGGGAGGTGACCCTGGGCCACCGACCCGGCCCTGCACCGGCCTGCAATCCACTCTCCTGGCAGAAGGCAAGATGGAACACTGGCCCTGGAATGAAGAGGTTGCCTTTTAACCCTGGGCAACCTAGCCTCGAGAGGAGGGAGGGGCGGGTGTGAGGAGTTAGGCAATGGCCAATGGCAGCAGCTCCAGGCAGCCAGAACTGGACAATGCCACCTCCTGGGGCCAGAACTGGCCTTGCCTGGGCTTCTGGAAAGGCAGTAAGGTGCCCTGCTGATTTCAAATCCTGGTGGCTCCTGAGGATCCAGGCCAGGGGTTGCCCAACCCTGGGAGAAGTGCTAACGGATCCCCTTTTCCCCTGCCTGAGAACACCGGCCAAAAATTCCTACCAGAAGTGATGAGACCCAATACTCCTGCCTAAAACCCACTGCAAGCGCCACCGGGACAAGAAAAATGAAACCAATTTAGCTCCCGATTAAGAAACAGAAACTGGAGATGAATCAAGTGTGCTGGCTGGGCTGGGCAGCCATACATCACACTCCCTGGGCGGAGGCCTCTGCAGCGGGCGGGCAGGCAGGCAGGCTGACTGCTCCTCCCTCCACCAAGGCTCCCAGGGCCTGGGCCCAGCGATCAATTCACAGAGGCATGCTCAGCACCAGCTGGGCCCCACCGTCGGCTGTGTGCCCAGGGCACCAGGCCTTCCTGGTAGCAAAGGGCCCCTCGCCCTCCAACTGAGCTGTGGTTCCCCAGGCCTCCCTCCTGGCCAAACACTCACTTCTCGATGTCACTGTTCTTGCAGGTCTTCTGCATGGCCTCCTGCTTGCTGCTCTCACCGTTGCTGGTAGATGGCATCTCTGCTGGGACAGAGAGGCAACTCACACTCTGGCCAGACTGGGCAGCACAGGTGAGGGGTTGGGCTTAAGGCAGTCACTACCACCCCCCATCACTCCTAACCTGCGTCAGGACTTACCGTCACTGGCCCATTTAGAGAACTCAGGTGTGATGCGTGTGCTGGGAGGGCCACCACTAGAGGAAAGGAAGGAGGAAGAACGAAGTGGGCCCTGAAGCAGGCAGGATAACCCTGAGGGCGGGTACTGGGTTGACACCCACCTCAGGGCTTCCCATCCCTCTAACCCCCCCACCCAAGCCTGTGCCCACACTTGCTTTAGGACTGCGCCCCGGAGTGCCTCTCTCTCCTTGGCTTCACCGGGCTCCTCGCCTGTGCAGGGGATGACGTCGGCCTCCGTGTATCTGGCACGGTGGTCAAGGACAATGGATCCTAGTTTGCGGTGGGCCATGAGGGTTGAATCCTCAGGAGGGCTCCCCCGGCCCAAGCTGAGACACTGACCCTGGGGGCGGGTGTGGATGAGTGACCGGAGGTGCTCGCTACTTTTCTTATTCCCTTTGGACTGTCCCACCAGCCCCACCTTGTCCCGCAGTGCCCCAAGGATACTGTGGTTTCCCATACTCCAGAGTGTCATCCCCATCCACATCCAAGTCAGCATCACTGTCCGGATTCTCTTTGCCGCTGCACATGACGAAGCCAGAGCCTGTGGGAAGCAGGATATGAGGAGGGCCTGGGGCCAGCAAGACGAGTCCAAGGGTACCCCTTCTGTTTCCCTAGGTACGGCTCAGGTTTTGGGCTAGGCAAGGCCAAACAGAAACGTGGGCTTGGGATATAGAGAGCCAAGAAACTTGGGTGCTCTTGACTCTGACATTTCAGGCCTTTTCACTCTGCACACCTCAGCCTTCTCTGCACTGCCTCCTGCTCCAAGTGGTCTCTGCTTATAAACTAGCCCATTCATACACTAGGTCAGGTCCTCAGGAGACACCTAGTCTAGGCCTGCTGAACACCTGTCTTCCAGGTCTAAGAAGAGCAGGAAGAAGACAGAGACATTCAGGTCTACAAGGCCACCCCCACCCAGGACCTGGGCATCCCGTGTCCCATGGTCCAGCCTGACAAGTCTACCAGAAGGGAGAGTAGGCTGGCAAAGGCCTGTCAGAGCCATACAGCGGGACCCCCAGCCAACGTCCTGGTTTTGGCCATCAGGTCCTCGCCAGCAAAAACACCAGGCAGCTGTTCAAATATTTGGTGTCTGAAGTGCCTGACATTAATTATTCATCCCAACCTCACTCAGCCCAGATTCCTGGACAAGTGCAGTTATAGAGGGATTAAGACGGGATGGCCGAGGGAGAAAAAGCATGCGCACCTGCTTCTCAAAGCAGTCCATGGAGGCAAGCGGGTGGGCGGAGGCAGGGCCAAGGGCCGGGCAGGTAGCTGACCTCACCGAGGAGCATCTGGCACAGCCACAGGCACTCTCGGCCAGGGGCGGCGGTGGTGATGTAAGGCGCTGAGTTGCTTAAGCTACTCCAGGCCCGCTCACCTGCCATGTGGTCTGACTCCCAGGACCACCCTTCCTGGTGGCCCAGGGCCAGTGACCACAAAGCTACTTCTCCCTCCCTGCCCATGTCTTCTCCCAGTGGTCCCCATCTCAGACCACATCTCATGAGCCAGTGGAACAGCCCTGCCGGGGACAAAAGGGGCTGAAAGCAATGGGATCTGGGTTGAGTGGAATCAGAGGTGTGAAGCAGCTCAGGGTTCTGCCCGATGATCTCAGAAATTTCTTGTTCATTCTTCCCACTTCCAGGGTCTTAACACGCTCATCAGGGCAACAGACATGTACCGGGTTGTCATGCCTCTCGCCTGTTCCTTCACCCTGTTCCTTAGAGCTCTGACCCTTCTTTTCCCTGCTCCAGCAGTGTCTGCAGCTCCCCTCTGCACACACGACCAAGTCCCAGCTCCTCAGTTAGACACGCTAAGCTCCGGATGCCCCCACTTCTCCACCTTCCCTCTTTCTCTCACTTCACTCCATAAGCTCCACATATACGGATAGACTACTTACTGCACCTCAAACGTCACCATGTCCTGCTCATGCTCTCCCCTCCATCTGGAATGTTCTCCACCTTTCAAGCCCATTTCGAAAGCACTTTCTTCCTGATCCTTCTTCTCCCTCCTACACCTCTGGTCTCTGGTCTCACAAAGGTTCCACCCAACCCAAAGGGAAGCAGCACCAGGGAAAGAGAGAGGCCAGGCACTGCCCAGGCTCCACCCCTCCCTGCCAGTCCTCATCTGCCCTCCACAATGAGGCACCAACAAACTCGAGGCAGCAGGCAGGTCAGCAGCAGGGCCATTAAGCTGAGAAAACACCAAGTTACAGCTCTGTCTACTGTTCACGGCCAAGTGTCCTGACAAGCAATTCCCTCCTTGTGGGTGAATGGCACCTCTATAAACCCTCTGACAGTTTGGGAGACAAACTCCGCCATCAATCACAATGTAGCCGTCAGGTTCACTTACAGCCTGCGCCTCCCGAGCTCTGCCAACCTCCCTCCCCCAAGTACACGCAGCTCAGCAGTCAGCCTCACATCCTTGGCTTAGCCAGGGCCTGCCCGGCCCTGCCTTTTGGGTGGGCGAGCAGCAAAGCTGAGAATCCTGGCACCACTCCTCAGCCCAGTATGGCTCCCATGGCAAAGCTGAGAAAACTGGGCACCGCCAAACTGCTAGGAAAAGTCCTAGCTTCTCAACACGTAAAGCAGCCCAGTGGCCGAAGTCCTCATCTCTGCAGTCTCATCGCCTACCAGGCCTGGACCAGATCTTGTACTCCAGTGGAACACAGCTATTGTGTGCATGTTTTCTCATGCCCCCCTGCCTTTGTACTTCCTGTTATCTCTGCCTAGAAACATCTCCCTCTTGGTCTACAGAACAAATTCCTGCTCGCTCTGCGAGTCTGACTCTTCTCAATCATGCCTTCTATTCATAGTGCCTACACATGGTAGTTGCTCTATAAATACTTCCTGAATGAACTCACCTCAACATTCTCTCAACCTTTATCGAACTCACCCTCTGCCTGGTTTGACACTGAAGACAGTGTTTCCAGATCTGATTCCTACCCTCAAGGTGCTGAGTGTGGACGAGATGTCCCCAGACATTTCTACACAGGGGTCCCTTCTGCGGCGTCCATCCAGGCTCCTGTGCAACTCCAAAGTCACATTTATTACCATGTATTGTCACTGTCCCTTACCAGAATGAAGGCCCAAGTCTGTGATCTCAGCGTCATCCAGCACAGAGCTGGCCAGGCCCACAGCGGGTGCCATACAACACACGCAAGCAGTAATGGCTTAATGCCAACAATGCTGTTCTATTAGGTCCTGGGAGCCCTGTGCCGGAAGGAAGGCCAAGGCCTGATTAGCCGGTGGCCTGGAGAAACCTCTCAGGCCACAACCCTCCCTCTCAGACCCCAGCTCTCGGGTGAGCCGCGACCTTCTGCTCCCTTGACCAGCCCGGCAGGATGGAGAGCACAACACATCTTGTTTGCCAAGGAAAAGGCCTGTCTCTGGTCTGAGCAGTTTCCTCTGACCCTGACCCCACCCCCCAGCAAAGACAGATGTTGGGAACCTCTCCCTACCCCCACAGGTGTTCAGAACAGGCTGCCGCCACCAACTTCACTCTTGTGCTGCCCCAGCCAGCTCCAACCTCCTTCCCAGCACATTAAACTTTATTTTCTTAATGAAAATAAAGTTTGCTGACTTCTGGCAGAATCATAATAAAAAGAAACAGCCATAAAGCCATTTTATGCAGACAGCGCCCCTGCCAGCTTGCGCCCCCCACCCTGCTTCGAGAAGAAGGCTCCACAGTCATTTTATGTTCTCAGCTGCTGGAACATCCCAAGCCAGTACTCAGAGGCAAGATGGCGCAGAGTACTCCTTTCCAAGCCTCTGGCTCCTGTTCTGTGTAGCTCCAGGGATAACAGGCAAGCTGCCACTCCTGATGCTACTATCCAGGGAAGGGACTCTGCCCCTGGGACCTGCAAGATGACCCAGAGTACCCTTTAGTTACCAGGGAGGCCGCCTTGCTGAGGCTCAGCCCCACTGTATTGTGGCACAAAGAGCTGGGCTGCTGCCCACAGGCAGACTAAGCCTGAGAGTCAGTGATGCTCAGCAGTGGGGGCCTGGTCCTGGGAGGACGGGCAGTGCAAAAAACCTCTTCCCTCCAACTGGACACTAGCAATAGAAAGGGAGAGGGTTAAGTGCATATATAATAAGCAAAGCCTAAATTTTATAAAAACGACCCCCCTCGCATAAACTCCTTTTTTCTTAGGTCAAAGAGAGAGAGAGAAAAAAATCAGCATTAATTTGATCAACTGATCAGATAATCGATTGAGAAACTGGAGATGCCCGCTTACTGGGGGCAGTAACGTCGTAGAATATGAAACCACAAAAATGGAGCCATTGATTTCCTCACCTGCTGCTCCCAACAAAACCAGAGCCCAGGGAGAAAGGAGTCCTGGGGCCTCTGGAGGCGTGTGCTCTCCAAAGGTGTGGTTTGGGGGTGGTGGTGCAGAGCAGCAGCTTCCGGAGAGTTTTACACTGGAATTAGTTACAGATGCAGTTACGGTGTCTTGTGTAAACGCCATCGATTGGGGAGCTGACAGTCTGGGGAGCTGCGATGCGGGACAATCAATCGGCCTGCAGTGTCACCTGCCACCTCGCTGAACAGTTGACAATGCAATTATCCAGTGTGGAGGCAGGGAGTTGGCGTGTGTCAAACGCACTTAGCCACTTTCCGGGCCTCCTCGATAACGTGTTTCACTGCCTCACGTCAGGAGAGACGCAGAGAGACAGACGCCGTTTAAAACCACTGATACTTACTCCTTCTGCCTGTACTCCCCCGGTCCCAGCTTAACAATTGTGTTCCAAAAGGCGATTAAATCCCGTCAGTCGCCACAGGGGACAAGAAGGTGCCCTGCTCCTTGCCACCTCTTCTCGCCCCTCCCAGCAGGCAACAGTCATAACTAAAGGTAGTAAGGAGGTAGAAGGTGGCAGCCCTAACGCTCTCCATTCCAACACTGCCTGCAGCAGTCGGCTGTTCCAACACCTGTCACTGACTGCACCTGGCAGCAGGGCTGTGCTGGGGGACATTTTTAGCATCTGGGGCTCCTATCTTTTGGAAACCAACACAGCAAAGGAGGCAGCAGCTACGGCCAGGCCAATTTCTCCATGCCCCTGGGCTAAGAACACCTCTCAACCCCTTGACCCATAATCTGGAGCTGAAGTTTTATCAAGCAACAGCCAGTTAAAAGACCTGTGCCACAGCTGCCCTGCCTGTCCTCTCCATGGCATCTCATCCCAGGCCACATGGAACCAGCTTAAATCTAAGGCAAGAACTCGAGAAAGATGCAGTCCCTAGGCCAGGATTGGGGCAGGGCAGAGGCCCTGGACAGTGGGTTCTCTTAGTATCATCCCTGTCCAACACCTGTTTGATTCAAAGGGGCTCAGTGCTGGATTCCAGGGATGCATTTTCCTCCAGGGCTCAAAGATGGAGTTGCAGCACCTTCCACTTCCTGTGCTGCCTCCTGGGAAATCCCTCCATCTCGCCACTCATGTGCCCACCACATCACTGTGACCTTATCTGAAGCCAACCATTCCATATTCTCTCTCCAGCCTGTCCATTCCAGATATGATGAGCTCCAGGCTCCCCCAATCCAGCTGGGTGAACTTTCACTGGCAACCAAAACAGGAGGGACCAAAGCTCCCACCACTAGTCTCTTCTCCGGGACCCAGGAGCTGGTGACAGGCAATGAGGAGAGCTGGGGCTCATTCATCACGTACCTCCGTTGACTACAGGCAGGAGCGGGTTTGTCCCCAAGGGCTGTATAATTAGGTTTCCGCTGTGGCCCAGCCTAGAGGTCCCTTGCTCTGCCCAGGGCTGGCACAGGGCACCAGAAGAGCGTCTTTCTTCCCTAACTGTTGAGCTCTTTTAGGGGAATGTTGGTGAAATACTAGGGTCCACGTGCTGCCCTTTATGCAATTATTAACTCTGGGTGGGGAGAAACAGCAGTAGCAGGTTAGCAAACCTAAGGTTCAGAGAGGACAATCGACAGCTTAGGCACGCAGCCCAGGGCGTCTCCGAGAACTGAGAAGGCCAGAGCGTTTCCTAGTCACTGAAAGTTTCTTCCAAACTACTCTCTTAAAAACTTTCTCTCGTCCTTCAGATTCTTAAAGATCCACTTCCAGCTGGACCTATCTCAGTGCTTACCTGTTCTGTCTGGTCCTTCGCTTTGTCCTAAAATACCAATTCCAAGTACTCCCAGGCCTAAGCAATCTGGGCCTCACCCTCAGTAACCACAGGCCCCATCTCCAAGGCCCATTCCCCTCAGCCAAGTGTCCCACCAAAACCTCTTGCTTGTTCACTGGTTCCACGGCAGAATACATTCAAGGAAACCGATTTGCTCCACCAGACCAGCTCCCAGTGGGCCTGGTGGGAAGCTTTGCTGAGGATGATGAAGGGGTCCTGGTCCGGAAGGAGGGATAGGGGGTGATCAGATACAGGAACTTATCTGCAATTCTTTCATATCCAACAAGAACAGCAATCTCTGTTCTGTCAGCATGCACAGCTTGGCTTAAATGGGCCTCACCACTCGCCTGCTCATCCTGCCTCTGCTCCCTCTCTCTGAAGTTGGCTGGGCAGCTTCTTCAGCCAGCGTTATCACTCCCTCTAACCGGTCTTGGCAGGCAATCTAATTCCTCCTGAAAAGGTCACCGCCATTTTAACTGCCTTTCAATCACATTAAGCACGCGCTGCCCGGCTTGCGGCCCAGCCCGCCCGGCGGGCGATCAATGCGCTACACTGACACCAGCCCGCCTGGCGGGGCCACACCCAACCAAACCCCCCAAGAGTTGGGGCCTATTGGTCCTGGCCAAGGAGGGTAGACTGACAGATGGCCAGCTCCTGCAGACAGGGTTTCGGGGGCAGAGGCGGTCAGGATCAGACAGGGCCTCCTTTGATAGCACCCCCCACCGAGGAGCCTCAGCCTCCTCCGCTCCACTGCGCCCTGCTCTCTGCCTCGTGGCCCCTGCTGATCTCGCTGTAAAACAGCCTTTCAAGTCTGCCTGTCTTTTGACTGCACTAAGCTGTTTAAGAGGCGGCAGCAGCTTCTATCAGGAAAGCCGGAGCAATTCTCTGCAGATAAAGGCACCTCCGGCCCCCGTTCCCTCTTCAAGTCTCACTCTCATTCTCGCTCTCCAAATCGCTCAAAGAAAAGCCCCCTTTGAACTCCTCTCAGGAATTCTTGAAAAGAACAACCTCACAGTGTAAACACTCAGGGAAAACTGACACCCCCCCATAGGGCTGAAGAGCCCCTCACACCCGCTCTGCAAGTGCGTCCCAGCACCTGGGAAATACTTGGTTGTAGCAGCAGGCCCCATGCAGCTTCATCCTCCTAAGCCCTGTTTGGTGCCCAGAAGCCACCAGGTCCAGTTCTGTGCCAAGAAACCTGACTAAAAACTTGCCGCAGTAATGGAAGATATGAAAATCTGCAGCCACAACAGAGCGAACCCAGAGCAGAATCCTGGAACTGCCCCTGAGCAGACACCTGTGTGTACAAGCCACTGGACCCTGGGCTTTGCTGCTCATGTTCCCTGGGCCTCAGACACTCGGAAACTCCAGGATAGGACCAGAGTGAAACGGCAAACGGACATCCTCCCAGCTCAGCGCTCAAGCTCGGGAAACGGTTTGGCCTGATTAACCTTCCTGATTTACACTTTGGCTTGTCCCCAAACGCTCGGGCAATATGAGAGAAGCCCAGAAGCATAACGCCACACCTGGGCTCGTGGCCCCTTCATGTAGCCAGTCTGCCCTGGATGGCACTGTGGGGACCGATCCTCAGCACCAGCCCGAGAAGCACTGCCCCAGTGAGGCAGAGACCCTCCTCCCAGCTGCTGTGAGATTCCCCAGGGACCAGACACAGCAATACTCCCAAGGGTGTTGCCCAGAGAACTGGAGGCAGATGGGAAGCAGACTGGATCACTTCATGACCACAAGCTGCAGTGCCAGCTGTGCCTGTGCACAGAAAGAGAGAAGAGCTGGAGGCTGACAGCTCCCCCTTTGCCCTGCCCAAGGCAGAAGGCTTTGACAAGTGGATACCGACCCTGGGCACCTACCAGTCTGCTATTTGACCTGGTGGGGGTGGGGGACTTCCACTGGGCCAAGCTATATCTCTCCAAGGAGCCAAGTAGGTAGTGGGGCTGGGCAGGGTCCTGCAGAGTTCCCTGCAGCAGTGGGGGAGAGTCCCAGGGAAGCAGGGAGCAGCTGGGCACAGGCCCCTCTTGCTTCAGGGCAGAGGGTGCCCAGGGAGAAGAGATGGGATCAGAGCTAAAATTAGATTCACCCGTGAAGCTCATGGGAGGTCAAATTTTGCCATAACTCACTCTCTCCTCTGTAACTGATTTCCCTGACATGGGGCTGAGGAGGAGGGGCGGGGGGGGGGGGGGGCGCGTGGGGGGAGGGGGGCGGGGGGGGAAGCCAATGTGTTTGCCTGGAAGCCCTCGGGGCCCCCAGTGCTGGAGGTGTACAGCAGGTTGCTGGATTCTCATTTATCAGCCTTAAGAGGGATGGAGTAATAAATGCATAACCGTCCCTTTAATATTTTATGCAGGTGCTAACGTGGCTTGGCTGTCACCTTCAATGCATCACCCGAGGCTGAGAGACCCCCTCGTCACTCCTAGCCTACAGCCTCACAGTTCCATTTCCCCACCCAAATACATCCATTTTAATATGCACATCACAGGCAGGCAGCACGGTCACAAAGGAGCCCCACCAGCAGCAGCTCGCACGTGGTGGAATGACCAGCCACCAGCCCTGGCCTCTTGGCTCCCAACAGATGGATACCCAGCAGAGGCCTGGCCGCCCGAGTGCCACTGCCTATGTGTCAGCTGCTTGTACCTCGGAAACCACCTTCCAGGAGAGTGGTGGCCCGTATCCGCTTCTGCCCGCACCACTCATACTCCTCGAAGCGGTTGCTGTTCTCATGCTCGATGTCCACGGCATCATCCTCAGCCATGCAGGAGCCTTCCCTCTGTGAAGAGCAGAGCAGGATCATGCGGGTCCCAGGCCGTCCCTACCTGCTCCCCAGGGCCTGCAAGGAAGGCACAGCCCTAGCCCCGAGCTGCAGTGTGCCCCACAGGCCCCCAGCTCTAGGGCTCCTTTGAAGTAAACCAATCTAGAGGTCAAAGACCTGGGCTTTTCCCCAATAGTTTTCCACTGGAGCCCCAGGAGAGGAGTGGGAGAGCGAAAGCAAAGGAAGAGAGCAAAGAACAGAGAGTAAGAAGCTGCTGAGACCACAGAGAGACCCCAACAGCCCATAGATCTGGAGGCAGTGAGCAGCTAGTGTCAGGGGAAGGAGGGGAGGGGAGGGAGGTGGTGATGGCCCCTCTACCTTAGAAAGGCAATGCTCCACATGCCTACTCATCTCCTGCTCCGATCCTGCCAGGGGGCGGCTGCACAGGGGACATACCTGCCCTTCATCTTGCTTCCTCCGTTTCATTTTCCCAATCCGAGCTGCATGGAGAAACCGAAAACAAAGCATAGAACAGGCAGACGGTCACTGTAGTTCCCAAGGTCCCAGTGGAGCTGACACATCCTGACCTCCTGCCAGCCATTAGCCCTTTTGTTCAGTGCCTCATCTGGCCCTCATCATGCAGCACCTTCGGCTCCTTTGGGGACTGGACCTTGCCAAGAGCACCTGGGGAGGAGATTGGTGCTAGGCCAGTGAAGTGTCCACTCTTCAGCCACAGCTGGCTCAAGCTCAACCCTTACCTTCCTACCTGCAGTGCTCAATGAATCCAGTGAGCAAAGATGCTCTCCTTGGCACTTGCTATGTGTCTCCCCAGAAGGCCAAGACCACAGGCTCTTTTAGAGTCAAGAAGCATAACTTTAGAGAACATTTCTTGGTTAGAATCCAAGGTCCCTCCAGGGGCCTGATTTGGCCTGCTGTTAACTTATCAGTTAAAACCCCTTTGTTCCTGGCCAAGAGCCCTGAGGTACAGACCTTAGTGTCCTATGTAGAATTACCCCAGTGAAATTTCTCTCATGTCCACTGGTCCCATTTTACAGAAGAGGAGACTGAGGCCCAGTCATAAAGGTATAGAGGATCTGAGTCAGACAGCCCAGATACCTTGAGAGGGTAGCCCTTACTGTGCCTACCCAAACCTGTTCCATCATTTCTAATCAGTGCAGAGGGCTCCCTGCCATGCTGTCCCGCAGGGGGCTCAATTCCAAAGTGCATGCTGCAAGCCCACAGCACTGCTAATTAATGCCGAGAGATACAATCATTTCTAATTAGCTCACTAATCCCTCTCTGCAGCCCTCCTGTCACTGAAGCAGGAAGGGGTCAAAACAAGGGACTCTGTTCCCTCTATCCACTCCTGTGATGCAAGAGGAGTAGAGCTAGCCACTCTGAGACCAGACTGACTGGGGTGGGGGTAGGGGTGGAGCCAGCCAAGGAGGGAAGGGTTCCCCACTGCAAGGCCAGAAAGAACTTCCTGTGGATACTGACCCTGGTGGAAAGCTCATCAATGCAGTTTAGGGAGCGAGACACAGGTGAAAGGTGATGCAGGTGAGAGTCGGTAAGTTACAGTTTAGAGCTTCAGTTGTGTGTAAGGTTCAGAGCCGAATACCTTATACAAGGTAGCTCATTTTATTCTGTATCCAGAAACTAGGTTGTATTATCCATTTTAACAGAAAAAGATAGTCAAGGCAGTTGTCCAGGTAGCTAAAAAGTGGCAAAGGCAGCACAGGAAAGCAGGCCTGACTCCATAGCTTAGAAGGCTCTCCTGTCCCAAGAGTGCCCCCAACCGATCAGCATCAACAAAGACTGATCCTGTGAGTGTGCTAGGTCAGCAAGAATATGCACTTGGGGCTCCTGCCTGTTGCGGGTATGAGGCAGGGAGCTACTCCAACCCTAAAACAGAGTAGCCCTAGAAAGAGCCAAATCAGCAAGAAAGCCACCATCCCACCAGGACTGAGCATGGAGTTTGAGAAACCGTGGTCTGCAGCCTGGCCCGTCTCAATTTCCTGTGCTCTCACTGTAGGAGATGTGACTATGTTCTGGTGCCCCGCTTGATTTTGTGGACAAAGATCTAGACTCCTTCACCTTGACTTCCCTAACCCTTGGACTCTCAGGCTTGGGCCATCTTGACACTCTAGAGCAGGGGTCCCCAACCCCCAGGCCACGGACCAGTACCAGTCCATGGCCTGTTAGGAACCTGGCCACACAGCAGGAGGTGAGCGAGGGAGGCTTCATGTGTATTTACAGCCGCTGCCCATTGGTCGAATTATGGCTTGAGCTCCACCTCCTGTCAGATCAGCGGCAGTACTATATTCTCACAGAAGCGCGAACCCTACTGTGAACTGCGCACGCGAGGGATCTAGGTTGCGCGCTCCTTATGAGAATCTAATGTCTGATGATCTGAGGTGGAGCTGAGGTGGTCCCATCACTCCCAGATGGGTCCATCTAGTTGCAGGAAAACAAGCTCAGAGCTCCCACTGATTCTGCATTATGCTGAGTTGTGTAATTACTTCATTATATGTTACAATGTAATAGTAATAGAAATAAAGTGCACAATAAATGTAATGCGCTTGAATCATCCTGAAACCATCCTTTCCCCCCACCACCGCCCCAGTCTGTGGAAAAATTGTCTTACACAAAACCAGTCCCTGGTGCCAAAAAGGTTGGGGACTAACTGCTCTAGACCCAGGGCTAGGATGGAGAAGGGATGCTAGATATCAGAAAGGCATTGAGCAAGGTACCCTGAGACTTCTAGAAGCCTGTATGGAGCAGTGTGCCAGTACAAAGGTTCCTCCCCTACCCGGCCTAAAGCTCAAGGGAGTGCCTCTCTGGTAAGAAGGAGACTATGGCAGACACTGATAATTGAATAAAGGAACGAATCTCATAGGATTGCCAAGGAAGGCATGATACTGGATGCTCTCCTTGCCCAGGCCACCCATGCCAGAAAATTCCTTGTAGTCCCAGGAAAGTCCCTGATGGACTGGGCATCACCTGGAAATTCTCAGATAAGCAATTGAGGTTTGATTATTTTACTGCCATTCATCTTCTAAGTCCTGAACTAAGCTTACTAAAACATGATAGGGAAAGTTTGCTCCCTACCTAGAGGCTTCCACTGAGTAGGACAAGTCAAAGTATTGCCAAGGAGGTAGCATGGCATGGTCCAAGAAGCACAGGCTCTGGAGATAAACAAACCAGTTCAAACCATGGCGCAGTTACATCCCAGCTGTGTGGTTTATAAACAAATCACCTTCACCTCTCCCAGCCTCAGTTTCCTCATCTACAAAATGTGTGTTAACACTTCCTCTCAGTTATGATAAAGGTGCTTAACATGGTGCCGGCCCATGATAAATGCTCTCCTTTTCCCAGTCTGGGGCTCAGCCTCCCAGCAGAAACCAAGTGGCAGGAACTGGGGATCTTGAACGTCCATGGCCTCACTCACCAGTTGGCCTAGAGACCCCCAAGCCCCTTACAGACAACCCCCATATATACCACACCCTAGCCAGCACAAAAAACTAGATCATTCAATTGTGTTCAGCAAATAGGAACGTTCCAGAGGCTTGAATCCAAAAGGGGCACGGGGCGGGGGGGGCGGGATGGTGGCCTGCCAGGTAGTACATACACGGAGTGCTTTCAGAGAAGGCCTCTAAGAGCTGTCGAGCCCACGCTGATCACCTTTGTGAAATGTGGGCCGACTGATAACTCAAAAAGCCCTGGGATGAGTTAGTTCCTGTTGCCGTGGGAACTCCAGATCTCACTGCATTGTCAAGTCTCAGCAGAGAGGCTGTATTCACACTACTGGGCACTGATTAAAAACTGGAAGAAAAACATTCTCAGCGCCCTGCCGGCTTGTACAGTGAGGTCCCAGCAGTTTGCAAATTCAAAACTGAGCTCCCGCGTGGAATTGTGTGGCTTGTTTCTCATTCTCTGGCACTTACTGACCCCCAGGGTTCTTCAAGGCCTAGAGAGGCTCACGCAAGAGCTGGGGACCATAACCTCCACTAGACAGATGGAGAAACTGAGGGCAGCCGCCTTGGTCAGCATATTCTCAGGAGCTGTGACTGTGAAGAAGCCGCCAATGGGCCCTAATGTCGAAGAGACCCAGGGAAGTCAAGAACTGCAGGCAGTGAGGGAGGGAGGAGGCCGGGGGTGGGGCAGAGGGAGGGGCCGCGCAAGACTCACCATTCAGTCGGGTCTGCCGGTTGGCTCGCACTCGCAAGAAGGTCTGGGAAAAGATCCCGGGTAAATGCAAAAAAGAGAAGAGAGCGTCAGCGCGGCCTCGAGTCCCGACCCCTGCCCCGGCCCCAGCCCCCGGTCCACACCTGCCCCGCCCCAAACAGCCCGTAAACAAACCTACTTCCTCCCTCCCGCCGGCCCCCCTGCTCCGCCGGCCGCTCCGGGCCTTCGGCATAGCCGCCGGAGGCTGCTCTAGCGGGACCCCGTGGCCGCCGCGCAGTGCCGCCCCAGCCCCGGCCTCCGGCGCTCCGGGCCCCGCGGCCGCCCGGCCGGCGAGGGCGGCGATGCGGGCGGATTCCCCCCGGCTGCCCGGCGGCGGCGGCACCTCAGCTCCCAACGGCGGCGGCGGCCATGTTGGCCTTGATCACGTGACTCGCCGCCGTCGCGCGCCGGGGGTGAAAGTTCAAGAAGTGGTGGGGGCTGCCGGACCGGGACCAGGAAACAGCGGCTCGCACTCCGGCAGCAACAGGCTGAGGCCGCCCTGGGGTCCCTCCCACCGGCCGCAAAGCCAACCCGCCCGGGTTTTAGTGGCTGCGAGGTCCTCCCACCCTACTCCACGGCCCCTCCCAGCGCGGGGCTCCTTCCGTCCCGGAACCCCGCCTGGCTCCCGCCTCCCGCGCGGCTACCCCTTTGCTGGGGAGATAGCGTAGGACTTCCTGATCGCAGCGGCCCGTCTCACCGCGAGTCCCAACTGTCTCTTCCCCAGTCCCCAGCCTTTCATCAGTCCCGATATTAGAGGATTCCCAACGTTTCACCTGTCTTCTGGACAACCTTTGGAGCTGCCACTGGCAACGCACAGCCACGCGGCCAAAGTGGAACCCAGCATCCCTCAAACAAGTGCCTTCTTCCAGGATTCTCAGTTTCTAACGGGATACCACCATCCACTCTGGTGTGCCCACACCAGATAGTTGAGAGTGAGTCGTCCTTGACCCCACCCTCCTTCAGTTCCTCACACTCAAGCCTTCTTTCATCTCAGAGTCTACCTCTAAAGGTCTCCTACATCTTTTTATCTCCCCTTCTGTGTATCTCCTTCTCGCCCTTCCAGGCCTAACCGAAAAATATCATTTTCTCTCTACTTCCATCTCTACTCTCAGTATGGCTTGTACCAATGGTTGTCGGTGGGCTGACCACTCCAGGTATGGGGCCATGTGTGAGTCCTGGGTGAAGCCAGAGCCCGGCACAGCGCTGGGCACAGGCCAGCCATCCCTGCGTGTTTCTTCAGTGACTATACCTATCTTGGATGTCCTTGCTCTGGTTCATAATCTTAGGAGCTCTCTAAATTTGCAGCTGTCTCCCATCTGGCCTTCTCATCTCCAGCTTTTCTCCCTGTAACCCATCTTCCACTGTACATGCAGTGTGATCTTTGTATCATGCAAAATTGACCCTCTTCTCCCCTTTAAATCCTTTAGTGGTTCTCCACTGAGATCTGCACCGTGGCATACAGGTCGTCTCTGACGTGCTCTGCCTATTTCTCCAGACTCTTCTTCTGCCACTCCTGCTCTCTCCTTTTCCCCTCCTGACACACCTGTAGCTCTTTGAGCACCCTATACTCTGGACTTTGGGCTATATTATTCTCCATGCACCCATATTCCCTGCTTGGATAACTGTTTGTTGTTCATCCTACAGGACTCTGGGATGACTTCGCTTTTCCCTCAGGGCTGGGTTAGTTGCTTCCTCTGAGTTTTCACAGTCCCTTGGCTTTCCTTTGAACTTGGATATTTTGACTGTTTACAGACCTGTCCCTTCTACTTGGGAGGTCATCTCTATCCAGTAACAGGGTCTGGCATGCAGGAGAAATCCGTGGGGTGGGGAGGAGGATATTTATGAGGGAAGCCCCTAAGCCCAGTGCAGGGCTGAGAAACAATCTAGGATTCAGGGCCAGACAAACTCAAGTTCAAATCCTGACTTGGTTACTTATAATATATGTGCTCTTAGAAAAGTCACTTCTTCTCTCTAGGCCTGTTTCCTTAGCTATAAATTGGGGGCAATGAATCCTAGCTTGCACAGTTGCTATGAGGGTAAAGTGAGGTAATGGTTAAAGGGTTAGGTAACCCAGCAGGGGCTAAGGAAATGGGAATCCAAACCAGAAACCAGTACCTCCTGATTTCAGGGCCAAGTTTGATGATTTTTTAAAAACAGTCCAACATAATTGAGCAACTACTACATGCCAGGTGTTGTGTAAAGATCAGGGGATTCCAGCTTCACTTTCTACCAGTTCCCCTTGTGTTTTACATTCTAACAAAACTGAACTGCTAGTGGGTCCCCAAATACATCATTCTGTGTTACACCTCTCTGCCTTTTGCACATACATAGTGTTGCCTTGATCTGGAATATCTTTTCTTCCTGGTCCACCAAAGTGAACTCCTACTCATCCTGTTCAGTCATTACCTCCTCTGTGAATCTTACTCTGATTTTCTCTTTCATAGCACTTAAAACACTGGGCTGTAATTATCTATTTGCACATCTAACCCCGTGAAGGCAGGGAGCCTGGGCTGAGCATGAGTGAGTACTAGATAAGTGTTTGAGTAAAGGAAGGGAGCAAAGAAGGGGCCTTGGCGAGCCTGTCAGTCTAGTGCAAGAGTCAGGCTCATCATGATAGATTAAGTATGTTCATAATTCTTTGCAGCTCCTCCTATCAAAGAGCTGCATTTCCTCATCCCTTGATTGTGTTAGCTTTGTGAGTTCCAGAGCCTAGGCCTCAAGAGGCCTTTCAGCTTTGGCCTTCGCCCTCTTGGCATGACACTGCCCTGAGACTGCCAAGTAAGGAAGCCAGTCTAACCTCCTGGAGGATGATCGGCCGTATGGAAGAAAACCAAGGTCCCTAATCTCCCAGACATGTGGTGAGGCCATTTTGGACTTTCTAGGCCAGCTAGTCCTCTAGCTGAATGAGCTTAATGAATGAGGAAAGGCCTACTCAGCTGACAGAATCGTGAGAAATCATGAGAGATTATAAGTTGTATTAAGCCACTAAGTTTTGGGATGGATTGTTATATACTAGAAGATAATGGAAACATACTTAAATGGGTGTTGATATAAGATGATCAGGGCAATAACATGGGCATGAAGGGGTCATGAGAAGAGAAAGCTAATCCGGAAAGGCTTCCTGGAGCAGAGGGAAGTTGGGCAGGTTGTTGAGGGATAAATAGAAATTTGATGGGGTGGGGTAAAATAACCCGGTTAAAAGCAGCATGTGTAAAAGCAGAGAGGCAAGAAAGGAGTGGCACAGCCAACGAGTGGTTAGCATTCATCTGGTGAGCACAGCACACAGGATTCACGGAAGGCAGTATTAGAAATGGAAGCTGGAAAGGTTGACTCTAAATCACAGAGGCCTTGGTGCCATGCCTTTGCACACCTAGCCTATGCCTAGCATGCCATGCCTATGCCTGATGGTTACTCTTCCCCTAGTTCAACAAATAGTGGAGCTGAATGCTGGGGCTGAAATAGAGAGGATCCGCCTCTGAAGGCAGGGCTCTGTCTCCCTCTGGGATAGAATTCTCTGGGATGGAGCCTTGTCTCCCTATCCCAGAATCCCCTAGAGTTGGGTCATTTCTCCATCTTGAATCAGGATTGTTTGGGTGAGGACTGACTGCCTTTCTCAAACCAGGGCTCACAAGAGCAGGGATCCCTCCCCAGGGCTGGCACTTTGGGCTCTGCAGTTTGAGTCCCAGACAAGGGCATCCAGCAGAGGAGGTGCTAGTTGAAGCTGGTGTACAGCCCACACTCCGTATTCCACTCACCAAACTCTGCACCCTGACGCCAGGCTGTGTCAGCTAGGAGGAAAAAGTGCCCAGAGAGAAGACCTCGAATTCCAAGAAAGGCTTCCTGTGTACCAGCAGTGGCCCTGGTTCTCTACCCCAGATGATAGGTCCCTGCTGCCTTGTCTCTTTGCATTAGTCAGGGCTGTGTTTCCCTGTTCACATAAGGGCTCCCTGAGAAGCCATGCTGCCATTTGGATAGCATGTTCCTTAGAGCAAGCCCTGTTTTCTGCTCTCTGACTGGGGCTCCTGAAGGAGGGCTCTGTCTCTCCTCAGAAGCTTCTGGGGGAAGCTCCTTCTCCTTCCTACCACAAATAAGGTCTGTATAAGCTGGGATATTACCCTTAGGTCCCCCTCCTGCTCTGATGTTTTAGGATTGTGTAGTTATGCCCAAGGCACTCACAGGCAATCTCTCTCTCTCTCTCTCTCTCTCTCTGTCTGTCTCTCTGTCTCTCTCTCTCAACGGAACCCTAGAGGAGACCTCCAGATGGCTGGGATGCTTCCAAAGAGCCCACCTGAGCCCAGGTGACCTTGGCATCTCTCCCAAAGAGCCCACCTGAGCCCAGGTGACCTTGGCATCTCTCCCTAAAATCCATCTATTTACGGCACATTCCCTGACACCTGTGCCTTTCGGTTCAGTTAGAAGCACTAGACACAGAGGGAACCAAACACAGTTCAGGCCTTTCCCCTTGTATCCTGAGGATGGGAGGAGTTAGCCCCAGGCCTGCCCTATAAGGCAGGGCCCATCCCACCCCTCCTCACCTGGTATCTGTCTGAGTGGTGCAGGTCGTCGGTGGCAGACGAGTGTGGTGATGCTGTCGGAGACTCTCCTTCCCTCTTGATGGAAGCAGACAACAAGAGGGACTGGAAGAAGAAAAAGGACACGTGGCCTCAGGCTGAATGAGACCTACAGTCAGTTCCCTAGAGTGTCCAGTCCTATGGAGCTTTTGGGATAGAGGCAGAGAAAAGGAGGGCAGAGGGGTAGAGACCGCTTGAGATTCTGAAGGCATGTGGTCAGGCCCCCCAGAGTCTGGTTGTGGGAAAGGATAGCTTGATCCTAGGGATGGGTGGAGACCCCTGGAGAGGGTCCAACCTCTTCCACCCCAGCGAATCTCTGTCCCAGTGGGTCAGGCCTCCCAGTGGGCTGAGACTATATATAGGCTTTGTTCTCCCATAGTGAGCAGACTCTGGGACCCCTCTGAAGGGTTGGGGGTAAAGCCACATCCCTGCTGCCCTGCCTGCCCCTAATACAGGCTGGTGGCAGCCCCGCTATGGAGACAGTAAATTAAATAGTGTGTAAGAGTTTCCTTCGTGCAGCTAGGGATGTACACTGGCTCCATTTATCCCTGTGCTGTGGCGATGACCCCAGCAAAAATCCCAGCAAAATTAATCCCCCCATGTCAATCCTGCATGGGCTCTTCTACATATGCCCGCAGTTTAGATTAATAAACTGCCTGCTTTAAATTGTACACGAGCACCGCAATTCTAAATACCACATGGCACGTTCAGCCTGCTCTTGCTGCCTCTTGCCAAGGCCTGTTCAACTGCAAACTGGGGCCTGGAGGCCTGAAAGCAATCCATACTTCCCCCCCCCCCCACCTTTTCCAGCCTGCACAGCCCAGAGCCGGAAGCATACAATTCCCTAGGAGGCCTCCCCAGCTTAGAAAACCATGCCAAATCGCCACTGACAGCCCAAAGAAAGCAATTTGGGAAAGATGGAGCAGCCATTTATCCTTCATCTCCGACTGAGCCTTAGGATGTGACCTGCATGCGGTGGCCACGCTGCACATCCTCAGGCGAGGGCCCTGGGAAGGGGGGGCAGCTGCTGGTCTGGCAGGGCTCCCTGACTCGGCCTCATCACAAGAGCAGAGGAGGGCAGAGGCCAGGCAGGGACTGGGATGGGATTCCCTGCAACTTGGAGCCCCTTCCTCACCTACCCAGGCCCAGTGGGAGGCCGAGTGGGTGCCTTGGCCCCCAGCTCGGAAAAGAGGCTTTCAGGCAATGGCCTTTCCTTCTCTGGTCCCAAGGAGGATGCTGAGGAGGGGAAGCATCGTGGGGCCCCTGCCCCCCCATCATGAGAAAGTTCACGCTTGTGTGCTCTCTTTCATTCTCTCTAGGTTAGAAGCCCTGAGAGGCCTCAGCATTACACCTGGGGCAAGCGGAATAAAAAAAGGTCACTGGCGCTTTTTAAACATGGACCAAAAAGCAGTAAAATGTGTTTTGAAAAAAAAATCCCCACATTAAATCATGACTTTTTGCCTGGCTCTTCGCCTCATTAAAAGTGGCCTTTTGGAAGGTAAAATTATCATTGTAAGCGATAAGATCTTTAAGAAAATAATTCACGGCTTCTTCACCCTTTAATATGATAGCCGCCACCGGCTAATTTTTTTCTTAATGGCAACGAGGCCATCAATCTTGTCTGAGGCCCCTTCGCCCTCTCCTCCTCCTCCCTCCCTCCTCCCTGTCCTCTCAGTCTCTTGCTTGAAACTTCTACCTCGTGCCTCTTCTACCCATGACCTGCTTCCCTAAAGCCCCATTCCAGGCTGAGGACAGACCCTGAGACAGGCAGCTTTGGGGGCGTGAGCCTGTATCTAGAAGTGGGTGAGCGGTGGCCCTTGCCTCTAAGTCTGATTATCAATGAGCCCGCGTTGGTGGTTGCAGGAATCTGCACATATTTAAGACTTCCTGTATGAGTATTCTCACGGGGCCAGGTGGGTGTGCATCTGTGTATGTGGGGAACCAGGTGTGGACGTGGATCGTGTCTGTGTTTGTGCTTTGAACACAGGCCTCACTGGGGTCCAGTCCCCAGCCTGCCGGCCATGCTCAGGTGTCAGGGGTCAGTGGTTGTGGCTGACCTGGCAGCACGTCCGTGACCTGCCTGCCTTAACCATAGCCACTGGCGACTGCAGCCTGGGCCAAGCTCCGCCAGTGTGGCCCCCCACTTGTCCCCCAACGCCTTTTCTCTTTAGGGCTGGGAGGGCTTTGCTTCCTTGGCCAGGGCCTGCATCAGTCCAGGGCTGGGCTAGGTTCCCTGCCCCTCCTCTGTCCAGCTTGCTGTGTTGAGTGATTCCTGAATGAAAATGTGGAGTCCACTCCCACCTTTTTGAAGGGCCTGCAGGGGAGACAGGCCAACCCCCTGGAAGTAAGATTGTCACTCTGGCTCCTTTTCCCAAAACTGCTCTCTCAGAGGTCACCAGTGCTTTTAAGACTTCTAAATACAATGGCCTCCTTCTCTAGCCCTTTTCTGCTTGACTGCTGACCAGCCCAGACATTTTGGAATTTTCTTCTCTTAGGATCCTGGGACACCATGCTCTCCTGTGCCCCTCCTCACTCGTCACTGTTCCTCTTCTGCTCCTTCCCTGGCTCTGGGACCTTCTCTTGACCCCCAGCACAGGAGTCCCAGACTCTCTTCTTGGCTTCTGCTCTGATCTCTCCACACACACTCCCTTACTGATTTCATCCATTCTGGGGAATTCCCTGGTGGTCCAGTGGTTATGACTCCGCACTTTTACTGCCAAGGGTTCGACCAATCCCTTGTTGGGGAGCTAAGATCCTGCAAGCCATGTGGCGCAGCCAAAAAAAAAAATGTATCCATTCAGCACTCATTCCTCACTCCCGGTAGAAAGGGCTGAGGATTTCTGCTTTTACAAGTCATTGTGAGAACTTATAAGACAGGATGCCACCTTACTGAGGGGTGGGGGAGAGGACACTCAGTGAGTGAGCGTTTAGTCCTCCAACCCCAGGTCCCCACTCAAAACATCATCACCTTTGGGGATGCAGTACCATCTACCTGTGTGGCCACCTATGGGAGTTCTTGGTACAAGTCATGTCATCCTGCTGAGGCCTCTGGCCCTTCCTTTGAGCCACTTGTCCTTAACTCTTCCTTTCTCCATCTGATGCTTTCAAGCTTCCCTTCCATAGTGTCTGTTCAGAGGGTCAGATTGTCTCCCCAAAAGAGCCCAGCATCCTCTCTGGCTCCCTGTTGC
This sequence comes from Tursiops truncatus, assembly GCF_011762595.2. NCBI lineage: Eukaryota > Metazoa > Chordata > Mammalia > Artiodactyla > Delphinidae > Tursiops > Tursiops truncatus. Next base: position 147,422,349 of record NC_047034.1, read on the forward strand.
CCTCGGGACAAAGCACATGCACACACCCCATGGTCTGGCTTCTAAGGCCCTGCACCACCTGTCTTGACCTGCACTTCTATATTTTTCTTTACCTGCTACAGCTCACCTTCCTCCTTTGAGTCTCCCCAGACTTAGTGTCTGGGTCCCCCCACACCCCCAGGTCATTCTTGGCTTTGACCCCATCCTGACTAGAAGAGAAAGTCAGGTGAGCATACTGTTACTCACATGTATACACATATGTACTCAAGTGCACAGGGCAGCCCGAGGCCTCAGGCTGACGATCAAACCCTGAAAACAGCTGGGGATCCAAGAAGAGCTCCTTTTTCTCAAGAACCAGTTCTGAGTGGGCTTAGGTTAGGATGGGCTGGAGGAAAACACAATTGTCCACCTACCTTGGGGGTGCCTGGAGCCATGGCATCCTTCAGAAGGGAATTCTTACTGCCAAGAAAGAAGAGAACAGGGTGACCATTCCACTTGCTGCCCAGGGCGTGTAAGAGTAGAATAGGAAGAAGATCCCAAGGAGAGAAGACATAGCCAGCCTAGCCCAGCCCCCCTCAGCCAAGCTCCACCCAGCCCATTCAGCCCCAGCTGGCCCTGCCTCACTCAGCCTCCATCAGGGGCCAGGGGCCAGAGTGGGCTCCTGGGCAGGGGTACTGACACTAGGCATGGTAGGCTGTCTCGTGGATCTGAGGAAAGGGGCTTTACCTGACTGCTCCTATCAGCCCTGAGGATTCTTCCTGTCCTGCCCCCTTCCTTCCAACCCAGTCCTCAGCCTGCTCTTAGCTCCTATGGGATTGGGGTGATAGAACTGACATGGCTCTTGTCAATTTTCCCTCCAACATGCTGCAAACTGCGTTAGGCCAGGAATGATCTCCCCCTGATTCAATTTGTCAGCCCCAGGCCCTCCGGCATCAGGCGCGGCAGGTGGGCGGTAGCTGGGCCCTGAAATACAGTGGGCGGCTCAGAGTGGGGGGAGCAGGGGTGGGAGGTGATGGATGGGCTGTGGGGGAGGCGAGGACTGTGTTTAATAACAAAATTGGTATGCAAGGCCAAATCCTGCGCTAAGCATGAGTGATCCAGAGCCACGAAGTATTACAAATCCCCGCTAAACAGATGCTGACAATGGAACAAGACGTATCAAATCAGATCCACTTCAGAAACATTAATATCCCTGTTCCTGGCCCTCCCTCCCTGCCACCCCGACTGTGCTCACCACATCTGTGCTCACACGTTCACTTACGTGCTATCACGCGCACAGAAATATTACATGCACACAGAGGCGCTGGCTGATACACACAGGAGGCAATACAGCCAATTCACATAGGGTCCCCACACAGATGCACATACAAGGTGTACAGGTAGAGCACACCCAAGAGATCCACACAGCACAAAAGACGCACCCGGGCACACACGGGTGGTGTATACACAGGGAACACACACTGGGTCAGGTATAGACACACCCAATATGTGAGCAAAGGCATAGGCAGATTTGGATAAAGTAAGAGTTCTCACCCAGGGCCATTTTGCCCCCCCAGGGGACAATTGGCAACATGTGGAGACATTTGTTTTTTTTTTTTTTTTTGCAGTACGTGGGTCTCTCACTGTTGTGGCCTCTCGCGTTGCAGAGCACAGGCTCCGGATGCGCAGGCTCAGCGGCCGTGGCTCATGGGCCTAGCCGCTCCACGGCATGTGGGATCTTCCCGGACCAGGGCACGAACCCGTGTCCCCTGCATCAGCAGGTGGACTCTCAATCACTGCGCCACCAGGGAAGCCCCGTGTGGAGACATTTTTGATTGTCAGAAGTGGGGGCGGGGAGTTTTCTACTGGCATGGAGTGGGTAGAGGGGATTAACCATCCTGCAGGGTACTGGATAGACCCTCACAACAAAAAATTATCCAGCCCCAAATGTTAGTAGTGCTGAGGTTGAGAAACCCTGGTGTAAAGGCAGATACACACATATCCATTGTCTATAATTCTGTCAACGTGTGGTCACACCTGGAGGCTCAGACATGCACGAAGAGGTGCAGGCACACAGAGTCCTGTTCCCAGAGATGTGTCCTTAAAAACACATTCACAACTGTCACCCAGGCCTGGATGAAGAGCTGTGCCCACATCCACACAAGCATGCACAGACACCCACGTGCGCCAACACACACCTGACACGTGCACCCACAAATGTAGACACACATGGATACACACCCACACAAGCAGACACGTACATCACAGTGCAGGGTCCAGAAGGCTTGGCAGCAGCAGGCTGAGGCTAAGATCTGAGTGTAAAAACAGCTGTCTGGGGACTTCCCTCGTAGTCCAGTGGTTAAGATTCGAGCTTCCACTGCAGGGGGCGCAGGTTCAATCCCTGGTCGGGGAACTAAGGTCCCACACGCCACGGGACATGGCCAAAATGTTGAAAAAACAAACAACAACAAAAAACAGCCGTCTGCCTGTCTGATCACACAGTGGGGGCATCACAGGCAGGAGAGGACCACCAGACTGGGTTCCAGTCAGTGCCATTTTGTTCATAAATGGTCCCCATGGTCCTGCTCCTGATCCAGGCACCAGGGATACAGAGAGGAAACTGAGCTGCTTTTGAGGAACTGCTAGGTGCGAGTTTGTTACTTTTATCTTTCCTTCACTCAGTCAACAAGTGCTGACGTCGCCGTTGTGCCAGCCCCATTCCTGGACTTAACGGGTGCAGAACTGAGGCATCTACTGTATGACACTGTTCTCGCCAGACCCCTGGACTGAAGTCTGAGTGTTATCCGAGCAAGATCAGGGTGAAACAGAAGAGGAAAGAATGAACAATTATTGTGTGCCCACCACACATGACAGGCATGGGCTAGGAACTTTAGATGTGTCATCTCTTTAAATCTTCACAAAAACTTTACAAAGTTGACTAGCAGGCTACGTGACACCTCTCTGCTCACACAGCCCATGCAGGGTTTGGGATTTGAGTTCATGTCTGACGGAGTCCAAAGTGCTGCTTTTCGGTTGGCCACACAGCCTCCTAAAGACACTCAGGGGTTAGGATGGAGGGCTGAGCTCTGAGTTCTTTTTCTCTCTTCATTTTGGGGAGTGTACTTCTGACTCTGGGCTTTAGTTTACTGCGCCGGTGAATAGAAATGGAGACGTTTAGGGCCAGGATGTCCAGCCTCTCCCTTTGCCAGTCCTACGGATCTTTTCCTGGCAATCCTCTTCCCCTTCCCTCGAGTTGGACTGGTACTACGCCAGACTCCTTCCCTCTCCCTGAGCAAGCGCCCCACTGCCCTACCTTTCCTCCAGCAACCTGCTTACCTCCAAGTGTGCTTGGTTCCCCCAGACACAGGAGTCTGGCGAAGGGCCCACCTTGGAGAAGAGAGTCCGAGCCCTGAGCTGCTGGCAGCCGGGCTCCCGCCCAGCCCATCCACTCTGCTCTGCCTTCGTCCCTCCCTGTTTCCACAGCCCGCCCCCAACGATTTCCTCCCTTCTTAGTCACTCGCTGCCTAGTGAACCATGGGTTTTAAATTATAACTGGGACCCAGGAAACGCGTTCCTAAGTACAATATTCATGGGCTGGGCTGACACTTTTAATTAAGGTGATTTACACTGAATTATCCCTGGAAATAAAGAAATGGTGTGCTGCCCGGGAATAAACCATCATCACCAGCCGCCTTTGTAAGTTACACTTCGTTTTAATCTATTTGGGGAATTGTTTATCTAGTTCATTACCCAACCAAACACCGAGGCAGGCCTTAAATAAGGCTTAAGTGGGGGTGGGGGCACTGCCATCTCCACACCCCGCCTCCCGTCTAGAGTCACCCAGCCTCCCTCTGGCTCCTTCCAGCCCCTTTAAAGCACTGACCAGAGATCCTGCTTCCCAGCCTACAGGCTAGATCTCAAAGTAGGGAAGCCTCCAGGAAAAGGTCTCTGAGCTCAGGCCCCACCAAGCCAAGCCCTCCTTTCAGCTCTGTGCAATCTTCCTGCATCCAAGGCTCTTTCCTCTCTCTGGGTGGAAACTCCTGTTTGAAGGCCACAGAGAAGACTGGGGGCCACTCCCTGACCTACCCTTCAGCCTTCAGCCCCCATCTATTTTCCTGCCTGTCTGTTTGTACACATCGTCTCCACCCCATCACCATCCTAGAGAAAGCTTAGCGTGCCCAGAGCTCTGTCCGCTGTCCCCTCCTTCCTTCAGATATCTGCTCCTCTGCCATCATCACTCTTCCTGTGACCCAAGTCAGAAAGCTCTTCCTAGTAAGTACCCCACAAGTAATCAGCTAAGTTCTCTTGCTTCTCCCCCCCCACCAGTCTCTCATTATTCCTTCTCTGTTCCCACTGCCACTGCCATTGTCCTAGATCAGCTTCACAACATGTCCCCTGGACCCTGCCTAACCTCCTCACTTGCTTCCCTGCTTCTACCCCCAAATCATGTCCCACACTGGCCTCCAGAGTGATTCTCCTACAGCTCAGCTCTCTGATAGGCTTCTCCAGCTCACTGATGTTCTAATTCCCCCATTACCTCCAAGACCACCCTCCAGCATCGAAGGCTCTCCACTGTCTGTCCTCAGTCTAACTTTGCCCTTCTCATTCTAGGTAGCCGAGTCCTGGGGCCTATTGGAGTTCCTATGCAGGACTGAGAGGGGGAATGGTAGAAGATGGGGTGAGGGAGGGTGTGTGGGCACAGCCTCTGATCTCTAATGGAAAAGTGCTTTGAAAAGTGTAAGTGCTTTGCCAGTGGGAGTTCTGACTCTTCTTCCTGTGTCTGTGTGCCCTTGTGCCTGTGGGAATGAGCATATGTGGGAAGTGGTTCTTTTAGGGGGTAGGTGTGAGCACATCTGTGTGTTGGAATGGGGCTGTGTGCGTGTGCCTGTATGTTGTGGACATACATTTGCGCCTGTGTCTGTGAAAAACAGCCAGCCCTAGTTTGGGAGCTGGAAGGTCCCTGCTCCTCTGTGTGAGCCCTTGGGTGTGTCTAAAATAGCAGCCTGCTCTGTGCTGTTGGGCAGAAGGGGGCAGAGAGCACACAACAGGCCCACCCAGAAGAGCTCCTCTGGGACCAACCATGTGGGAGGGTGATGGAGAGGCACCCTGGCAGCAGCATCCACAGACTCAGGAGCTGGCTAGGCTGAGGGAAGGGAAGGAGGGCAAAGGAGGCAAAGGCAGGGTAAGAGAGGGGAGGGGACAACTGGAGAGAAGAGGAAAGCAAAGAAAGCGAGGGGAGCAGAGAGAAGGGAACAGAAAGGGAGAATTGGAGAGCTGGGGAAGAAGCTGCTGGCCACATGCCGTGGATGGGGATGCCCTCATCTGGGCTCTGACCAGAACTCTGTGAGTGATGCACACACAAGCTTTGCCCTCCTGCAGGACTTGGTTTCCCCATCTGTGAAATACCTGCTTAAAGCTCGGCGCTGATGGTGGGAAGAGGAGGAGGGAGGGAGCCCGGGTGCCACATCCTCTCGCAACCTCCACTTCTCCTCTCCTGCCTCCTAGAGAGCGGGCAGGGGCGGGGCAAGGGCATCCAAGGCTGGGTCCTTCCCCGAGCTACCCAGGCGCCACGGCCCTCAGCCCGGAGGGAGATGACACGCTCCTTGGGAATTTATCACGCACCCAATTACAATGTTAATTGGCAAGTTCCTGAAATCAATTAATTCGCAAATTTTTTCCAATTAAAAATCCAGATAAATCACAAGGGCGGCGGCGGACCGGTCCAGCCTGCAGTCCGGTGGGTGCAGCGGCTGCAGGGAGGTGGGGGGGGAGAGAAGAGGGGAGGGGGCGGAGGGCGCGGCTGCCCTTGAACGCCTTTGCCGGCCGGTCGGACTGTCAGCGCGCCGGGCGCGCGGGGCCGAGACAGATAAAACCATCGACCCGTCGCCGCCAGCGCTTCGGCTTTATCGATCCGACGGGAATTTCACTTGCTGTGCAGATCCCGCTGTCCGGCTGTCAGACACCGGGTTGAGGAGGGGGGACGTGCCAAGGGTTAGGGGGTGCTGGGTTGGGCCTGGACGAGAGGGGCACAGAAGTGGGGCACGCAAGACATGGCGGTGAGGGGCGGGGCAGATGTGAAGGCTCCGGGTGAGGGAATGGACGTGGGCCGAAGGGTGTGGACGTAGGGGATGCTCTGAGAGGACGTGAGGGAGGAGTGTTTGGTGCAGGGTCACGGGTGGGGGTGGAACACTTCTGTGGGCAGAAGTGGATGCCCTGGGCAGTGCAGGGATGGGGCCACAAGGACTAGGCTGTAGCGTGGCCCCCAAGGAAGAGGCAGAAAGAGAGCTTTGGCCCTCATTCTCCAGACCCTTAGGGGTGCACTGAGATTACAAGGCTCTGCGGGTCCCTCCATCTCTGCCTCTATTCTTAGTTCCTGTTGAGAAGTCCTCTACTGGGAGCAAATTACCCAGAAACACTCCTGCATAGCCAAGGTATGGAACTCAATTGCAGAAGAGTGTTTCTTTCACTCCCTGCCTGTTCTAGGCTGGTCCTGCGTGTGTGTGTGTGGGAGGCGGGAGTGGTTAAAAGCATGGGCTCCAGAGTCAGATTGATTGGGTCTGAATCTTTACCACTTCACAGGCTGTGCAAACTTAGAGAAGTCACTTAACCTCTCTGACCTCAGTTTCCTCATCTGTAAAATGGAGTTAATAATTTTTACCTAGCTCAGTGGTTGTCGTGAAGGTTAAATAAGTTGACATAATATAAAGTTCTTGGCACACGGTGTTCACCAGGATTATTATTATCATCATTAGTATAGTCTTCTGTGGTAGTTTTAAGTATTCCCACAAATTCTTTGGTGCTCTCTCCTTCAACAGCTTATAGTGTTTGATTCTCCTCTGTTGAGTGTGGGCTGTACTTGGTGACCTGCTTCTAGTGAGTAGAATAGAATACATTAGAAGCCATAGTGTATGACTTCCCAGACTAGATCATAAAAAGCATTGTGGCTTCCTCTCTAGTCTTTCTCTTGGCTCACTTCCTCTGTGGGAAGTCAACTGCCATGTCACAGGGAAACTCAAGCAGCCCTGTGGAGAGACCTGCATGTTGAGGAACTGAGGCCTCCTGCCAACAGCCATGCGAGTGAGCCAACCTGGGAACGGATGCTGCAGCCCCCGTCAAACCTTCAGATGACTGCAGCCTTGGCTGACATCCTGGCTGCAGCCTCATGAGAGACTGAGCCAGAAGCCACAATTACCCCCAACTACCCACAATTACCCAACTAAGCTGTGTCTGAATTGATGACCCACAGAAACCAAAATATTAAGTGTTTGCTGTTTTAAGCCATGGATTTTTGGAGGAATTTGTAACACAGCAACTAGTATTTTGGCCTTCAAAATTCAGCCCAGGCCTCACCTCCCTTAGGAGGCCTTCTCTGCTCCGAGCTGGGTTTGCTGCCTCCTCGATGCTCCTACAGCTCCTGTTCTTCCTGTAGAGCAGTCTCCATCCCTCAGGGTTTCTAGTGCTTGGCTCTCCTTACTCTGCTATTATGAGCTCCTGAGGGTGGGACCATTTCTTTCTTTCTTCTGTTTTTAAATGGAAGTGTAGTTGATTTACAATGCTGTGCCAATCTCCACTGTACATCAGAGTGACTCAGTTATACACACAGAGACATGTTTTTTTTTTTTTTTTTTTTGCAGTACGCGGGCCTCTCACTGTTGTGGCCTCTCCAGTTGTGGAGCACAGGCTCTGGACGTGCAGGCTCAGCGGCCATGGCTCACGGGCCCAGCCGCTCCGCAGCATGTGGGATCTTCCCGGACCGGGGCACGAACCCATGTCCCCTGCATCAGCAGGTGGACTCTCAACCACTGCACCACCAGGGAAGCCCGAAACATGTTTTTTTATATTCTTTTCCATTATGGTTTATCCCAGGAGATTGGGTATAGTTCCCTGTGCAGTAGGACCTTGTTGTTTATCCATTCTAAATGTAATAGTATGCATCTACCAACCCCAAACTCCCAGTCCATCCCTCTCCCTCCCTCACTCCCCCCCCACTCCCCCTTGGCAACCAAAAGTCTGATCTCTATGTCTGTGAGTCTGTTTCTGTTTTGTAGATAGGTTCATTTGTGCCATATTTTAGATTCCACATATAAGTGATATCATATGGTATTTGTCTTTCTTTTTCTGACTTCACTTAGTATGATAATCTCTAGGTCCATCCATGTTGCTGCAAACAGCATTATTTCGTTGTTTTTTTATGGCTGAGTAGTATTCCATTGTATATAGGTACCACATCTTCTTTATCCATTCATCTGTTGATGGACATTTAGGTTGTTTCCATGTTTTGGCTATTGTGAATAGTTCCACTGTGAACATAGGGGTGCATGTATCTTTTTGAATTACACTTTTGGCTGGGTATATGCCCAGGAGTGGGATTGCTGGATCATATGGTAGCTCTATTTTTAGTTTTCTGAGGAACCTCCATACTGTTTTCCATATTGGCTGCACCAACTTACATGGGACCATTTCTGATTCACCTTTGGTCCCCTACACCCTGCACGGGGGATTAGGTGAGAGGGTAGAGGAAGGAAGATCAGTCAAGTCTGGTGACTTGAACTGAACAAGGGGTGGGATTGGGAGTAGTGGAACAGACTGTATTCCCCTTTCCCCCAAAGATGGCTATGACCATGTCTCCCATCCCACGTGCTCTTCTGTAATAGAAGCTTGCCACTTCTCCATTAAAAGGTGGGGTGTATGTCCTTGCCCCTAAAATCTGGGTGGGCTAATACTGCCTCAACCAAGAGAGGACAGCAGAAGTGATGTTAAGTGATTTCTGTGGCTAAGTTATAAATGGTGGTCCAGCTTCCATCTCATTGACTGGAACATTTGCTTTCGAGCCCTAAGCTGCCATGCTATGAGGAAGCACAGGCCACAAGGAGAAGCCATGTGTAGGTGCTTTGGTTACGGCCCCAGCTGAAATCCTAGCTGACAGCCAACATCAACCACCAGATGTGTGAATGAAGCAGCCAGGCGATCCCAGCTTCCAGCCACCATGTCTTCCCAGCTGGGGCCCCAGATATCATGAAGCAGACACAAGCCACCCCCTCTGTGCTCTGTCTGAATTCCTGACCCCACAGATTCCACAAGCATCATGAAATGGTTGCTTTAAACTGCTAAGCTTTGGGGTAATTTGCTACACACCTCCTCTGCTGCCTTTAACAACCATAGCTCCTCCACAAGGCCCGGGAGGAGGCTCTGCTCAGTCCTTCAGGCAGGGACAAGGGAGGTGGGGCGGAGCAGGGGGGACACGCCTGAGCACGTTCTCAAAATTGTCACCTTTCAGACCTTGAGATTCATAGAGAAGGTGGATGGCAACCCCAGGCTGCACTTCTGGGGGAGCTGCCAGGCCCGGGCCCTGCTTCCGTAACCCTGCCCTGAGGCTCCTCCCCTTTCCAGCTCCTCTTGTGCCCTTTTGAGGCTGAGGATCACTCTCCTCACATCTCCAAAACCAGAGCAAGAAGAGAAAGGCAGCACCATTCAGGTGGTGGAGCTGAGGATTGAAAGCAGAGTGGAGAATGGCAGCAGGGCCTTGCTTTGTGCCAAAAGGCTGGGACCTGTTGGCCAGAACCCCGAGTGGAGGCCTCCGGCGGGCAGGCTCCCCGTCAGGTGGCTTACCTGGCAGGCAGCTGCGCCAGCTGTTCCAGTTCTTGTTCCATATGCTCCTGCAGCTCGCTGGGCCTCAGCAGGACCTGGCAGATGGGGCAAATAGGGGCCTGGCTGTCAAACAGTGCTGCTGCCTTTTTCTTACCTGGTAAGGGAAGAAGAGACAGACATATAAGCCGGGCTATATGTGGAGGGAAGTGCCTTGTCCCAGTCCTCCACCCCAAGCCGGCTGCTACCTCCTAGGGCTTCTTGGCCTAGAGGAAGGGTGAGCCTGAGGGTCTCAGAGCCCATGAACATCACTCAGCTTTGCAGTTCCAGAGGCTGTGGCTGTGCACGGCACCTCCCCAGCCAGCTGCCCCTCTCGGAAATCTATCAGGACGCAATCAATGCTCTGTGCAATCAAACCTTGATCACTTCATTTCGCACGTTAGTGAAGCAGGTCTTGTTTAATCACACCATCACCCAGAGTATCCAGGGCCCTCTCTGTCTCTACCTTAGCCTCACTGCTTTCACACTCCCCAAAGCGGGAGAAGGAAGAAAAGAGGGAGAAAGGGGATTCTTTCCTGCAGTCATTCAACAAACATTGATGTCTTCACTGAACCAGGCTTGGTGCAGAGTGGTGGGGACACAGAATATAATCCGATCTAGTCCCTGAAACCGAGGCGCTCACAGTTTAGTGGGAAAGACAGAAAAGGACCTGGGTGACTGCCAGGGTGGCGTCCTCTCCCAGTTCTTCACTTTTCCCCATGCTTCCTTCCATGGCCTCTCCTCTCCTCCCTCTGCATTTGGGATGATCTTGTTCATTCTTATGGCCATCAATCCCACCTGTGCCCTGCCGACTCCAGAATCCATTTCTCTATGCCAGATCCCTCCCGTATTCTTCAGACCCCTATATCCAAATGCCTAATGGACATAAATGCCTGAATGTCCCACAAAAATCTGACACTCTACAATCCAGAATTGAGTACTTTAGCTTCTTCGCTTTCCCCTCCCCGCCCTCTTCAGCAGTGCTCTTCTCAGTGAAAGACACCTGCATTCACCTGGTCACCCAAGCCAGTAACCTTCGCCTCGCCCTCGGCCCCCTCCCTGGCCTTACTCCCCTTCCCACATTCATTTAACCACCAAGTCCTCTCCATTCTGCTTCAATATTCCTGGAATCTACATTCTCCCAGTTCAGGTCTCACTCCGTCTCACTTGGATAACCTCATTGGCCTCTGTGAGTATAACAGATTCTGAGCTCTTCCCTCCAAAATGCCCTGCAAATTGTGTACCCCCAATACACAACCACACGTGGGTTTAGCACTGGCTATGCTGACTTGGGGGCCCACTGGGAGCCTGAACTCTGTCCCCACCCTGTCCCTGATGGTAACCAGAGCACATGGTGCTAGGAAGGGGCCTGCAGGTTGCCTAGTGCACCCACTGGGATACCTAAACTCCCTCCCTTGCCGCTCTCCCCAGCCAATGCTCCCCTGGCCTCTGCTAACAGGCACAGTGTTGAGGAACCCTATTCATCTAGAAACATCCCTGTCTATCCATGTAAACTCTGATTGTAGGAAGGACTTCTTTAGCTTAAGGCCACATCTTTCTCCCTGCTTCTTCTTTCCTCTGGTGCTTAGGGAGGGTCAAATTAGCTTTTAGAGAGATAAAGGGCCATGCCAGTGATGACTAAGATGGTTGCTTCAGTAGGGTTGCCAGATAAAATACAAGATGCCCAGTTGAATTTCACATAAATAATGAATAATTTTTTCGTATAAATATGTCTCAACTATTACACAGGATATACTTATGTTAAAACTTATTCATCGATTTTCTAGAATTCAAATTTACCGGGACGTCCTGTATTTTTATTTGCTAAGTCTAGTAACCCTATGCCTGAGGGAATTCCCAGTTCAGGCTGAACACAAGAACCCACCTCCTTTTGACACAAGACTGAGGGTGATCACGGCTCTCCTGGATGCCCAGACTAGGTCATCTGAGAGCTCAGAGGAGGGAGTGATTCATTCTGGGTGTGTGTTTTGAGGAGTGGAAAAAGAGAAGGTTTAACCAAAGAAATGAAATTTGAGATGTGCCTTAAAAGAGTTCCAGGCAGAGAATGGAAGCAAAGGAATGAATGAATGAATGATTGAGTTGTGAGTTTCTTGTGGGTGGGGACCGTTTCTTAACCATCTTTTAATCTATAGACAATAGAAAAAAGACCTGGCATAGATTAGATGCTCAACGGTGAAATGAGACAGTAGAGAAGAGGAAGGGAAGGAGGGGAGGTAGGGACGAAGAGCTAACTGCCCCAGAAGCAAGATGACCTTTGCAGAGCTGGGATGTCAGCTGGGGAGGCTATGTGTGTGCCAGGGTCGGGTCGGGATGGCTCTAGTTGGTGTGGCTAGGTCTGTGAGGAAGGGAAGGGACTCTGCTGATCATGTGCCCTGGTGGCTGGGCCTCAGATGCTCAGGGGACAGCTGGAAGGCAGCTCTGAGTAAAAGAAGCAGATGTGGTCCCGGTCTGGGAGTGAGGAGATGAGGAGTCTAAGCTCATTCTAACTTTATTCAGCCAGAAAATTTCAGAGGTGAGTGAGGCCCTAGAAATTCTGCAGGCCATTATCTTTATTTTACAGATGGGGAAACTGAGGCTCAGAACTAGACAGGGGCCTCTGAACTTGGCTCTTGATCTCATTGCTTCATTTATTTATTCATTCAGCAAACACGTGTCAAACAATTATTCTACATCAGGTATTATTCTATGAGAAACTGAGATATCTTTATCTCTTTCTCAGAGATAAAGATAACACATTCCTGGCCTCACGGAGATCACAAACTAGTGGAAAAGCTGAAAAAGAAAATCAGTGATTGCAGTCAGTGCAGCCCTGGTCAGGGCTGAGGGAGGCATGAATGGGTGCCTGTGGGGGTGGGCAGGAAGGGGCCAGAGGACGGTGGTAGGACCCAGCCGGGGGGGATGGGGGGTGGGCATTGCTTGATGGCAGGCATGAAGGATGAATAAGGGAGAGCTGACAAGGCTGTTGAAACCAAGCACTGAGGAAGGATATGGGCATAAGAGGGGAAATGGTAAGAGAGAAGAATGGAGAAAGAGTAGGATCTAGGGCATGGGCTAGGAGCTGAGGTGGAAGTATCAGGATTTCAGCCCCTCTTAGCCTGGGATACCAAGTACGGCTCTTAGGGTTTCCTAGAGCCCAGGTTCCTCCCTCTACACCTGGGAGCAGGCACCAGCTTTCCCATATACCTGTCCTCAGTTCATCTGCTTTGTTGACAGGGATCTTCTACTTTTCTGAGGTTGGCCTCAGTTTCCCTTTTGGGGAAGGGTCCTCTTCCTGGCGCCCAGCTTCAGGAATAGCACTCACAGGGATCAGCGGAGGGACCCTGCAGACTATGCCCTCCATCCCACCCCCATTTTCTCAAGGGCTGGAATGGCAGGTGTCAGCATGGCTGTGGGCCCCCTTCTTCCCCTCCCCTGCTGTGTTCCCTATAATTTTATATTGAGACCTGTGGTCATGACGTGGGTTTTACTGCACTAACGACATGGCCTGCCCAGGTTTAATGACAAAATCCATACTCTGGCCCTGGGCCTGCTCCTCGTTTGCATAATTCCCAGAATACAGCTCCCTGAAGCTTTTGACCTGGGCCATTACAGTGGCCATAAAACGGGCCATAAAACCGCTGGGGATGGCCAAAAGGAAGGGGCTGTGGTCTTGCAGGGGTGGGAACAAAGTCTTCAACCCCCTACTCTTCCTAGGCATCCTTTGGCTCTTCCCTTCCACAGTTCCCAGTGTCTGGGAGTCCATCTCAGGCTGGAGAGGCTTCCAGAAATCCTTAGTCCAGCTGCCCATCTAATGCAGGAATCCCTTCTCCAACACCGCTGCCAGCATCGCAGGTAGGCAGACCGAGCCCACCAGGGGCGGGCTGTGAGAAGGCATCTTCTCCTAGAGCATTCCTCACTCCTGACCCCGCCCTCCCACCCCACAGCTGGCCAAGCCCTCGGCCACAGGTGGGTCTAGGTCCGAGGGGCCTAGGTTGAATCCCGTCCCTCTTCAGGAGGCCTAGCTCTCCAGGGAGGTCAGGAGCCAGGCTGAGCAGCATCGTGGGGAGACGCGGGAAGCATGAGGGGATGGGGACAGCGACTGGGACGGGCTGTCACTGCTAAAGATGATGAATGGGGGAGGTGAGGCAGGAGGCCCGGTGTTATCGGCAGTGGATGGCGGTGCGGACGCTCGCCGCTTCTGCTAATCCCCGGGCGCTGCCTCAGCCCTTGCGCTGATAACGAGGAAATGGGACTGACAACAATTTTTAGCTGAGAGATTCTTCACCAAAATGCCAGGCGGCCGGAGGTCTGACAGCGCCTGATTGAGTATGTGAGTGTGTGGGGGGAAGGCGCGCGGCCCCCTCCCCTCCCCTCCCCTCCCATGCAAAGATGGATCGCTCATTCCGCCTCCCGTCCACATTCATTACCGCACCTCCCTCCAGCCGCCCCGCCGCCGGCTCCGCCGCTCCTGCCACCTCCACCTCTCCGGCTGCCGCAGGTATCACCCAAGCAGGAGGAGAGCAGGGAGCAGAGCGGCCTGACCCTACCCTCGGCCTCACATGGGGCACCGCCAGCTCAAAGAGCAGAGAGTCAGGGCTGAGTCAGGCCCTGCCTGGAGGCTCCTTAGTCGTGGGACCTCCAGAGGGTCCCTTCCCCTTTCTGAGCTGCCGGGATACCTCCCCACCAGAAAACAGCCAGGCTCCACCAGGAAGTGACTGCCTGCGGTTGTAAGCAGCGGGGGACAGGCCTGCTGAGGAGGGGCAGTGCAGCCAAGTAGCTTTTCCCTGGCCTGGGCCAGGCTCCAGCTAGTCCGGCCCTCAAGCCTTGGATCAAGGCCTCAGGTACCTGGGGTCCAGGATCAGCCCTCTGTTGTGCCCCTCTGTTGGGAACTGCTGACCACTGGCAGCTCAAGGGCCGGCACAGCTGCTCCTCTGCCATCTTGCATAGTGAGGCCTGGTGCAGAACTGGGCCCTGGAGGATGAGGGTCTCATCCAAAGGGAAAACCCTCCCTTCCTAGATCACTAACCCACATCCCGCCCTGCAACTCCCAAACATGTGATTCCCTCTCCAGCTTGGCCTGTTTGGTTTTGTCTCAGTTCTGCTGCCTGTGGGTTCCATTCTTGCTTCTCTGTTTATTCAAGCAGGAAACCCCAAATTCATTATCTTTTTTCCACGGACCACAAAAGGCAGAGCTTGACTGACTGGTGTCTGACTTAAGAATGGGGAGGGTTAAAATGAGGGGGAGGGTAACTCTAATGACAACTGGCAACGGAGGCTGGGACTTTCAAGAGTATGTACGTGTGTATACATGTGTGTTTATGTGTACATATGTGTGCGCTCCACCCTTTTTCTCCTGCAATCCCGACGGAAGGGCTTCCATTTCCTGGTGACCGAGAGCCTTCAAGCAACATTCAACAGAGTTGCCTCTTACTAGCTGTGAGACATTAGGCAAATCATTTAACACGTCTGAGCTTTAGTTTCTTCTTGTCTGAAACAGGGATAATAACAATTAACTCTGAGGACTTTTGTGAGGATCTAGTTAAATCAGGGCTGTGTGCTGAGTCACTATTATCTCTCGTAGGACACTAGCACAGTTTGCTGTTTGTGCCTGGATCTACCCCATCCTGACACCAGCCTGGCCTTGCCCTGTATCCAGGCTTCTTCCCTGCTATGATCAAGATTGTGTACCACTCAGTAGGTACCCTGGCCCTTTTGGCTTCCATGGTGTTCCTTCTTCCTATCCATCCATACCCATATAACTATTTACTGGTTTGTTTGTCAATATATCCATCCATCCACTTAAACATTATCTGCCCATTAACAATAATAAGAGTTTATTGAGTGCTATTATATGTTAGGCTGTAGGTTTAATGCTGCACATATGTAATCTCATTTAATCCTTACAACAGTCCAATGAGATAGGTATAATTAATCTGTCTCTGTCGCACTGATGAGGAAAACGGAGCTCAGAACAATGAAATGACAGAGCTGGAAGGTTCAGAGCAGAGATTTAAATCCATATCTGTCTGACTCCAAAGCCAGTGCTTTTAACCACTGCATAATACCCAGCTACCTACCTACCTATCCACCCACCTCGGTAATGATTCAATAATCACTGACAAATGTCAACTGAGTACCAAAGATGGGTCTGCTACAGTATGGATGCCATGCAGTAATGAACAGACAGACACACTCTCTGCCCTCAGGGAGCTTAAGAACTAACTGTGGATAGAGACATTCAACAAACATCCCCAGCGTGGTCTTAGAACAAGGGAAGTACGTGGAACTATGGGAGTATATCATCTGGTCTGGGAGGAGAAATAAGTGACATTTAAGCAAAGGCTTGAAGAATGACTGGGAACCAGTCAAGCAATGATGGTGAAGTACTGTTTCTAGATAGAAAACAGCATGTTTGAAGGTACAGAGGGGAGAAAGCCTAAGTGAAGAATTGAAAAGGGTCCAGTATGGCTGGAGCAGAGAGTGAGGGGCAGAGCACTGAGAGCTGACGAAAGAGAGGCCAGATCCTGGAAGACTTTTCAACTATGTTAATGATTTTGGCTTATTATTATTATTTTTTAACATACAGTGAGAAGCCATTGAAGAATTTTAAGCAGGGAAGTGACATATCAGACTTGCATCTTTTTTAAAAAAAAATTATTTATTTTTGGCTGCGTTGGGTCTTTGTTGCTGCACGCGGGCTTTCTCTAGTTGTGGTGAGTGGGGCCTACTCTTTGTTGCGGTGTGCAGGCTTCTCACTGCCGTGGCTTCTCTTGTTGTGGAGCACAGGCTCTAGGTGCGCGGCTTCAGTAGTTGTGGCGCACGGGCTTAGTTGCTCCGCGGCACGTGGGATCTTCCCGGACCAGGGCTCGAACCCATGTCCCCTGCATTGGTAGGTGGATTCTTAACCACTGCGCCATTCGGGAAGTCCCAGACTTGCATCTTAAAAGGATCATTCTAACTGCAAAGCGGAGAATGGTCTAAGGGGACAAGATCAAGTGCAGGAAGGCCATCTAGGAGGTTATCTGACTAACTCAGGTGAGACATGAAGGTGACCTGCTCTAGTGAGATGATGTGGATGATGATGGAGATGAACAGAAGCGGGTGGATTGGACATGGGGGTTCAAGGACAGAGAGGAGTCAAGGATGACTCCAAGCTGCCTGACTTGAGCAACGGCTAGGTGTTAGACCATTTACTGACTTGTGGAACAGGAGGAAGAGCAGTAGGCTTGGTAAGGAAGAAAATGAGTTCAGTTTTGGATAAACTTACTTTGAGGAACTGTTAAGGCAACCCTGTGAAAATGCTGAGTAGGCACTATATGTGAGCCAGAGCTAGAATTAGAGAACTGGAGACGCTGACGAGATAAAGACTGACATTCACCACTGCATGTTCTGTGTCTAGAACAATGTCTCGCATATGGTAAATACTTAACAAAAGTTAAGAGTAGGTGAGATCACCTAGGGCCAGAGTGTACAGTAAGAAGAGGCTGGAACAGAACCCTGAGTAACTCCAACAGGTGGAGGAAGTTTAAGTCATTGAAGACTAAGAAGGAACAGCCAAGAAGAGGATGAAAACAAGGTGATGTCATCAAAGCCAAGAAGGGAAGAGTTTCGAGGAGGGGGGAGCATCATCGATAGGGTCGCATGCTGCTGAGAGGTTAAGAACACAAGGCATGAAAAGGGTCCCTTCCACCCATCATGTCCACAGTACACCCATCTACCCCAGCACATCCATCCAAGCCACCACTCTGCCCTCTCACTCATTCCCATCTTCCTTCTCTTCTCTCCAGAAAACCGTGATTGGTGCCTCTGCTGAGCGTGGGACATGAAGAGTTAACATGCTGACAGATGGCATTTTTTACCTTCCGTCAATATGAACAAGGCCCCAAGACTATGATTCCAAACATCTGGATTTCATCAATATGTGATCTGTCATCGTATATTGGCATTCCCCAGTCCCCGCGCCAGAGCAATGCGGCTGGTTTTATTAATACGTCAAATACATTATCCGTGTAATACACTTGTCTGGCTGGGGCCTCCCGCTGGGGCGGGGCGGTGGATTTGAATGTATGATGAATCAGTTTGCATTACACGTTCGTAAGTCATCATTTGTCAGGATTAATAGGCATCCCTGATCGAGGAGGTGGGGGTGGGGCGGGCAGAGGGGAGACGTGTATTTAGCTATGGCCCATCCTTATCCGCCAGTGCCCAGGGGTGCCCTGAAAACAGCTGTGCACCCTCCTGCCCAGACCCCAGGGCAGTGGCTGGTGGTCTGGTGACATTTTTAGCAGTTCCAGAGTCACTTGGAACCAAACAGGCCTATCTGTCTCTGCTTTGGGCTTGCCAAGCAACCAAAAAGGATATGGCAGGGACCATTTGCACAGGCTGGCTAAATCTCACTCATCCTTTAAGACTCTGGATTCTTTCTTCCAGGGAGCCTTTCCCGACTCCTCCAGACTGCACTAGGTGCATCCTCTGCGTTCCCACAGCTTCTTGCGCTACCTCTGGTCACACGGTGTTATAATTGCCTATCATGTGCCTGTTGCTCTCTTTAGACTGTAAATTTCTTGAGGTCAGGGAGTAACTTGTTTACTGCTAGAGCCCCAGTGTCTAGCAGAGGGCATAGCCCAAAGTAAGAGGATAGTAGTAGTAAAAGTAGGAGCCAAAAGATATTCCTTGAATGAATGAATAAGTGATCACTGACCTTGCTAAACCCCCAGAAGATGCAGATGCTAGCTGGGAGACGTTGAGGGGGTTTTCTCTGGCTCCTTGCCCCTACCTCGCCCCTGGTGTGGTCTGGTCTCGTCTGGTCATCTATCCTACTGTATATGCTCTTCCTCCCTTGCTCCTCTTCCTTGCATAAGGAGGACCCCCTCACACAGCACTGGCTCCCTGACACGTGACATATACACTCAGGTAGAATTCATAGCGGTGACATGTTCACGCCCACATGCCCTTGCCATCTTCCCTTCCCCTTCTGCTCTGCTGGCAGAGACTCAGATAGGCATTGCCCATTCCACATGGCCTCCTGCCAGCTCCAGGTTCTTGCGAAACAGGAGCCGGGCTGGTGCCCTGACCCCTATTGTGATAGGTGCTGTTTACTGTCTCTAGCCATAGAGGGGGCCTGGATTGAGCCAGACATGGCTCTTGGGTGGCCAATGGCAAACATCTGCAAGACAGCCAGGAGGAGGTCAGCCTGTGGGTAGTCTAGGCTCACGCTTGGGCTCTAGCTGGAACCAAGGGCTCTGGGCCAAGGCATAATCAAGCTCACTGAGTCTTGGGCGTGGACCCTAAATGCTTGGCCCCATGAGCATTTGCTCCAGCCAAGTGCACCAGCCAGACTGTTGAGAGGCTGGTGGGGCTTCAGGGGTCACAGCTATCTCACACCATTGACCTTGGCTGCCCCAAACATAACTGCAGCCTCTTTCCTCTTAGCTAAGTTCCCCTCCTCCCTTAGCTAATGACTTCCAGACAGTGCCCTGTGCTGGGCCAGGCCAGTGGTGGGTAGGGCAGATGGGCTTCCCAGAGTTCCCTGGGATTAGGCTTTATTATGAACTGCAGAAAAGGGCCCAGTTCAGGACAATATCCACATAGAGACATGCACACATATCCTCTCAAATGTCTGGACACACACACACACACGTGTGGGCACTGGCACACACACGTGCTCAGACAAGTGTGGGTATTTGTTCCCATCTAGATGAACACATGTGAGCACACGGATATATGCAAGTGTAGACTGAGTACACCCGGACACTCTCCCCACACACTTCATTCTCCCCCAGTGTCTTCCTTGCTGTGGAGCCAAAATGCTAGGACTGGACTGTGTAAAGCAAATCCAAGTGTGTTTTACCCCCTGCTGGCTCTGACTATGGGCTTATAAAAATGAAGGGGGAACCTCCAGCAGCTGTGGGCAGTAAATCCTGAAGCGCCGAGGAGGGCAGCGTTACCTGCCTTCTAAGCTCATGGGGGGGAAGTTGGGGCACTGATTACAAATGTCTGCGGGGCTGGGTGGGCAGTGGGCCAGCTTCTTGGCCTTGGGCACTGCCTGCTAGCCTAGCCCTGGCCAGCTGTCTCCCACAGACCTCTGGGGTCCAGAGACCCAGAGCCCAGGGGGGTTGTGCAAGGACCAGGAGAGGAGGAGAGAGAAGTGGAGGGCTGGGGGTGTGCAAGGGCTGGGGTGGGCAGAGCGAGCAAGACAGCCACGTGCTGCTAAGGCTGAGGGGAGCCCTTGCATCTGGAGATCAATTAGCATCAATTACTGACTTCATTTAATTGTCGTCCAAGACGAACTTGTCATTTTTAGCTGAGAATTAATGGGAGACCTTCACCTCTCCCTGGCACCAGCCGCGGAGTCAACAGCGGTCACCTCAGCCCGCTAGGAGCCCTGAATCCTGCTTGGGGATGGGGCCAGGCAGGGGCAGGCAGCTAGTGGGGCTTCTGCTCTCTGGGCAAGCTCTGGCCTGCCCCAGGCCCAGCCAGCCTGGCCCACTGTAGCCCAGGGCCAAGGTGGGGGCCGTGAGTCCTGCGGAGCAGTTCTTTGTAGCCTCTGGCTTCAGCCAGAAATTAATTTGCTGGGCTGAGCATGTTTACCTTTTCCCAGCAAAGCCGAGACAGTAAACAGCGGACCGGCGGCTGAAATTGAATTGATAACTGCATCAACGTGCCAGATAACGCCTAAAATAATACACCGATAAGGAAATTCGATTTGATTTGCTGCTGCGCATCAGATTGGCCCCATCTGTAGCTGCCTGTAATCATTTTCAATTGCGTTGGGAAGCCTTATTTGTCCTTAAATATTTCTGTCATTTTTCATTGCTGGCGACAGATCCTTGGGCAGGTGGCAGGGGTGCGCTGCCTCTGTGGGCGCGGGGCGGCGGCCCGAGGAGGAGGGGCGGCGGGCACTTGTGGGGAAGGAGGCAGGGAGCAGGCAGCCGGGCGGTGACAGCTGTTCCTCCAATCAATCACGCTGTCGACAGGGAGGGACGACTGGCCGGCAGAAATTGAGTTTGCCTCACAGGGGACGATTGAGCAAATTAATAGCCCATTAGCCAAGCAGTGACCTGAGAAATGAAGGTGCAGGGGTTCTTGCTCACTCAGGCCGGCTGGGGTGGGGCAGGGCAGGAAGAGGGTTTGGGGAGGAGAGAACTGGGGAGGAGGTATGGGAAGAGGAGGGAGGGCCGTGAGGGTGGGATGGGGAACATGCATGTGGGAGGTGGGCTGGGGAGTAGATGGTACAGGAGGAGTGATGTCAAGTGGGGGAGGTGGGCTAGAGATGCAGACAGTCCTAGGAGAGATGCTGGGAAAGGAGGGGGTGGAGGGGGCTCTTGACCATCTTCCCATCACGCCCTCTGGGACTGAATACCATGCCAATAAAATCCTCTCCATCCTTGCTCCCTGGATACTCCCTTTACTTCCTCTCTTCACTTTCCCGGAAACCTGGTATATTTCCCCAGAGACACCGCTTCCCGGCAGTCCTCTCCAGTGCTGGCTGCTTTTCTTCCAACTCCAGGTTCCTCAGGCCAGGAGGTGGGGTCAGTGTCTTCCTTAGTGCTCACTGCCGCTTTCAGACCACTGCTTCTCCACTCATCGGGCTCTGAGCGCAAGTACCACGCTGCATCCCTCATCACTGTTATCCCCCTTCTCCACATCTGCCATGGACTTTGACACTCACCTGTCACCCCGAGCCCTGTCACTGCCCTGACCTCCTCAGCTCCTGCTATTTTGTCCTGTATTCCACTTCCCCCTGGAGAACCTTGTCAACAACCTAAATTGCTCTGTGAAAGAACACCCTCTCCCCCGGCCCTCTCGTGTCCTTGTACCCATCACACTTGCTTCTCTCTCTCTACCCTCCTCCCACCTCCTGAGACCACTCACCCATGGATTCTAGCCTGGACCCCAGGGCGCATCACTGCAACACCCTCTTGTCAACATATTCAACCTCTTTACTTCCTTTGCCTTCTCTACAACCCAGCTATTCTCCTTTTTGTCTCAGACACACAGGCGACTCAGCGCAGCTGGGGAAAATCACAAAGCCACGCAGAGATGTGTCAATAAGAATTCATAGTCTCCAATCTCAGCGCTACTAAGCAACCCTCTTCCGTGCCCTTGGCCAGCCCTGTCTCCCCTTCCCACAGAGACAATCCAATAATATTTTACTGTCTCGAGTCCCCTTCCCCATCTTCTGTCCCTCTCTCTCTTTCTAGGTGGCGTCACTGCCTACTTCACTCAGAAATTTGAAGTCCTTAGGCACAAATTCCCTCAACTTCCAGACCCAGACTCACTTCCTCGTTTCCTCTTCCAGTTTCAGGGCAAGAGGTTTTCACCGTCCTGTTTTAGCTTAATCCCTTCTCCTGGACTCAGAATCCCATTCCTGCCCACATTCCTCGGGAAGCTGTCCTGTTCTCCCCTCTCTCCTGCGTCCTCCCCTTTCCCTGCTCATGCTTCCCTCCATCAGCATATACATCCTGGGGTCTCCCCCGTTACAACAGTACCAACAATGCATCCCTCTCTTTCTTATGGCATTAGCATCGTAGCTAATGCCCTTTCCTTCTACTTCCCTTTTCACCCAAGCTGCTCCAAGGAGTCTTGCTTGCTGTCCAAACTCCTTTATCTCCCAAGCACTTATAAACTCATTGCAGTCTGATTTTCAACCCCCTCACCCTACTCTCAATCAATCTGCTCTCAGTCAGATCCCTGATGGTCATCATTTGCCAAATATGATGGAACTGCAGCTATATTCATTTATTAATTCGATAAATATGTATTGGGTGTTTTCCACGTGTGAGGCACTACACCAAGGTCTAAAGACACCACGAAATCTATGTCCTTATGGAGTCTGCAAAGCAGTGAGGAAGCATGCAATAAAATAATTTTACAAATAATTGTAACGTTGCAGTTGTGTCAAAGAGAGGTGAACAGGGTTATGGGAGCCTATAATATGGAGATCTGCCCTGCTCAGAGGAATCCAGAAAGGCTTCACTGAGGAAGAGACACAAGATGAGATGTGCTGGATAAGTAGGAGTTGAATAGTTGACGAGGAAGGGAAGTGATAACATTGATCAAATGCTTACCGTGTGCCAGGCATTGTGCCATTCCTCACCACCCCCTTCATTTTATAAATGAGGACACAGAGGCATAAGAAGTTCTGTAACTTGCCATGGTTACCCGGTAAGTGGTGTTGCCGGACTTTCCACCCAGGCAGTGCTATAATGGAGCCCATGCTCTCAACCCCTCTCCTTCCTCTGATGTCAGCTGTCATCCTCGCCACCATCCACTCCCCTCTCTGCACACTCTCAGCGTGACCTCTACTCTGGTTTCATTTCCTCAATTTGTACCTCCAGTCCTGAACCCTGTGTATCACTGTACACCAGATTCTCTACGTGGATGTCCCACAGGCTCTTCAAGCTCAACGTGCCTGAAACAAGACTTATCTTCCTCTAGACCTGCCCTCCTCCTGCTTTTCAATTTCAGTGGCTGGCACCAGCACCCCCAGAATTCCCTAAATCAGCAATCCGCACTCTTACTCTCGACTCAGGCCCCTACATGCAGTAAATCAACATCGTAGCTGTTTTTACCTCCTAAGTACCCCGGAACCATCCTCTTTTCTGCAGTGCCCTCGTTCAGGCATCATCATCTCCAGTCTTTACTCTTCAGTTTCCTAATGCATCTCTGTCCCCTCTAATCCATTTCTATCTCTACAGCTAGAAGGATATTCCAAAAACACAAATCGGATCCTATCATTCAGCTCCTTAAGACCCTTCCTTGGCTCCCAAAGCCCACAGCAGAAATCCTGAACTCCTTATCAGACAGTCTCTCTCCAGTCTCATATCCCTTCCAGCAATGCTGTGTGCTATGTATGGCTGGACAAGACCTAGCTGTTCACTTATAATTCTCACTGCCAATAATGCCCATGACATCCATCTCTCCGTGGGCAACTTGTAACTCCTGTTTATTCTTTAAGACCACACTCAGACAGTACTTCCTCTCTGAAGCTTTCCCCGATAGGGAATTCCTCTTTTTCATGTTATATTTCTTATATGTCTACACCTCGATTACTGCACACATCGGATAATATTGCAGTTATTTCTTTATCCATCTGTCTCTCCTGGTAGACTCTGAGCTCCTTGAGGGCAGGGAAATTATCTGACCCATCCTGGTACACCCAGGACCCTGGAGAAGGTCTGGCACAGAGTGGTAGTGACTGTTGAATGATTCAGTGACCCCGTTAATGGGAGGAGGACTTAAAGGGACAGAAGGGGAATGTCCAGAAGGGGAGGGAAAGATGGGGTGGGTGGGGGTGAGAGAGGTGGGAAGAGGGGAAGAAAGGCAATTGAGGTGATGTTGAAAATTCCTTTTGCTTAAATGAAGCCTGGCTTTCAGGGTCAATGAGAGGCAGAGGCCGCAAGGGTTTCAAAAGGCAGAGGCTCTCAAAAGACAGAAGCTCCATAACTGCTGCCCCAGAAAAATACCACGTGTTCATAGACTTGGTGGGAAGAGAGTGGGCAGCGGCCACCAGACAGTAAAATCCCACGTCTAGAAACACTGACAGACAGACATACCCACCAGGACAGGCAGATACCCACGTGCTCAGGGAGGGTCCCCAGCAGCCTCCCCTGTCGCAGGGCCCTCTGCGGCCTCTGTGCTGGCCTGCCACCCCACCTGGAACCCCTGGTTGCTCTTTCTCAGCAATTTCCCTACCCAGGAAAGCTCTAAGGGTTTCAATTACTGGCGCGTGGGATTTAATGCCCTGGGCTTCTCTGACTGGAGATTTATTTGAAGGTTTAGTGTCGTGGAGAATTCACGTCTTCGCTCCCAGGAGCCCAGCTTCCGTCCTGAGCCCCTAAATCAGGAACCAAGATGGGCTATTGTCACTTACCGCATTAGCCTCGTTAGCGGACCAGGAGGGGTGATTAATAGCAAGGCACACACAGCCATCCTGCTCGCCGGCTCTGCCGCTGCGCCTGATCTGGGGAGGGGGTGGGGAGAGGCTGAGCCCGCTCCAGGATAAGTAAGGAGACAGGGCTAGAGCCCCCGCCCCTGCCAGGCAGGGCAGTCCCTGTGGCCCTTCCAGATCTGGGGACAGTTCAAAGATTAGCAAACCTAGCCAGAGACAGCCCAGCTGGAGGCCTCTGGGCCTGACTCGTGGAGGGGGCAAGAGAGTGGGTGTGTGCGGGAAGGCGGGAGGAAAGGGTGGGTGTGTTTATTTCAATTCCCAAGTGCTCTTTGAGTGCTTACTTACTACGGAGGCCAGTGTGCATGGGACACAAGGGCACACGGAGAGAGGGAAGTATGGGGGGAGGGGTGAATGATGGAGGTTTCTATGAGAGAGAGAGAGAGAGGGAGAGAGAGAGAGAGAGGTGTATCTCTGTGATGAGGCAGAGAGGAATACGTGTGGGAGAGGAGTGCATATATAAGGAGAGAGATGGTGGGAGAGAGAAGAGTGGTTGTGTGTTTTCTCTTTTTTCCTTTGTCTCTGCAAATTCTTCCCTCCATAATCCTTTTCCCCCAAACTTTTTGGAGTCAGGCTAACCTGGGTTTGGTTTTCAGTTTCGGGTACTTCATGCATTTATTTATCTGTTCATTTACCAAGTTGTTACTGAGCATCTACTGGCTTTTACCTTTCTGTGCCTCATTCTTCTTACCTGTAACACGGAGATTAATAGGGTGGTTATGATAACTCAGTGATGTAATTTATTAAAAAGTCTTGTGAGCGCACAGAATCAGGAGCCAGATGTGCCCTGGCACCAAGGGGGGCGTCAGGACCAGAGGGGGGGGGTCAGGACCAGAGTGGGGGGTCAGGAAATGGTAGTTAAAGAGCTAGGGCTCCCCTGCCAATCCTCTCTCCCTCTCCTCTTTCCATCTCTCTTCTCTGTCTCCATCACCCTCTCTCAATCACAGCTGAGCCATAGTATTAATTATTAGAACCAATTGACTGTTTAGACTCTGATGTTTTAACTAATCACCACTAATGCAGACACTGGTGGGCCATCACAATCACTTGGTTCTCAGGCAAACCCCTCTTCAGAGCTGAGAGCAGACTAGAGGGGCATCCAGCGATAACTGAGATGTGGGGATGATGGGAGGCGGGATGACTGCTGCCCAGAAGGAGGCCCCTCTCTCGATCCTGGTGGCCCTGGCCCAGCAGCCTGGCACCCAGGGGCCCCTCTGGACCAGCCCGGTCCCCTGGGGCGAGTCCCTTGAGCCCCGTCCTTGAGGTGGGCTGGCTTCCTTCCCCATCCTCTTACTCCTCTACCCTTTGGCCTCAGCCTCCTGCTTTAACTTAGAATTCTGTCGTGGGAGTCTCCTCCAGCAGCCACCACCCTGGACCAGAAATAGTCCAGCAACTCCCCTTCCCTGAGCTGCTTTTCAATTGTTGTAGCTCCTAAAAGCCTGCTTCCAGGAAGAGTTGTTTAGACAAAGGTTCAAGTCCCACTGGGGCATCTGCTGGATGTTGATTGGGAGGGGAAGCTGCACCCTGTCCATTTTGGCTGAGGACCTAAGAGAAGAGTGCAGACATGCGCTCTGTGCTGTTGAGTGTGGAGAGAACGCCAGGGCTGGGATGTGACCTGAGTTCCATGTGCCGGAGGACACCTGCTCACCTGTCCTGCCTTCTTCACACGGAGACCCCAGAGCCTCAGCCTGCACATAGCCCTGCTCCACCCTGAGGCCCTGGCCCATCCTACACCTGCTCCAGCATTGCTGGGGAAGCCAGACCCCCAGAACTCCGGAATGCCAGCTTCAGGGTGGAGGCCAGGCAGAGCAGGACCATAGGGTCCAGATGTCCTGGAGAGGGCAGCGTAGATGCCCGTGGCCAGTAGGTGTCGCTGTGGCTCCAGCACTGGGAGGGGTTGTCAGGCAGGGGGCCCTGGAGCAGGCTGAGGTGCTGGGTGTCCTTTGGCCTCTCCCACCCCTACCTCGGGCCTTCCTGCTAGGAAAGCTTCCCCAGTGCTTCTCAGACTGGAAATGTCTGTGGAACACTTGGGAGTTCATGTTAAAATGTAAATTCTCATTCCATAGCTCTGGAGCCCATCCCAGGGTTTTGCATTTCTACAGAGCTCCTGGGTGAAGCTGATGCTGCTGGTCTGTGGACCACCCTCTGAGGACCGAGATCCTAACCTCTGTGGCTCCCTAGTCGGGGGACACTGCCTCTGCTCCCTTCCAAAGCCAACGCTCACCCTCACTCCTATGTCCTCAGTAAAGCTCCCAGAGCAGAGGCCAAGGGTAACTATTAGGGTCCCTTTTTTTGGAGATGGGCTCAGCTGGATTGCATGAAGCAGGCAGTTTCTAGGGAAACCCTGAAGCAAAACCTAACCCCAGCCCTCTGAGTCAACTCAGCCCTACCTCCTAGCTCAAATCCTAAACTTCAATCTAAACTTGAATCAATCCTAACTCCCCCTAATAATCCCAGCTACCACCTTCAGAGCTATATCTCGATGCCAACCTCAGCCCAGTTCTCGTGCCCCCTTAAGTCCAGCTTGCGCTACTCGTTGCTTCAGTTCTATCCCAAGGCTGAATGTCCTCTCTGATAACATCCAGGTCCTCTGCTATCCTTTCTTCTAGATACCAGCCTGAGCCAGGACAGGGGGGCAGTAGGACCGGTGGACATATGCCTCCAACTAGCTCATCCAGACCTCAGCAATGTTCAGGCATTTGCCCCCAGGCAGAGAGAAAACGCAATTCCGCAGTCCAGTTGAGAACAGACATCCCACGCTCTTCCTGGAAGGCCCCTTGCTGTTGGGGAAACATGTCTTACCCCATGTTTTCTGCTCTAAGGGCTCCATTTCCTGGATGTGGGGTAGGTGGGGAGGAAGTATGTACACTAGCCCAACCCTGATTGCAGGTGAACAGGGAGGATGTGTGTATGTGTGTGTGAGTGTGTGGGGTGAAGTGAAGAGAACGGTGAGTGCTGGGGTAGGGCAGGCAAAGCACTCACTTTAGAAGAAGGGCTTCTCTTCTAAATTAAGTTTTCTCTAAGGAGACTTCTTCTTTCCCAGCCCCATCTACTCTCCAGCCCTCCTGGGCACAGCAGAGGCTGATTCTTGCAGGGGTGATAGTTATATGACCTGGACTATAAAGATTTACCCCTTCCAAGTCTCGCATGCTGTGATTTCTTAAGTAGGAATGCAGTTTTCAATAGGAGCCATCTGGCCTTGCCCTGGTGGGCTACCCACCGTGACCCACTCCCCAAGTCCGGAGTAGAGGAGATGGGTCCAATCAGAGAAGAACCATCTCTCACACTGAGGCGTCGTGTAATAAAAAAAGTACTCCTGCAGGTACCAAAAAAAGCCCCCCCGCCCCGCCAACTTACAAATATCTCTATTTAGGAAAATGGTCTCTGCATTTATAAAGTACTTCTACATTTACAAAGTATCTCTATAGTTTCATAAGTCACTTTCTCATCAATCGTTTACATAAAAAAGATCCTTTGAATACCTTGGGAAAGTTACTTAACTTCTCTGTACCTTAATTTTCTCATCTGTAAAATGGAAAGACTAAAAGTACTTATTTCACAAGGCTACGCTTAAGTAATTCGAATAGTGCCTGGCACATATAAGCCCTCTTTGTCAAGTGTTTGCTATTATTATTATTAATATCCTGGGATATTAAGCACCTTAGATAGGGACAGTTTCTTTAGATAGGGAAAGGTAAAAGTACTTGTCTGTTGCTAGTAAGCTTAAAAGTGAAACTTTTGGCTCCTAGAGTCCAGTGCTGTGTTCTGTCGACTACACTAAAAACATCTGGCCAAAGTAATCCGTATCAGGAAGCAAAGACTGACTGGGTAGGACTGTAGGTACAACGGTCTCCTGCCCACTGCTAAGTCTAGTGCATGCGAGGGAACAGGCAGGGGGCGGGGTGGGTCTCATCTCCCTTTGTTGAATTGTGGGAATTAATGGGGGTCTGTGTAGGGGGAGGAGACTGGGTAGCCTCTGTTCCTGGATCTGTTCTGTGGGTGCCTACTGGGCTTCCATGACCCAGAGGAGACACTGACCACGGCAGCTCTGGACCCAGTGCCCCCACCAGAAACATCTCCTCTCCCCTCAAGCTTGTGGCCTCCTCATCTCTTTCCACATTGGCATCCCCTCCACCTCCGCTCTCTGCTTTCTGTCCTGGTGGCTCAGTCGTAGGCAGAATCCCGGGGCCAGGGCTGAGCTGAAGGTAGGGAGTGGGAGTTAGGGAAGAGCCTGGGAAGGTGACACATGAGTTCTGGGGTCAGACAGACCTGGTCTTGAAACCCAACTTTGCACTAGTAGCCATGCACCCTTTGGTACCTTGATCTAGCTGAGTCTTCATTTCCTCATCCCTAGAGACTGAGGATGATAATACTGGTACCCAGGTTGTTTTACCAAGTGAATGAGAAGAGTGTGCAGAACCTGAAGCTCAGAGACTTGCACAGAGTAGGTCTTGGCATGTCTTCCTGACCTGCTGGGGAGCATCTGTGGGCCTGGGAGTGCAGGGGGACCAGGAGCCTTGGGAGGCTCTGCCCAGAGGCTCTAGAGCCCCTCCTTCCGGGCGGGCCTAGCCCTCCCCCAGGCATAGCGGTCAGCGGTCATCAGGACAACACAGGCCAGTGTCATGAGGAAGGCAGCTGCGTGGGGGGTTGGGTTGGAGGTTATGTGCAAAGAGGGCCAGAGACAGCGGGGCAGCCGGGAGGCCGGGCCAGGCACAGCCTGGTACCAGCTGCGCCACGGGCCTCTGAGCCCAGCCTCAACCAGCAGGCCCTGGCTGAACGCCACGGCCCCAGGCTCCCATGTCCTAGTTCTCAGTTCTAATTGTGGAGCGGGGCTGAGGGAGGATCTGGGTGAAGACTACCATGGCTCAGGCTGGAATGCTCAAGGGAGACTCTGCCCTCTCTCCTTCTGTCCATTGGTCTGTCCTTTCCTTTCTCTTTCTCTCATTTTTATCATGAGCAGTTCCAAACTTAGTCCCGGAACACCCTCAAAGTTTGGGAGCCGGTGCTCTGGGGGTTGTGGAGAGAAGTGCAGCCCAGGCTCCAAAGCTCTCAGGCTGGGCACAGCAGATGCCACTACGAGGCTGAAGTGAGAAGGGCTAAGGGGGACAGTGAGGTCGCAACGCACAGGAGCGGAGGGCTTCCTGGAGGAGGGGGTGCCAGAAATCTGGAGTGTAGGATGGCAAGAGGAGGAAGGGTGGAGCCATGACCAAGACAGAGGCTGAGAGACGGCCCAGCAGGGCCCGTGTGTGGCTGGAATGGAAGGAGGATGGAGGGAATACTGGAATCTGGGAGATAAAGTCTGCTGGGGGCTCCTCTGGTCCTTTGTTCTGTAGGCATCAGGGGCCCAGGGTGCGCTGTGAGGCAGGGATAACACGGCCTTGGCATGTCAGAGCCAGGAGGACTTATAGACCCCCTCCATGTTATTGAGCCCTCTCAGCGTTTAGACAGGGAACTGAGGCTGGTGACTAGAACAGCCCTTTGTGGAAGGGCATGTCTTGACCATGTCTGTAACCACACCCTGAAAGCCGGTCCTGGCCCAGCACAAAGCGGCCTGAGCCTTGTGCTTGGTGAGGGAGCTGGGATTATTACCCCCATTTCACTGAGCGGGGAACCCAGACTCAGAGGAGTCAAGCGAGATACGGGAAGTCCCACCGCCAGCACATCATGGTGCGGGGACCTGAAGGGCCCGGTTCCTCAGCAAGGCCTGCGGGGCGCTCCCGTGGAGACCACTGCGTGCCCGGCCAGCCGCCTGCCTCACCGCTTCTCGCCCTCACACCGATGCTCTCGTCACACAGAGTTCCTTCGGTTTCTCAACCGGGCCATTTCCTCTCACCTTTGGGCTTTACACTTTGTTTCCTCTGCCTGGAACCCCTCCTTTCAGAGCTCAGCTTCAAGGTGAGCTCCTCTAGAAGCGGTACCCTCCGGACCTTTGGGTTCTGTGTCCCCATAGCCTCCCAGCCTCACCGGCCACACTGTCATTACACATTACTTCTCTATTTTCTCAGCAGGCCTGGCGCAGTGGATGATGTCAAATGAGAGAATGAGTGGAGGGGTGGCTAACGTCTGCCCCGACCTTCCTATTCTCTGCCTCTGGTGTCAGCAGTATCCCTCCCCACGGACCCCTGAGCTGGCAGCCCTGGGAGAGCGGCTAGGCTCCAAGGACAGCGATGGTGCTGATACGGTCCTGGGCCTGCTGGGAGCAAGCATTCCGGAGGGGGCTGGTGGAGAAAGCAGAGACTCACTCGAGCTCAAGTTCAATGCAAGACCTATCCTAGAGCAGGTAGTCCTCAGGGCCACGGTAGAAGGCCCCATTGGGTTGGGAAAGCCCCAACCTAAAGACTGGGAAGGGGTCATTGAGAGGAAGGCCCCAAAGGATAGGGAATACCCAGCTTCATGGAGAGCAGAGGACTGTAAGTCTGGGAGCAGGGGGACAAGTGAGCAACGACGGACAGAGGAAGGCATTCAGCCCCCTAGCTAGACTCCTTGTCCAGCAGGGCCTAGGCTGCCCACCCTACCACAGGGATCATGTTGGTGATTGTCCGAAGAGTCTGGCCCTTCTGACATGAAGAGTGGATGAGCTGGGATGTTATAAACCATGCCTGAGAGTGCTAGCACCAGGTGCCTGCTCCCCAGCTTGGGGCTTCCCACAGGAAATGCATTTTCCGAGGACCATGCCCCACTGGAGGGGCCAGCACCCTCACGGTCACAGAGCCACACACATCGGCCCCATTGTGCCTTGTCCATCCTGGTCATACCTCTGTCCTCATATCTGGCTTTGCCTTGGGCCCATGACCTTCACCTGTTTCTCCTCCAGCGCTTTGCCTCTTAACTTGTACCAGGGCTCACAGCCTGCACACTTATCCTTGAAGCCTTAACTTAAACCAACTGATTGTGTGCACCCCTTTTCCCTGCACTGTACCACCACCAGACCGGGAGCTCCCTGAGGGCAGTGGTCTGATCTTAGAATCATCTTGTTCTTTCTGGTTCCCAGTGTAGATGTTGTTTTTAATATATATTAAATTTAACTATTGGGAGAGACGGAGAAGTGTAAGACATGGGGATGAGGATTTTGACTTTTTTCAACCTGTTTTGTCACACGGAAAGAGGAGACAGTTATCCTGTCGCCTGTGACTCTTGAAACATAAGTGAGATTAAGGTTGATGTTACTACACGTTTAGGAGGTGGATACTCTTCTTACCTCTGTTTCACAGATAATCACACTGGGGCTCAGAAAAGCTTATGACTTGTCCAAGGTCACACAGCAGTGAAGTGGAGGGGCTGGGATTCAAATGAATGCTCCCCCCACTGTACCACTCTCTCTAGCTTCCTGGGGCATGTGAGGTTCCGTTGGAGGTCGGGATGTGTAAGTCATGTCAGGGAGTCAGGAAAGGCTTCTTTCCTGGGTTTAGAGTTCAACCTGAAGCACCCAGCCCGGCAGAGTGAGTCAGAAAGGAGAAATAGTGGGAAGAGGCATGCCTGAAGCCAGGGGACTCTTCAGGGAGAAGATGTGGCCTTGTCCTCTCCTTATACATTCTGGGAGAGGAGGTGGCCTCAGGCACCAGAAAGGCAGTGTGAGGGCTGGTAGAGAAGTGCATGGTGGTGAGGGAGGCCTGAGGTCACAGGGTCTGAAGGTGGGGGAGCCATGGGAGATGGCTGGCAAAGGTGACTCCGTCCTGCCCCCGTACTCTTCACACCCTGGTCCCCCAGGCAGGGATGGGGATTGGCCACCTGCCACCCTCCTCACACCTGGGCTGGGGCCCAGCCCCTAGGCAGCCCTAGGCTCCAGACACCTCTGCCCCGGCCCAGCAGCAGGCCCAGCTGGCTCACCTTCTCAATCAATACTGCGCTCTTAATGGGCCCAGCCACCAGCACCAACCGGGGGTATTAAATGTTAATTATATCTATTTGGATTTGAAAAATTTTATTACTCCAGTTAATTATGGCTGGAGTCATAAAAAGGTTTCAGAGTGAAAGGGCTGCCTTATTGGGGCCACTTTCCCCAAGACAGATTGGAAAGGAAAAGAAGAAATAAAAGCATCTGGCTCAAAGGGCCGGGCACTCCATATCCACCAGGCTGGGAATCCTGGGCTCAGGACCCGCATCCTCCAACTTCAGGTGAGCCTGAAGTGCGGCTCACCGCCCACAGTGCAAGGGCCCGGAATACTGGAGAGGCCAGTCCTGGGAGGGCAGGGACGCGGCCCCAGCCTCAGTGTGAGCGGTGCTGTCAGCAGAGAAGGGTACCCTGCCAGTGGAGGCTGCAGGGAAACTGCAACCCTGCTGAGAACAGCCACGCTCTTTGCAATCTGGGATTGCAGGATATGCCCAGGGCTCCTCTCCAAGTGGTCCTAATGCTGGGAACTCCTCCAGCCCAGCACCCCACCCTGGCCTGGCCCCACCCAGCTCAGTCTGATTGCTTCCTGCTGGGCCGCTTATGGTTCACGGGCCTGACCTTGGGCTATAAAGTGTTCACTCCAGTGGGCACAGAGGCGGGATTTACAGCCCTGGGGTCAGCTGTAGGCAATGACACACACAATAGCTGACTCACAAGGGTGCCCCATTCCCGGCCCACACATAACTCTCTCTTGCACACACAGGTATACACACACACACACACACACACACACACACACACATCTTGACAGAGACAGGAATGCCCATGCATGCCTAGGAGCTATCTGCCTCGTGCATCCGGTAATGGGAGTTCCATTTGTGGAACAAGTGCTGTGTATAAGGTGCTTCGCAAGCATTTGTCTAAGCCTTAATGCTGATCCTGTAAGGTGGAAGCTACTGTCACTCATTTTATAGAAAAGGAAGCAAGCTAAGGCTCAGGCAGCTTAAGTGATTTGAGCACATGTGCCCTACAGGAGAAGCAGCTCTACAGAGAGCCCCACACCCTAACTGTTAGCCAGGGAAATAGTAATTCCACGGGACAGCTGGGCTGCAGCACCCTGGAGGGGGTCAGAGAGGCCAGACCACCCTCTCTCCCTCTACCCCATCCGAGGAGCTGGAGGCTGGTTCAGAGGGAGAGACAATCCTCCAGAGGCTTACTTGGCCCCTCTTCACCCTGCAAGGTGGTAGAAGGGGGAATAAAAACCAGGAGAGGAATGCCTTAAGCCAGAAATGAGATTGGAATTTCAAATTGCATAAACTTTTAAAAAGCAGAAGTAATTGGGAATTAGCAGGGGAATTTGCCCATACTGTTCAGGTTTCAACTACCATCCAAGAAAGGGTATTTGACGAGGTATAGCTGGTAAAGATTGGAGGGGGTAAAGATTTCAATTTGTACCTCTCAAGTTGAGCTACTCAAGGAACTGTTTTTATAATCATTGTTGTCACTATTACTCTGTTGCTGAGACGACCACGTAAAAGGAGTGCCCCCACTCTTCTCTTCAACTCAAATGCCATTTCCCTCTACTTGGTTCCTTCCATCTACCAGGCCTCAGAATCTCTGCCTTTCCTCCAAAACCAGTGCCTACTGTCCTCTAGAGCCGTTCCCACTGTCCCCAGAGGGGCTTCACCCTCACATCTACTCGTCTCTGACTCTTGGGTCTTGCCCTTAGGTTAGTCCTTTCTCTTTCCCTTTCAAACTTGTGTGTAACTTCTCTCTTAAAATGGCCAGCCCAGGCTTCCCTGGTGGTGCAGTGGTTGAGAGTCCGCCTGCTGATGCAGGGGACATGGGTTCGTGCCCCGGTCCGGGAAGATCCCACATGCCGCGGAGCGGCTGGGCCCGTGAGCCATGGCCGCTGAGCCTGCGCGTCCGGAGCGTGTGCTCCGCGACGGGAGAGGCCGCAACAGCGAGAGGCCCGTGTACTGCAAAAAAAAAAAAAAAAAAAAAAGGCCAGCCCTTCCCTTGATCTTGCTGCTCCCTGTCCCTCCCTCCCTCCCTTCCTAATCTTCTTCCGGCTTCTCATCTGCCTCCTGGAATAAGGGACCTCATGGCCTCCTTCTCACAGCATCTGTGGCTTTCCCTCAAGCCTCCTGCTCTGCCACCTATCCTCTTCCTCTCCCTCCCTCCTCTTCAGTGCACCTGACTCCCATACTTTGTCGCCCCTTCCCAGTTCCTCCATAACTCTTGTGCTCTCTGCTCTTGGAGAATCTCTCTTCTTACCCTCGAGGACTTCAGCTTCCCCTCCCAAACCTGCCTCTAATTAGATGTCTGTCCAGAACTCCATCTGAATTGTCAACTGCCCAAAGGACATATTCATGATGGAAATAATTATCTTCTCTTCAAAATGGCTCCGTATCCTCCACTTCTTTTCTATCTGTTAAATAACTGTTGTTGGGCTTCTTGGTGGTGCAGTGGTTAAGAACCCTCCTGCCAATGCAGGGGACATGGGTTCGAGCCCTGGTCCAGGAAGATCCCATATGCCGCGGAGCAACTAAGCCTGTGTGCCACAACTACCGAGCCTGCGCTCTAGAGTCCGTGAGCCACAACTACTGAGCCCTCGTGCCGCAATTACTGAAGCCTGCGCGCCACAACCACTGAAGCCTGCGCACCTAGAGCCTGTGCTCCGCAACAAGAGAAGCCACCGCAATGAGAAGCCTGCGCACCGCAACAAAGAGTAGCCCCTGCTCGCCGCAACTAGAGAAAGCCCGCGCGCAGCAACAAAGACCCAGTGCAGCCAAAAATAAATAATAAATTAATTAATTAATTAAAAAAAAACCCAAACTATTGTTCTGGTCCCCTAGCCTCCCCAAACACAGAACAAACCGATTAAATGAACACATTGAGCAAAGATTTTCCAGGTAACTACCATGGGCCAAGCCCAAATAGCCCAGGGTGGTGGGAGTGAGGGGGAGGCAGGAAAAATAGGGAGGTAGCTGATGCCACCGAGAGTGAAGGCTCTGGAATCAGGTAGATTTGGGTCCAAAGCCTGGCCCGACCACTTGCCAGCTGTGTGCTATGAGGTGAATTATGTAACGTGAATGTAGCTAGAGCACTTGCTATGAGCCTCCATAATTCACTTCACCCTTACAACCATCTTCACAACGATACTATGATCATTCCATTTTAGAGGTCAGAAAGCCAGGCTCAGAGAGGTTAAGGAACTTGCCCAGTATGAACCCAGGTGGGCTGGCAGCCTGTGCTTATGCTGAATTTAACCTCTCAGGTTCTCAGTTTTGTTCTTTTTTGCTTACTGTTGTGTCACCAGCATCTAGGAACCCATTAAGTATCTGTTGGGTGAAAGAATACAAATAAAGGAGTAAAATACACTTCTTGGACTTGACAGTATATTGTATTTGAGTAGTCGCTGGATCTTGGCAAGAGCAGGGTCAGGGAGCAGCAGGGACATGCGTGAAGCTGCAGGGGTTTAAGGAATCAAAGGGAGGGAAAGAGTGGACAAGCCATTCAAGAACCAGAAGGAAGGAGCGAGAGTGGCACAGGGTTGTTTTGCGTAATGACTATTGTGTGTTTCTTTTCAGTGTTTGGAAGACAGTTGGGGCTCCAGAGAGAGGAGCTTTGCTGGAGCTAGGCCTCAGAGGGGACATGAGGAAATGGGACCCCAAGCACCAGGAGAGGGAACAGTTCCTGCCCACGGGGGACATTAATCTGTTGGAGGGAGAGATGGGTTAAACGGACAGAGGCAGCCTTACTACGGAACAGCTGAGCTAGAGGAAGCCTCAGGGGCTGGGGAGCCAGGAGAAGGGAGATGCCTCCGTACGGCCATCTTTGCTGGTAGCCAGGTGGCCTAGAGAGCAGGTAGGTACCTGAGCTTTTTTCTTCTGCTTTTCCCCAGGATGCCTAGAGCCAGCTCTAGAGAGAGGGGCTTGGGTGGCTGGATTAGAAGTGGCTACTTCTGGCTGTGTCAAGACAAGCCTGCAGGGAGACTTACACCTGAGCCCCAAATCCCAGTCCTGCTGGTACCAGCAAACTACTAAGGGACAGTAGCAGTCTCTGCTGGGGGAGCCAACTTCTGTTTCCAGAGTTGGAGCCAGCTAGGCTTTCTCAAGTGAAGCTATAAAAGAGGAAAATCAACATCCCAATGATCTTGTTTATGGTGCTAAGTAAGCTGTACAGCTTAATCCCTTCGAGGTTAATGAATTTACAACTTGCTTTGGAATTTGACAAGGGCCGTAAAAGAGGAATGACGCTCTGGGCAGCTCCTGCCCTAGCGGCTGCGTAGGGTTAGACTAGCCTGGCCTGGCCGGCCCTGGTGAAGGAGGGGAGAAGATTTCAGTGGTGGGTTCATGGCCAATTGTCTGCGCTCTGAACTGAATGGGCTAAGGGAGGGACCATCCATGGGCCAAAGGATACTTTCTGTAAGCCTGGGGCAGGCGGGACTGAGCTGGAGCCCCCAGGCCCTCAGGACCTCTGCATCTTGGGCAAGTCATTTAACCTCTCTGAGCCTCATCTGTAAGAGAGATTAATACCTTCTACCTCCTAGTTCAGCTGAAAGGATGAAAGGTACTGCATGTAAAGAAATGAGCATTAGTCCTCAGTAAGTGTTAACTATGTAATTATCATTTTACTCTGTCTTCGTAATTTGCTGTTTACTTTTCTATGTCTCTCACCATTTATCCATCCATTCAGAAATCCAATAAATCTTCATTGAGAAGTTACACTGGGTGCCAGGCCCTGTGTCAGACACAATTTGGTGTGAGAGGCACACACCTTGAAACACATTAAAAATCAAGGGAGACCAGTGCTGGAAAGGAGGAAGTACACGTTACTCTGAAAGCACAAAGAAGGGAGTGACTAAGCTGCCTCTCTAGTCTAAGCCAGTTTGAATAATGCCTCATACTGATAGAGTCCTTGGCAGGTCACGGAATACTTTCATGTGATTAATTCTTTTGATTCTCACAACAATCCCATAATGACCACAATTTCTAAATCAAAAATTAGAACCCAGTGTGACCACCTGGTGTGATAATAGGTCGAAACATTTGGAATTGGGGCAGTTTAGAAAATCTAGGACGTGTTGAGTTTCGTAAGCAGAGAGGGCAGGGATTTCTAGTATCTCTATGTGAACAGTTAGGAAAATGAAGCTAAAATTGTCAGTGGGAGAACGGAGACTTCATCTCGTTCATTCACTGATTACTTTGTGAGGCTGCCAAGGTCAAGGTCTGTGCTGCTTACTTTTGGGTACACACGCCGAATACAGAACCTCGCAGAGATTAGGGCCTCGATAAATGTTTCGCAAATGAATCTTTGTATAAATGTATCTACCTGCTGCTAGGAGCAAAACTCCTCAAAAGAGATGTCAATAGGCATCATTTTCTCTTCCTTCCCTCCAATCCTCTCTTGAAAGTGCTCTTGCCAGGATGGCCAAAGATGCCTGGTTTACCAGTTCCGATGGTTAAGTCTCTGTAATCCTCATCGATTCTACTGGCAGCAACTTCACTGTAGATCACTCCCTCCTTCTTAAACACTTACTTCACTTGGCTTCCTTTACAACACACTCTCCTGTTTTCTTCTTGCCTCACTGGACACTCCTTCTTAGCCTCCTTGCAGGAGGCCTCACCTTTTCCCATCCTCTAAACACTGGATTGTGAGAATAGATTTAGGAGAAGGTGTGCATGAGTGTGTGAGTGGGCTGACACCACAATTCAGGGTCCAGGGCCCTCTCTGCTTATGCTGGGGTGCTGGTTTCTCAGGCTTCCCCTCAGGGACTATCTCTTTCCCGTTCCCCTCCTCCTACCTCACCGGGCCCCAGTTTTAGTGTTTTCAAAGTCATCTCTCTTCCTCTGTCTGTCCTCATTCTTCTACTCTGACACTAGACTTCTCTGTGATCTCTTGGTAACTCTCAACAAACAACCCGAAAGCCCCAGGATCAGGCTGCTCCCATTTAGCTGGGAAGGGGATCCCCTCTCAAGGTGAGTGCCGAGTGTTTTGTGTATCCTCGGCCACACCAGTGCTGACAGATGCTGCCCGTTCCCGTAGACCTGGCTAGTGGGCGCAGCTGCTTCATACCCAGAGACGAAATCTAAGAGCATACAGAACACAAGAGTGGAGTAAGAAGACAGGCCTGGGCCCCCACTTTGGCAAAGAGGAATGAATAAAATGCTAGGAGACCCCAGGTTCTATCCAGGGTCCCCAAGGAAGGCCCAGGATCCTGCCCAATGTGGCCTCCCAGGCCTCCTTCTTCCCCCACATCCTTCACCTCCTCATAGCATCCACTCTGTACTCTCAGCTCTTTCTCCAGATCCTCTCAACTCTCATTCCTCTGCCCAGAGAATGATACTCTTAGAAAAACACTGAGGCTGTGGGTCTGTCTTTCCCCTTCCCATGCACTCCAGACCCCGAAGCCAAGGTTGCCTGGCCAGAGACTTCATTTTCTCTGGATCCCACCCCTCCTTACTCCTCAGGCATGTGTGAGAGGGAGCTTGGCCAAAGCAAGGATTCCCTGGCTAGCACCCTGGGGAGTCCTTTTGCTCTCTAGGGAGGGTCCCTGTGGGCTCCACCTGTCCAGCTGGCCCTGCTACAGGGGACAGGCAGTTGGGACCCCTCCTGCAGGCGTAGAGGCTGAAACAGGCTAATGAATCCTGATGGGAGAAGTGACCTTTTCCAAATGCCACATGTCATTGGATTTTATATCACACAAGGACAATGTGCCATGGGTATTAAAATCGTTTTTCCAATAGTTATATATGTGTGTGAGTGTGGTGCACAGTCTGTATGACGAGAGGAAAATCCTAATGAAGATGTTCTCAAATGAGCCTTCCCTCCTCAGCCCCAGACAGCCAGTCCTTCAGGGCACTCCCTGCCTCAGCCCGGGTTAGGCCCTAGACCTCAGCTCTTGAGCATAGGTAAGCCTTTCTCCCATGAAGTTCCCCTGGCCCAGACCCTGGCTCTGGACCTGGCCGTGGTTCCACTTCCTGGCCTAGGAAGTTCTACCCAATGTTAGAGGAAAAGCAAGACCTGGAGGAGCCAGTGACCCACCCACTGGTCACCCACCCACACGGTGGTAGCAGACCCACCATGCTGGTCTTCTCCCCTGGGTCTCCTGGAGAAGCTGGAGGATGCTTTGGACAGGAAGGACACACACCAGAGAGATCAGGCCAGGTGGCAAGTGTGGTACTCAGGCTTTCAGAACTCTGAAGGCCAGGAGAGGCTGGACTTGGAGCCAAGAACCCCAGATTACTCTGTTTAAAGCCTCAAAGTTCTCAGGGTCCAGCCCATCTTCACAATATCCCTGACAGGTGGCCCGCCTAAACACCTCCAAGGCCAGGAGACTCCAGGCATCCCCAGGTACCATGTCTGCTCTGGAGAACTTTGGCTGTTTAGAAAGTTCACATAGAGGCTGAACTAAAATCTATTTCTCTGGAAGTTCCACCTACTGGGCTGTATATAACTCCTTGGGCTCAGACAGAAAAGGTTTGATCTCTGTTCTACACAATAGCCTTTTCGGAATCTGAAAACATCAATAATGTCCCCTGATGTCTTCTTTTCTCTAGATTGAGCATTTCTAGTCCATGGTCCCCACTAAGACCGAACTTCAAGTATCATAACCTATCGGCACTCCAGTTCTGTTCCACTGAGAATGTTATGTCCATTTTCTATCGTCACGGTAGGAAAAGTAAGTCTGTATGATAAAGGGGAAAAAAGCAAGCATCGAGAGTCAGAGCCCAAGGTTCAAAATCTCAGCCTTGTTGTTTAGCAGTGATACGAATTTGAGGAAGGTACTTCACCTTTTGGAGATTTCATTTCTCTATTATAACACTAGGTAGAGGAACAACCTCCCCATTGGAACAAGTTCTTCAGGATGTGGTCCAAGGACAGACCAGGATCTTAGTGGAGACCTGCCCAAGCAGAGGAGGTCCACAGAGGTCCTAGGATGAGGAGAGAGGCAGAAATAGCAAACAGTATCCCAAAACAGCTGCTTGTCCCAGACAAGCGCCCAGAGTTAACTGCCCCAAATCCTAGTAAATAGCTTCAAACACGCAGTCTGTCCCCATTCCTGCCCTTCATGCTCAAACGAGCCCACGTGTAAGAGGCTGCTTGTCTCAGTGATGGAGCCCCTCCCCTTCCAGGCCCCACAGCACCAGTACTCAAGTGTGTAGGCTCAGGCTGGGGCTTCTCAAGTCTGGGGAGAGATTAAGATCCAGCCTTGACCTTCCTGCTGAAGCAACTAGTGCCGATTCCCAAAAAGCCTCTGTATCCTCGGCTTGCTCAGACTCTCCAGTGGTCTGGCTCTGGATCTTGGTCCAACCACTTGCTAACTGTGTGATCTTGGTCAAGTCACCTAACCCTCCGCACCTGTTTCTTCATCTGAACTATTTACCTACCTCGCGGTTGTTACAAGGCTTATGTGGTTTACGCGTGTAAAACACTTGGAACAAAAAATATTGGGCACACGGTAAGCATTCAACGATATTAGCTATTAGCTATTATTATAATAATAATATTATTATTATATATAATATTATTATAATAATAGCAATTAGCTATTATTATTATTCTGCTCCCAGGACAGCTGT
The DNA here is from genome assembly GCF_011762595.2 of Tursiops truncatus. Lineage (NCBI taxonomy): Eukaryota > Metazoa > Chordata > Mammalia > Artiodactyla > Delphinidae > Tursiops > Tursiops truncatus. Next base: position 147,463,300 of record NC_047034.1, read on the forward strand.
GAAGGTCATGGGTACTAAATAATAGGAATTGTGTCATTCTTGGCGGACTGTCAAGTTCTGTGTTCTGGGGGGGCCGTGATTAGAGCTGTTAATCAGTGCCTAGTCTCCCACATTGGATGTAGACCCCCAAGTTAATCTGACCAATGCAGGGTAAAGCAGAACTCTGTGTCCCCTCCATTGTTCTGGGGTCCAGATGATACCAGCTGCTTGTGGGTAGCCATAGTACTTGTTGAATTCTTCTGAATTTACCATCAAAAATCCCCCTGAGCTTCTTTAGCGTTGTCTCCCTTCCCTCTGCATGTACTCAAATTCAAATATTTATCCTGGTTGCATTTCATCTGGCTGTAAGATTCTACCCCTTGTTCGAGCCAATCAAGATCATTTGATATTCTGATTCAGTCATTGTTCCTCCTAGGATCATGTCTTCTGTAGGTCTCATCAACATGGTTTCAGGTCCTTTGTGATATTCCATAGCTCAGAGCCAGCAGAGAGAAAACACAGCCTCTGCCTGGCAACCAGGTGTCTCAGTCCTCCTTGTTCACCTGGTTAGTTCATTCTCACCCTTCAGGACCTAACTCCAATGTCAATCTTCCTTGAGAAACCCTGGATTAATATTTAGTTTAAAAAACATTTGTCAGAACACTTTATACCTACTCAAAAGGCTATAACCAAAAAGCTAGTAACAAGTGTAGATGAGGATGTAGAGAAACTGGAACCCTCATAATTTGCTGGTGGGATTGTAAGTTTCACTTGGTATATAGTCAAGAGAATGGAAAACATATTTCTACACAAAAACATGAATGTGGGGCTTCCCTGGTGGCGCAGTGGTTGGGAGTCCGCATGCCGACGCAGGGGACAGGGGTTCGTGTCCCGGTCCGGGAAGATCCCACATGCCGCGGAGCGGCTGGGCCCATGAGCCATGGCCACTGAGCCTGCGCGTCCGGAGCCTGTGCTCCACAGCGGGAGAGGCCACAACAGTGAGAGGCCCGCGTACCACAAAAAAAAAAAAAACCAAAACACAAAAAAAACCCAGACATGAATGTGAATGTCCATAGCAGCATTATGCATCATAGTCAAAAAGTGGAAACAACCCAAATGACTTTAAACTGATAAATGGATAAATAATAGGATATTATTTGGTCATGAAAAGGAATGAAGTACTGACACATGCTACAGCATGGATAAACCTTGAAGACATGCTCTATGACAGAAGCCAGGCACACACAAAAGAGCACAGATTGAAGAATTCTGTTGCTATGAGTAGGCAAACTTATAGAGAGAGCTGTTCAGTGGTTGCTTAGGGCCGTGGAGGGGAAAGAGGGGGACTGACTGCTAATGGGGTTTCTTTAGGAGGGACAAAATGTTCTAAAATTAGATTGTGGTATTGGTTGCACAGTCCTGTGAATATACCAAAAAAAGCAAAAAAACAAAAAACACTCTACCACACATTAAATTGTACACTTTAAATGATATGGTATGTGAATTATATCTCAATAATGCTGTTAAAAATTTTTATCAGGCATCTACTACATGCTAGATATTCGTTGCAGCAGGGCTAGGGTGCTGGGAGAGAGATTGGGGAAGGGTGGTAAGGGAGTGTTCCCTGGAGTTAATGATTCATGAGCTCTGTCTTTATGGAGGAGTAGAAATTAGACCAAGAAGTAGAGACAAGGGTACTCTCAGCAGAGAAACAGTAGAGCCAAAAGCATGAGGTTTGTTGTCAGACTGCCAAGATCTGAACCCTAACATTTACTAGCTGTGTGACCTTGGTAAGTTACTTAGCCTCTCTGTGCCTCAGTTTCTTCATCTGTAGAAGGGGGACAGTTGTAGCATAGAATGGATAGTATATTATAGAGTCATACAGTATAGTACAGGTCATGGTGATGATGAAATGAGTTAACTTATATAAAGTGCTTAGAACAGAGACAGATCCATAACAAGGTCTCAATACATACTAGCTATGTTGGCTATTGGGTTCAGCCTGATTTGGTGTGAAAGGATAAGACATAGAATGAAGGGAGATGAGGAAGGAAAGGTAGAGATCAGACCACAGGGAGACTTGTATGCAGGCAGAGGAGCATGATACTGAGCAAGAGGAGGTAGTCCTCTGGGAAGAAGAGACGGAGAAAGAAAGAGTCTAAGTGCAGTTGAAGAGAGAGGCTCAAAGTTGAGGGATGGCATGTAGGTGTCCTTGTTTTCTAGATAAAATAGGCTGCAAGAGCGATAGAAGAGGGTCAACACGGAGACGAAAATGATTTGGAAGACATGTCTGCAGAGTTGTATAATTTTGCTCAGTAGCTCTCAGCTCTGGGCATAGAGATAGAGCATGGCAATGATACAGAGTCAGGACTGTGCTGAGTAGTGTTACAGGGCAGGTGCAGCGGTGAATCTGGGTAAAGAAACAGCAAGCAGGTTTTACACTGGGAGAAAATGTTAGAACTGGGTACTGGAGATCTTGTTGAGGTCAAAGAGGAGGTGTTCAACTGTGAATTAATTTATTAAATTATTCATTCCCTCATGCAAACAATATTTATTGGAAACCAGTCATGTGCCAGGGATACAGGGGTGAAACCTGACGGATGCTGTCTTTGCCTCTCGGGTGGGAGTACTGCTGTGAAAGAGGGGAATTCCAGCATAGTTTGCTGGAGTGACATTTTCAGAGGTAATGCAGTTTTATCTAAAACCGTTTATCTAAAAACCTTTAAGTAGCTTCCCATTGTATATCCAAACTTTTTTTTTTTGCAGACTCTCAACCACTGCGCCACCAGGGAAGCCCTATCCAAACTTTTTGCCATAGGCTATGAGGCCCACATATTCTGGCTTTTTGTTGCCTCTCTGACTTCTTCTTGTACCACTTTCCCCTTTCTATATCCTAGCTACTCTGGCCTCCTTATCAGGTCCTATTCCACCCAGTTCTTTCCTTTCTTAGGATCCTTCTTTGCATGTCTGACTCCATTTCATCTATCAGTTCTCAACGTGAATGTTACATGTAACGTGGAGTCCTTTCCTGTATCATCCTACATAAAGGAGTCCCTCCCACCACATTATCTTATCATACTATTTATTTCCTTCATAATACATAATATGCTCTCTTAATTATCTTGTATTTTTTCATCATCTGTTTCCTGCCTCTAAAGCAAAAGCGCTTTGACAACGGGGTTTTGTTCACCACTCTGGTGCTGAGAACAGAGTAGATGCTCACTAAACATGTGTGAAATGAATGAATGACATTAGATCAGGGATGGACAAATAAAGTGGTGGGAAAGGTCGCTGAAGTTAAGGCGATCAAGACCTGAGAATTGAGGTACTGGATGGCTCATCATTTCACGGGCCCTGAGATCCCTAAGATGAGGGAAGGAGACGGGGTACAGAAGACTGATACAGGTATAGATGTCAGGGAACAACAAAGAAGTTGGTAGATTATGAAGATAGCAAGTGATACACGGTCTAGCCAACTGGCAAGAGCCTGAAGGGAAAGGGGATTTTCTTTTTACACGGGGGTAGACTCATGACAGTCTGGAAGTGCTGCAGGAGAGGAGAATGAGGCTGAGATCTTGGGAGAATGAATGGCCTCTATTGAAGACAGCTGTAGGAGAAGCAGAAGCCTCTGAAGAGAGTTGAATTTCAGTTAAGTTGGGAAGTAGAGGGAATATTAAGAAGCCAAGGTTTGTGGCTTCAGGTGGCAGAGAGGAAAAGCTGGGAGGGGAGGTGGCTGTGGGTAAGGGGAGGGAGTGCACAGTGGTTTGGGGATGAAAATACAGGGGAGAAGCCTGCAGGGGCTTGTACCTGGGCAGTGACCAAGGAAGACTAGGATGTGAAACCCAATAGGAATGACAATCCTAAGCTTCCACATGGGGTTTTGGGATCAAGATCACTGGAAGGTTGGAGTGAGCTTGCTTTGCAGGGTCAGAGCGGTGCGGTCGGAGACAGTGTTACTCAAACGGCCCCGACGAGTCACATGTCTGTTAACGTTCTCCCAGCACCTCGCTTACCTCCATGTGCGCAGGGAAACTTGGCAAACGCCCAACCCCTTACCCTCTCATCAGCTCCCGGGGCCTGTCCCCACTGGTTTGCAGTCCCCATCTTTGGCGCCTTTCCCAGCAGTGCGCCTCCAGCAGGGAAGGCAGAGTGAGGTGAGGTGAAGAGGCTGACTGTGACTTTAGCCCGGCCCCGGTCAGCCAAACTCGCCTGGCCCAGCCCAACCCAGCCCCGCGGTCAGCACAGCAACTGTCGGCTGAAATAACAAGTCAGAGACGAAAAAACTGGCCAGCCTTTTTGTTTACTCAGCTTTTTTCCCCCCCTTTTTCTTTGGACAATGCCCTGCTGGGCTGGGGCTGTCCTGCTGGGTTGTTGCTGGAGCTCCCCTGCTAAGATGGAGCCCAGCTGCTCAGCTGTTTACAAGGCGAATCCGGTTTACACTGGGGCCCATCCTGTTCTGGCTGGGCCAGGAACTCGAGTCAGGGCCCAGCCAGTGGCCTCTCTCAGCCCAGAGTTCCTCAGTCTCTATCTCAGGCTGAGGAGCAGGAAGGCGGAGGGGATCCTACGTGCCTTAGGGCCACGGATGGCAATGTCTCAAGAGAGAGTGAAAAGTGGAGTAAGACCTGGCCGCATAGCCACACTTCTGCCCTAAGCAGCCCCCGACAAAGGAGAGCTGCTGGAATCCCATGGCCTCCATCTCTGTTCTTTCAAGTGGTGAACTTACGACAACAAAGATGGCACTCCTCGCCCCCACTCTTCCTGGTCGCTAAGGTCTGGGAACTAATCTCTGCTTCATCTACCACCTCCCTCAAAGCTGCTTGAGGATCAAAGGAAATTATGTATATGCAAAGACTTGAAAAGCATTTGTTACTATGATGAAGTGATCTATAGTAATTCATTGAAGTCAAATAGCTGAACTCCAGGGATGAGGATCAAGCCCCTAGATTGGCAGCCGTTCAAGGCAGGGCCCTTGGCCTAGTCAACCTGGTGGCCCCAGGGCCCATCATGGAGCATGACACATAGTGGGGGCACAATTATTCTATTTATTAAGCAAATATTTCTCAAGAAGCTCTCAGACGAATGGGAGAGACAGGTAAGAAAAACACAGTGAGAGGGACTTCCTTCATGGCGCAGTGGTTAAGAATCTGCCTGCCAGTGCAGGGGACAAGGGTTCGATCCCTGGTGTGGGAAGATCCCACATGCCGCGGAGCAACTAAGCCCGTGCGCCACAACTACTGAGCCTGCGCTCTAGAGCCTGCGAGCCACAACTACTGAGCCCGTGTGCCACAACTACTGAAGCCCGCGTGCCAAGAGCCTGTGCTCTGCAACAAGAGAAGCCACCGCAATGAGAAGCCTGAGCACTGCAAGGAAGAGCAGCCCCCGCTCACCGCAACTACAGAAAGCCCGCACACAGCAATGAAGACCCGATGCCAAAAATTAAATAAATAAATAAACGTACTTAAAAAAAAAAAGAAAACAACCCAGTGAGAGCAATGCTATGGCTGGGATGAGTGCAGGGGCCTGAGCAAGTACAGAGGAGGCACCTCCCTGGACCTGGAGGTCAGAAAGGCTTCTCTGAGGCAACAGCACCTAAGATATAGTAAACAAACGTGCTCATTAAATGAAGGAAGAATGAACTTGCAGAATCCCTAATGGCGGTGCAGGGGCAGGCTGACCCGGGTGACCTCTCTTATTCTCTTGTCCTCCCAAAATAGTACTGAAGGGTGAGGCCTTAGGCTCTCAGGTACCTGGGGCCAGTGAATGGCTGGATCTGTCTTCCCTAAGTGAATTTATTAAGGAATGATGTGAAGCCTTGGGAAGCTTTTGCCTATGCTACCCAAGCTTCTTAAACTGGAGCATGAAGGGGCTTGAGGTGGTGTACTTATGGACTACAGGAAGCACAGGATGAATATACGTTCTCCTGGACTTAGCACCCCAGCCTTCTCAAGGGCAAGCAATTTAAAGCTTGGTTTTGTCTGAAGTAGGAGTTGGGAAAAGTTAGTTTTCCCAGAAAGGAAAGCCCAGGGAATGGCCTGCAGGTGGAACAGCATGGTCCAGCTGGGGAAATCTAAGAATTATAGTATGGCCGGAGGGGAGAGCAACTCTGAGGGGACGCTGAGGGATGATTCCCAAGAGGTAGGCAAGGGTTAACTGATGAAGGGCCTGGTAAGCCCAGTGCTTTGTCCTGAATGGGGATATGGTCCCGCGGAGGCAACTGCCATCTATATTCTGTTGATTCTAATTTTTATGTTTACCCTGTGACTCTCTTGGGAGTATCAGACTCTTACATCCAACTGTCAGTGGATGTAAACTCCTTAAACTCAAACTATCCAAGAGAACTCCTCCTGATATCCTTCCAAACTTCCAGACTCCTAGTTCAGGCTTCTGCCCTGGTTCGTAGTGAAGGTCTACTCTCCATGATGCCCACCTTTAGCTTCCTCCCATGGATTCTGGCCTCTTCTCCTCTCTCTGGCCTGTTGTCCCCATGGACTGATAGCTTAGTAATGATCCCATGGTTTTCCTGATCCTGACATCTCCCCACTTTTTTTTATTGAAGCATAGTTGATTTACAATGTTGTGTTAATACTACTGTACAGCAAAGTGATTCAGTTATATGCATACATTCTTTTTCATATTCTTTTCCATTATGGTTTATCACAGGATATTGAATATAATTCCCTGTGCTATACAGTAGGACCTTGTTGGTTATCCGTTCTATATATACCATTTTGCATCTGCTCATCCCAAACTCCCAATCCATCCCTCTCCCACCCCCTGCCCCTTGGCAACCACCAGTCTATTCTCTCTGACATCTCCTTTTTTTGCATGCAACATTCCATGTGCAAGCTCTGGACAAATATGACCAAGCAGTTCTCCTTCTTCAAGCCCTGAATGGATCCCCATGCCCTCAAGATAAATGAGATGAAGTTCAAACTGCTTAGCACCTAACTCACAGAGTTCTAGTGAAGGGCAAATAGGATAATGCATGTAAAGCACTTGGCACACCACTTGACACATTTTAGGCATTCAATTAATAACAGCTATTATTACTACTAAATACTATTAAATAATTTAATAATTATATAATTTCTATTATAGTGTATTATAATTATAGTATAAGCTCCCCCACCCCGCAACCCGTGTTCTGCTGCCTCTCTTTCTCTTCAGTCTTCTTTCATGCTATTCTCCCACCTGGTTTCCCCCATGAGGTCCAAGAAAACTCCTCTTTCAATCCTCCCTGTACTTGTCCATTTCATCCAGTGTGATTTCCACCTGGAGGACCCTTCCCTTTATTGTTTACTTGGTGAACTCCCCATCATCCTTCCTCAGGAGCATCTCTCCACAAGCAGAGCAACAGGACAAAATTCTACGGACAGACGTTTCTCTTAGATGGCATGGGTACTTGATATTGTAGAGAAGAGGGGTGAGAAGGATCCTCCGTGGTGGTAGCCGATGGCAGAGATCAAAAGCTACTCTTGTTGCAGTGAGTCACAGACACCAAGAGAGCTGAGAAGTGGCTGAGCCAGAGAAGATCAGCCGGGCAAGATGGCTGGCCTTGCTGCTGTGGAGGCCGGCTGCGCAGGAGGAGTAGAAGGACCCGTAAATGGAATGTTGCAATGTCCCAGGGAGAGAGTCAGGCTGTCATTTAGTTGACAAATGTTACTGAGCACTACTTTGGGCTGACGATTTATCTGTGAAAGAGGGGCTCATCATTTAGCAAGGAATCAGACGAATACACAGGAATTACAGTATGGTATGATAAATATTATAATAGCAGTGGTGGGGTGCCATTGAGGCATGAATGTCAAAAGAGTTCCTTCTCTAATGAATTTCAGGGTGACAGTCACATGCAATAAACATTCACGAGCACCTGCTCTGTGCCAGGCACTGTGCTGGGTGCTGGGGACACAGAGGATACAAAGGTAAATGAGACGATCTCTGCCACCTAGTGGGAGGAGACAGTCAAGGTAAAAAATGCCACAAAGCGGGGCTTCCCTGGTGGCGCAGTGGTTAAGAATCCACCTGCCAATGCAGGGGACAGGGGTTCGAGCCCTGGTCCGGGAAGATCCCATATGCCATGGAGCAACTAAGCCCCGTGCGCCGCAACTACTGAGCCTGCACTCTACAACCCACAAGCCACAACTACTGAGCCCATGTGCCACAACTACTGAAGCCTGCGCGCCTAGAGCCCGAGCTCTACAACAAGAGAAGCCACTGCAATGAGAAGCCCGCGCACCGCAACGAAGAGTAGCCCCTACTCACTGCAATTAGAGAAAGATCGTGCGCAGCACCGAAGACCCAACACAGCCAAAAATAAATAAAATAAAATAAATTTATTTTAAAAAAATGCCACAAAGGCAGTCAAATGTCACATGTCCCCAAACTGCCTCCTCTTCCATTTAATGTGATAGGAGTCATTATCATCTAATTCCTCAAGCTAGAAGCCTGGACATTATCTCTGACTCAAAGATTTATGTTTTAGATAAAACATAAAACATCCTGTAGAGGACGGATTAGAGGGAAAGGAGACTGGAGGCAGGGAGACCAGCTGGAGGCTGATGCAGTAATTCTGCAGAGAGATGATGGCTTTGGCCTGGATTAGGCTAGGAGCCTTGGAGATGGAGGGAGGTGGATAGATCTGAGAGCTATTTAAGAGTCGGATAAACAGAATTTGGAGATTGGATGTATGAGTGAGAAAGGAAGAGTCAAAAATGATCCCAGGTTTCTGGTTTGGACATCTAAGATTATGGTGCCATTTCATGAAATGGGAACTAAAAGAGGAGGAAAATGAGACGTTCAATTCTGCAAGGACAGTCGTCCTTGGTATCCACGGGGGATTGGTTCCAGACCCCCCACGGATACCAAAATCCACGGATGCTCAAGTCTATTATGTAAAATGGCGAAGTGCAGTCGGTCCTCAGTATCCACAGATTCTGCGGTTGGTTAAATCTGTGGATACGGGACCCACGGATGTGGAGGGCCAGCTGTATTGTGCTTCAGACATCTTTATGGGGAGATGTCCAGTAGGTGGTTGGAAAGTGAGTTGGACCCTCAGGAGACTGATTTGGATTGAAGTTAAGATTTGGAAGCCATTGACATATTGGAGTAGCCCTTCCATGGGTGTGTTGAGATCACCCAGAGTAAGTGCAGAGAAAAGTGGAGCAAAATTCATTCATAAATTTATTGAGCACTTACCATGTCCCAAGTACAGTTCCAGGTGCTGGAAATATAACAGTGAACGTGGAACTTACCTTGTACTGGTGGAGGTAGACAATCAACAAGTAAAAATACAATAGGAGGTCAGAAAGGGAGAAATGCAATGAACAAAAATTAAACAGGGAAAGGAGGTGCCCAGCATGATAGTAGGCGGTCAGGGAAAGGCTCTCTGAAGAGGTGACATTTGAGCACATGTCTGAATGAAGTGAGCAACAGGACCATGAGAATCTGTGGGAAGAGTGTTTTAGGCAGAGGAGCCAAGTTCAAAGGCCCTGATGGGGAGCATACTTGGTGTCTAAAGGAGCAGCCAGGCTATGTGGCTAGAGCGAAGGGAGCATGTAGGTGAGTGGCAGGAAGTGGGGGTGGAGAGAGAGCCAGGGGCCAGACCATGGGTCCTGCGGGCCGGATAAGGACACTGGATTCTACTCTGTCTGTGATAGGAAGACCTGGAAAAGTTTGGAGCAAGGGATTAATCTAATCTGATTTATGTTTTAAAGGATTACTCTGGCTGCTGTATAGGGAACAGATTGTAGGAGAGCGAGAAAGGAAGCAGGGAGCCTATTGCAGGGGTACAAGGAAGGCTGATGGTGGCCTGCGTTCCCATCCAAGCAATGAAGGTGGTGAGGCGTGGTCTGACACCTTCCCATTGGCTGATATAGCAGGTTAGTAAGATTAAAAGAGGTGCCAAGAATCGTAAGTGAATTAGAAAGGAGGAGCCTTCAGTTTTAGTCTCTGCTCAGACAGAACTATGTGGTCTCAGCTACATTTTCTGACTATTCTATACTTCACATCTGTCAGCCCAACAAACACGTATAGAGTGCCTACTGTATGCAGGCCCTGTTCTAGGTGCTGGGTGTTCAACATTGAATGGCACTGACAGAGAACTTAAATTCCAGCAGGGGAGAAAACAAGCCATTTCAAGAAGTGATAAATGTTCTCCCCCAAATCAATCATAGAGAGTGACAAGGAAAGGGATGAGTAAGAAAAGCCCCCATGGAGGCGCCATTTGAGCTGAGTCGGGAGTGGGAACTACACCCCTCGCTGGGTCTGCTTCCCAGCATTGCTGGGGGCTCACTGAGGCAATGGATGGAAGAGCACATCAACCAAAGCAGTTACAAATAATGGTCTTAACTTGGTTCAGCTCTCCTCCCCATTACCCAAAACATACACCCATCATTTCCGTTAAGACCTGAACACCCCCCTGGCCCACCCCCCACTTCCTTCCTTTGTGCTAGGATGGCCCTCGGTCTTCCGGGAGCTCTTGGTACCTAGGACCACCACCAAGAGCCATCCCACAGACCATCATGGGTCTGAGCTCCCCCTGGGGCCCAGGGCAATGAAGGCATAAGGCATGTAAGTCAATGACTATGGAAAGAAAGGTCTAGAAAGGAAAGCCCTTTCTGTCTCCTTTTCTCCTCTCTGCTCACCTCCCCATGGTCTTCTTTCTCCCTTTCTCTCTGTTCCCTCTCAGCAGCCCCCACGCCTTCCTGCTGGTCCAGGGTAGCTGCTGCCTTTGGAGGTGGTGCAAAGATCCTGGGCATGGCCAGGGTGGGGCTTAGGCTAGCAAAGCCATGGCCCTGATTCCTCTGTCTCCACGTTTAAGAACATCTCTAACTGCTCCTTGGATAGCTCAATTAGTAAAGTGAATATATTATATAAAGTCTAAAAGATTAAACTATCATCGTCAGCCCATAATTTCATGAAGAAGTCAGGGGACCGTATCCCTCTTATTAACTCTATAACAAATGTGATGAAAATGTTCAAATAGAATGTTAATGCAATGTTACGTGTAATTTTCCCAGGCGATTTTCTGCTGAAATATTTCTTTATTAATAGTAATTGAGGGTATAAATTATGAATGAGGCGATTTTCTCCTTTCAGTAGGAAAGACGTACTAATGGCAATAATTCTTTATAATAATTTTTTGGGAGAGTGAGGCGGGGAGAGAGGCTAGTCTAAAAACAGAAAAGAGCTCCTTTTCAGAGTCTCCCTTGGGGGGACAATGCCTTTGCTGCAGTCACCTCTCTTTAGCTCCACACCCAGACTGCCCGCAACTGAAGTCTTTGGTCTTCATCAATTTTCCAAAAACCTCAAGGTCTGTTTGGAGGGTAGAAAGGAAGTTTTTGCCCTAGTCCTGAAATGGATTAAGTTCTGAGGCCAACTTTTCTGCCTAGAAACTGTTCTGCCAACAAGACCAAAAATCCAGGCTCCTCTGCTGAGCTTCCAGACCCAGTCAGTCTGCACCCAAACAACTTGTGTAGCATCCTAGAATATTCAAGAAAGAATGGCCTTCAGAAATCTTTCCGTCTAATCCCCCATCCCATTCCATAAATGAAAAGAAAAAAGAACAGAGAGGGGAGATGAGTTATTCCAAGTCACACAGTGTGTCTGTGGGAGAGATGCAACTCAGCCCAAATGACCTTCCACACGCCTCTCCTCTCCTGCCTCTATAACTCCATCCTCACCGGTCCCCAGCCTGGGCATCCTCCTCATCCGTTAAGACCAAGCTCAGATGCTGGGGCCCCCTTGAGTCATGGGCACATTGATCATCAGTCAGTCACATGGCCTTGAGTTCTCTCTGTCTCTGATTGTCATAGGTCTGGACAGAGCTCCAGGAGTGCAAGGGCTGTAGAAAAACACCTTCCAAGTTCTGCAGAGTGATTACACTAGTGCACTTCTCCAGGGTCTTTCTTCATCCAGGGATACTCCATTTGGTATTTGCCCATTCATTTATTCAGCAGATATTACACAAGCATCTACCATGTGCCAGGCACTGGGGTTACAGTGGTGAATTTATCCAACAAGAGTTAAGATGAATTCAGTGTTCTCAAGATCACAGGGAGGAAAGTCAAGAACACGTACACAAATGTCTATGTGAAATAACACGTGTAAATAACACATACTTATGTCATCGCAAGTGTTTATTAATATTATTAATTGAGGAACAGCCAGGCAGCCGGTGTGGCTGGAGCAGAGTGAGGGTGGGAGAGGCAGCTCCTGCAGGACCTTGTGGCCACAGTAAAGGGGTTACCCTAAGAGGAATAGGAGGATTGGAGGATTCTCAGCAGAGGAGTGGCACGGTGTTAACTACATCGGGAAAAGGGACACTTGACAAATCACTAGTTGGATGTGAACATTGAAGGTCAGGAGGGAATCGAGGATGAGCTGAACTTTTGGCTGGTGGCTGAGTCCTGGTTCACTATGGCACCATTCACTGAGTTAGGGACACTGAAGGGGGAACAGACTTGGGGACAGACGGCAAGTTCAATTTTGGGTGAGCTGAATCTGAGAAGCATGAGGGTCAAACCAGTAGGGATGGCCAGGAGTCTAGGTGGAGTCTGCAACTGCAGGGCGAGGCTGGGCTTTCCAGGCTGCTTTTATCAGGGACTTCCGGGCTCACAGGCTGGGTTTCATCATCTGTTTACAAGTCTGTTTCTCCCTGCTAGACTCGAGCTCCTTGTGGCAAGAGTTGGGCCTGGTTAACCTCCCACCTTCAGTCACCAGCGCAAGGCAGGTTACACAGTGCATTGAATGAGCAAGTGAATAAATGAATAAATGAATGAATGAAAGGAAGGAGGGAGGGATGTAGAGCTATGCTTATGCTCTGGAAGGCTCCCCTGGGGTCCTGGGGGCCACCTCCGAATCTCTCTGGATTGCTCCTAAACAAAGGTTACACACCTCCCTACCACCCCCCAACCTAGAAAGAGTAGGCTCTCTCCAAGTCTCCTGAAAGATCTCGTGAGAAGTGCTGTTGATATTAATAACCGCCATGATATGGGCATTCTTGATGTTATTCCCGGGGCTCAGTCTGTTATTGCTGTGACTATTTGTCCCTTCCCTGGAGCAGGAGATCAAGTCTCCTTCAGGTCCAAGACTCTGGCTAGGGGCTATGTGGCCAACTTCTGTCCCTGCCCCAGGATCCTGCCCAGCTGGGAGTCTCACCACATGTCCTTCCCTTCACCTTCTGCTGTGTCCTCATCCCACACAGCTGGTCAGAAATGGGGTCACTGTAATATGCAAATCTTGTTTTGTTCCAAATAACACTCTTCCAAGCCTTCTGTTTGGACTCTTCCTGGTTCCCTAACCAGAATTCATAGCAGGAACATCCCACCTCCTGCACCCTGGTATGGAATCCTGGCCCACCCACTTGATCCCATTCTAGAGAACCCAGACTTCAGGAGAGAAGCCTGACAGGTGCCTCCTGGACACACTGCAGGATAATTCTCTGCTAGTTCTCTGCCCTTCACCATCTCTGGCTTTGTCTCCTCTTTTGACCCAAGAACCTTAGGAATATTCTAGGAGTCCTTGGCAGGGGCAAGGGCCTGGGCCTGTATAACCAGGCAGGCTCAGCTTTCTGCCCTCTGAAAACAATAGGAGGATGGGATGGGAACTAGAGCTATGTTAGTGATGTTCTCTGAGCAGCCATCATGACCTCTTGACCAGAGGCCACTGGGGTGACCTCCAAGGGCATCTCTATGTCTCCCCAGGCAGGGCCCTGGGGCCAGGAGGCCAGGCAGAGCTCTAGAGGTCCTCCTCCCTCCCTCAGGGAAATCTATCCATTAGCAGTTGCCCTCCAAATTAAGGTAATGTATGTGCTCCCCAGACCCCCTACTGTGTAACAGCCAGCCCTGAGTCTTCCCCAGCTTCTATCTCAGATCCATACCACTTATCTGGAGAGACCCCATCCCCTCTTCAATAGAGGTCATTTCTAGACCAGAAAAGCTCAAGGCTAGCCCAAAGCAGCCTTGATGGGCAGGGGGAGATGGATCTAACAGGATGGAGACCCCCAACTCCTAAGCCTATCTGCTGGTCCTTTTCATGCCCCACAGGCCCGGGCCTTGGAAACAGGCAGGCTTAGCCAGAGAGGGACAGGGACTTCATCTCCCCCCCCCCCACCCCCACTTAGTCTTGGCTCCCCAGGGCACTCTCCTCCCACCTCGGCCCCCTTCCTTGTTGAGCCAACAGCTCCATCTTGATCTCTTGAACGGGAAGGTCGACTCCGGAGGGGCCTTCTCTGAAAGCCAATGCTAATCCGGTTAAGGGCCAGGCTGGGCGCTGCACTCTCTCTGTAGGACCAAGTGCAAGTGAAAAAACGTCAATTACCAGATGACAAAAAGGGTCCCTGCCCCTGGGGAAGGGCAAGCTGGGGGGAGGGACGGGAGGGGCACAGTAACTGAACACCTTGCCGGAAATAGCTCCTATCAGTCCACTTAGGGAGCCATCAGCCCCGGCAGATTTATGGGCAGCGTATGCCCCTCTGATAGATCGGACTATTTAAAGGCAGCCGAAGCCTCCATTTATATCAATGTGGAGCAGAGAGGGAGGGTGAGAGGCTGAGAGGTGGGGAGTGAGGAGCAGCGACAGGGGGCCCAGCCCCGAGGTGGCATATCGTCTTCAGAGAAGAGGGGAGGCCACAGGCCGGCAGGGTTGGGTCACACAGTGGGATGGGAGTCTCGGATCAAGTCCCACTGGCACCGGGGCAGGGGGGTGGGTGGAATGGAGGGTTTCACAGATCTCCCATCAGCATCTCTGTCCGGGTCCTAACCCAGGCTCTGCCAGCCCCTCCAGCTAAAATGGGTAACTCGGGCTAATACTGAAGTGGAACTCCTGATTGGATTTCTCCAGCCATGGCCCCCGCCCTCCCCAGCTGCGGGGCATGCTTGCCCTCCGTGCAACCTCCCCCTTGCCTGGGCCGAGGGAGAAGGAAGGGGTAATCACGTTAGGCTGGGGGCATTAGCCGCTGAGGAATGGCCTGCTGCCTCCTGCCTGCTTGTCCCCAGTCTGCACTTCCTGGGGGCAGATTAAGCAGCTTCCATCGCTCTCTGGCTCTGCCGGGGCCTTCCTCCCTAACTCCATTACTCCTGGGCTGAGGTGCTTGCCCGACTCATGGTGGTCCCTCTGATAATTCACCTCTCAGGAAACTCTGCCTTTCTGACCTCTCACTGCCTCCTTCCTCCCTCCGACCCTCCCCGGGGTCTGCTTTCTCCCCAGCCTTCCAGATCTGTACCTAACTGGCCTTATCCTCTTGGCTCAGTGGTGAATTGCTGTCGCTCCCCAACATATTCCTAGTAACAGAACCGACTGCTATCTGTCAGTTTGTTGGTTACCGATTCATTAGTTCATTCACTGAATGCTAACTGGGTGCTCTCCACTGAGGGCCCCATGCCAGGGACTGTGATACGGAGCTGATTCAGGTACAGTCCCTGTGCTGGAGGAACCGAAAATCGAAGGGCAAGGAAGAAAGGGAACAGCACGACCAAACTTGTAAAGATCACCCCGACCACACACGGGACGGACAACAGGTTAGAGGGGATGAGAACAGAGGCAGGAAGACAGGAGAGTGGTTCTCGTCCTTGGCTGCACAACAGAATTAACGGGGGAGCTTTAAAAATGCGGATGCCCAGGCCACATCAAGATCAATGAAATCCAAACCTCTGGGGAGAGATCCAGCCATCAGATTTTTAAAATATCCCCATCATGGGATTCGGACATCTAGCCAAGGTTGAAAACCACTGAGTTAGAAGGCTACTGCAACAGTCCAGGCGGGAGATGACAGAGATCTAAACAGGGGTAGCAATAACAAGGGTGGGAGGAAGAGGAAATTTGAGACCTGTTCTTTTACAGCTATTTTTAACCGTTAACATTCTCTGGTCTCCCATTCCTCCCACTTCCACCCCTCTTAGCAGATGACCTCAATTACAACTTCACGAAGAAACTGAGGCCACTGGATAAAACTGTGGGATTATAAATCCTGGAGGGCAGGCACCAGCTCTGAATCCACAGGAGCCAGTAGAGTTCTCCCAGGATAGGCATCTAATAACTGATGAACTAGCTGAATCTAATGGGTGCCTAGACCTGTGGGTCTCCAACTCAGGAGAGAAATACCAGGACATATGGATTGAGGAGCCATCAGCCCTGGGGAACCCCAAGGTTCTTGTGGAAGAAAAGGAGCACAGGAACAAGACTGAAGGGCACTCGGAGAGGCGGGAAAGGGGGTGGTGCTGGGCAAACAAGCCGTCAGCTTTCCGGTGCCCAACAGTTATCGTTGCGTTTGAACTTCACAAAAACCCTTTGAAGTAGGTGCTCTATCTCTCTTTCACAGGTGGAGGTTCAGAGAGTGTAACTTGCCTCGGGTGTTATCAGGCGATTCAAATTCAGGAGCTAAGATTTGAAACCAGGTCTGTCCAATCTCAGGCATCAGTGCACTAGGTCATACTACAGGAAAGAGTGGGGTCACAGAACCCCGTGATAAAGAATTTCTAGGATAAGGGAGGAGCCAAAGTGTCAAGTGCAGCAGCTTCCGCTCTTCCTGTTCACCTGGCCCCACTTCCCTGGAGGGCCTTGGAAGAGGCACCATCAGGGCCAGGAGGAAAGCACTGCATCCCTCAAGCCCTCAGCCGTTGTGCACGGAGCCCGTTGCTCCACAACCGCTGTGCTGCTTCGGTCACCCCTGCAGCAGGGGGCCCATGGCCCGGCGGCCCAGCTCAGCCTCCACTCAGCCCAGTTAGAGCTTGCTCAGAGCGAACGAGCCCAGCCTGGCCTTGCCCCTGCAGACTGAGGACCTTGCCAGGGAAGAAGAGGCTGCCTCTCTCTGCTCCAGCTCACAAAATCCTTCTTATTCGGTGAGGCCCAGGCCCCCAGGCCCATCATCCCCTTCCTGGTGAAATACTCCCCATCTTCTCCTCGTTCCCCTGGCCTTGTCAAGTGCACCATTTTCTGGGTTCCCACCATAGCGTTTTATTCTTGCCTAAGAGAACTTCGATCACGTGTATTTGGATTACTTGGTAGGTGTCTGCCATTTCCAGCCCCAATCAGGTCACCAGCAGCCCAAGGGCAGGGAGCAAGTATGGCTCTTGACGGGATCCCTGGCTTCCTTCTGTGGTGGCGTTGGATGAATACATATTGATTGAATGAATCAAGAAAGTGAAACTCTAGGACGAGGCTGGAAGGGGCCACGTGGGGTGGAGGAAAGGAAGGTAAGAGAAATGAGGGCCCTTTGGATTTGTAATGGCTCCAGCAGGGAAAATGGCCCCAGGCTTTCCAGCGACAATTTCCAGTCCATAGGAAGAAAGCTTTGGGGCGTAAAGGGAGCTGGCACCTGCCTTTTCTGGGCTTCTTTGAGCTAACTGTGTTCCAGTCTCCTTCAGGCATCCCCACGTAGCCCCTGCAGCTGTCTGGGACCTGCTCAGGCTGAGGTGGAGACTGAAACAGCAGCTCGGAGAGGCTGAAGGCGCCCCTATATCTTTGCTCAGGAAATGGCCTCATAAAAGTGACAGGGAGACACACCTATGGATGCTTGTTAAAGTTTTATTACTAATCACCTCCAAAGTCAGCGAGGCAGAGGGCGGGAGTGGGAAATGGAGCCTTCAAGGCCTGGGAGCAGGTGTCAGCTGCCTCAGCATCAGAGGCGGGGACTGCCTGCGGGTTGAAACAGCCACAGCTCCCTGCAGTGCCTTCAACCCCCCACATGGCTCTGGGTCCACCTGGATGGGGCACTGCCCCTGCACTCTCCCCCGCTGTGAAACGGAGATGGCCTCCTCCAGTCCCTGTATCCAGCAGGTCTCTTAGTCGACCGATCCCAGTGCCACTGCCCTGGTCTGACACACTCAGCCCATTGGGAGACGGCCCCAAATGGGCTCTGCATTTGCTCGGCCCCTCTAGACAACCTCTTTCACTGCTGCCAAGGACTTTTCCTCTTCGGTGACCCCCAGTGCCTGTAGAATGGTTCCAACTCCAGGGCCTAGCATGGCAATTCCTTCTGGATTTGGGCTTCCCTCTTTAACACCATTTCTACTACTTCCCTCATGGATGAATGGTTTAAATTCCCCCCTAAATCCGTGTTTTGTGTGCCTAGAAATTCCTCTCCCTGAATGCCTGGTAAACATATGCTCTTTTTTTTTTTTTTCTTTTTTTTTTTTGTGGTACGCAGGCCTCTCACTGTTGTGGCCTCTCCAGTTGCGGAGCACAGGCTCTGGACGTGTGGGCTCAGAGGCCATGGCTCACGGGCCCAGCCGCTCCGCAGCATGTGGGATCTTCCCGGACCGGGGCACAAACCCGTGTCCCCTGCATCGGCAGGCGGACTCTCAACCACTGCGCCACCAGGGAAGCCCACATATGCTCTTTTTTAAGACTTAGCTCAAAAGTCTTCAGGAGGGCCTCCCTAACCTCTCAGTGCATTTATTGTACTGTTTGATAATTGTCTGTTTCCTTGTCCATGTGCTTCATAGACTATAAACTTCTCTGGGGCAGGATTCATGTCTCCATCCCCAGGAGTCTAGCCTGGCATCATTGTTTGCTAAATGAAGGAATCCATGCAGAACTGTCATCAAGTTTGCTCTGCAGAAGGCCATATGCTACACAGGGGGAGGGACAGCTTGGGTTTTGCTCACACAGGTAGCTCCAGTGCTTGGGCAGTGTCTGACAGGGACAAGGAGTTCAACAAGTATTTGTTGAACAAGTGAATGAGGATTAAACGAGATAATGTGTGTGAAGACTCTCTGAAATGCTACAGATACTATTTTTATCCTTCTATTCCCACACGTTTCCTGCCAGTGTCCTTTTTCTTATTATGGTCACCACCACCTCTATTCTCCAGGAGCCAAACTAATGAAGGCAAGGAAGGAATTGGAAGATATTGGAAGATCTTGGGGCTGATTTTCCTGTTTGAAAACAGTGCCTGGTCCTCGAATCACATCATGATTCTTCTACTATCTGGAAGGGTGGGACAGGGGTGCAGAATTTTCACTCGCTCAATCAGCCACCAACTCAACCTTCCATGGAAGAAGCCCTCTTTGGAGCCAGGCTCTGCGCTAGTTCTGGGGGCACAGAACCACCCAACAAGTACCTGCTCACCACGAGTTCTCCCCACGTGTCAGGAGGGGATCCTGAGTAGCCAGTGACTACAGCCTTTTTAAAGGCCACCCTACTCAGAGCTCTGAGCTCTGCTGGGGCTACCTGGATGACAGGAGCTGGGAGCCTGGAGGCTGTGAAGGAGCCATGACTCTGCCTGGTCCGAGGGGCCCAGCAAGCCTCAGCTCCCAGCCCAGGAACAGCCCTTCCTAGAGGGAGTTCAGGGCTGGTGGAGCTGTAGGCAGGGGGCTGGGGGGCTCTGCCCGACGAGGCTCCCTCACTGGGGGCAGTGATGGGGCAGCTTCGCAATGCTTCTCTGTACGGGCCCACTCTTCCTGACAAAGCACAGTCGCCCTCTTGCCTTCACAGTACGCAAATGAACAGGGCCGGAGCTCTTCAGAAATTATGTGCCTGGGCAAAGAGAGTGACATTTGACGCAGAGAAGCGGGCATTCCCGAAAGTGGGCTGGAGATGCCTCGACCCCCTAGGGGCCAAGTCCTCTCCATCCACCTCCTCACAGAGATGGCAGCTTCAGTTGGCAAAGCTTCCTCACGACGCCGGGAGAGCCCCGTTGCTTCAGCTCTCCTTTGCAGTGAGTCAGAGCTGTGGCCCCTCTTCCTCACCGGTGTCACCCACCTGCTCCTTCAGGGCCGGCCCAAGGTCTCCCCTGAGATGCCCCCAGCCTCGCCTGCTGTGCCTGGTTGGCCTCATCCTGCGGTGCTGCCCGCCCTCCCTTCTTCATTCCCATCTCCATCTATCTGTCTAATGAACATTTCAATAAGCCGAGCACAGCTTTTTCCACTTAATAAGCAGAGTGCTGACTTCATTGCGGGTTTGCTCTTCACGTATCTGTTCGGGGCCTTAAATCATTCCTAAGGAAAAAGCTTAGCAAAGGGAAACCTGGCATCCTGGCTACTGGCTGTTCCTGTCAGCACCCTGCCCTGCTGGAGTTGAGGGGCTGCTGTGCTTCCAGAGAATGGCACGAAAGTACAAACAAAACTCCCAGTAGCCAAGAGATGGGAAGGCTGAGGACTGAGGTGATGGGATGCTGGAGTGTCACCACTGAAGGAAGTTCTAGAAGCAAGGTGGAGGTGGCAGAGGAGGGCTGACCTGGGGTGTTCTGCTCCCAGCTGGGGAGGAGGGAGGGCTGGAAATCCAGTGAAGCTCCCTAAGAAAGAACGTTTAATGAACATCTACTATGTGCCAGGCACTGTGCTCGGTGCTAGGACAGAAGGGTGAACAAACTTGTCATAGGTCCTGCCCTCTGGACTTGCTTTCCAGTAGGAAAGGAAAACACGAAACAAACAGTTGCTTAAATGTGGCTGCAAGCCACTATGGAGAACAGTATGGAGGTTCCTTAAAAAGCTACAAATAGAACTACCATATGAACCAGCAATCCCACTACTGGGCATATACCCTGAGAAAACCATAATTCAAAAAGAGTCATGTACCACAATGTTCATTGCAGCTCTATTTACAATAGCCAGGAGATGGAAGCAACCTAAGTGTCCATGATCAGATGAATGGATAAAGAAGATGTGGCACATATATACAATGGAATATTACTCAGCCATAAAAAGAAACGAAATTGAGCTATTTGTAATGAGGTGGATGGACCTAGAGTCTGTCATACAGAGTGAAGTAAGTCAGAAAGAGAAAGACAAATACCGTATGCTAACACATATATATGGAATTTAAGGGAAAAAAATGTCATGAAGAACCTAGGGGTAAGACAGGAATAAAGACACAGACCTACTAGAGAATGGACTTGAGGATATGGGAAGGGGGAAGGGTAAGCTGTGACAAAGCGAGAGAGTGGCATGGACATATATACACTACCAAACGTAAAATAGCTAGCTAGTGGGAAGCAGCTGCATAGCACAGGGAGATCAGCTCGGTGCTTTGTGACCACCTAGAGGGGTGGGATAGGGAGGGTGGGGGGGAGGGAGACGCAAGAGGGAAGAGATATGGGAACATACGTATATGTATAACTGATTCACTTTGTTATAAAGCAGAAACTAACACACCATTGTAAAGCAATTATACTCCAATAAAGATGTAAAAAAAAAACACACAAAAAAACCCCCCCAAAAAAATGTGGCTGCAAGAGGCAAGGGCAGGTGTTATAGGCGTGAATAATGGGGGCTGGGGAAAGCTTCCCTCAGGAAATGGGGTTTAAGCTCAGGTACGAAAAGATTAGCTTGAGACAGGTGCCAGGTAACCGGGGAGAGACCAGAAGAGTCCAACACTGACCACTTTCACCAGGGCTCTGACATGTCAGGTAGCTGTCATGTGTTGAGACCATGTAATGTAGTGACAAAGGACACAGACCTGGGAATAAGACACACCTGGGAAAAAATTTTAACTGTGAACTTACTAGCTGTGTGAACTTGGGGCCGTTATTTAACCTCTCTGTGCTTTGGTGGCTTCATCTGTAAAATGGGGTTAAAATACCTACCCTGTGGGGCTGTTGTAAGGATTAAACCTGATTCCGCAATATAAAGAATGTCTGTAAAGTACCTGGCAATAAACTCAATAAGCAGTAAATGCTGCTGCTAATAATACTATCGTATGTGTCTATTTTCCCACCTCCATCCCAAGCCTACTACGGGGTCTCTGAGGGTGTAGACAAAGGCTTATATGTTTCATGTCTGACTAGACAGCGAGAAATGGAAGAGACTGCTATCTTACGTGGTGCAAGGACTCTCCCAGAAGACAGCCCCAGGCATCCAGCCAAAGTTATGACCCTTGGAGTGTGTATGTATATATGGTTGGGGGACAGGCCATGGGATGCTGTTTTCCAGAATCCTCCTGGACCTAGTTGGCAGGAAGACTTCAGGGCAAAAGGGTACAGACTCAATTAAATGTGGGCAAGTGCAAGGCACTGCCTTTTGTGATAAACACATCAAACCCCCCTCTCCAGTGCTCGACTCTGCATGGTCAGCCACAGTTCTGGCAAAGGACCTGGAAATCCTTCTTCATTTAGACAGTTCCCCGAGGCTGTTGGCCAAAAGACTAAGAGAATCGTGAACAAGGATCTTAAAGAAGGAGCACACACTCCTCGAGGTGTCCAGCTGGGGCAGTCCTACCTGCAGGGCTCCGCTGTGTCATTCTGTCCCGTCCTGGAGGAGACCCAGGGGCTGCAAAATCTCCTTGGCAGGAAAGGCTAAACGACTCACGCTCCAGTCTGCAAATGTGAGGGCTGCTGGGGGACGTGCAGGAAATCACAAATGGTGTAGGGAAGGTGGCTGGAGACTTACTCATGAAATCCTGAAACCCTAGGCAAAATGGGTTTACCTTGAAACTTGAGCACGTTTCGGGTGAACACAGGTGATGGCTGTTGTACGCAGGGGCCAGTAAACTTAAGAAATTCATTATCCCAAGTTGTGGGTCCAGCAGAAAACATAAATGAATTAAAAAGTCTCTGGACAAATTTATGAAAGACAGAGTCGTCGATGTCCCTTAATCAGGGTTTGTTCAGTGAATGAAGGAATGAATATGGATGGTCCTGAATCTCAAGGCATTTCAGTCCAACGCAATAAATATTCATGGAGCACCTACGATGACAAAGCATTGTGCAGGACGTAAACCTGAACAGTTTCTATCCAGAAGCTTACATTTTTATAAGAGGATTAGAGAGAACACTGTCAACACGGGGTGGACACAGTGAGGGCTGTAAGAAAAGTGCAGGAGAGGATGGCACTCAAAGAAGGGAGAGATGCTGTGGGGTTTGGAATAGGGATCAAAAAGATTTTATGGAGAAGGTGATATTTGAAATGGGCCTTGAATAACAAGCTGGTGTTTAACAAGTGGAAAAGGACATAAAGGTATCCCAGAAAAGAGGGAATGACAAGTCCCAAGATCTGGGGGTGGAGAATAAAGATTCAGACAATGGAACAGTGAAGGGGGTGGGGAGGACAGAGAGAGGGAGAGAGAGAAGAGTTATTTGGAAGAGAACAGGGTAGTGACAGATGAACAACAAAGGAAAATCTGGGCTCCCCTATGGAGAGTAAAGGCAGGGTCAGAATTCCCAAGGCAAGACCCTCAAGATCCTATGACAATCAGGCCTTAGACGGAAAGGGGCAGACAGGGATTCTAGTGGATCTCGAATTTGAGACTTGAAATACCTGGTAAGTTTTAGAGCTAAGCAGAAAGAAGCTCCTTCAGCTCAGCCCCTAGAGAGATGCAGAGTGAGGCCCCATGGTTCACCATTAGTTCTGGGATTGTCTTGGCCATTTCCAGTCTCCTGGGGTTCTCAGTGGGCAAGGACAGCTCAGTTATGCTCTGAGCTCCCTGGGTACTCCCTGCCTGTCAGGCAACATTTATAGATGGGAGCTTTGGTTAAAAATGAACATTAGGAACAGCCAGGAAGAGACACGAGAGGCAAGGAGATATCAATTGGCCCAGCCGGTCTGGAAGAGTTGTAGTAAAAAGAGGGCAGGTTTAGCAGAGGACAACAGGCAAGTCTCAAGACAGAGAAAGGAGTCATTTGTTCATTCAGGTTGTCATGAACTGGCTCCTTATGGATCGTGTTTTTTGTGCCAGGCACTGTGCTAGATTGAAGGAAACCTGTTTTTAAGAAGCTCATGGTTTGAAGGGGGAGAAAAACATGTGAACAGATCTTAGAAAATGGTATAGTGATAGAAACATGTTCTGGGTAGAGGCACAATGGAGGGAATGATCAGCAATATCAAGGAAGGCTTTCAGGAGGATGTGTCACTCTAGCTGGGTCTTGGAAAATGAGTAGGAGTTCAACACGTAGATGAAGGGACATAGGGCATTTTAGGCAGAGGAAATGAATGGTATGTGGAGACACGGAGGTAAAAATAAATTAGTATTTGCAAAGGAAGTACTTCAGTATAGCTGGAATTTAGGGTA
This sequence comes from Tursiops truncatus, assembly GCF_011762595.2. NCBI lineage: Eukaryota > Metazoa > Chordata > Mammalia > Artiodactyla > Delphinidae > Tursiops > Tursiops truncatus. The sequence goes on from NC_047034.1 coordinate 147,487,222, forward strand.
TGCAGAGAGGAGCCGTAGCAGCTGAGACTAGGGAGGTAGGTGGGGTCAGATCATAAAGGACTTTGAACACTATACTCAGGAGTCTGGACCTGGTCCTACAGGCCAAAAAGAGCCATTGAAGGAATCAAGAAAGGGGTGAGAAATGGTTGGATTTGCAATTTAGAAGTATCACTCTCAAAAAAGTATGGAGGAAGAATTAGGGATTCAGAACTGTTAAGACTAGCTAGGAAGCTATTACAGAAATCTAGGAGGTAAGTCAGACAGAGAAAGACAAATATAATATCACATATGTGGAATCTAAAAAAATAATGCAAATGAACTTATCTATAAAACAGAAACAGACTCACAGACTTTGAACACAAACTTATGGTTACCAAAGGGGAAATATGGCAGGGGGAGGGATAAATTAGGAGCTTGGGATTAACATATACACATTACTATATATAAAATAGATAATAAACAAGGACCTACCGTATAGCACAGGGAACTCTACTCAATATTCTGTAATAACCTATATGGGAAAAGAATCTGAAAAAGAATGAATATATATATATATATATCTATATCTCTATATCCATTCTGTTTTATATATATATATATATATATAACTGAATCACTTTGCTGTAAACCTGAAACTAACACAACATTGTAAATCAACTATGTTCCAATATAAAATAAAAATTAAATTAAAAAATTTAAAAAGGGAATTCCCTGGCGGTCCAGTAGTCAGGACTCCATGCTTCCATTGTAGGGGGCGTGGGTTCGATCCCTGGGCAGGGAACTAAGATCCTGCAAGCTGTGTGGCGTGGCCAAAAATAAATAAATAAATAGAAATCTAGGAGGAAGTATGAGGACAGGTCTGAGCTAGAACAATGGAAGCAACGGAGATAAAGAGGAAGAGACCAAAACAGAGAGAAGAAGGGGTGGGGAAGGTTAGCTGGGAAGGCCATTGCCTTCTACCTACTTGCTATGAAATTCCAGCGGGGACCTAGGCTGGCTCCCCACATGGCTGCCGGCAAGGAACTGCTCTGTTATGGGGCCCCCCCGCTGTGCCTCGCATGATTTCTAGGGAAAAGGTAGATCTTTCTGTCTCTCCATTCTTCTCTCAGCTGATTCCAAGCCCCCTCCTTCTTGGGGCTAACATTGGAGCCCTTCACTCTACACACACTGAGGAAGCTCTTGGCAGGTCCTCAGCTCTTCAGAACAGGGAGCTTTGCTGAGTGTGACTAGATCAAGAAACGTAATTTGAAATAGCTGGCAGGGGTCCTACTCAGGGTAAGTTTGGGAACTGGCACTATGCCAGGGGAGTGGAATAACAGAGGAGTGAGGGCAGGTGAGAAACGTACTCCCTGCACAGTGATAAGAGTTCCTAGATTTTTGGCCCAAGTCCGTCTTCAGTGCCCACTGGGCTGCCAGAGCCCCACATTCTGGGCTTTGCCTCTTCAGAGGCTCTTGCTCTTTGTGCTGGGTGCAGCCTGAGTGGACGAGGAGAGCCAGCTCTGCTCATCTCCATCCTGCCTCCCTTCTCTACTTGCCCTTCCCGCTCTAGACACCGTCTTTCTCCATCCTGTCCTGTCCTCCAGAAGCCGACTTCCGTGCACTGCCTCAAGCACGCTTCCTTGCCTCCAGGATTCCTATTGGGTTCGACGCATGGAGGACATTGGAGGACAGGAGGAGAGAAGCAGTTGGGATAAATAATGTCCTGGATCCTTCCTCCTTTTCTGAAGGTCACAGCTCCTAAGCACAGCTGCAGTCACAGCCACAGCTCTTTCTGGGATCTGGCTGATGCTCGGGCCAACGGGTGGTAACAGCTCCCCTGCTGGGCTTCACGTTCTCTTTGTAAATAGTCCCTTCATTAAACTTTCCTGTTACTCCATTTGTGGACCTCTGTTCCTTGCTAGAACCTTGACTAGTACAAGAGGCATCTTCAGAGATATGACACTAGCTGGACATATATTTGTTCCAGCAAGTTCTCTTCGATCCCATCCTAGTTTGTCTACCATGGGTCTTTCAGTATTATATTAATAAGAAGCTGCCTCTCCCTGCTGGGTTGATGGGCAGACTGTAGAGAAACCAAACAGAAATTTAATCCCATGTCCTTGGCCTGGGCAGCTTCTCATTGCTCTACTTAGATGTTCACTCCTACAGCTTTGCAGAGGGTACGATGGCTAAAAAGAAATTTAATTGAGACACAGAGAATGTCACGACTGGGGAGCTGTATGGCTTGGTGTAGTCATTCATTCTTATATTCAGCAAATATCTGTGGAACACTTACCATGTTCTAGATACTATGCTAGGCCCCGTGGATAAAACAAACAGTAAACAAAATATAATCCCGGTCTCACTGAGTACACAGTTTTGTTGGAGAGACAGATGAGTAATCAGGCAATTATAATAAGATAACCTTATCAGAGGGGTGAACATGGCTTGATGTGGAAATACATAGAAGTGGCACCTATCCTAATCTCGGGGGGTAGGGCAGAGAAGGCTTCCTGGAGGAATTGAGTTTAAGCTAAAATCTGGGGAAATCTTGGAGTTGACAGGAGTGGAGGGTAGGGGAGAACGGGAGGGAGGAGGGAACAGCATGTGCAAAAACAAGGAGTTGGAACCTGGTACCTTGGAAAGCTGAAAGTAACTCAGTATGGCTGGAGTTTGTAGAAGGGGAGGGTGGCGAGAGATTAGGCTGTTAAGGAGGTAGAGACCAGACCCTGCCTGGCCTTCTAGAGTGTATTAAAGAGTCTGGACTTGGTTCTCAGAGCAATGGGGGAGGCCATTGGTGGTTTTTAAGTAGGGAAGGGATAAGATCAGATTTGTACTGAAGTAACTGGCTGCAGTGTGGCAAGTGGACTGGCAGAGGCAAGATGGGAGCAGGGAGCCATCTCAGAGGCTGATCCAGTAGCCCAGACAGGGACAGGGACAGGGACAGGGACAGGGACAATGAGACTTGATAAAACCTGGACTGGTGCTGGGAAGAGTGAGGAGAACAGAAGAGGCAGGGACTGCTCCCATTTCTGGCATAGGTGACCGGGTAGATGGGAAGAAAAGGAAGAGAAGGGGGAGCAGGTCTGGTAGGAGGTGGAAGATGAGTTTTATTTCCATTCATGAGGAGATGTTGAGATGGATATGTCTGGGGACAGCCTGAAGGAAGCCGGTTACAGGAATCTGCAGTTTCCACAATCACAAGTTCTGAGTTTGCTACTGAGCTTCTTTCTCTGAGCACCCTGAGATCGTCTTGGGTGAGGTCTATCAGAGCTGCCAAGCAGCCTCCATCCTTCCTGTTTCAATAGCCTGCAGCCTGTCCTTTGACGGCTCTCCCAGGCACTAGAGGGCAACGGCTCCCACTGGCACACATCAAACCAGTTCCAGCTCTGGGTCAGGCCCTTGGAGGGTGGTGAAATGGAGGTGCATGGCAGGAGGAGACAAAAATACTTGGCTTGTAGGATGTCAGCCTGAGGAGCTCTAGCTTATGCAGCAGGCAAGTCAGGGAGATGGACTGAGACTTCTCAGCAGGGAAGGAACATGGTGAAATTGTGAGCTTAGGATGCATGAACTGATGGTGTTGTGCAAGGTGAACAGGAGGTAGGAAGACCAATTGACCAATGGGGAGGTTGCTACAATAATGCAGAGATTATTAACAAAGATTTAAAAATTGATAATATGGATAATGGTTTAAGAAAATGGGTATAATCATTGGCTGCTGTGAGACTGTGAATTGGTATAACCTTTTTAGAATGCTGTCTATCAATATGTATACAACAACTTTTTAAAAATTCATAAATTTGATCCAATAATTTCAAAGGTAATTATCAGAAATTCTCAAAAATATGTATGTTCAAAAATGTTCATTAGTGAAAAGAAAGAAGGCGTCACCTAAGTACTCATCAAAGGGAAAATAGTTAAATATATTAAAATACACTAAACAATGAAATATTTTTTGAGTGAATTTTATGGCACGTGAAAGCTGTTTTTTAATTTATTTTTAAGTTTTAGTTTATTTTTTATTGAGGTAACAGTTTATAACATGATATAAGGTTCATGTGAACAACATTATATTTCTATTTCTATATGTCCTACAGCATCCTCACTACAAAAAATTTAATTTCCATCCATCACCGTACCATTGATCCCCTTTACCCATTTTGCCCCTCACCCCCTTCCCCTCTGGTAACCATTACTCTGTTCTCTGTATATATGTGTTTGTTTTTAAACAATGAAGTATTTAAACATCATTGGAAAAAGCGTCTTGGAAGCATACTTAATGGAATTAGAAAATGCTCACAACATTATGATAAGTGGAAAAACCATGATACAAAATGGAATGTAGTATCCTGAACTGAATCCTAGAACAGAAAAAGGGCATAGTGGAAAAACTGGGGAGATCCAAATCCAGTCTGTAGTTTAGTTAATTTCTTAGTTTTGATAAATGTACTATGGTGATTGAAGATGGTAGCATTAGGGGAAGCTGAGTGAGGGGCATACAGGAACTCTCTGTACTATGTTTGTAATTTTTCTGTAAATCTGTGGCTAATATTTCTTGAGCCTTACTACACGTCAGGCATTGTGTGAAGTACCTTCCTTACATTTCATTTAATCCTATCTTATGAAGTAGGTACTATTATAGCTCCTTTTACAGATGACAAAACGGAGGCTCCAAGTCACACAGTTAAGTGGTAGAGCCAGGATTCAAATTCAGATACTCCTGATCCTAAGGTCTGTGTTTTTGCAATTCCTCATTGAAAAAAGAAATGCAGTATCAGATGGTTACTAGTGGTTACCTCTGGGAGGTGGGAACATGTTTTTCCATGCCCTTGGGGGTGTGGGTAGGGAAAGGATAGGGGAAAGAATGAATAGGACTTGCTGTCTGATTAGGGATAGGTAGGTGATAAATAAAGTCAGGAATTGAAGATGGCAGTAAACTTTGGTGCTACTTCTGGAAGCATGGAAGATAGGAGAGGGGACCAATTTTGGTGGGGGCTAGGGGAAGACTTGACTTCAGCCTCCACTCTGTGCAGAGGGCGGTGCTAGAGGATATTGACTGTTCCATGAACAGCCTGAGTGATGGGCCTGCCTCAGAACCCTCGCAGCTCTGGGAACTATGGCTCAAGTTCGTCATGTGACGCTAGGAGAACACACACATTCAGGGATGGAGAGTGGCGATGAGACGAATAGGGGGCCAACCTGACCAGGGGAAGGAAGCCTCACAAGGAGGCCCAAGAAGTCCCCGAGCTTCACTGAGTTGCTGCTGAAGCCACCCACAGGCTCGGGGCTAGAAGGGGTGGCCGGAACCATCATTCATAGCCTAGCTATGTGATACTTGGGTACAGCGCCTATGGCCTAACCTCGGGGCTGCGACAGGTGGAGCACGAATCTGGGGCAAGTCCTGGGCAGGCACGACTTTGCTCTCTGGAGAGGTCCCTATTCCTACGGGTAGAAAAGTAACCTTTCTGGGGCTTCCCTGGTGGCGCAGTGGTTAAGAATCCACCTGCCAATGCAGGGGACATGGGTTCGAGCCCTGGTCTGGGAAGATCCCACATGCCGCAGAGCAACTAAGCCTGTGCACCACAACTACTGAGCCTGCGCTCTAGAGCCTGCGAGCCACAACTACTGAGCCTGTGTGCCACAGCTACTGAAGCCCACCCACCTAGAGCCTGTGCTCCGCAACAAAAGAAGCCCATGCTTCTCACATGGGCCAAACCCAACACAGCCAAAAATAAAATTTAAAAATTTATTAAAAAAAAAAAAAGAAAAGTAACCTTTCTGCATCTTTTCAGAATCTCTGGCTCTCCCGATTTCCCCATGCCTGATTCTTCCCATCAGCTCATCATTGATGACAAGCCCTTAGATCTTCCCTATGCACCCAGAGGAGGAGCTTTGCCCTGAGGATGCTGTGAAATCAAGGGCAGCCACGAGCGCTCGATGGCCTTTCCAGCTCATGCACCTGACACTGGCACCTGGGAGGCTCCCTGGGGGAATGTCTCCCTAACCCCAGAGATCTCCACCTGCCTCCTCATCAAACCCGCCTCACTCGGCTGCAGTAGGAGAGGCCAGACCTGGGTCTTCTGGGCTTCTGGAGTAGCTTTGGGTCACTCACCCCTCTAAGCCCCCTTGGCCTCCTGGCCTTGACAAAGGGACCGTGGAGGGACACCAGCTAGCAGTCAGGAGGGCTCAGGCCTGCTCTTGTGCTCTCTTCTTGATCAATCTGCTCTCTTTCTGTCCCTCTGGGCCCTAGGGCCTAAGGTTGTCCCAGGCTTTGGCCCTGCAGGGGACAAACTCTAAACTTCCCAGCTGGCTCTGGGTCCCTGCCGAGCTGCGGGCTGAGGACAGGGCTCCTGTGGTAGCTTGGAGCCCTTGCTGCTTCTCTCCGTGGAATTTGGACAGATGGAGCCCAGGCACAAGATAAATAAACCAATTAAATCTGAGAAAACACCTTCCTGCTATTTCTCTCCAGAGCCCCTGCCCACCCCGGCTCAGAGTGAGGGTAGAACTGTCTGCGAGCTGAGAGGCTGGTGTGGGGACTCTCCCTGCTCCTGCCTGGAGACCCCCTCCGTCAGGCCGGCCCCTGCAGCTTGGCGTGTTTTCCTAACGTGGTGAACACATGCTGTCTCTGGAGGAGCACTGTTTTCCCTCCAAGGCCCTTCAGTCACGCTGGAGGGGAGAAGTAGGAAAGGCCAGGGGTCCCCTAGCTAAGAGGTAGAGAGAGAAAGGGGAAGGGGTTGCTAGACTGGGGAGGCCGAACTGGGAAGGATGGCAGATGAGGCTGGTCAAGGCTGGGGGGGAGACAGGGAGTTCCAAGACTTCAGAATCTCGTGGCTGGTGAACCCCTCCTACCACCGGACACACCAGGGATCAGTCTAGCAACAAGTCTAGCGAGGCAAGAAAGAGACGGTCACTCTTGGAATCCACTCCTTTGGAGAACCAGAGAAAAGGTGGAGAGAGAAAAACCCCACAGTAGAGGAAGCTTCCTTGGGTATGCTGTGCTTCCTTTACTTAAATTTGACCTGTGTTTAGCAACCATTGGGAGAGAGCCTCTCTGATGGAAGGCCTCATGCCAGGTGCTGGGGCTTGTGGAACAGAGGAGACACTGCCTGGCTGGGGAAGATGGCCACGTACACTGAGCATTACAAGCTACGTCACATCTGTCCTGAGAGAATATGATGGCACGAACAAAGTGCTTCGTGGAAAGAAGGGCTCCTTTATGTCTGGAGGGGTTGGCGAAGACTTCACAAAGGAAAGGACCTCTGAGCTGGGTCTTAAAGAATGATCCGGAGTGTACTGAATAGATGTTGAATGAAGGCATCAGGGTGCGGAGCTTGGGTGGACGAGAGCAGGCCAGGTAAAGGGAATAGTGTGTGCAAACGCTTGGAGGCGTTAGAGAGCTGGGATGTTACCCTGGGAACAATGAGGAGCCCTTGGAGGGTTGCAGGCAGGTACTGGAGTGGCATTTTAGCAAGATCATGCTAGCAGCCGGGTGGAGGTTGCGTGATAGAAAGATTGGATGGTGAATACCAATTGGGAGGATTTTTAGATAATATAAGTGAGACATACTGGGACCTGAACTAAGTCAGTAGCAGGGGCTCGGGATAAGGGGACATATAAAAGGGATGATAAGGAATCTATAGGATTTAATGACTGATGGGACATGGGGGATGTGAGGCCAAGAAAGAAGAGAAAAAGGATGCCTAGGTTTCTGGCTTAGATGCCTGGAAGGAGAGTGGTGCTCTTCATGCTGAGAAATAAAGGAAAGAGAACAAGTTGTGTGTGTGTGTGTTAAGGCATGATGATGGCTGTTATAAGGCAGGTTTGCTCTAGGTGGAGATACACAGGATGTAGTGGGTTTATGAGTCTAGAGCATCTATGGCAAAGATCGCTTCAAGATTTCATGACTGGGTAATTGAAAGGATGATCATGCCATCAACAGAAATAAGGACTGCTGAAGGTGAATTATGAGGCGGTGGGGGCTAGATGATGGATTCAATTTCACGATGTCTGTGGGACAGAGCACTGAAGATATTCACCAGGCAGTTGGAAAAATGGGATCAGAGCAGCGAGAGGTCAGATTTGGAGGTTCATATTCAGGAGTCCTCTAAATAAAGATGAAAGCTGCAGCTGCAGGGACGGATGAGATCATCAGATTAAAGCACACACGGAGAGAAGAGGGTCAGAGACAGAACGCTGGAAAATACCTGCTTTTATTTCGGGTGGGAGGAGGGCAAGGGCCAAAGAAGGAGCTGTCTGCAAGGAGAACCAGGAGTGTGGTACCAGAGAGAGAGGAGGGCTTCCGAAAGGTGGCCAGCAGGTTAGCTGAAGAGATGCTGGGAAGGGCGAGGACTGAGACGACTTGGGGATTCAGATTAACGACCTGTAAGAGAACAGATTCAATAGAGAAGTAGGGATGATGGCAGCAAAGAGCCAGTGGTGGGAAGTGAGGTGGTTAAGTATAAATAAACCTTTGAGCAGTGAGACGGTGAAGGGGACAGAAGCGCAAGAAGTGATGAGGGTCTACAGGATTTTTAAATGGGGAAAACTTGGTCCAGGTGCATTTCTGTGATACACACAAGGACACATCTCCATATTAGCCATCTCACCGGGCTGTTGGCCACGCCCCGCCCCTGTCCTGGGGTCTCGAGTGTTCACAGGTTCCCCAGGGCCAGTGTGCCAGTGACCCTGGGGGAAGGGTGCCCCCTTCAGCCTGTGGCACTCACCAACACCTTGATTCTTTCCTCCCTTCTTTCTGCCCTGACTCCTCTTCATTTCCAAAACAAACATTGATGGAACACCTATTACATCCCATCTGCATTGGGTGATACAATACTGTACAGGGATTAGCGCAGGCAAGAAAGAACGGCAGGGGGAGACTGGCGAGGCGACCATAACGATGCAGTAGTTTGAACTAGGCAGTAGCAGGTGGGATGGAGGAGAGGAGGGTGGATTTGAGGGGTATGTTGGAGACGGAGACTCCGGGGCTTTGAGATTGACTGGAAGAGGGCCGAGGGGAAAGAAGAGGCTGAGGCTGCCTTAGAAGTTTCAGCTCTGGGATGCCAGTGAGGGGTCAGGAGTGATCCCTGAGGCCTCTCTTGCCTGCTTCTAGCCAGAGCTGGGTGCGTCACCGATTCTGAAGCAAGCACTCCATCTCGGGGTAACATGATCCTGTAACGCAGGGCTCCTCTGATGTGGGCTGCTTGCCTTTTACAGCATTAGGGGAGCAACATTTCATGGAAAATTCAATAAATCCCCCTGTACAGCCAGACGTCTGTAAACAATGGCTTCCAAATTCAATCAGGCTGGGGACCCGCAGCAGCATTTATGAGCTCTAACGTGGAATATTATATAGGGGAGTGAGTAGCAGGGGGCTGGGGGAAGGGACTTCCTGGAAGATGAAAGATCCTGTGTGGTTCCTGCTTTCAGAGGTTTACAGTGGAGTGATTCTCCAGGTAGAAGTCCTGGCCCTGGGAACTCTTGGGCCGGGCCTGGGGCCCCTGAGCCGAGGCTCTGGGCTTGGGGAGGAGGACAAGGGACTGAGACTTTGGTACTGGCTGTGATGAGGCTGAATGGTCACAACCACCAGGGCTGAGAGTCAGCTCCCCAGTTCCTCCCCCAGTCTGCAGGAGACGCCCATCTGAGCTGCCTGGGAGGTGCCCGTGGTGTGCTTACTGCCTTTGTCATGCGCGAAGGCCCCACAGCTTCAAATCTCCTGTTTATAAACCTTCCACCCCTTTGGTCCTCTGGCCTGGCAGTGATCTTCAGAGAACTATTCCCTCTCTATCAGGTTCAGATTGACCTTCACCTAGTGCAGAAGGAGGCAGGGGCAAAGACAGCAGCTACAACTCTGAGAGCTCTTCTGCAACATGCTCTCTCAGGGAGGCTCCAAGGTCTCCTCCACTCTCTAGGCCCCCTAGATTTCTCCTGTCCTTTGCCCTTCGAACACCTCCACCCTCTGGCCGGCTCTCCCAGCCTCTTCCTCCTCTACAGCTGTTGCCTTCAAACCATCTGGCAGGCCTTCTCCAGCAAACCAGTGTGGGGCTTTATGGGGCAGAGGAAACAACAGAGGCTCTGGGTTCAAATCCATCCTTGTCATTTACCAGCTATGGATCTTGGATAAGTCACTTCCTCCTCTGAATCTCAGTGTCCTTATCTGTCCAGGGGAATAATAATGACTGCCTTGCAGAGTGCCCATGAGGATGAAATTGGACAATGAATGTCAAGTGCCTGGTGTTCTGGTATGAAGTAAGCACGCAAAACATGCTAGCTTCCTTCTCCACGTTTCTCCTCCTCCTCTCAAATCTCCCTTTAATAAAGCTTCAGTTAATCACCGGAAGCTGCCCTCCCTCCAACCAAAGGTACCAGTTGTTCCATTGGCTCTTTGCTGGTGTCCTGCACATCTCACAGGCCCCCTTTGTGATTCCTGTGCAGGCCTGATTGGAATCCAACAGGAAGAGCATCAAAGAACACAAACAGCCCTGGCCACACTGAGAGGCTCAGGTAAGGGGTGGAGGCACCTCTGGGGAGCCCCGACACTGCGGGGCCTTTCTTAGATACCTGGAACGTAAGCTTCAGGAGGACAGGGGTTTCCACCTGCTTTGTTTATGACTCTATTCCCAGTGTCTAGAGCTGGGCTCGACACTTGGTAAGTGTTCATTAAGTCCTTCTTGAATGAATTAATTACTTCAGCTTCTCTCACCATTTTCCTGTGGTTTTTCTCTGGTCCCAGAGGGAGAACAGAGAGTCTGCCTTCCAGAAGAACAAGCCACAAACCCTCCGGAAAGTCAGGAATCCTCTCTTCCCTCTAAATGTCCTTGGAATGCTGGCCAGGCTTCCCCCCAAGGAGCAAGTAGGGAGCAGAATCACTATCAGCAAGGATTCTCCTTGCCACCCGCTGCTAGAAACACGAGTTTGGGGAGGATGAAGGGAAGGGCGTGATTCTCGCAGGCGAGGTTTTATGGAGGCTCTAGCCTGGTCTGTATTCAGCCTTTGGAGGTACTGGATATACAAGTTTTGTGAATGTGAACTGGATGTACACTCCCCTCCCTTTTCAGAGGACAGTTCCATAGAGCTCCACCCCAGTCAATTTAAAACACGGGGCAAAAGGAAGGGAGAGGCTGGCTAGCCCCAGAGCAATCGTAAGTAGCATTTTAAAGGATTTATCACGTGCCAGCCTCTGCGCTCAGCACTTCAGGCATCAACTCATTTAAACCTCCCATCAGCCTAGTATTATCCCCATTTTATCTATAAGGAAATCGAGGCTTAGAGAGGTTAAATAACGTGCCAAGATCACAGAGCCAAGCAGAGGAGGAACAGGATGGGATCCCAGGTCTGAGCGATGAACCATGACCTGCTGCTGCTTCAGAAAAAGATGATGGAGAGCAGACCTGGGCTTGAATGGTTCTGGGGCCCCGGCAGAGACCAAGCATTCTCCATCTGCTCCCGCTTCGTCCTTCATCCCCACCTCCTCCAGTTCATAGTGGGCAACTGAGATCGTTTGGGAGAGGTTGTCTCCTCTGGGCCCCCAGACCCTGCTGGGCCTTCCCTGGGGAAGAGAAAGAAGGTGGGATGGGGTCCAGGGAGACCTGCTGCTCCCTGACCCCCGCTACAGATGCAAGTGGGATGCTCTGCTGCTCAGCTGGGACCAGTTTCAGCCAACTGGGCATACTTGCGAGAGGCCGCTGCTTGCTCCACCGCTTCCAACTGCCCAGTAATCCCACCCATCTGGAGGGAGGAGATCCTTTAGGATCCGTGCCAATGTTGACCTTTTGGTTTTCCATTTGGCCGGAGCGGGGGAGGGGGTCCAAGGAGACAGATCCCTGGGGTGAGATCTCTCCCCAGGGCCAGATATCCAGCTTCCGGAGCTCTGGGATTTACGCCTGAGGCAGTCACGCAAAATGCCTGTTTCCCCCCCAGATATCCAACATACGATATCATGTCCCCTGCACACCCCAGAGACGTACCCACAGACATGCACACGCGGCTTCAACGTTGACTTCGGTGACTAGATGGGTCTGTTCTCCTGCTCTCTCTCCCCCTCTCTCTCCCTCCCAACCCCCACCCACCCACCCCCCCCCCCCCCCCCCCCCCCCCCCCCGCCCTCTCTCTCTAATTCTCCCTGCGAGCTGCTGTAAGGATCAGTCCCCAAAGAAAAATGCCCAATTTGTCATGTCATGTCCAGCTGTTAACCTCCCGTCGGTAAGCCATGGGGAAGACTTACTTTCTCCTATTTATTTATTTGCCACTTGGACAATAGAAGGCCCCAGGCCTGCTGAGTTCTCCATAATAAAGCCACCAACGATCTCCCCCTTCACCCCTCCCCTCCCCCCACCCCCATGTCAACAACACTAGCCAACCTGCAGGTGTCACTGGGCATTAACCCCGGGCTTAACTCTGGCTCTGCTGAACCAGAGGGAAGGGGGAGGGGGGAGCGAGCGAAGGTGGGGGGTCTGACGGGGAGGTCTCTGCACAAAGAGGAAGGCCTGGGGATGGGCCGGCTCATAACCATCCCTCCGGAAAGCTCACTGTGCTGAGGCTGGGGGAGGGGGGGAGGGAGGGATCAACCATATAATGCGGCTCCTTCTTCCCAGCCTCCCCAGTGGTCTCCGGGCGGAGCCTGGGCCGGCGGGTGGCAGGCACCCGGGCTCACCGCACCTAGCAACACTGCCGAGAGACGGGGCCCTGCAGGAATGAGGCCCGGAGAGACGGGACCCTGCAGGAATGAGGCCCAGTGCGGCTGGCCTAGAGCAGGCCCGGGAGGGGCTGGGGCAGGGCGGGAAGCTCAGACCCTCCAGACTCACACTCCCTTGCTCCTCTCTCCAGGCTCCTTTGGCCCAGCCTGATTTGCTCAGGTGGAAGGGCTAGCGATGCCCCCAGGCTGGGCTCCCCGTTCTCCTGGGCTGAAGAAGAGGTGGGGAGGGGGAGGGGGAGGGGCTACTCTTTAGTCTGCTGCCCTTCCTTCTGTTCAGATGTCAGAGTGAGTTATGGATAGCACTGAAGTGCAGCCCCCGTGGCCTTTCATCTGGGCCTCCCCGCCCAATGTCGTCAATAACACCATCCTCTCTTCCCCGGGACCCTAGTTTCCCTCCCGGACCAGCTGTGGAGCAGAGAGCACAGATTAGGATTAGCCAGAGTTGGGCTCCCAAACTGTCCCTGCAGTGGTTCCCTACACTTTGGTGACCACTCCTCCACTGCCAGCATCTTCCCCAACCCGGGACAGACGAAGATGTTAACTTTGTTAACTGCCTCCACAGTAGGAGCCCACTGTTCTCTGAATCAGAATGGAAATAACTAGGAAAAGGAAAAATCATGGTTACTGCAAAGTTGCCTCCAGGGTCGGAGGGGGTCTGCACTGGTTCCCACTCTGTTCTTGGCCTAGTGCTACCATCATTTGTACCGAGAAGCAGCTGGAGAGACTCTAGGGCCTGGAGGACCAGCGTACAGAGACAGAGGTCAAAGGCCATGGAGACCAGGCAGAAACAAGGTTAGGCAGGTTAGGCGAGTCAGTTAGTTAGTTACGTTACTTAGGTCAAGCCCACACTCTCCTGTAGCACCAGTCCTGGTTGCCACAGTGCTGGAAGCAAGGACCACACTCCACCCGGGGATGTCAAAGGCTAAAATTTTTCTCAAGAGGGATTTCTCAAGATTTCATTTTATAAAATTACCCATATCCAGGAGATGCATGCTAAGAGGGCTGCTAACAGCTATAATTTTCCAGAGTGAGGCGACCAGAATGAGAAGGCATCTGACCAGACTGGAGATGCTCCATCACCGTTCAGTGTGAGAAGCATGTGGGACCCTCTGGAGCTGTTCCACAGTGCCCCAGAATGCCCTGGAAAACAGCAGCTTCCAGCAGGGGCATGGTTATGACCTGTCCAGCACAGGAAAAGGGGAGCTTCTGTGGTGGGCAGGAGATGGGGCTATGAAATAGTTCTCTGAGGAGTCTTCCAATCAGTGCTCAGAAGTTATGATTCTAAAGATGTCATGATTCAGTCTAGGAGACAATGGGTACAGAGGAAGAAAATCCAGACAACCATGTGAGATGAACCTGGATTTGAATCCCGGCTCAGTTGATTACTAGCTGTGTGACTTTGGGTAAGTTACTTGACTTCTCTGAAGTTCAAGTTCCTCTTCCATAAAAGGAAGCGCATAAACCTAACTAACTCCTAGTTGTTAGGAGGATTAAGTGAAATAATCTAAGGGAAAACACCTAGAATTATGCCTGGTATATAGCAAACACTGCCATAAATGTTAATGACTGTCTCCTTTCCTTGTCTGAAACTTACCTGGTTCAGCCTTGGCCTCAACAAGGAAACCTGATTCATTGTACCCAGCAGCCACCACAAAAGGAGGATGTATTAGTGCCCCTGTTCATGGCGCTTGGCTTGTCCACTCAGAGTTTGGTCTTTCTCCCTCCTCACTTCCATCACCCAGAACGCTTCGTTCTGGACAGAGACGCTGCAGTGGCTGGTTTGTGGGGGAGGCATATACACATTTCTTATCTGGCCTGAATAGCAGGCATTAAAATGCATTTTGGTTCGCCTTCGCCCAGGACAATAAAGAAAAAAAAGGAAGCTTTAAGTCACTAATAAAAATCAAATGTAGGCAGTTTGCAGGAGTGATCAGCTCAGAGCTTTGCTGTTCTCTTGTTAAGGGTCTGGAGCCATAAATAACTTCCCCATAAGAAGGCAGAGGCGAGGGGGAGTGAGTGAGAGGGAACGCAACAACACCAAATTTTTCATTTTTCTCCATAAATCATTTCAGCATGCGATAATATTTGTTTTTTCTAATGAGTCTCTTGTGATCCATTCCAGGAGCTAACATCAGGGCCTGTCATGGGGTGATGTGTGGTACAGTTCAACGCTTTACAAAAACTGCCTGCTACACAGATTTTTTTCCTTTCTTCCTTATGCTAAGTATTCATGAAGCCCATTATTCTGTGCTCATGCTTTACAGATCCTTCCTTTCTGATCTTTCTCCTTTGGGTAGCTACTCTCTTGCTCTCTCCTGTCTGCTTATACTGAGGGGCTTTGCTGTTGCCTGGGAAGGACATGTGGGCAGCGGGAGAGGAAGGGGGATCGGAGGTATCCTTGGGAAGCCATCAGGTGTAGACTTTGAGCTCGGGTGGGAAGGGGGAGCATTCTTCAAAATTCAACTGAAGCCAATGTGGGAGGATGTCTTTTATAGGCTGGATTTCTCATGGCCAACTCCTGCCCACCCTAGCACAGTGGGCAGGACCACCTGCCAACCAAAAGCCCCCTTCCCCCCAAGAGAGCTGGCAGGTTAAACAGAGACCAGATTCACAGGAAAGACTGTGCATACTGTGCAGAAGAGTCTGGAGCTTAGCCTATAGCAAAGGAAGTCAATGAAGGATTTTACGAAGAATCAAATTTGCATTTTAGACTCTTCTGCTTGATGGGTGTGGACAGCAGATTGGGTAGGGGTGTAGCAGCAAGGAGTGAGATGGAAATCAGAAAATTTTGGAAATGGTATAGTGATACAGATGAAAAATGATAGAATAGGATTCAGAAATGAGGGATTATTAGGAGAGCTTAGTAAAGCCCCACTCATCCTTTAAGACTGATTTTAGCATTACCTTTTCTGTGAAATCATTTCTACCCTCTCCAGGTTGGCTCACTAATTTCTCTTGGCTCCTATAATGCCTTTTTTGTATCTTCCTTCAAGCACTCATCACATTGAATTAGGACTCTTAGCCCGAGCTCCCTGAAGCTAGAGTCCGTGCTACCTTGATCCTTGTATCTTACCTTCTAATATGGTGCATGGCACATAAAATTGCTCAGTGGTACTTATTTTGAATAAGCACACAAACTAATGGACAAATAAAAAGAAGAGGAAAAACAGAACTATAGGTAGAAAGCTTAGGGTTTGGGGGCAGGTGAAAGAACAGGAGCCACCCAAGAACAAGAGGGAAATGCTCAGAGTTAGGGAAGATCTAGGAGTGTCATGTCATGGGCTCATGGTGAGGCATAGGAATAGAGCTTTTGAAAAGAAGGCAATGATTTTTGATGCCAAATGTGAAAGTGAAATTAAGGAAGACAAAGACAGAAGAGTGTCCACAGGATTTGGCAATTCAGAGGTTGTTACTGAGTTTGTGGAAACAGTTTAATTAGAGTTATGAGGGCAGAGGCCGGACCAGCCAGGTCACCTCTGAATGGGAAGTGAGAAAGTGTAGACTAGTCTTTCAAGAAATGCAGCTACAAGGAGAATGAGAAAACTAGGGGTAGCTTCAGGAGATATACAGGATCAAGGGTAGTTGTTTTTAGGAAGGAGAGGGAGTTTAAAAAACACTTATAGGGACTTTCTTGGCAGCGCAGGGGTTAAGAATCTTCCTGCCAGTGCAGGGGACATGGGTTCCAGCCCTGGCCTGGGAAGATCCCACATGCCGCGGAGCAACTAAGCCTGTGCGCCACAACTACTGAGCCTGCGCTTTAGAGCCCACGAGCCACAACTACTGAGCGCACGTGCCACAACTACTGAAGCCTGTGCGCCTAGAGCCTGTGCTCCACAACAAGAGAAGCCACAGCAATGAGAAGCCCGCGCACCGCAACAAAGAGTAGCCCCTGATCACTGCAACTAGAGAAAGACCGTGCTCAGCAATGAAGATCCAATGCAGCCATAAGTAAAAATAAATAGATAAATAAATAAAAAAGAACATTTATAGGGTAAACCAGACAGAAAAGAAAGGGTGATAGAGGAGACACAGGAGAGAGACAGGTAGATCCAGAGCTGGCTGGATAACTGTTCCCAAAGAATACTGGTCAGTGTTTGAAAAAGAAGTCTTCAGTGACATAGGACAGGATTTTTGTCCTTTGCCCTGTTTAGCACTTTGATCAACACCTTGAAACCATAAACAATATGGCTAACAAATTTATAGTGAGACAAGCTAGGGACAAGTCAACAAGATGGAATACAGAATCAGGATTCAAAAGTTACCTCCACAAGTTGGAAATTTAACAGAAAAAGGTAAGCGTTCTACATGTAGGCTAAAAATAAATTCTGAAAGTGTTGAAGAGTTATGCCTTCAGAAGAATTCATGGGAAGAAGACCTGGGAGTTTGGGGTGAATGTACATCTGCCAAAAGACTCCTGAAGGTCTTGGCCACATTAGCAGAGATACAGCGAACAGAATAAAGGAGGCCACTCACATCACAAGCGCAGTGGAAATATTCTGCTCTGATTTGGGCTTCATGTTGTTTGGGGGACATTGGTGACTAGGGCAGATTTGGTCAAGATGGAAAGATGTCTTGAAATCACGACTTGTAATCATTGGTTGGAGAAGCTGAGGAAAGAATCATTGAGAAATGCGATAGGAATTCTTAAGTATTTGCCAGTTCATCATAGAGTAAAAAAAAAAATACATTTTCTCTGAAGAGACTCAAAGGGGGTTTACCTGGTGGCGCAGTGGTTGACAGTCCACCTGCCAATGCAGGGGACACGGGTTCGAGCCCTGGTCTGGGAAGATCCCACATGCCTCGGAGCAACTGGGCCCGTGAGCCACAAGTACTGAGCCTGCACATCTGGAGGCTGTGCTCTGCAACAGGAGAAGCCGCGACAGTGAGAGGCCCGTGCACCGCGATGAAGAGTGGCCCCCGCTTGCCGCAACTAGAGAAAGCCCTCACACAGAAACGAAGACCCAACGCAACCAAATAAATAAATAAATTAAAAAAAAAAAAAAAAAGACTCAAAGGACAGAACTTTAACTCCAGGATGAGAATTAAATAAAGGCACATTTTGGCTCAATATGAGGTAAAAAGTCAATGGATCCTCCTCTTTGCATGGGTTTTAGGATTCCTAAAACTGAATATAAATGTTGTGTATACGTGACTACGTATGGGGTCCATGAGTTTCCAGAAATTCTTAAAGGGGTCTGTGACACACACACAGGCACATACACAACCACAGAAAAAGGGAGACTTTTCTTTCAAGTATGGCAATTGGAATGGAACCATGCTTCCAGAACGAGCAGGCTTCCCGTTACCACATATGTTCAATAGAGGTAGAAAGAGCTAGTTAAGCCTCTATCAAGTTTGGAGGTCTGATTCAGGAAGAGGTTGGTTGTAGACCATGCAAAGGAAGGGGTGTGTGTGTGTGTGTGTGTGTGTGTGTGTGTGTGTGTGTGTGTCTGTGCAGAGGGTTAGAAAGAGATAAAGAAGGCGGCAAGACAGAGGTAGTGAGATAAACACTGTCATGGGCCGTTTCCATCATGTACTCACAAGAGCATAATAAAGCCCTTGTAATATACTAGAACTTGTGTGGTCCCGGGGCCTAATTTGCATACTAATTACTGAGTGCAAATGGGACCGAGGGGTAGGGAGGGAGGGTGGGGGAGGCATGCAGGGAGCGAGGGGCCTGGACTGTTTGCTCTGCCATTTCATATCATGCTAACAAGCTAATCCGGCGTGCAGTTAGCTCCTGATATATAACTGCTCATTAGTATTATAATAAAGTACATGAAACAACCATAAAACGTTATATACTGCACAAGTGTTGTTTTCTTGCCAATTATCTGCAGGCGGATTTATCACCACAGTTGTTTCGAATTCCCCTTGGTGAGGTTTGGGCGGAATAAAGAAAGGTGTTGGTGGCGGCAGCAGCAGAGGGGGGCCTTTTCGAGGGGCAGACCATGTGTTTTCTTAAGTAGCACTTACTGATGCGCCATTTCATGAGAGTGAAGCAACAAGATCCCATCCTTCCCCATCTCAGCAGCTCAGGAGGAGAGCGAGGAGGAGAGAGCTGAGGAAGGCTGCAGGCCTGCAGTGCTGGGCCCCAGAGATACAGGGCCTATAGTCCTTTGGACAGCCCAGAACCTCCAACCACAGAAGCCTGTGACAGTCCCATGGCTGTTTTATGAGATCGTGTAAAGCTGTACCACTTGCCCTCCAACCTTCCAGAGTGACCCAGTTCAAAGTAACACTCGCCTTATCCCCAAAGCGCCTACTCAGTGAGTTCTAGGGAAGGCAGCCTTATTCTGGGAAGATGTTCTGGAGATCAGCAGTTCTGGCAGAGTTCCCTTCTGCCTCTGTGCCCTCAAGATACTCTGGAAACCCAGCCTCCACTCAGCGCTCTGGGAGAAGCTAAGAGTAAGTGAGGGAAGTCCCAGCTTTCCCAGCCAGTCTATTGGGTCCTGGCCACACCTCTTAAGGTCACTACTCCATCATCACCAGCAACACAGGAAAGGCCATAACAGTGCTGTGATCAGGAAACAGAGAAGGCCCCCTTCTCAGGTTTTAGATTTTAGGAGTCCCCTTATTTAGTAAGGAAGCAGGAAGAGGCTTCAGGGCCCTGTCACCCTTCTTCAGCCCTTCTCACTCCTCCCCAGGCTGAAGGAGGATTTCCAGAGTTCTCACTATATCCTCCTAGCAAGGTCTCTTTTGAATTGCCTACACCCACAGCACATGGCCAGCTCCCAACAGCCGCACTGTCAGGAATGGGACAGAGGGTCAAAGAAGCCGATTCTTAAAACGGAACTCTCTGACTAGAAGACTTAACTAGGCCCCATTCATCATCCCAGACCTGTAAGGGGACGTCACTTTAGTAGTTCCCTTTGAGCCATGGCAGAAGGACAGCAAGTCGATTCCACCTTGCTCTGTGCTGTCTCGGTGGACCAAAGGATTCACGTGGGTATCGGGAAATGGGTGTTGACTTCAGAGGCTGGAGATGGACCCCAAACAGCTATACTCCTTTTATTGATTCACAGTGGATCTGCTAATTCACGAATGAAATTCAAACTTTGAACACAACTGTCCTGGACTCTGGGCTCCTTCCGAAGAACCCTAATGGTAGACGAAGCAAGGCAATACCAGTAGGAGTTCCACAAGTTTCTGAGAAGCAGAGGCCTCCTGAAGGGAGGGTATATCAGAAGCCCCTCCCTACAGGGAAGGAAGGAAATATGTGAAGCGTTCCCTCTGAACTACCTGCCCAACCCCCATGAAGCCAGAAAGCTTCACACCTCCTAACAAGAGGAGACGCTAGAACTCTCATATGTAATCTGGACAACTCAGTCCCCCTTGGAATAAAATTTCCACTTGAAGAGCTTAAAAATATGTCATAACCTTCTGTTCTAGATGGGTTCTTTGTTGTCTTAATTCTCTACACCCTTTAAATGTCTGAGTCAGATCACAAATGGACGGAGAAGGGCCACTTGCCCATTTTCTAATGTCAGAAACATGCTTTGATGTACCACCGACTTTAGGCTGATGCAATGGAGGATCACAATTCTTCCCTCTATGCAATTCCAAGTGTTATTTTGTTATTCTGATGACAACGATGATGATGATGATGATGGCAGTATGATAAGGGAATGACCACCTCATTTGGATTCCCAGATTGAAGGAGAGAACGGTGGGCCAAAGGGTCATTCATGTCTCTAAACTAGACTAAATACCATTGCTCCGGCAGAGTCCAACAGCAAACAAATTGTCCTTGGGATTTAGGTGCAACTATTATGTGAAGCGACTAAAGAATTTAAGTTCAAGCTCTTGAGCAGAGGCCACGAGAGCTTCCATGAACTGGTGTCCATCTCCCTCTTCAGCCTCATCTTCTGCGCCCTGTCCCTCACCCAAATGCCTCTGCAATGCTGAACTGGGTCTAGTTTCCCCGAACAAAGGATGCCTTTTTTTTTTTTTTTTTTTAGGCTCCGGACGCGCAGGCTCAGCGGCCATGGCCCACGGGCCCAGCAGCTCCGCAACATGTGGGATCCTCCCTGACCGGGGCTCGAACCCGTGTCTCCTGCATCGGCAGGCGGACTCTCAACCACTGCGCCACCAGGGAAGCCCCAAAGGATGCTTTCTTGTACCTCTGCTTGTGCTCATTCTGATCCCTCTGCCTGGAATGGCCATCCACTTTTTTTCCACTGCCAACTTCCTATAACTTGGGTCTGGCATTATCCTCTGAGGAAGCCTCGTCTGGCACTCTACCTGAGTCTGATCTAGGTGGCCCTTTACATGCCTGTACTTAACCTCTGCCTTAGTCGGTAGCTTTCGAACTGCTTCAGGGCAGGCGTCTTCCTCTTCGAGTCCTGGCACCTGGTGCAGAGCCTGGCCCAGACCAAGCACTTAACACATGATTTTATTTACTGCACAGTTTGAGAGAACCAACTTGGACTGAAGCTTTCAGCTTACACAAATACCCCAGACCAGAGCCCTCTGGGGACTTTTGTTTACCATCGTTCCAGACAACAGCCACTAATTCAGCATGCGTTAGGCCCTCAAAGCCAGGGAGTCCCCTCCGAAACCAGAGAGAAGGGGCAAACGCCCATCTCTGTGATACTGAAAGCCCTCTACCTTCTTGTCATCCTCTTTCTCCTTCCTTTGAGACTAGTCCTTACAGGTCCAGGGACAGCTTCACCATGGCTCAGTCCTACTGAGCCTGGCAGGCCGCCTCTCCCATTCCTCCAGGATGCTGGAGCTCTACTCTTCCTCCCACGCCTTGGTCAGTGGGTCTTCAGGGGCTTTTCAGCAGAAAGCCCCAGTCATCCCCTCTGCTTTGGGCTGTTCCCATTTGTAGGAAACTTAGGTGGACAGCAGGTGGGCTCGGGATGCCTTTCATGGGATTGTTGGGGGGATTAACTGAGATTGTTGATGCAAGGCTTCTAACACTGTGTCAATCACACAATGAGCACTCAAGTCATACTGTCCTATTCCTTCTTCCCCATTGAAAGGCACACTTATAATTAAAAAAAAAAAAACATGGGCTTTGAAGTCAACAAAATTCTGCCTCTTAAAAGCTACTCAACCTTGGGAAATTTGCTTACCTATCTTGGCTTCAGTTTTCCTACCTGTAAAATGGAAATAATTATGCCTACCCTAGCTTTAATAAGGAATACAAATATTTGATAAAAGACATCAATATATGCATATATCTGAAGTGTCTACCCTCGGTATATAGTAGGGACTCAGTAGATAGTAGAAGATAATAATAGCAATAAGTGGGAAGGTCTGAATTTGGATCTAAAAACATAACAGCATAGGAAAAGGGTGAAAGAGACATGACTCAGCAGTGAAAAAAGAGTTTGGGGTTTTAGTTGATAAAAAGCTCAGTGTGAGTTAGCAGCCAATATGATATTCACCTGCATTCACAAAGCAGTGACAGTCTCTTCCTGCTCTCCCCGGTTCGCTCACCACAGGCAGGGCAGGTCTGAGCACCATCCTTCGAGAGCCCCAAATAACAATGTATGTGAAGACCTATTGTAAACCATAGCACTTTCACACCTGTAAACTGTTCTGAATCAGCAGCAGCATCATAATAACAACAGAGAGAGAGATAATCTGTACTGACTTCAGATGTGAGGAGACAGGACTGCAAGGGAGGGTGGGAAACTCAGCACCATAGAAAGAAAGGGGGAATCATCAGTTTGTAAAAAGGAGGCTGATAAAGGAAGAGGGAGCTGATTCCTGTGTGTCCCCCATGGGGAAAACCAAGAAAAGTGTTAGTTAACTAAGTTAGCTTTAACTTAGACTGATCATAAGATTTGGGCTCATTTTCAGAAAAGTATTTTCTAACAATCAGAGATATCCAAATAAGGACTGCTTTGAAAAGTAATGAGCTCCCCCTCATAAGAGGTATTCAAGCAGAGATTGGATGATGATAATTGGTCCTAATAGAGGGAATTCAAACACGGAGGTTGGGATCAGAGCTTTTCTGACCCTGTAATGTCACGGCTAGAGGGGCTCTCTACCTCCTGTTCCCTGTCATCAAAGGGGCAGGGAAGAGTCGGAAATCTTCAGTCTAATCACTCATCTGATATTCACTGAATATCTGCCACGTGCCAGGCCTTGTGCTAGGTGCTGAGAAAATAAGCGAAAATAAGGAAAAGATTTTAGCCTCTGACCTCTTAGAGTCTAGTGGGGTTAACTGCTATGATAGAAGTCTGGCAAAGTGCTTTGGGTGCACAACAGAGAGAATAACTAGGTGCTTGGGACAGGGAGGGTGCTTGAGCCGAGTTTGGAAGAAATACTCTTATAGACGGAAAAGGGAAGTAAGAGTACAACAGGCAGAAGGCACAAGATGTGCAAAGCCATGGAATCGTGCAAAAGCAGGGTATGTTTAGGGAAAGCTGAGGTGTATGGGAAATGGGACTGAGAAAACATGTTGGGGTTGGATTGTGAAGCACTTTGGGCAACTTACTGAGGACCTTAAATTTACCTTGGGGGTTCCAGGAGGCACGGGTGGAATCTAAGAAGAGTGACACTTGTATTTTTAAAAGATCGCTGGCAGCGGTTGTAAGAGGACTGAAACATTAGGAGGCCATAGGTAGTAGAAGCACAAGCATTGAAGGATGATTGGTGACTATATGATCAGAATTTAAAAATGTATTTTTTTCTGATTGTAAAAGTTATATATACTGATAGTAGATCATTTAGAAAATCAAGAGAACTCTAAAGAAGGAAACGAAGTGACATAATCCCACCACGCACTATGATATGTTGGTGTAATTCCTTCCACTTTTTTCTATGCATAGTTTTTACTTAACAGTGTTTTAGAATCTCTGCTGAAATATTCTTCAAAAACAGATTTTTTTTAAGGGCCGCACAATATCTCATCATATGATTGTATTATAATTTATGTAATGATTTCCTTGTTGTCAAACATTTAACTTGTTTTCAGATTTTCCCTGCTATAAATAATACTGCAGTGATTATCCTTATGCATAAATCTTTGACCACATTTCCAATTATTTTCTTAGAATAGATTCCAAAAAGGGAATTACAAAAAAAAAGGACATGAATATTTTAAGGCTTTTGCTACACATTACAAAACTGCTTCCAGAAAGATTATACAAATATATAATTTTACTAATAGTATATAAGAATCTCTGTCTAATGCCAACTATTAAATAAGCATTGAGCTTTATAATTTTAAAAGTTGCCAGTTTATATAGGCCAAATGTTATGTCATTTATTTAATTTATATTAACTTTATCATTTTAAAGATTTTTATATTTCTTTTGTGAATTGCTTGTTCGTGCCTTAGTTCATTTTATATTGAGCTATTAGTGCTTTTTATTGATTTGTAAGAGCTCTTTACATATTAAGGACATCATATGTTCTGCTAGGTTTACTGCAAATCTTTGTTTCTCAGGTGGCATTTTGGCATTTGCCTTTTATTTTTGTTATGATGGGGCTTTTATTGTTGTTGTATCGCAATTTAAAAATTTTGGTGACTTTTTCCGTTGTGTTTATGCTAAGAAGGTCCTTCCTTCACCAGATACATATCTGATGCAGATCTAGTTATGGCTCTATCCTTTGCATTTAACTTTTAAATTCATCTGGAATTAATTTTGATATGAGGTACAAGGCAAGGGACTTACTTCTCCCCCCACCCCCAAAGATTCCTTTTGTTTTTAGGTAAAAGAGGACTGATAAAAGGAAGGGAAGAGGGGAGAATTCTCCCCTCTATGTCGAACCAGGTGTGTTTGTTTGGATGGTGCTTAAGGATCATTTAAGTTGCAGGCTTGAAAAATATATAATAATGTCAGTTTTGAATATGTTGAGTCCAAGGTGCTCTGGGTTCACGGGGAGATAGTGAGTTCGCAGTTGGAATATGGGCATGACATTCAGGAGAGAGGTTGAGGCTGAGGCTGTAGACGTGGGCATCATCAGTGTTCAGATGGCAAGTGACACCACAGGCTTGGAGGAGCTCAGCCAGGGCAGATGTGTAAGGTAAGAAGAGAAGTGAAGCAGCGTACTCTGGGGAGCAACCCTGTTGATGGTGGAGAAGCTAGGGAAAGAGTGAGAAGTAGAGAAAAGCCAAAGAAAGGAGAAACTAAGGAAAAATAATCTGAAGAAGAAAGAGGTGATCACAATATCAGTAGAGACAGAACACGGTCTACAATGGGAAGAGTGAATTGGAAATGGGGAAGTAGAGGGGATAAGAGTAAGACTGACTTTGAACAGGTTTATTAGCAAAAAGAAAGAGGAAGATGGGGCAGTAACTTGGAAGTGCTTGGAAGATAACATGAAAAGAAGGTTTAAAGGGGAGATTTGAGGGTGCTCGAAGGGAGGGAAAGGCACTGGTAGGAAGAGGGACATTTAAAATACAAAGGAAGAGATGGTGCAAGGTCTCAAGGGGCAGGAGTGCTGGGCACAAGAGGTGGGGGGATTAGCGCTGAGTGAAGATATAAAGCAGGGAAGGTGACTGCCAGTGCCAAGGAGAGGGTTAGGGGGAGAAATTTGAGCCTGTTGGCCGAGATTCTCTCTGTAAAGCGGGAAGTGAAGTCATCTATGGAAAATGAGGTAAACAGAGGCAAGGAAGGACATTTTTTGAGAGAGGGAAAGGCTTAAGACAACTGCTGTGGGAAATGGAAAAGAGAATCGATTATGGGACAAGTCAAAGGGCTGGTGACATGCATCCAGGGCCTGGATAAAGTTGATACCAGGCGGATTGGTTATGTGATTTTCTTAGTCAAGCATCGCAGGCCAGAAGTCGAGGGGAAAGCAAGTGCGGATATGGATTCGGATCTGAAATGGGCAGACAGGTGGGGGCAGAAAGGCGGAGGGGTAAGGAAATTGAATGAAGAAATTCTTTAGAGAGATTGATCAAAGGGTCAAGGTTGGGTAAGAAAGGAAGTGAAGCTAGGAGAGGAATGAGGGGCTTGTTAAATTAGGAATGGTCCAAGGATGGAAGGTCTAAATGAGGTCAAAAAGCAGATTCCGTGGGAGTGAGGAAGTGGAACAGATGTAAGGATAAAGGTTCTAGTTAGAAGGTGGAATTTTTGAGTTCATGATTTCTGGGGTGAAGAAATTCTAGGAGATGGTCAGATGGAGGGGGGCGGGGCATGCTCCGGTGGACTTCTGCTGGAGGAGTGAAGGAGAATGGAGTCGAGAATCCCAGGATCTGGATGACCTGTGCGGGCGTGGAAATTCCCAGGGTGAAGACGGGAACAGGGGTGAGCAGGGAGATACTGAGACGAGTGCCAAAGTTCCCACGTAGAGGGGAGATGTCATCAGCAGATGACAGAGACTGGAAGGCAGACAGGCTCCCACAGCCTCGGAGAGCAGGGATGGCCGTGGGAGTCTGAAAGAACGTGTGTGGCCACACAGGTGTCACTGCTTACCATACTAGGGGCTCACAGGTACAGGGCACACTTATTAGGCCGGCCAAAGTGGGGCAGCAGCTTCAAGGCTCCGTTGATTTGGTGTGTTGGTTGGTTCAGTCATCCATTCATTCAAAAAGGATTTGATGAGATGTGTCTGCTGAGCCCTGAGCACTGCACTCGGCGTTGTGCTGAGGCTGCCTCTTCCACAAGAAGGCACTAGAGCCAGAAGCCTTTCCCCTTCTTGCTAAAGGCGGCCCCACTCTCTCAGCAAGCTCCCGCACCAAAGTCCTGCCGCCAAAGCCAGGCGGGCCCTGACGCGGCTGACGGTCGGTAGGGGATCTTCTTGTTACAGCTTTTTCCCCAGAGATAAATAGGCCACAGTAAAAAAGATTGCTACATCCTTTCAATAAAGATTTTTTTTTTTCTTTTCCAGACAGCTTGAGAAATGTTTTAAAAGCTTCTCACATTTCCAGTGAAACCCACAGAGAAGAATTTTGCTTGTTATCAGCCCTGGAAGCCTCTGATAGACGGGTGACATTTTTTTTTTCTTTTTCTTTCTCTTTTTCTCTTTTCCTTTTTTTCACCAGCTGAAGAGAGAGTCACAGTGTGTTTTATAACTGGCTCTCTGCATTTCAAAAGCTCAACGAGAGCTCTCTGCTAACCCCGATAAGCCTTGGGCTCTTAGCGTCTTAAATACCTCTGACAAGCTATACATTACAGCGCTAATAATTCGCCAAATTTGCGCCCATAATATGATATCTGTAAAACGTCAAGGGCAGTAATGCGATTAGCGGTCTCAAATGAAATATCGAACATTCAGCGTTTAGGTCCTGAATAGGGGGAGAAAGGAAAGGAAATCAATTTCAAAAGCAGGAGGGAAAAAGGCGATAAGCGTGTAATAAAAATAGAGAGAGACAGAGGAGAGATGCAGGCGAAGAGAGACAGGCAGAGCAAGACTCGGGAAGAGATATACCCGTCTTATATTCATTTTTCAGGCAGGTAAGAGATGTAAAAAACTTTTACAAATTAGTTGGAATGGGGAGCTGGGAAATAACATTTGGTCACCACGGCAACGGGATTTGGGTGGAAGGAGGGAGATGGGGGCTGGGCGCTGAGCAAGGGGTTGGCCAAGCCTAGGGAGGAGGGCCTTTCGCTCTCTGCCCCCAACAGCCTCCTTCCATAAAACACAGGAAGTTGAATTACTAGGAGTCTGAGGGTGGGCTCTCACCCTGCCCCCACCCACCCAAGGTGGGAGAGTCGTAATGGACTAATTATCTGGCCAGCAGAGGCGGTGGCGGCAGTCGCAGGAGAGAGGGTCCGGGCTGTCACATACCAGGCTCTAGACTAAATAACAACATCGCACACCTGCAGCTTTACGAGTCCTCGCTGAGAGGAGCAAGCCCTCCCCTCTCCTCTGCCCCTCCAGCTTCTCCCCATGCACTTGTGGTCCCCCACTCCAGGCTGCCTCGGGGGCGGGGGTCTCACCCTTGCTGAAGCCCGTTACTCCATCCTTGTAGCCTGCAGGTAGCTACACACAATGCTCCTTCTCTCGGGCCCTCCAGGTAACTGTCCAGAGCTGTCAGCAAGGTGAGGGGACCAGGCCATTAAAACACGCCATTCCAGAGTTCACTGGTGAGCAGGTTTATCTGCACCTGCAGTTACCTGTCTCAGGCTGAGGAGCTGGCTCTAGGATGGGGCTGCACTGGAGCGTTAGGGCAGAAATTACTAGTGGGTCCTTCTAGGCTTGAGGGGACAGCCGAGGCAGGAGCCCTGGGCACAGCTCTCTGCTTTGCTCCTTTCACATCTCTTCCTAATACCCTGCTTCACAGGGAGGAGCAGTTCTTTCTAAGTGTGCTGTGCCTGCCCTTTCTGCACCACTTGGTCTTAGAAGTGACCCCATAACCCTGAACCTCCCTCTTTGGCAAAGAGATGAGACAGAGCTGCATCAGAGGAAGAGAGAAAACCATGATGGACGCCGGAGCCAGTGCCTGATCAAGGGGATGGCAGTCAGAAGAGTCGGACCACATCCTTCCCCCCTCTAAATGCTCAGTCCTCTAGTCCCACGGCCGCCCCACAGCCAGTCCGAGGCTCCCAACCAGGATGCAGGCCAGCTCACCTGGGCAAAGAGGGGCCGAAAGGTGGTAGATGGCTGGGGTGGGAGAAACGCCAACAGGCTGCCTGGGGCGGGCCCCAGACCCTTCCCAGGGCAGCCTGGAACGGCCATTACAGGGCCACCTCTTGCGGCACCACGAGCCATTAAAACAGGAGTGCTCAGGGAGCCATCAGCCCAGCACAGATGACTTCCCCAGATGTGGCAGTGGGCAGGATGTGGAAGCCCCCGACCTCAACCAACAGACAAAACATTCCCGTGCTAACCATCCTCGGAAACCCCACAGCCCAGAGCCCCTCTTACAGATGCTTTCTACACCATTTAGCAGGAGGCAGTGTTTATTTTTGAACATGTGTTCTTTCCCATCTCTCGCCTCCCTTCTCCCTTACTAGTCCTTCCATCCCCAAAGCTACCCTCTGGATGGGCTGCCGGTGCTTGTTACTGCCAGGCTCCAAGGCCGGGGTGGGTAGCATGCTTTGTTCTGGCTTTGCTGTGTGTTTCAGTGTGTGCACATGGCGCACGCTCACAACCACACTCTCACACACACACCAGTACTTGCTCAAACCTCCATTAGTGGAGTGTGTGTACTACGCAAGCTCAAAGAGTGCAGGCTCTCAGAGGCTGCCTGTTTGTGAGCAAATCCTGAACGAGGCTGTAGGTTCCCTCCTTTCCAAAAGAGATACCCTAGTCAGAGATGGTTCCAGGGCGTTACCTTCCTGTTGGGAAGGTGAGATCAGGGATGGAAGTGGGGAAACTCTTGGCCTGGAGCTGGGGTCTGGGCTCTACTTGGTTCTCTGTCCACGTGCAGAGCCCAGCACAGTGCTATGCTCCATTACCCTTTCCCCACCTTCCTAACTAGGGCCTCTCTCTTTTCTTCAATAAAATAGAATCCCCCAGTTCTTAAGTGACCAGCTCAAAATTTGCCTCCTTCAAGAAGCCTTCCTGAACTCAAATAGCCCAGAGTTCTTTTTCTTTTAGTAGACGGGGGGGCTTGCATTTACTGGGGACCTACTGTGTGCCAGGTACCATGTTAGGCATCTTCCATGTTATTCTATTTAGCTTTCAGAACGTGCATAGACAGGAACACAGTCTCTGAGAACTTAAGTGATCCATCCGATTCAGCCAGCAAGTGGTAGAGCTGGAATTCAAACTCAGGTCTGAGTCAGAAATCCCATGCTCTTTCCATCATGGGATGGAGCTTCCCACATGGAAATGTTCTGCAAATATTTGTCACAATCCTTTCTAGAGTGTGGTCCCCAGGAAAGAAAACCACACCCAAGGGACAGTCTCGAGTAAAGAGTAGGCAGAGAAGAGAGACAACTTTTCTTAACAAAGCCCAAGTTTGCAGCCATCTCACTCTGTTGTTACATGTGTAGCTGGTGCTCAGCTTTTCTCAGACAGTCATTCTTCTTCTCACTCTGTTCCCAGACATACTGGTCTGTGGTGCTTGTTCCCTCTGCCTGGAATGCCCACTTTCTCATTCATTCACTCACTCATTCGTTCATTTATTCTTTCCTTCATTCAGGTAAACAGTTGAGAGCCTACTCTCCTGGGAATACACTGGTGGGCAAAGAAAGACTCTTCACTGTGCATAGGGTAGTGGGGTGATGGGCGTTAATCAAGTGACGACAGAAATAAACGTGACTCTGAAACAGTGAAGTTCTGCAAGAATGATCCATGTAGCTACAGACCAGGCTGGATCCCCATTGCGCTCTGTGGTCTTCTCTACGGCATTTCACTTATGTTTAGCTACTCATCTAAAATCTGCCATCCCAGTAGCCTGTAAACTCCATGAGGGCAAAGAACGCATCTCTGCGGTTTCCTGCCGTATGTCCAGTGTCAAGCACACTTGCTATTCAACGGCTGTTTGCTGAATGAATAATCTTGCTCTCCCTTCCTGTACTGGTGCAGAAGGTTTGGATCCAAGTGCAGGAATTTACATGTATTACATTTCACATTATGAGATCATCCCAGTTTATTAGGACAGCTCTTCCTCAACCTACCATGTGGTTACATCTTGATAAACCCATCCTACGTTGATAATATCCTAAGTCAAAAACGCATTTAATACAGCTACCCTACTGAACATCATTGCTTAGCCCAGCCTACCTTAAGTGTGCTCAGAACACTCACATTAGCCTACAGTTGGGCAAAATCATCTCACACAAAGCCTATTTTATAATGAAGTATTGAATATCTCATGTAATTTACTGAATACTGGACTGAAAGTGAAAAACAGAATGGTTGCCTGGGTACAAAATAGCTGTCAGTGTCCTGGTTATTTACCCTTGTGATCGTGTGGCTGACTGGGAGCTGTATCTCGCTGCTACTGCCCAGCATCAGAAAGAGTGTTGTACCACATATCACTAACCCGGAAAAAGATCAAAATTCAAAATTCGAAGTGTGGATTCTACTGAATGTGTATCACTTTCCCACCATCATCAAGTCAAACAAGCATGTCTTATAATTGTAAGTTGGGGATTGCCTGTATCCCAATACATTCCAATCCATCTAATATTTATTGAGCACCTACTGTTTACTGTGAACCATACCTGATGTTGAGGATACAAAGAAATTTGCACAGTCAGCCCTTGAGGAGCATACAGTCTTGTTTGGGAGAGAGCTGAGAAAAACAGTAATTCTAGACAAGTTGTTATGGCCAGAGTGATGCGGTAGCCCAGAGAACAGAATTGTTAAATTTGTCTCTGGGGGAGAGGTGGTAGGGAAGACTTGAACTGAGACTTAAAGTTTTAGTTTAAGATGGACAAGAGGCAGGGGGGAACTTTCAAGAAGAGGATGCAAATGGCAAGTAGGTCAGTGGACTCATGAAGGTCAGAATTGAGACTCACATAGATAGCTTCTTACACACACACACACACACACACACACACACACACACTATCTTGGACTTTGGTATTTTCTTACCATTTTATTTTTCAATCTGAAGAATGTCTTCTTCACAGAAAATATGGTAGCTTCTGTTCATGTTTCCATTAATCCATTTTTCATACTAGCCATGAGTTACTTCTAATATATGTATCTGATCATGTCACCACCACCACCATCACCCTTCCCAATTAAAAACTTTCGATGGTTGCCAATTGTCCCTAGAAGTCATACTCTTTATTATGGCAACTGAAACTCTTCCTAGTTTGGTCCAAGGTTAGGATTCCAGCCCCATTGTCTCTCTGCCCACTTTCCCTTCACACACGTGGCCGTGAGCAGTGACTTACATCTGCGTGTGACTTTCAGCTCTCTCTGTCCTCTCTCAATGGAGAGACAGAAAGGGGGCATGTGGAGGAGGTCCACAGCTTGGGTATCTCACTACTTTTCACAGAGCACCCTGCTCCCAACACCATGACTCCCACCTACTGAGCTATGTACTGTCCTCCGAATGCTTTTCTTTGCTTTTTAATCACTGGGCTTTTGCACATGCTACTTCCGCTGCCTGGAACGCTCTCCCTGGCTTTTAGTCAGGCTAGTTCCTCCAGCCTCCAGAAGGTGATAGATGGAGGCTTTACTTTCTCCAGGAGGTCTTTCTGCTTCCACTTCGCAGGTCCCACTGCCCCAAGTGCTTACTTTTACAATGGCACTGACCACTTTGCGTTTGAATATCTGTCTTCTTACCCATTTCCCTCACTTGGCTTTATCTGATTTATTGTCGCATCTTCAGCACCTAACATAGTGCTTGATATATACTAAGCTCTTAATAGACATTTGTTGGTTGAGTGATTAAGTGAATAAATGACTGAATGAATAAACTTCTCATTGTTCCTGAAACACATGCCTATTGGCGACTGTGCCTTTCTCTATATGTCATTCTAAAACTAAACTCTTCATTCCTCCCCACCTGCCAATAACTCTGCTCCTCCCTCCCTTCTCCACCTCAGTAAATGGTACCTCTGCCCATTTGCTCATATTAAAACCTGAGAGATTCTCATGGCACATTGGTTGGTTCATTCATCATTTACTGAGTAGCTACCCTGTGCCGGGCACATTACTAAACAGTGAAGAAATGGCCCCTAGCTTCACAGAGCTCACTGTCCAGTCAGGATTAAGTTTCCGAAGGATCCTCTCCATCTCATCTCTGAAACAAACTCTAGGAAGACCGCTGCCTGACTGCCCAGGCTGGATTTCATCCCCATGAAGGCAGTATGATGGAGAAGAAAGTGCATGGGCTTTGTTGTCAGGAAGAGATGGGTTTAAATCCAAGCTCTTCTTTATCCTGAACCAGTTTCACTTAATACTCCTTTTTAACAAAAAACATATCATATTTTTTGGGGGGCGGTACACGGGCCTCTCACTGTTGTGGCCTCTCCCGTTGCAGGGCACAGGCTCCGGACGTGCAGGCTCAGCGGCCATGGCTCACGGGCCCAGCTGCTCCGCGGCACGTGGGATCTTCCCGGACCGGGGCACGAACTCGTGTCCCCTGCATCAGCAGGCGGACTCTCAACCACTGCGCCACCAGGGAAGGCCAAACATATCATATTTTAAAATATAACATACTGAATGCCTGCTCTGTGCTTGGTACTATGCAAGGTGTTGATGATTCAGTGGTGAATGAAGAGAGAGAGGGATACCCTCCTAGAGCTTGTGTTTAGCGGAGGAGACATTAAATAGACACACAAATAAATATATCACTACAATTTTTCAAAAAGATAAGAAATAGAAAAATAGGGGGAAATCTGTTTTAGAGTTTTTAGAACTCTCTGGGAAGAATTCTCTGAGGAAATGACATTTAAGGGGAGATCTAAAAGATGAGAAGGACCCAGCCATGTGAAGGGGTCGGGTAGAGTGAGCTGGGTGGGATGCAAAGACCCCAAGAGGAGAGAGTCAAGGTAGACAGGGAGCAAACCTTGCTGGGGAAGGACTAAGGGCCATGTATCTTAAAAGGATTCCTGGGTTGCCAGGTGGATTGCAAGTGGCAAGAATGGAAGAGAGAAATCAAACAAGAAGACTATTCAAGAGTGATGATGGCCCGATTTTTAGGTGGTACCAGAGAAGCTGGGCAGAAGTGGGTGCATTTGAGATACATTTTAGAGGTAGAGTGGTCGGGACTCAGTGATGCATCAGATGTGGGGCTGAGGAAGAGCGGAAGGTCAAAGAGTGATTCCGGGTTTCCAGCTTGAGCAAGTGGATGGGGAGGTGGCATGGGAGGGGTTGAGAAGGAGCGGGTTTGGTGGGGGAAATTACTGCAGCATTTTGGATGGAGTGTCTGTTAGAGATCCAAGTGGTGGTGGTTAAGTGCAGCAGGGAGCTTCAAAGAGAGGTAGAGTTACAGTGGGAATGGAGGACAGGAGGGGACTGAAAAGTGAAGAGAGGGTGAAGGAATTCCTTCATCTCTCTGAACCACATCTTAATTTAGAAAATGGCATCCATAACATGAAATGAGATCATATAAAACCACCTGGCACATAATAGCCACTCAATAAATGCTGGTTTCCTTTTCCCTCTCTTCCTCCCTCTCTCTATTTTATTCCCACCTTCCTTTCTTTTAGTGACTCTTCAAGCCCTTTCCCTTTCTCACTCTTCCTGTACATGGCACACAATTGTCACAAAAATGAGGAAAGTGAACTTAGGAACTGCTAAGCATATTAAGGAACCGAAAGCCAGGATGAGTTGACTTAAAATTGATGTCTTCAACAAGCATGCTATGTCTTTCGCTTGGAACACTCTGCCCTTTGCTTTTCCTCTGCTTAGCAAACTTCTCTTCCTCCCTAAAGAATCATTTCAAGCTTTGCCAACTCTGTGGAGCCTTCCTTGAGGTCTAGCTGATTAAGGCGCTTGCTTCTTATAGGTGGTGCTGCACCTTGCTTATTCATCTAACTTAGCACTTACAGTATATTGAAACAATCTCTTTAGATGGGCTGTCTCCTAGTGGACTATGAATTCCTTTAAGCAGACAGTGTTTTTAAACCTCTGTATCTCCAGCATTTAACTTAGACTAGGCAGTCTATTGAAAAAAATGTTGCCTGACTGCCAAGAAGGCTCTGAGATTCCATAATTTTAAGCAGAAAGTTGAGATGAGTGAAAAAGCAAATACCACCCATATTGCTATCCTTTCAGGAGGTTATGGTGTAACAGCTAACATCATGTCCAAGCGGGTCAGACGAGAAGGGTTTAGCATCTCATCTTCAGATCAACACACTGCACTGACTGGCAAGCCAAGTGGTACCCAGAGGCACCTGCATCCAAGTCGTTATTCCAGATCCCAGTGAAAGGACTGTATTTTAGGAAAATGCATGTAATTTACGAGTTTAATATTCCTAAGCAGAGGTAATATAGGAGCACAAGGTTACCATCTCTGTGCCAAATGCCAGAGGAGGAAAATTCTGTGAGCTGCAGCTGTTACCTTAGACTCTTGGATTGTCTACAGAGCTTGGAGAGCTCCAAGGTTGTAAGAGAAACTTTTCACATTTTGTGATTTTCTTGGATGGAACGCCAGCCATTTTTTTTTCTTTTTTTACAATCTCAATTCAGCACATAAAGGGAAAATAAAAGGGAAGTGACTCAAATTAAATAGTAGGTCTGAGGGGCTTTCACCAAATACGAAATGCCTGGAATAGAGTAGT
Source organism: Tursiops truncatus (assembly GCF_011762595.2). Classification (NCBI taxonomy): domain Eukaryota; kingdom Metazoa; phylum Chordata; class Mammalia; order Artiodactyla; family Delphinidae; genus Tursiops; species Tursiops truncatus. Next base: position 147,521,938 of record NC_047034.1, read on the forward strand.
CATTCCATAAATGCTGGAACAAATAAATGGTTTCAAAACCCTGAATGCCTCAGTTTTTCTTTAAGAACCTCTATTCTGACCATAAGTCACCAATTCATCTTCCCTACTCCTAGAGCACGTCAATCCTACGAATCATTTCCAACATTACTTGCTATTACCTAACTCAGTGCTGAGCACATGGGCCACACCCTGTATCATTCAAGAACCATCCACTGAATTGTACTGACTCAACATCATCTCAGTGACTACCACAGCTCTAGAAGCATTGTTTCCATTTGATTCTAGACACTGATGCCCTTCTCCCACCCCCAGCAGTGCTCACCCAGTGTTCCGGATTCCCCTGGTGGTCTTGCAACCTCCTGGGTTGCCTGGGTTGAAGTTTTCTTCAAACACTGAGGTAAAATGGGGAGGTCATAGAATGCTGCCTGGTCCCGTGGCGGCTGCCTATACATCCCCATTCTACACCAACCTCCTGGACTCTCCTTTCAGAAAGGATTCCCACCTCCACAGCAACTCCCTGGCACAGCCCTTGCTGGGTCTCCCCTATCTAACTCTGTTTGTTCCTCACGACTGACCGTTTCCCCAGGGCTGGCTTCTGCTCAGTCCAGCTCCTAGCCCTTGCATTTCTTGACTGTAAGCTCTACCTCGCTGGCTGAACACACCAATCTTCACAACTGGAGTTTGAGAGGTTATTGTAGAGATTGTGCATGCAACTAGTGAAGGGTGTACTTCAGAACCTCCAAAGCCACTCCCCAACCTGAGATTCTGTGATTCTGGTACTTCACCTTGAGCTCATGTGAATAAAACATTCAATTTAGTTTCATTCGTGTGTCCAGTTCTCGTCTTAGCCCCTACACTTTGCCTAAATCCAAGTAAAACAGGGAGTTGCAGGCTTTGAGTGGACCAGCCTACACTGGGAATGGTCATTAGCATCAAAGAGTTGATTGGAGTTTGACTGTAGAGATTCTAGTACTGCTCACAATGAAGAAAGTCTTAAGCATTCTCAACAAGGGATGAACACCTAATAGTCTCGTTGCCCTGCCACCTCTGATGTCTTCCCGTCAGGCCACATTTCTAAAAAGCAATGAAAAATCAATTCTCTGAGTATTCTAGTACCTGAAACAAAAGTCTGATTTACCAGCATTTTATCCTCAGGAAGGCATGGTCTTCCAACCCAGCTCCTGTCTCAAAAGAATTCGGTTATCCTGGGCCACCCATACTGGAAGCCCGCTATGTGCTGGGCGCTGTGCTGGGTGCTGGGCGCTGTGCTGGGTGCTGGGATTATGGCCCTGAACGAGATAAACAGAGACCTGCACTCAAAGGGCTCACATTCTGGAGTGGGAATTAGACACTAAACAAATATGATTACCCAATCTTTTACTTGGTCTTATTTAGGACTACGAGCTACAAGGATAAATACTAGATGCCAGCTGACTGTATTGAGACTGAACAAGCACTGTTATGGCCAAATGACGCAGGGTGGCCTCTTATATTACTGGAATCGTTCTCTTCATTCTCTTAGGCTCTTTCTACTTCAGAAAGAGAAACTTCCAAAGCTGAGCAATGCCTCCATTTGAGTAAGGGAGAAAACGGAAGGCACTGACAATGCAGAGATAAAACGCACATATACCTGCGGGCCAGCTGCACGTCCGTGTGTGCATACACACACGTACACGCACGCATACACACACTGGCAGAGGAAGGCCTGTGAAACATGCCCTGGGGGGAAGAAGAGGAAGAAAAAAAATGAAATCCAAACAGTCTTTTTCACCCCGAAAACATATAATTTTGTGTAAATTTTTACTTTAAACATCTCTCTTTTCCTGAGCTGTGATATGGGCCCTGTCAAAGCCAGGGCCAATTACTGCCATTAGGTTCCCATCATGTCACTACTTCTCCCCCCGTCAGGAAGGCCCTCGCCTCACAGGCCTATAATCTGCACTCACTTTCACTCCATCACTTTCAGAAGGAACAAAATTGTTTTGTGTGTTTTTTTAAAAAGGGCTTTATTTGGCCCCTGTCAACTCTGAAAAGAAGAGAGAGAAAGAGAGAGAGGGGGAGAGAGAAAAGAGGAGGAAGAAAGATTGTTTAAGTGTTTAACTGTGAGATTGCCAACAGGAAGCAGTATGAGAAGCATCCCAGTTACCCCAAGGGTCCAGGCTTGGGGGCCCCTGGGACAGTGGACCATGGGCCTCACCATTGACCCCCCTTTGGGGGGAAGTTCTTTCTGCTCCTAGAAGGTTCTGATCTCACAGGCTTAGAAGACTATCCGAAGACATCATCAAAGAACAGCCTGGGGCTTCCCTGGTGTCGCAGTGGTTGAGAGTCCGCCTGCCAATGCAGGGGACACGGGTTCGTGCCCCGGTCCGGGAAGATCCCACATGCCGTGGAGCGGCTGGGCCCGTGAGCCATGGCCGCTGAGTCTGCGCGTCCGGAGCCTGTGCTCCGCAATGGGAGAGGCCACAACAGTGAGAGGCCCGTGTACCACAAAAAAAAAAAAAAAAAAAAAAAGAACAGCCTGGCTGTGAATTGCCAAACCAGCTACTAAGAACATCCGCCACAGGCTCCAAAGTGGGGTAACCTTTTCGGACTCCAAACCCCCTAAGGCACTGACTGCAGTGGGGATAGCTGTAGGCCAGAGAAGGCCCTCGGGAACGCAGAAAATGGTGTCAGCAGAGGGCAAAGTGGAGGCTGGGGGTTGGGACAGGTGGGTCGGCTCAGTCCTTCCCTTCGCTCAGCCGGGATGTCCAGACCCTTGCCTTCTTCTCCGCAGGCCGACCTACTGCACCACGAGCGGCTGAGCTCACAATGGGTTTCCACCCACTGATGGAGGCTGAGGCCCCTCGCACCACCCGAGACAGCTGCTCTTCCTACACTGGAGCTACACGCACCTTTCTGAAATCTGCAGACGGTTATCACACCGCTTGCTCGGCCGGGCAGGCCCAGCATGCCTCTCCACTCCCGCCGCCTCGGTCGTCACTTAGCCAAGCTAAACAGATTTCGTTCCTTTAATCTTTCCTCATTAGCTGGCAATCTGGAAAGGAAACAAATGCTCGCCCCATACAGGTTCAAGCTGCTGCTTTAACCTTGTAAAAGCGCGCAGGCGCTGGGGCTGCTGGGTCCGCAGGGTCATTACCATGAGAAGCCGCTCCCTCTCAGCCTGGCCCCTCAGGGGCCTTCCCCTCTTTTTTGGCAACCACTTCAGGGTGTCAGCGTCACCTCCCTTCCAGGCCCAAGAGCTCCACACCCAAACTGTGCACGCAGCTCCCAGAGCAAGGCAGCTTCTGGGGCCTTCCTTTGGCCTCTTGGAAGAGCAGGGGGAGTTCCCCCTCAGACACATTGATTTGTTCCAACCTCGTCCCATCGCACACATCCCCGGGCGCTCACACTGGCGACTTCTCCAGGTCCCCGTGCTGTTCCTCAGCCACACCCACCTATCAGCTTCTTCAGCTGCATGCAGTTTTCTCCCAGCCCCAAATGAGACCTCATTAAAGAGGCTCAGAATCCTCTGCTCACCGGGAGGGTGTCCGTCTCCCAGAATGGATTCCCTGCCATCGATTTTTCTTCTCTGTGCAGTTTTCATTTGCATACCTACACCACTGGCGAGAACCCGAACCTGTTTTAACAACTACCACTTGTGGCGCACCCATTACAACACATCTGTTTTTCTGTTTCCAATCTGATCACTTAGTGTTATTGTTTGGTGTGGTTTGGCCCTTAGGTGTGTGTGCGCGCACACACACACCCACACACACACCCCACTGAGCTCGATTCTAGTTTTCTCCCCAAGATGACAGATATCCCACCCCCCGTTCTTTGTACCTATCTCCAGACTGACTGGGTGAACAACTGTAGGACTGTCGCACCATGTTTTAGAAGACAGGAGTCACGTCGTTTCACTTCCCCAGGCTCCTGATGGCTCCTTTTACTTTCTATGATTTTCCAGACGTAATTATAAGTGGTTCCATCAGCTCCCCACTCAGCACATCCCCAGAACACCAGCCTTAATACCCCATGATGGATGTCATCCAGGCTTGCTGATTTGTGAAACCTTTACATTTTCTGAGGATTCTCCTACCTGCTTTCTATCAGTACCGATTTTTGCACAGTCTGCATTTACTTCCTAATTATCCAAATTCCTTTTTGTCATTTTTCTTCTTAAAGATGGATCTAAAAAATGAGCCGAGTATCTCTGCCCTGTAGGAGGTAAGATGGATCTCCCACTTCTCTTCATTTATTAGCGGTCTATATGCTCGCTGGTCTTTCCCCCACCTTTCCCTTCTCCTGAACCTCAATATACTGCTAAACATGTGTATTCCCTTTAACCCTTCACTAGTTCAAGCTTCTCTCCATTTCCTCTGGTTCACCCTCTTGCTCACAGTCCCAGGATCTATCCTCTGCTGCTTCCTGAAGACAATCCCTTTATTTTGCAGAAAACTAGGGCGACGGCCTCACCCAAAGAGATTCTAGCAGGCAAAGCCTCTTTTTTTCTCTTACACTTCATCACACCTGGCTACAGTTCTTAGTGTTCTTCTTCTCCACCTCAGGCCTCCAAAAATGAACTGACATCTTTGAAATACAGGGGAGAAACAGAAGTCGGCTGCCTGCTTTCCTTGCCTCACCTAAAAGCCCTCAACCATCAGTGATGTTCTCGCCTACCTGCTACCCTATAAATGTTCTCTGCACCATTCATGCCTACTGACTTCCATTATGGGCTTCGAAAGTAATTTTCTAGATGTCAAAGCGAGATCCTCATCTGTACTTCTGGGAGAACTTGGTTTTCATTTTGCTCATTTTTTTCTGTGAGTTGCTACCTTTCCCCATCCATTCATTCATTCTTTCAACGTCTGTTAAGTCCCTGAGTGCCTACCACAAGCACTGGGGATAGGGTAGTGAACAAAGTGGCAGGATACCTGCTCTCACAGTGCTTAAGGTCTAGTGGAGGAGAGATATTAAACAGCCCCAACTCCATGTATGACTCCAAACCATGATCTGTTATATCACGGAAGTACAAAGTGCTATGAGAAAGTATAATCCGAGGACAGGATTTGCTTTCGGAGGACAGGAAAAGCTTCTTTGAGCAGTAAAATTCACAGAGACAGGAAAGGCAGGTGAGAGTTGAATGAAGTAGATGCTAAGATGCTGAAAAGGAAAGCTTGTACATTTGATGAACCAAAGGAAAAGCAGTTTGAGTGAACACAGTCAGTGAAGGAGAGAGGGCCCCGAGCTGAAGCCTGAGTGTAGTGTCCTTAACTGAGCATGACTTACGAGACAAAGAGCGGGCTTGGGAGGGAGGATGGTGCTCCACTGTGCCCTAGGAGGGTTGCAACAACTCGTTTCCATATTTGTTTCCCAACATCATCCTCCCCTGTCGCTTTGATGAAAGCCAGGGCTGGTGAAAAAGCAACTGAAACCATTTGGGTTTATGCCCTCTTTTGCCTCAGCTAATTTGAGTGGCTTTCCTCATTTTCTCTCCTGTCAATGGGACTCCGTACTTGGCTAACAGAAAATGCACAAGATGTAATTTCATGAATCAATTCTATTCTGAAGTCATGATAGGGGGAGGAGGGGTGAGAGTTTTGGGACTTTTGGGTAGGGATGGGCAATTTGAAAGAGGCCCCCAGGTGATTTGATGTGTCATCCAAAGGATGCCCTATTTTTCAAAATTAACCTCTCTGGAGTCTCAGTTTCCTCGTCGTAAAAAAGGGATTAATCCCATCCATCTATCCCCCACACAAAGAGAAGACACACGAATCCTCTGAAAACTACAGATTGTTCTTCTCATTATGGCAAGAGAAGTCTTCACCACTGGGCACCCAGGAGGAGGTGAGGCCCTGAGTGACGAAGAGACCCGTGGAGCCTAAGGACGATCTGCTCCCAGATCCCAGGGAAGGCGGAGAAGGCCGCGGGATGCAGCACTGGGGATGCAAGAAGTGTACAACCTGAACTCTTGGGCTCTGATTTCTGGCCGTGTTATATTCTGGTTATATTCCACACTGCCAACCGGACAGGGCTGGAGAGCCCTTTGAGCACATCTGGGTCAGATGTCTGAAGTGACTCCTTCCACAAGTGCTCTTCCGTGTTCTGGGGCACCCATCCCAAGAGGTGAAATGAAAAAAGCAGCCCTTTTGAGGAAAAGAAGGGAAGATGTGTAGAGAAACAGGGACGGCCATTAAGGGGGTAATTAAGGGGGAAACAAGGTTCTTAGCGATCAGCACTGTCTTCCCTCCACCTGTTGACACTGTGCGGCTCTCCCCATCTCTGCTTGGGGTGTGCCCTCTGGGGATACACGCACAAACCCGCTTTATGCAGGTGGGACCTCCGCGGAGGACACCAAGAGCTTCTGGGGATATTCACCAGAGGACAGGGTCCCCTGCTTGGCCTGAGGAAACAATCTCATGGCTCCCCACCCCCGCCCACCCCTGCCTCGGGAAGAAAGGTCATTCCCTCCTCCTCGCCTCCACAGTAGCTTTTCAAAGGTTAAATTCAACCAGCCTGCTCCACCGACCCCCCCTCAGCCCACCGCCAAACAAGGGAGGAAAAGTTAATTGAAAATGCTGTTTAATTTTTCAGCTCCAGTGGATCCTACCCCAGCACAGATGGCTCCCCCAGGACTGTCTGTCCAGAGCCCATCTCCACCATCCATCGCTCCCCCCAAGCATGGGGGCAGAGGCACAGCCAGCAGTGGCTCAAAGGGAGAAAAAAGAAGGGGGAGTGTGTGTGTGGGGAGCACCTCCACACAAAAGAGCATTCTGAGCCCTTGGTTCCCTGGCCCGGAGAACAATGCTTCGGACTTGATCCTTTCATAAAGAGAGTTTCTGGTGTCAGGAGACAGCCGCCCAGCGCCCAAGCTGCCCGCACCGGCCACTTCACTGCCCGGCACCAACCGCTGTGCTGGTGGGGCTTCATTCCGCGCCCCCCTCTGCGTCCAGCTGGAAGTGAGCGCAGTACCCACCCCCACCCGACTCGGGGCCTGCCCGCTACTTGTTGCCCCCTAAAGGCTCTGACAGGGCCCCAGAGAGGCCAGCCAGCTGAGATGAAAGCCTGGGACTCTAACTGGATTACCCCAACCAGCCCCGGGACTAAAGAGGCCAAGAAGCCCTAATTAAAGCCATCCCCCTGCCCCTTTCCCCCCACCCCAATCACCGCCGCCTTTCTCCTTTCATCCCAGGTTCTCCACTTTGTTCAAATTTCCGCTACTGATGAGTTACTAGGCTCTGGAGAGGTGGGGCAAGTGGAGAGAAGTACAAACGCCCTCAGCCTCCTACAGCTTAAAGCCAGTGGCTGGCAACGCACTTGGGCTCTGTTGTCTCCTCCGTTGGAGAAACCCTAGAGGGGGAAGAAAGGGACAGAGGTGAGCGAGCCAAAGAAGGGGAAGGGATTGGGGCTGGAGGGTGAGAGGAGACCCCAGGTGCTGGTTGAATGGTGTCCCACCAAGTCGGGGCACAGCTGAGTTACCCGTCGGGTGGAGAAAGAGCAACAGTGATTTCCGTCTCCGTGGAGAGCGATGGGGGCCGAGGGGTCTCTGCTACCCTCTTCCCCGCTCTTTGTACCCCCCAGCTCTCCCCCACTCCCACCTCCTCTCCCTTACGCAGAAGTAGCCGCTTGCCTTTGGCTAGAGAGCACGTGGGGCTGGGCGAGCCTCCCTGATAAACCTGCACATTTGTTCTGGGGCTTGTATTAATCCATTATCTCCTTTTGATCATCATGATCATCTCACAAGGTGGGCATTTTTGCCTTCGCTTTACAGACAGAACTGAGATGGAAGGATTCCAAGGAACTTCCCTTTCCACAAGTTTACTAGCACCCGCCAAGTTGGTGGAAAGTAAGAGCACAGACCTCCTGACTCCTGCTTCAGTGTTCTCCCCTCTGCCAAACGCCCTGAGGTCTAGAGTAAGCCAGAGGGCCCTCTCCGGTGACTCTGGGCCTGATTTCGGGACAGGGGGCAGAGGTTTTACTTTTCTTGGACCATCCCAGCCTATGGGGCATTGCCAGAGGCTGAGAGATGACCCTCGGGGCAATGATGAAGGCCAGCAGTGCCCACCTCTGGGAAAGCAAAAGGCTGAGCCTGCGGGCCCCATGGCACCTGCCCTCTGCTCCGTTCCACGACCTGGAATGACAGCCTTCCTCTGTAGGACACACGGCAGGCGGGGCCAGAGGTCTTCCTGCCTGGGTGTGATGGTACCAAGAGAAGAGGAAGAGAGAGTCCCAGTGGCCACTGGAGGTCGTTTCCCTGTCCCACTGTCAGGAAGTTGCTGACAGACCCAGTCCTCCTACACACCTACCCCCTACTCCTCCCCACGCCATGGACCACTGCAGCCCTGGTGGGACTATCAAGTTGGTGAGGTGGGCCCTAAAGAGAAGATTAGTGTCCTGGCTCGTGCCAGGACCTAGCTTCCTTGTGTGAAACGAAGGACACCCACCTCTGAGCTGAGATGCCCGGGCATTGCTTGGTGTTGGGTCCAGGCAAAAGAAGCCTCCTTGTTTCTGTTTATTCTCTTGTTTTGTCTTGCTTGCTGCCCAGAGAAGAGGTAAGAAATAGGAGTGCTTTTTTAACCTAATTTTCAAAATAAGGGGGTAAGACGGGATACCTTCCTGAGGTGTCAAGGGTGGGGAGAATGAGTCTACCAACCAGAGTGGGGCGGAGACTGCGCAGGGCATGGGGGGAGGGGAGGGGAGAGGATTGGAGGGAGGTCAAGGGAGAAACGAAGAAAGAGGAAAAAAGAAAAACCCAGCAGTGCGCCATGTCGCATTGTTCATGCTCAGCCCTTCAATTTGCTCTCTGCATTCTCCTGCCGTGGGGAGAATGTTACGCTGGCTTAAGGGACAAATCAGACACAAAATAAAGACCAACACTCAGCAGTAAAGCAATTATCGCAACATTTTATGCCAGGACTGTTCCTTTTGAAGGCAGCCTGGTGCTACCCGCATGTACCTTAACCCGTTCCTAATAACCATAAAGTTACCATTATTTACGGTACAAGACATTAAATAAATAATGCAAACTCAGGCAGGCGAGCAGTCGGTGCAGAGCTCGGCAAGAGGGCTTCCCCGCTGTGGGCCAGCCGCAGGGGTTAACACTGGATGGAAGGGACGCCCATGGCACCCTGTCCAGACTTTACCCTGCCCTCTCCCCCAGGTGCCAGGCGGGGCCAGGAGGGCGTGGGGTCCAGCTGGCCAGGAGAACGGAAGGGCAGAAATTAGACGAGGCCTCACCCTGAGGCTCACCAAGAGGGAATCCAGCCCGTGGACTGGGCCAGAGTTCTGTTTCCTTGATGTTGGAAGGACTCTCAAGGAGAGTCCCTCCTCCTGGGAGGGAGCCAGGACCTGGAGGAACTCTCCTGAGAAGGTGTGGTAAAGAGGAACGAACAGATCTGGGTTCAAATCCTGCTGCTACTTCAAGGCCTAGGCAACCCCACACAGCAACAGACTTCCCACACCCCAGTATCTTCATGGATCAAAGGGGAAATAATGAGTTTACGGGGTGGCTATTAATTAATTAATTGGCTGCATTGGGTCTTTGTTGCTGCACGTGGGTGAGCGGGGGCTACTTTGTTGTGGTGCGGGGACTCATCATTGTGGTGGCTTCTCTTGTTGCGGAGCACAGGCTCTAGGTGCACAGGCTTCAGTAGTTGCAGCACGCGGGCTCAGTAGTTGTGGCTCGCGGGCTCTAGAGCGCAGGCTCAGTAGTCGTGGTGCAGGGGCTTAGTTGCTCCGCGGCATGTGGGATCTTCCCGGACCAGAGCTCGAACCCGTGTCCCCTGCATTGGCAGGCAGATTCTTAACCACCACGCCACCAGGGAATTCCTGTAAATTGGTTCTTAAAGCTACTGTGTGTGAGCCATTCAAGTCCATACCCTTGGGCAGAGGGGCCCAAAAACTAAACAAAAGACAGGTGCAGGGCTAGATTGGTCCACTGGCTTGACTTCCACCCAGAGCAAGTTATTTTTGAGGAGCATCAGGACTATCTAACCAAGAGTAGCAATGTTGCTCAGCATCGCTAAAACTTTAGGGAGCGCCAGAAACATCTGGAGAGCTTGTTTAAACACAAATGGCTAGGCCTCACACATGGAGTTTCTGGTTCAGTCGGTCTGGGGCGGGGCCTGAGGATTTGCGTTTCTAAATTCCCAGGTGATAATGACGCTAGTGGTCCAGGGCCCAGGCTTTGAGAACACTGGCCTAGAAATCTTCCTTTGGTTGACATCCCAGTGCCCTCTCTTCACCTCAGATCTAGCCCTAAAAGATGAACTGAGGACCTCCTGGTGGAGGTGGTGGTGGGGTTGGAAGTGGGGAGTCTGGGATTACTTTTTGGCTGCAAAACAGGTGAAGACTAAAATCAGAAAAATACTTTCAGTGGGGCATTGGATGAAGGGCAGCACAGCTATGGACATTTCCTAGCACATTAATTTGTGTGCACACAAAAATGGACACGTTCCTCTTTCTTCCGTAGCCTGGGTTTGGGATCCAAGCCTTTTCTTGCTTGGTGGGGCAAGGTTTCACGTCTGCAATGCTTCCTTTGTAAACACTCCAAATGCACCAAAAAATTGAGACAAAAATGTGAATGTAGTCTTAAAATTCGGTTCACACATTTTTCTGTAGAATTCTCTTGTCAAATGAAGTTAGATGTAATTTATGTTACAGTATATTATGTGACATGGGGATATTATTATTATCTCATTGGATTATACTTCTTTCTGTACTGTTTGTTTTTCTATTCTAGACAGTGAGCTCTTTGAGGGCAGGGATAGTTCTTCTTCCCTCTGTGTCTCCGAGGGCCTGGCACAATGTCAAGCTCAAGGAATGCTTAACAAATATTTAATGAACGAACATTTGCTCCCTGAGGACGAGGCCTAACACTGTGTGAAGATGTAAAAGAATGATCCCATTCCCCAATTTTCTTCCTCTTTTTTTTTTTTTTTTTTTTGCGGTACACGGGCCTCTCACTGTTGTGGCCTCTCCCGTTGCCGAGCACAGGCTCCGGACGTGCAGGCTCAGCGGCCATGGCTCGTGGGCCCAGCGGCTCCGCGGCATGTGGGATCCTCCTGGACCGGGGCATGAACCCGTGTCCCCTGCATCGGCAGGCGGACTCTCAACCACTGCGCCACCAGGGAAGCCCTCTTCCTCTTTTTATGAGAACCTTTTCTTTTCATGTATTTCCAGGCTGGAGTTCAGGGATTGGTCTGGGCGGGGTGTCATGGCAGGTCTATAATCCATGGGGCCAAGAACACATAATGGTTCCTTTTGGAGAACTGACCACCCACAGGAGATTTCTCCAGAAGGATTCCCCAAACACAGAACCACGCCTCCAGCCTTAGCCAGGAGACTTACAAAAATGTGTGTGTGTGTGTTTGCGCGTGTGTGAAGTTCAGAGAGGAGACAGATCCGAGGACTCTGTGTTATTTGTGGCATCAGTGGTACTGCGTCGGGCAATGCCAGGCCCCCACAGCCTGACTGGGAATTGCAGATCTTTAGCCTGTTTCATGGCTATGGCTTCTGCATCCCTTCTTTTTCTTCTGTTCCAAAGACTGCAATAGCTCCACATTTTTCTGTTCTATTTTTGGAGGGGTTAGGGTGCAGAGGAGGGTCAGCAGAGGACAAAGGCAGTGAAAACAGCTGACTCCCACCCTTGCCTCCCCTCTCTGCCAAACCTAAGCCTGCGCTTGTCACAAAGTCAGTCCGGGCAAATGCACTGCTGCTGTGATGGGGTGGGGTGGGAAGGAGGGGAGAGAGGGAGGAAACTTCGTTCTTTGCTGGCTTAAAAAGTCAAAGGCTCTGTAAGGCTTGCAGACGGAAGAAAGAAGTTGCCCTGCTCTGCCCCACGGTGCTTCCCTTCCCGCATTCGTAGTAACCCTGATGCTTCTCTGAGTGTCAGGCACTCCTCAGTCTGGTCCCGCGAAGGGAGATGGGACCCTGCTCCTTCTCCGCTCTCCCATCCCAGCCTTTCTGCCAGCCGGGGTGTCCCACAGCTGACTGGCCTGCAAGCAGGACTCTATCTTCAAAACCCACCCCCTCCCCCTCAACTTTAGCATTAACCTTTCTCTCTCTTTCAACAAAAGCCAAACTCTTTCAAAGCCAATCTGATTGAAATTCAAAAACTTTCTAGGGCCTCTGCACCACTCTCTACTCCTCCCCATATTGACAGCCGCTTACCAGCTCCTCCCCAACCTTCCAACCCCTCCCCCCCCAGCAATGTAGAAAATAGCGGGACAAAGGGCTCTCCCACCCGCTTCCCCCCTGCACAAGACTCTCCCTTTGTATCATTGTATCACTTCAGGCTGGTGGAAGAGGAGAGCTGGCTCTGGGCTCTCCATTGTCTCTCACCATCCCCACCCCCACTGCCTTCTGCATCTTGGGGGCCTAAAGCTGGGCTCAGCTTAGTTGGCCAAACCAAGAGAAGTTGGGGCCTCCGTGGGGAGCTCAAGGCCCACCCTCTGACAGGGGAAGAAAAGAGCCAAGAGCAAGTCTGGGCCTAAAGGGCACCAGGCCCCAAGGCTCCCTGGCCTCACTTCGTGGACTCCCGGTGGACCTAGCACAGCAGACCCTGGCTTGCTCCCTTATTTTCCTGGACACCAGATGGAGCTCCTCCCTCCCTCCTCCCTCTTTAGCTACTAACTCCCTCCTTCTGCAGCAGAAGCAATTAGAATAGTCTCGAAGGCCCTGGGGAAGGGAGGGGGCCCAGGTGGTGGCCAGGAGGCTATTAGAGAATAGAGAAAGGCAGCCTGGAAACACCTCCCCAAACAGGGCTGCAGCCACTGGGGAGGAAAGACCTGAACCATTTTCAATTAATTAATTAATTCAACAAGTATTTATTGAGCACCTACCATATGCTCATTGGGGAAATGGCCACGAACAAAATAAAGTCCCTCCTCACAGAGCTTACATTTTGGTGGGCAAGGCAGATGATCAACAAATCGAATCATAATATTTCAAGTATAAGTCTATATAGAGAAATAGAGCAAGAAAAGGGGCAAAAAAAAAAAAAAAGAAAAGGGGCAAAGAGTGCCAGGAGGGGGTTAGGTTATGGGGGGAGGGGTGGTGGGCGTATTGTGAAGGCCTCTGGATACCAGAATTTAGACAGAGACCTATGGGGGGGGTGGGTGTCTGGGAAAGGAGAATCCAGCCTGAGGGAACAGCAAGAACAAAGGCTCTAAATTGTTGATTTAAGAACAGAAAGACTGAAGCAGAGAGATCAAAGGGCGGACCCAACAGCATGAGAGAGGAGCAGGGAGGCCAGATAAGGTGGGGTCTTTGAAGCCTTGATAAGGGGTTTGGATTTTACTCAGAATGAGTAAGAAGTCAGAGGAGTCAGAGGATTTGATTTATGTTTTAAAAGGTCCTGGGGCAAGGGGAGAAAGTGGGAGACCTTAGGGGACTGTTGCAAGGATCTGGGTGAGAAAGAATGGTGGCTTGCACCAGGTTACTGTGGTAGAGATGGAGAGCAGTGGTCAGATTTGGGATATATCCTGATGGTAGAGCCATCAGGATTTGCTGATAGGTTGTATGCAAGGTATGAGAGAAAGGAGTCAAGAATGACTTCAAGGTTTGGGGCCTGGTTCAAATGGAAGACTGAAGTCGCCATTTACTGATATGGCAGAAAGAAAGGAGTTCATAATGAGCCTGTGCAGTTAGAAGAATCAGGAGTTCAGTTCTGGGCTTATACATTTGAACTGCCTATTAGATATGCAACCAGAGATATCCAGTAAGCAACTGGGTACATGAGTGTGAAGTCAGGGGAAAGGTCTGGGCTAGAGATATACATCTGGGAGTCACCAGCATTTAGCTGGTATAAAAGCCACAAGACTGGATGAGATTATGTAGGATGGGAGTGTAGACAGAAAAGAGAAGAAATCTGTGGACAAATCCAAGGGTACAGCAAAGTTTAGAGGTCAGAAACAGCAAAAGAGGAGCAAGCAGTGAGGCAGGAGAACCAAGAGAGAGAGGTGTCCTGGAAGCCAAGTGAAGCTCTACAAGGAGGGAATTGCTCGAGCACGATGTGCACGGAGGATGGGCCATCGGATCCGGCAATACGGGAAGTCACTAGTGACCTCGACAAGAGCCATTTCAGAGGAAGGATGGGGGAAAATCTGACTAGCGAGGGTTCAAACGAGAATGAAAGGAGAAGAGGTTGACAAGTGTAGGCACAGGGGGGAACGGAGAAGTGGAGAAGTAGCTGTAGGGGGAAAGGGGACCAATGGAAGGTTTTTAAAAAGACGGTAAATATCATTGCATGTTTGTATGTGGACAGGAATGATCCGGTAGACAGAGAAAATATGATGATGAGATGTATGTAGGGGAGACAATCGCTGGAACTGTGTCCTTAAGGAAGTGAGAGGGACTGGAATCCAGAGCATAAGTGGTTCTCCTTCTGGAGGAGAAGCATGACCAGTCACCCATAGCAACAGAAGAGAAAGCTGAAGAATGGTACAGATGCAAATGTATTGGTACATGAGGTGGTGGGAGCAGGTCGAAGTTATCTTCTGATGGCTCCATTTTCTCAATTAAATGAGAAGCAAGAATTAAGCGGAGAGAAGGCAAGAGGCGGACTTAACTAGGGTTGGAGTTTTGCTAGGAGAGTATAATGAAAGAAAGAAGAGTGAGGGAATTGAGGGTATATGCAAGGGAATAAACATAAAAGTGGGCCATGGGATCTAAGCTGGGTTAGGGGGGAAGTTAGGGCATGATGGGGGTAAGGGACAGTGAGAAGCTGGTAGGATCAGTGGAGTAAAGTCCCACTGGGGTTGAAATTGGGGCACAACAAAGAGCAAGTTGGTGGCTGGAGGGCAGGAGGCATAAAATGGACATTATGAAGGGGTACAGTCATTGGTAATGACTAGGTTTGGGGGATGAACATGGGACTCCATGACTGAGGTAGGGCAGAGGATTAGATCACTGGAGGAGAGAAGGTCAAGAAAGCAAGAGAGCAGGATATCGGAGATGATTCTCAAAGTGGGGTCCTTGATCAGTGGCACTGGCAACCCTTGGGAACTTGTTAGAAATGCAAATCTTTGGGCTGCACTCCAGACCTACTAAATCAGAACTCAGGAGGTAGGGCCCAGTAAGCTGTGTTTTCACAAGCCCTCCTGGATGATTTGATGATGTTAACATTTGAGAATTACTGGTGTAGGGGATTTTGATGGATTGTGGAGTGGGGAGGGGTGAGAGAAGGGTCAAATTTGGTCAGTGGTTCTCAACCACGGCTGCCAAACATTCGAATCACCCTTAAAAATCCCAGCATCGAGGCTGCACTCCAGAATCAATGAAATCATAACCTGGCAGGGAGGGGGACCTTAAGGATATCAGTATTTTACAAGTTTGTCAGGGGCTTCCCTGGTGGCGCAGTGGTTGAGAGTCCGCCTGCCGATGCAGGGGGCGCGGGTTCGTGCCCCGGTCCAGGAAGATCCCACATGTCGCGAAGCGGCTGGGCCCGTGAGCCATGGCCACTGAGCCTGCGCGTCCGGAGCCTGTGCTCCGCAACGGGAGAGGCCACAACAGTGAGAGGCCCGCGTACAGCAAAAAAAAAAAAAAAAAAAGTTTGTCAGGTGATTCCCATATGCAGGCAAGGTTGAGAACCACTAGATTATGGGATATTCAGAGCCCTAAGGGGATGACAGTTCAGGTGATGAAGGCTTTCTGGGAGTCAGGGAGCTTCTGTGGTGAGTGAAATAAACAGAGAACAGGATGACACTGGTCCTGGTAGCCTCTGGGGCAGAATTTGGTGGCGAGGCTGGTTGTGCTACAGCTGAAGGTGTGAGAGTATTACCAGGGGCATGTGGACCTCTAGGGTTTCCACTTCACACCTGCCAATGTGTCCTTCTCTTCTGGGAATCCGGAAGAAGTGTAGTTTGGAAGGATAGATAAAGCCATGAATGAAAAAAATAGGGATGTGTATCGCTCATCAAATACACTCCATAATAAATGCTGGCTTCCTTTTGGCATGCCTGGGTTTAGGGAGAAGCAACCGCCAAGGCCAAGTTAGGGCCGGCTGCTGCTAATCCACTGCTTCCAGCCAGCAAGCTCCTTGGCCAGGCCAAGCTTTTCCCCAGCTGGCTTCTGTTTTTGTAGAAGCACAAGGAGCTTTTCATGCGTCAGGCATCTTGGCCTCCAGGTCCAGTCCAGATGCCTTGGGAGTTCAGATGAGAAAAGGAACATCATTAGCTTTGGAGAAAGGTATATCCCAAGAATTTAGGGGGCAATTTCTAGCAGAAAGAAGGGGGTCATGTAAAAGGGCGTCATGGGAGCAGTAACACTATGTGCTCCATAAATGTAGATAGTAAATGAACCCACGAGTGAGGGGAACTGTTGGACTCGGGGGCATGGGGAGATTATCAATGTTCTGGGGAAGGGAAGTAAGGATGATCATATATTCACAAGGTTTGGCCTTTATGTGGAGGACTTGATTAGGGGAGATGATCTCATTCAGTAAAACAACACTAAGGCCAAAGAGAAGGATTATCACATGGTGGTGATGGGGCGATAGAGCTATCACACACAGGTGGATGAGAGACACTGCCATGCACTGGAGTCTGATCGTACGCTCCTGAGACCTGGTGTTTACTCAAGATTCCAGGGGATTATCCCACACAGGTGGCTAAAGGTCCAAGGGCATAAAGGGCAGGTGACTTTATATAGAAAGGGCTTGGTCTCTAAGCATAGGGTAGAATACTGGTTGGGGGGAGGTGGGGGAGAGGAATTATCACGTGCCCAGAACCAACAAGAACCTTAAGAAACTATCTGGATCATGGGTAAGGGGGGCACAATCAGAAAGAAAGACAGAAAAATGAAATATGTCTGTTATAACAGCAGTGTTTTAAAGGAACCTCTAGAGATGCTCCAGGTATTCTGGGCTCTAAGACCCAGAATTTATTTGAAAGGTGACACTAGTTTAACTCTTCTCTGCATCCAGGGAAAGGGCAGACTGGCCAGAGGAAAAATTGTCCTGGCGCTCCTCCCCCATCTCCAGGCCAGTGTCACAGAGGAGACGTTACTGGCCAGGATTCTTCACCTTTGAAGCAATAGGCAGGTGGGCAGGAGGCAGGCACCAGAGCCTTTCTGGCCAGCAGGAGTTGGAGAGGGACCACAAGAAACTGGAGGCACCTCATGCAGCTCTCACACTATAATTAATTGTCTGCTCCAGCAGTTCCCTGTTCTCAGCATCCCCAAGTAAACATGCTTGATTGTTTTAGTTTTAGCAACTTGCTAGGTGAACAGGGGAGGCTGTTTCACTGTTGGGGGGAAGGGACAAGCTAGAATAAGAACTGGGCTCTGGACCATCGCCCACATCACACAAATCCATTATACATGGCAGTACCACACTAGACTAGAAAGCCCGATTACCGGTGAGGTGGCAAAGGGCAAGCGTGATGTGGCAAGTCTCCCTTGCCTCCTTCTGGGCACACAGCTTTCTTCCCTTACATCCACACCTGCAGCGTGGGGTTGGGAGGGAGCACTGGTTCATAATTTAAGCCTTCCTTCTTTCCACAGCACTCCTCATCCTGCAGGATTTTAGCCAAAGCTAATCAGAGCAGGTTGTGCATTTCATTCATTCATTCACTCATTCATTCACCCATTCATTCTCTGCCTATAGGTCCCTCTTCCAGGGATAGCTCCTTTACTTCCACAGTTTTAGTTACTATGTAAATGTTACCGACCCTATCACCAGCCCAGACCCCTCTTCCGGGTTCCACCTGGTAAAACTGCTGTATCCCCAAGTTCACCAGGATTTCCCACAAGCACCGAAAATTCAGTATGTCAAAAGCTGAACTCCCTCCCTCTTCCCTTTACATTCATCCTTCCACCTCAGTGGATGGTCCCTTTGTTCACCCTGTCACCCAACCTTTCCCAGAGCTCCTTTTTATTCTCCACCCTACAGCCATACTGCTCCTTCTAAAACACAAATCTGTCATATTTCGGCCCCACTTACAACTCTTCAATTGGCTTCCCATTGTCTTTAGGATTCAGTCCAAGCTCCTTAACAAGGATTATAAAAGCCCCACATGACCGGCCCTCGCCTACTTCTCCAGCATCATCTTTTGCCACTGTCCTCTTTATTCATTGCATCGTCTCTTACCACTGTCCCATTTATTAATTCATTCAGTGAACACGTATTGAGCACATATTATGTGCCAGACACTATTCTAAATACTGGGATACAGCAGTGAACAAAACGGATCTCTGCCATCCCAGAGCTCCAGCCCATCTGACTTACTTTCTTTTCCCCTCTCACCTCTGGACCGATCAGTACACACAGTTTATTCAGCTTAGAAAGTTCATTGTCTTCCTTCTACCAAAATGTCTCCCTACTCCAATTCCCTCTTGCCTAGTGAACTCATCATTTAGGTCTCTCTTGCTCTCCAGACTAGGTTAGGTTCCCCTAACTTTGTGCTGCCAAAGCAAATTGTACCAGCCCCATCAAAACACTCGCCACATTTTATTGTAACTACTTTTCAAGTTGTCTGTATTCCCATTAGACTATATATTCTTGGAAGGCAATCTTTGACATCATCTTGTTGTATTCTTAGTGCCTAGCACTATCGAATTAAATAGATATTTAATTATCATCACCTGCTCTGTACCAAGTACCGTGAAAGCCGGAAAATATTTATCTTGCCACCCAAACTTAGTCTTTTTCTTTTTTTAAATTTCCTGTTCCTGTTAATGGTGTTACCCATTACTCTCAGCCACCTAACTTAGAAATTTTATCATGAATTTATCATGAATCTCACTTGTCCATAAATCAAAATTTTAGTTAAGTCCAATAGATTTTCCAGTTCTGTAATCTATCTTTAGCTTATCCCCTCTTTTCTATCCTCACTATTACTCTTTCAGTCCAAGTCTTCATGATATCTTTTTTTTAGACAACTTTATTGAGATATAATTTATATACCATACAGTAGATCCATTAAAAGTATAAAATTCAATGTTCTGGGTATACTCAGATGGTTGTGCAGTCATCGCCACAATGAATTTTAGAACATTTTCATCAACCCCCCCCAATTCATACCTTTAAGCTATTACCCCCAATCCTCCTGTTCCCCCAGTCCTAGGCAACTACTAATATACTATCTCTTTCTATAGATTTGCCTGTTCTGGACATTTCACATAGATGGAATCAAACAATACATGGCCTTTTGTGTCTGGTTTCTTTCACTTAGCATGATGTATGCAAGGTTCATCAATGTTACAGCAGGTATCAGTACTTCATTCCTGTTTTTCCCCACCTTTATTGAGATATAATTGACATATAACATTGTACAAGTTTAAGTTGTACAGTGTGTTGATGTGATACACGTATTGCAAAATGATTACCACAGCAGTGTTAGTTTATACTTCCATCACCTCACATAATTACCATTTCTTTTTTGTGGTGACAATATTTAAGATTTATTCCCTTAGCAATTCTCAAATATATAATACAGTATTATAAGACATAATCACCATACTGTACATCAGCTCCCCAGAACTTATGCATCTTATAACTGGCAGTCTGTACCCTTTGACCAATATTTCTCCATTTCCCCCACCCACCAACTTCTGGCAACCACCATTCTATTCTCTGTTTCTATGAGTTTGGCTTGTTTAGATTCCACATATAAGTGATATCATACTTTGTCTTTCTCTGTCTGACTTATGTCACTTAGCGTAATTCTCTCAAGGTCCATCCATATTGTCGCAAATGGCAGAATTTCCTTCATTTTTAATGGCTGAATACTATTACTTTATGTATGTATATACCACATCTTCTTTATCCATTCATCCGTTGATGGACACTTAGGTTGTTTCCATGTCTTGGCTATTGTGAATAGTGCTGCAATGAACATGGGAGTGCAGATATGGCTTCAAGATCCTGATTTCATTTCCTTTGGATACATACCCAGAGGTGGGATTGCTGGATGGTATACTAATTCTATTCTTAATGTTTTGAGGAACCTTCATACTGTTTTCCATAGTACCTGCACCAATTTACATTCCCACCAACAGGGCACAAAGGTTTCTTTTTCTCCACATCGTCACCAACACTTATCTCTTGTCTTCTTGATGATAGCCATTATAAAATGTGTTAGGTGGTATCTCACTGTGGTTTAGATTTGCATTTACCGATGATTAGTGATACTGAGCACCTTTTCATGTACTTACTGGCCATTCATATGTCTTCTCTGGAAAAATGTCTATTCAGATCCTCTGCTCATTTTATTTTATTTTTTTGGCCATGCTGTATGGCTTGTGGGATCTTAGTTCCCTGACCAGGGAATGAACCTGGGCCCTCAGCAGTGAAAGTGCAGAGTCCCAACCACTGGACTTCTGGGGAGTTCCCCTCTGCTCAATTTTTAATCATATTTTTTTCTATTGAGTTGTATAAGCTCCTTATACATTTTGAATATTAACCCCTTATCCAATATATGATTTGCAAATATTTTCTCCCACTCCATAGGTTGCCTTTTCAATTTGTTGACTGTTTCTTTTGCTGTGCAGAAACTTTTTAGTTTGATATAGTCCCACTTATTTATTTTTGCTTTTGTTGCTTGTGCTTTTGTTATATCCAAAAAGTCATTGTCAAGACCACTGTCAAGGAGTTTTTCTCTTTGTTTTCTCCTGGAAGTTTTATGGTTTCAGATCTTACGATTAAGTCTTTAATCAATTTAGAAGTAATTTTTGTGAGTGGTGTAAGATAGGGGTCCAGTTTCATTCTTCTGCATGTAATCATCTAGTTTTCCCAGCACCATTTATTGAAGAGACTATCCTTTCTGCAGTGAGTATTCTGGGATCCTTTGTATGAGGGTTTATTTCTGGGCTCTCAGTGCTATTCCATCACTCTACATGTCTATTTTTATGCCAGTACCATGCTGTTTTGATTACTATAGCTTTGTAGTATAGTTTGAAATCAGAACATGTTGTGCCTCTAGCTTTGTTCTTTTTTCTCAGGATTACTTTGGCTATTCAGGGCCTTTTGGGGTTCCATGCAAATTTTAGGACTGTTTGTTCTATTTCTGTGGAAAATGCCATTGGAATTTTGTGAGTGATTACACTAAATCTATAGATGGCTTGGGATAGTATGGACGTTTTGACAATATTAATTCTTCTGATCCATGAACATGGGATATGTTTCTACTTCTTTGTGTCTTCTTCAATTTCTTTCATCAAAGTCTTATAGTTTTCAGTGTACAGATCTTTCATTTCCTTGGTTAAGGTTATTCTGAAGTAGTTTGTTGTTATTGATGCTACTGTGAATGGCAATGCTTTCTTTCTTTATTTTTCAGATATTTAATTGTTAGTGTATACAACTGATTTCTGTATGTTGATTTTGTATCCTGCCACTTTACTGAATGTGTTGATTAGTTCTAGCAGTTTCTTTTTTGGCAGAGTTTTTAGGATTTTCTGCATATAAAATCATATCACCAGTAAACAGAGACAATTTTACTTCTTCCTTTCTAATTTTGACACCTTCCCCCCCCCCCCCTTTTTATTGCCTGATTGCTTATGGCTAGGGCTTCCAATACTATGTTGAATAGGAATGTGAGAATGGGCATCCTTTTCTTATTCCTGAAACAGGAAAAGGTTTCACCCTTTTAGTGTTGAGTATGATGTTATTTGTGGGCTTGTCATATATGGCCTTTATTATGTTGTGGAGTGTTCCTTCTATAAGCAAGTTTTCAAGAGTTTTTATCATGAAAGGATGTTGTGTTTTGTCAAATGCTTTTTCTGCACCTATTGAGATGGTCATATGATTTTTATTTTTTATTCTATTAATATAGTGTACCACATTTATTGATTTGCCTATGTTGAACCATACTTGCATCCCAAGGATAAATTCCACTTGATCACGGTGTATGATCCTTTCAATGTGCTGTTGAATTCAGTTTGCTAATTTTTTTTTTTTGAGAATTTTTAGGTCTATGGTCATCAGGGATAGTGGCCTATAGTTTTCTTTTCTTGCTCTGTCCTTATTTGGCTTTGGTATCAGGGTAGTGCTGGCCTCATAAAATGAGTTTGGGAGTGTTCCCTCCTCTTCAGTTTTTGGGAAGAGTTTGAGAAGGATTGGTGTTAACTCGTCTTTAAATGTTTAGTATTTATTGCTTTTTATGGCTGAATACTATTCATTGTTTAGATAAATCATATTTTGTTTATCCATTCATCAGTTGATGGATATTTAGATTGTTTCCCTGTTTTGGCTATTATGAATAATGCTTCTCTGAACATCAGTGTACAAGTTTTTGTGTGGACATATGGTTTCAGTTCTCTTGATTAAATATCTAGGAGTAGAACAGCTGGGTCAAATGGTAACTCTATGTTTAACTTTCGGGGGAGCTGCCAGACTGTTTTGCAACGTGGTTGCAACATTTTATATCCCCAAAAGGAGTTTACTAGTGTTCCAATTTCTCCACATCCTCACCAATACTTGTTATTGCCTGACTTTTGATTATAACCATCCTAGTGGGTGTGAAATAGAATCTCACTGTGGTTTCGTGTTGCATTTCCCTGATAACTAATGATATTGAGCATCTTTTCATGTGTTTAGTGAGCATTCACGTATCTTCTTTAGAGAAATACCTATTCAAATCCTTTGCCCATTTTAACATTGGGTTATTCTTTTTATTATTCAGTTTACTCCTTTCTTTCCTATCTGGATGGCTTTTATTTCATTTTCTTGCCTAATTGCTCTGTATAGAACCTCAATATTGAAAAGTGATGAGAGTGTACAGATCTTGTTCCTGATCTCAGGAGGAAAGCATCCAGTGTTTCACCATTGAGGAAGTTCCCTTCTATTCGTAGTTTGTTGAGTGTTTTTTTTAATCATGAAGCGCTGCTGAATTTTGTCATTTTTTGGTATCTATTGAGATCATCATGTGGTTTTTGCCCTCTATTCTATTAGTATGGTGTACTGCATTGATTTATTCATATGTTAAACCAACTTTGCATTCCTGTGGTAAATCCCATTTGGTCATGGTGCATAATCCTTTTTAGATGTTGCTGGATTTGGTTTGCTATAAGTTTACTGAGGATTTTTGCACATATATTCATAAGGGATCTGTAGTTTTATTTTCTTGTGATGTATTTGCCTGGTTTTGGTATCAGAGTAATACTGGCCTCACAGAATGATTTGGGAAGGGTTCCCTCTCTTCTGTGTTTTGTAAGGGTTTGTCAAAGATTGGTATTAATTGTTCTTTAAAAGTTTGGTTGAATTCACCTGTGAAACCATCTGGGCTTGGGGTTTTCTTTGTGGGAAGTTTCAAAAGTACTAATTCACTTTCTTTACCTGTTATAGGTCTATACAGTTTTTATTTCTTTTTGAATCACTGTTGGTAGTTTGCATTTTTTCTAGAAATTTGTCCATTTAATCTAAGTTATCTAATTTTTTGGCATATAGTTGTTTATAGCATTCCCTTATAATGCTTTTTTATTTCTGTAAGATTGGTAGTAACGTCCCCTCTTTCATTCCTAATTTTGGTAATTTCATTCTTCTCTCTCTCTCTCTCTCTCTCTGTTTAGTCTAACTAAAGTTTCCTCCATTTGTTGGTCTTTCTAAAGAGACAACTTTTGGTTTTGTTGATTTTCTCTTTTGTTTTTCTTTTCTATATTTCACTTATTTATTCTCTAGTCTTTATTATTTCCTTCCTTCTGCTTACTTTGGGTTTTCAGACTTACTTCGTTTGCTCTTCTTTTTCTAGTTTCTTAAGTTGAAAGTTTGGGTTATTCAATTGAGCTATTTCTTCTTATTTATTTATTAAATTTATTTATTTTTGGCTGCATTGGGTCTTTGTTGCTGCATGCGGGCTTTCTCTAGTTGCAGTGAGAGGAGGCTACTCTTCATTGCAGTGCACGGGCTTCTCAGTAGTGGCTTCTCTTGTTGCGGAGCATGGGCTCTAGGCGTGCAGGCTTCAGTAATTGTGGCTTGCGGGCTCTAGAGTGCAGGCTCAGTAGTTGTGGCACATGGGCTTAGTTGCTCCGCGGCATGTGGGATCTTCCCAGACCAGGGTTTGACCCCTGTCCCCTGGATTGGCAGGCGGATTCTTAACCACTGCGCCACAAGGGAAGCCCTCTTCTTTTTAAAATATAGATGTTTATAGCTTTAAATTTCCCTCTGAGCACTGCTTTAGCTGCAGCCCATAAGTTTTGATACTTTGTGTTATCATTTTCATTCATCTCAATTTTTCTTTTTTTTTTTTTGCAGTACGCGGGCCTCTCACTGTTGTGGCCTCTCCCGTTGCGGAGCACAGGCTCCGGACGCGCAGGCTCAGTGGCCATGGCTCACGGGCCCAGCCGCTCCGCGGCATATGGGATCTTCCTGGACCGGTGCATGAACCTGTGTCCCCTGCATTGGCAGGCAGACTCTCAACCACTGCGCCACCAGGGAAGCCCCTCATCTCAATTTTTAATTTCCCTTTTGATTTCTTCTTTGATCCTTCATTATTTGTCTTTAACTATCCCTAAGAAAGATATCCAGTATTTCCCTTTCTAGTTGATGTTACATTTTGCTACCCAACTAGTCTTATGAAAAACAGTTTAGTTTAATAAACATTTGTTGAGTACCTACTACGTTCAAGCTGAGGGTTGGAAATACAAAAATATTTAAGATAGTTCCTGCACTGAAGTAATTCACAGTACAGTGGGAGAGATGACCCTGAAACAGACAATTGTAATATAAGTTGATAAATCCCGTGACAGACTTATATTTAAAGTACAAAAGAATATAGAAAAGAAAGTGATTAGCTCTGTCTAGCAGAGTAGATTTCACAATGGTGATAATTACTGAGCAGGGTTTCTAAGGACAAACAGTAACTCTTTAGTTAGGCAAAATAATGAAAGACCATTTCCCAGGCAGTGGAAATAGTATGGGTGAAGACTTAGAGTTGTGAAACAAAGTAGCGCATTTAAGACCACCCTTTCCCCCATCTTTAGTCTATGAGATTCTGATGAAGCAGATTTCACCCCTCACTCCCGGCTGATGGATCTGACCCAGACATAAGAGCATTGGTTCAGAAATGAGCACAAGTCAAAGTCAAAAGGATACACTGGGACTTTAACTGTGGTTTTGAGGAAAAGACTTTTCCTTTTTCATGCTGGAAAATACCTAATAGGCAGCTGAAAATCCAAGTCATCCTCATGTGGTTGAAACCAGGGAGATGGAGGAGAGCCAAGGGAGAGTGCCTGTCACATAGTGGGAACTCAATAAATCTTCATTGAATGAATGAATACATGAACAATGTGGAGAACAGAATCCTGAGGAAAACAAGGAACTCCTGAAAGCCATCTCACCTTCCTCTGAACTCCCACAACTTCTCAGAATTCTTCTTATGGTGTTTTATAGTTATCTCTAAGTCTGCATGATCTCTTCTCTTAGGATCTAATGCTTTTCTGACCATACTTACTTGTGTCATATATAAGATTTTATATTATCTGGCCCTACCTCTTCAACTTCAACTTCATTCTAGCAGTATTTTAAAACTTGCTGCACCCTGAACATGCCACACACACTTGTCTTTGTTCTTCCCATATTCTAGCCCCTCCTCCAGAATACTTCACCTATTGAGAACTAACCAAATACCTGTCACTTGCAAAGTGAGATCTATTAGTGGAGAGTGATATCAACTTAAGAGTGTATTTTAATGAAATACAATAGAATAGAGTAGGGTAGAAAATGGCAGAGTGCATTGCATAAGGTATGGATAAGTATTACGTTTGTGAAACTTTTGTTTCAGTTGGTGGGTATGTAATAAGTCACACTGTAAGACATATTTCTTACTGTAAATCACAGTGTAAAAAGTTTAAAGGCCTAAGACACCGCTATTACCAAGGTGACCAGGTCTTTGGTTTAGAACTCAAACAACTAAGAATGCCCAGAGACTTCCCTTCCTGTGTCTCTAACTGAAACTTTGAAACTTTGTCCCTAAGTCCAAACTCTGAAGAAGGGTCACAAGTCAGGTTAGAGTCTTTACTTCTGTGTCAGCAACAACATTTTTTAAAACTGTCTTTTCCAATCTATCACACAGATTTAGATCTAACACACTTGCTCATAGCAGTTTGCTGCTGTTAACTGTGCTACTTAGAATAGTAGCACTTACTGAGCACTTGCTGTTTTCCAGGCATTGTTCTTCTTTTCCTGCACTATTTATTTATACCTTACAACAACCCTAGAGGTAGGTAATATTATTGCCAATTTCATTTTATAGAGTGGAGAGACTGAAGTACGGAGATATTGACTCAACTTTCCCAAGGCCACACAGCTAGGAGGTGGTAGAGCTAAGATTTGAACCCTGCCGTCTAGCTTCCCAGCCCATGCTCTTAACCACTAAGCTCTCCGGCCCCCCAAGTAGCTTTCTTGTTGAACAGACACATGTATGTCTCATGCAACAGCTCTTCTGAAATGGCCCTGAGTAGCTATTACCTGAAGAATGTTCTCTCTGCCGTGGCTCCTAGCTTTTCTAACCATCCATTTTGATCAAGAACAGCCTAATTTATTTGGCCCTGGGTCTGTATTTCAATGTTAATCTGCAGGTTTATTTAAACTCTCACTAGTTCCCTTGGAGAGAGAGAAAAGAAGGAGGAAAATGAGGCCAAAATTCATCCCAATTTTTAAAGTTATTTTTAAAAAGCAAGATGACGGGGGAAGACAGCATACGTCTGTCTCTTAAAAGGAAGGAGCCTCTGTCTCCTGCCCGTGATTGTCTCTGACTTTGAAGCTCTGCTCCCCGCTGGAGGCTCTGAGCTCTGTCTGCTCTGTGCGCTCTCTTAGCCCGTGGACTCCTGTGGAAGGTGATGAGGACAAAATTGGGACAGGTCACCCAAAAGACCCCCCCTTCCTTTGCTCTGAGTGAATGCTCTCTCTTTCTGAAAATTCTCAGCTTTATCTAAGAAAGGGAAAGGGCAGACCCTATTTCATAAGAAGAAGGGAAGAGGGTCTGGGAGACTGTTCCTTCCCCAAGTATTCAGTGAGATACTGAATAACAGGGAGAAAAGAGTCAGAGAAAGGACAAAAAAATAAAAAATAAAATAAATAAAATGACACAGCACAGCTCTGAGCCCCTCTCCTATCAGGTTTTACAGAGGGGCAATAGATTTTCTTCATTGCCAGCCCTGACTTATCGCAGGCTTGTTTTTAATGAGGTATAATAAGGGGAACATTTTGTAACAACACGGTTCCCCTATTTTATCCCGCAAACAGCTGTGTCATGCTTGTGGCTGGAAGAATGAATCATATCTCTGCCTGCATATGCTAACTCCCATGTAATTACCCCAGCATCTTAAATAAAGCAGGCCCTAAACCTGTCGCTCACATTACAAGCAAACGGTGCAGACCTTGTGAGGGGGGCCTCTATCATTACAATTAATTTATCACAGAAGCAACTGAGATTAGAGGCTAGAATTAAAACCCAGAGCATGGAGAGTCACCGTAGTGACACTGACAAACAGGCTCTTGAAAGGCGGCTGGCTCCAGCGGCTGCCTGACTAATGCTTTTCCTGGGGAAAAGGAGCCTTAGTTGGATTTGGTTTTCTTTACATTTTTCCCACTCAAAGGTTTTACTAAAGTGATTTCACTGTCTCTCTTGGTTCAAAACGATGTTGGAAAAATTCTGCCCAGTACTTAACCAGAACTCTGAACAGGAGTCACCGTCTTCTCATTCTTAAACGACCACGTTCTCTCCATGCGAACAATCCCTCCGAGACCTCCCATTTGTTTTTGTTATTAGAAAGGAATTTCTTCTGACATCACTTTGCTTCCTTTCAGGGGGCAGGAGATTGAGGGGAGGGGGAAAGAGCCCAGAGAATTTGCTTCCAATAGAAAAATACTGTTTGCATCTTCTCAGGTAGTGTTTCTCACCAAGGTTCCTCAGCTGAACCAGACAGACAGAAAAATTACTTGAGTAACTGTTTCCTTAGTTCTCCCAAGGGTGGTACCACTAGTACATCTAGATGGTACATCCTAGATGCATAGGAGAGAGGCCGATTCATTACATTCAAGGGGGGCCTTAGCACGTTCATACTCATCCTGATTGAAAAGGGCTGCAGAGAGACCATTAGACTGACTCTGTTACAGCATTGTTCAGAGAGCCCAGCAGAGAACCCGCTCCCAGTCCAGAGTCACCTCCCGTCCCAGTCAGAGCAGTTCTCACTCACCCCCCACCCCCATGCATGGGCTCTCATTAATGGGTGGATAGTGCCCTTCCCAGACATCCTAACCTAAAAGCTGAATTAGAATATGCTAGGCCTCCAGACGTTGGCAGATCCCGTTATCGTCATCGCCGTCGTTGTCACCAGAGCTCAATAGTCTACTCTCTCTGTCAGCTCCACACTGTGTGCCCACCGAGGCCCAGCTCCTCTCCTTCCCGGGCACACAGCGGCACCGCCTACCCCAGCTTCCCTTGCCCTGAGATGTGACGGAACTCTGCTTGTTGGATTGCAGGTGGAGGGGATGTACGCCACTTCCCCTGGGCCAGTAAAGATCTCCCACTTGCTCTTCCATGTTCTCCTTCTTTCTCAAATGCCAGCTAGAACATCCAGCAGAGGGTTCTGAACCCTAGGGGCTGATGAACCTGAATTCCAAAATCACCACCGTGAGGCTGCCTTCTGAACAGGCTTTGTTTGATGTAGTAATTACCCTACCCTGGCTAATAAAGCCCGCAAATGAGATGACTCCACCCCTTCCTCAGAGGCTCTACAGCTTATGAAGAGCCGAGAAGGAAGGAGAACCTGGAGCATAAGGCTGGGACAGCAGATTTCGGAGACATTTCAGCACTTGGATAGGATAAGGGGCTTAGGCCAGCTGAGGCCGGCTGCGGGCCCAGACGCTGGACCTGGGAAAGGCTGCTCACGGTTCCTTGGTCCCTCACACACCTGGCAAGTTTCATCCTGATAGCGTCTGGAAGGCTCAAGGGAGGAAAGGTAATGAGGGGGAAGTATATGAAAATCTGACTCAAATAGAATAATAAACCTGTATGTGAAAGTAAACTCTAGATCATAATCTCAAATCAGATCAAGTCGCACCACTGCTTACACTCTTTGGTCCTCCTTGATCTGGTTCCTTGTCTACCCTGGCACTGCTTGTTCTCACAGCTCCCTGGACACATCTTCATCAGACACCTTTTCGGGATAATCTGCTTGCCCGCTGGCTTGGGAATTCTTCAAGGTCAGGAGAAGAGCCTCATTTGTCTCTGTACCCGCTCAGCCGGCTCAGGGCCTGGAGCTCAGTCCTGGCTCAATATCTGCTAAATGAACAGGCACCAGGCATTGCATGTGTTAATATGACGAGTCTATTTTCTGATACCGGCGTGGCTCTCCTCCTCTCCTTACTCTATAGTGGTGCTGTGAAACTGGAGATAGTCCTCCACATACTTTCTTTCAGTTTTCTTTCTGATCAAGAGCAGGTATTTGAAAGCTGGGCTTCTGGCATTGAGCACGGTAGAGCAGAATTAACTGGCTTACAAGGAGTTGGGAATCACCCCTGGAAAGGTGTATATTAACACTACGCTTGAAATAGCCATCAGCTGTGCCAAGGCTGCACTGTGAAATAGGAAAAATCCCACTTCCGATCCCCTAGAACTCAAGTACCTCATGACTACCAGAACACAGCTCCTTTTCTTCCTACTGATAGACTTTTAGCTCCATTTAAGCCATGCATCACTCACTGAGAGAAGGAACGCAAAAATACTTTGAAAAATATGCAGTATATGTAGGGGAACAGATTGGTATTAGTGTCAGTCTGATCTCCCTCCTTCCCTTGAACGTCTTCACTGCAGCACACTCTCCCCATGCCTCCCGCCCACTCAAGAAGGGAGGCTACAGAGGTCTAGACTGGACAGTGCTGGTCTGGCTTGGTTTAATATCATTTAAAAAAATACTATTCCACTATGGAAAAATGTATTGAATCAGCTTGGAACAGAAGTTAAGAGTGTGGGTTCAAGGCTGGACTGACTGTGTTCAAGTCCTAGCTCTGCTACTTATAAGGTGATAAGTCTCAGGAAAAACACTTAACCTCTTTAAGACTCTTGTTTTTAATCTGTAAAATGGGAATGAAAAAAACCCAAGTTCACAGGACTGAAGTATTGCATGCAAACGTTTGGCACAATGTCTGACAAATAAAAGGCATCCGAAAATGTTAGCTGTTATTGTTTGGCTTCCTATCTCTGAATTAACACCCATGTTCTCCTTGTGCCCCCTTGTTACAACTGAGACAATGACCCTCTTCCTATTAAAGTCTAGCCCTGGGACTTCTCTGGTGGCGCAGTGGTTAAGAATCTGCCTGCCAGTGCAGGGGACACGGGTTTGACCCCTGGTCTGGGAAGATCCCACATGCCGCAGAGCAACTAAGCCCATGTGCCACAACTACGGAGCCCATGAGCCACAGCTACTGAAGCCCACACACCTAGAGCCTGTGCTCCACAACAAGAGAAGTTACCGCAATGAGAAGCCCCCGCAATGAGAAGCCCGCGCACCACAACGAAGAGTAGCCGCCTCTCATCACAACTAGAGAAAGCCCACGCACAGCAATGAAGACCCAACGCAGCCAAAAATAAGTAAATAAATAAATAAATTTATGTAAAAAAAAAAGAAACAAATAGAAATTTGAAATAAATAAATAAAAAATAAAGTCTAGTCCTCCCCATGCACTCTGGATGCCAACCCTCCTTGCCTTTTAAAAACTGCTTCATTAATCATCATCTCTCTTTCTTGCACTACCAGTCTTTTTCTTTTCTGGATCATTTCAATCAGCATACACACGTGCACTTGTATCTTCTATCAAAAAAAAAAATCCTTCACTTAAACCCACATCCTCTCCACCTGCCATCATATTTTTATGCTCTTCTTTATAGCCAATCATTTCCAAGATATTGTCTACATCTGCTGTATACCTTTTCTCACCTCCCCTTAACTCTTCAATTCATGTCAATTTGAATTTGCCCTGTCACTCCACTAAAATGGCTCTCAAGGTTACCCACCCTCCATATTGCCAAATCCTGAAGACATGTCTCTTTCTCTGACCTCTCAGTAGCATTTGATAAAGCTTACCATTTGTTCTTTTTAAAAACACTCCCCCTCCTGCTCCTTGGCTTTACCATCTCTCTGTCCACTCCTTCTCAGACTACTTTCTTCTTTTCTTCTACTAAATATTTAAATGTTAGAGTTCTCCAGGGGTTGGATCTTTGATCCAATCAATCCAAACTGATTCTTAAAAAAATAATAATAATAAGGTGTTGTTATAACAAAAACAACAGAACATCTGAAATATATGACACCAGCTTTGGAGCTAGATAGTGGGCAGCAAGGAAGCTGGTATAAAAGTCAGGAATAATAGCAACTTGTATTATGTAGTGGTAAAGCATTTGGCTAAATGATAATAATCTGGAAGGCAGAAAATGTATCTAAAGAACCAGTAGAGTTGGAGGAGGAGAGTTTATGGCAAAATACGGAAAGCATGAGCTGGTTGCTTTTAGCTACATTTGTTGAGGCACTAACAAGAAAGAGATAAACCCAAAGAGGACTGGCTAGTTTGCAAGCAGAGTTCAGCAGGAATATTGAGAACCCAGAATTTATTGGGTTGAAAAACAAAACTTTCTCATCTCCAGCCTCTCTAGGAAAAGATCTTCAAATTAAGATCCATCCTGGGGCTAAAGATCAAATCCATGGTGCTGCCAGAAGATAAAGTTTCAAGGTGAATTCAAAATCGAGTGTCTTCATTAAGCTCTGAAAAAAACAAGGCGGCATTTAACAGGCTCTTTCAGTTGGAAAAGAGGCTTCTAGAAAGCTTATGAGCATGGTTCTACAGCAGCCTGACATACCCAGAGTGCCAGTAATTAAGTCTGGTTAGATCATGCCTTGTATGAACCGTAGGTATGGCTTGTGGCACATAGAACTGACTAGTATTGGATACATGGGAAACCCACAAAGTTTGTGAGAGAGTTGTATTAGCAAATACACTGCCAGTTCCAGCTAAAAGGGACTGAGACTGTTCAAGATGTAAAAAGATCTCTGAGTCCCCAAATTTCTACAGCCAGGCAGTACACTGAAAAAGCTGCTCAGCCACCAAAAAAGGCATATTATTCAATGTCCTCTTCAGAATTATCCAAGGATGATGGAAAAGGTAGGACTTTCTGAGTCATGGAAAACAATAGATTGGAGACCCACTCCCAGGAAGCATAACCAGGGCCTAATCAGGGAACATTCCCAACTCCCAGCATGGTAGGACCTGTCAACATTTGCCCAGTAGAATTTCAGAACTGCTATGGACTGGTGATTTCTATGTACAATTAGTTCTTCCCTTTTTTAATGAAATAATTTATTGCTATTATCATGTACTTTTCCACCACTCTATGTTGAAGTGGGGGCAGGGGACGGTTTTTTTTTTTTTTTTTTTAGTTCTTAGGTTTTCAGATCAAGGGAAACCATATTTAGACCTGACATGGATATAACATGATCCTTAAAGCCAGGAACAATGATTCAGATAAAATTTGGGCAAGTCTTGGGATTGTGAGTGAGTGTATTTTACAGGTGAGAGGATTGTGAATATTCGTGAACGAGAGGTGGACCGTGATTGATTAGATTATTGTTCCAGACTCCACGGAGGAGTTTACTTTCCTGCTCCTTGATTTTTGGCTCAATTATGTGATTATTTTGGCCAGTGGTATATGGAGTCAAAAATGACCCAAACATGGGCTTGAAATATGCTTGTGTGGTTGGCCCTCCCGAGGAGAAGAGTTCTCCCCAGGTAGCTGCCACCTCTTTAGCCGAAGCTGCAGAATGAACATTCATGGATCAAACTAGAGCTCAACCTCCTGCAAGGAACAGAGATGCCTGGCCAAGTGGAACCTAGATCAGCCAACCTACAGATGCATGAGAAATAAGTGCTACTGCTGTATTCAGCTGAGATTTTTGTAGTTGTTTGTTATGTAGCAATAGCTAACTGGTTCTTTCTTATTCTTCAAAACACTGGTGCCACTGGTTCCTTCTCATCCTTCAAATGCAACAAGCACTTTTCTGCCTCAGGACTGTTAAAATAATCTGTTCCTTCTTTTTGAACATGGCTTTGCTCATTGCAGGTCTTAACTTCAGATCTTTATTTAAATGCATTTCTTCAGAGACCACCCTTAGTAGATCATCCGATTATTCTATATCTTTGTGCCATTTGTTTCATAGTGCTCATCCTCATTGGTACAATAAATATTTATGTTTCCTTATTTGTTTCCCACTGGACTATAAGCCTTGTAAAGGAGAGGACCATGTCCATTTATTCACTAATGCATTCTCAAAGTCTAGGATTAAGACTGGTGCATAGTAGGTTATCAATAGATATGTTGGGGAACACTTGGCATACTCTTTGGACCACTCAGACAGCAGCTTTAAAAATGTAATTTAATTTATTTCCATTTTTCTTACTTTTAATAATAACTGTTTTGTTCCCTTCCTAATGAGCTGTGTTTCCCAAGGAACTAGGTTGCCTCTTTGGTAACCAAACAAACCAATCTAACTGATGCGCTCCTTCTCCATCACTGTGTTTCATTGCTTCTGGACAAATATTATGAT
Organism: Tursiops truncatus; assembly: GCF_011762595.2. Lineage (NCBI taxonomy): Eukaryota > Metazoa > Chordata > Mammalia > Artiodactyla > Delphinidae > Tursiops > Tursiops truncatus. Next base: position 147,555,448 of record NC_047034.1, read on the forward strand.
GGGGTCAAAGATGGTTGCAGGTGAGGCCATCTGCTGTTTCTGCCAAGGTCAGGGCAAATTTTTTCACAAACTTTGGCTGGTGTATTCTATCTTCTCCAAAAACATAAACTTCCCCACAAAAACACACACAGAGCTTGGTTCAAAGCTATGGTGGAAACCTGAGGCCCAAGGGTATCATCAGCCCGATGGCTCTAAGCCCACACACTGGTGACTCCAACATATATCTTCTCCAAGCCACCTCCAGCTTCCCCCCTGTAGCATCTGTTGCCCCTGCTGCAAGGTCCCAATGTCAGTCTCTGAAATATTTCTGAAGCCACAGACCACACACTGGGGTCTCTTGTAAGCCTGGAGGCCCTCTTGTAAGGGAGGGGAGGAAAGAAAACCCAAAACCTGGATCCTGGTACAAGCTACCATGCTAAGTGAATTGTTTCTGGAGGTCTGGCTTTCTGGCTTCCTAACCCTAAGCTTCTCCAAGTCAAGATCTTTGACTTCAATTTCTATACTTTTCTACTTTCTTTTCCTTCTTTGAGGCTTAAAATTGTATTAAATGTTATATCTGAGTTATATGATACACAGATATCATATATGATATGAAGCAAAATAATAAATGAACATTTGTGGACCACCGTCCAACTTAAGACATAGAACATGACCACTAATAGTTATGCACTCTTGGGCTTCCCTGGTGGCGCAGTGGTTGAGAGTCCGCCTGCCGATGCAGGGGACATGGGTTCGTGCCCCAGTCCGGGAGGATCCCACATGCCGCGGAGTGGCTGGGCCCGTGAGCCATGGCCGCTGAGCCTGCGCGTCCGGAGCCTGTGCTCCGCAACGGGAGAGGCCACAACGGTGAGAGGCCCGTGTACCGCAAAAAAAAAAAAAAAAAAAAAAAAAAAAGTTATGCGTTCTTTCTGGATTCCATCTTCCTATATCTTCCATCCCACTCATGTAACCACCATCCTGGATTTTTTTCATCCCCAGATCCTTATTTTTCTCTATAGTTTACCAAAAATGTATGTTTTTAAGCAATATATGGCTTGCTTTGGAACTTTATGAGTGTATCACACCATATGTATTCTTCTGCAACTGGCTTTTCTTACTCAACATTATATTTCTAAGAGTTCTCTGTGTTGATTCATATGGTTGTAATGCTTTCATTTGCACAACTCTATAGTATTCAATTACATGAATATACAACAATCTGTTCATCCGTTCTCCAGTTAATGGACATTTGGGTTATTTACAGGCTTTGTTTTGTTGCCATTATGAACAATTCTGCTGTGAACATCTTGTGAGCAAAAGTTTCTCTAGGGGATATGCCTAGGGATGGAACTGCTAAGCACTCAGCTCTACAGGAATGTCAGCTGCAATGCATGAGGTCAGGATTTCTGTCTGTTTTGTTCATTGTCTTATGCCCAGAATCTAGAACAGTGCTTGGCACAGAGTGGGTGTCTCAATAGATACTGACTGAATAAATGTAGATAATGCTATGTTTTTCCAAAGTGATGACAACAATTTCTATTCCCAGCAGTCTATCAGGTTCTACTTATTATTACTTTTTAGATCAAACACAAATACCTCTTCCACTGTTCTGTTTACTCATGTACTCCACGTTAGCCTTTGTGTCTTCTTCCTCTTGGTTCTACAGCTAACAGACCTGGGATGGTCACTGTCTCTGAGTGAACTAGGACAAGTTTAACCACTCTAAGCCTCAGTTTCTTCACTTGTGAAATGGGGACAGCAATGCCTTCCTCTGTAACGATTTAACACACTCAATAATGGCACCAATAAATGATAAATCCTATTACAAAGAAACCTTCTTGTCCAACACACTGGTTGATTATCCAGAAAGTCCTGTATAGCAGAACATCACTTACAAAAGATATACACTTACCTGAACATTTTATTTTAACTTAAAATATATAAATGTATATTCATTCTCCAGTTTTTTGATATAAGGCCAGGGCATGCGCTGCTGACTGGCTTTCCAGACCTTTCCTGCATAAATCACACTCATAATACATTGTCTGCAATTCTTGGTTTTGGTTTTTTATAGTGGAACAAGAACTTAAAGAAATTAGAGTGCAGATTCTTAGACTGTTGTGATGTTTTTCCTCAATCTAACCCACACCTCTTTTAAGAGCAATTATTTCAGAAACTCACCTTAATTTTCAACTTGACTTTCATAAAACAACAACAAATAACACCTCTTTCCAATTTTATACTGTTCAGTTTACAAAATATTTAATGAAATGAGGCAATTACAATAACTGCTACCAGTGGCATAAAGAGGTTTAGGAACAAGTACAGCTGAGTCTTGATAAGCACACAAGTTAGCTGGTGGGAGAAGCTGTGAGTGGCCATACTGTCTAACAGCAAAATTGACAGTAACTGTCAGGCGAGAGTACACTGTAGGCATTAGTTAGTGTGTTTCACAGAGTATAGAGTGTTGGTTATCTTGGCAAGTCAGTTAGGTGGAAGCTGGTGAAGACAGCTACCATATTATTATTCTCTTTGTTTCTACCGTTGACCTAGTTACTGGGCCCACCTGGCTTCTCAGCTGATCCCCCTGAAGGCAATCATCTCAGTTAGGCTTGGTTCACTGCCTAGATTTGCTCCTGGGCCAGTAAAGGGAAGACATGGACTCCCCAAGGAATGAAGCCTGATAGGTTAGGAGATTTTGAAATATTCAGTAATTGAATGGTTATTCTTTATTTCTAAGAGTTCTGTGTCCCTGATAAGCTGAGGTAAGGAACAGAGTGGGGAGAAAAGTTCCACCTTCCTACATTGTCCTCCGATGAGGCACAGCATTGTGGCGAGGAAGGGGGCCTGACTTTAATTAGTCAGACCATCACCCTACTAAACTCCACCGAAACCAAAACAAACCAGGCAGTCCCATATGTCATAAGAAGTAAAGGCATGGTTCCCACTTCCTAACGATGCTTTTACAGAAACCGTTCCACTGTAAAACTTTATGATTTGAATCTTTATAGCCGCCAGCAGAGCACATGTTCACTGCCTTAAATTATAACATAATCACAGTAGAAGCTGACTTTCCAGCCCTTTGCAGCCACAAGAGAGGGAAGGGGGCTGCAGAAAACAACGCGTCCTCTTCCTCTGCCCACCTGCCTCCTCCTGGGTTGTACAGGCCCAAGAAAGTGGAGGGACAGGAGGAAGCACACACCTGACAGCCCAGGAAGACCTAAAAGCTAGAATGTTCCAGAAAGGTCTAGAGACGTGAATCTAGTCCCGTCTAGGACTTATATGGCTTGGTTAAGGCAAAGTGAGAGCTGCAAGAAGGATAAGAATGAGAAAGGAAAAACCAGCAGGGATTTGCAGGTATCCTAATCCCACCTTATCATTCCACTGGCCAGATGACTCTTCCTAACTTTGGTTGAAAATCCTCTATTGTTGGAGACTGGGTTGACAAAAAAAGAGACAAAAGTTAAATCCCCCCCAACCTCTCCTCAGTTCAATATGGCTAAAAAGTAAAGAGTGAGGAGGAGAGTGTTAGAAGAGGTGGAACAGAAGGGGCCTCGTGTACTACATTAAGAAACTTTTATTTGATTATTTCAGCAATAAGGAGGGGTTAAAATTTTTGAAGTACAATGATGGGATTGCTTTTTTTCTTGTGTTTTGCATTTCACCATAGTTTGTAGAGATTACTTTTTTTTTTTTTTTTTTTTTGCGGTACGCGGGCCTCTCACTGTTGTGGCCTCTCTCGTTGTGGAGCACAGGCTCCGGACGCACAGGCTCAGTGGCCATGGCTCACGGGCCCAGCCGCTCCGTAGCATGTGGGATCTTCCCAGACCGGGGCACAAACCTATGTCCCCTGCATCGGCAGGCGGACTCTCAACCACTGCGCCACCGGGGAAGCCCCCGAGATTACTTTTTAAAAAGACTTTACATCCAAAGAAGATATACAGACAGCTAAAAAATGAAAAGATGCTCAACATCAATAGTCATTAGAGAAATGCAAATCAAAACCACAATGAGATATCACTTCACACCCACTAGGATGGCTATTAAAACAAACAAAAAAGAAAATACCAAGTGTTGTTCAGGATGTAGAGAAATTGGAATCATCATACTCTGCTGATGGGAATGGCAGCTTTTTAAAAAAAAAATTTTTTTATTTATTTAGGCCGCTCCAGGTCTTAGTTGCGGCACACAGGATCTTTGTTGTGGCATGCGGGATCTTTAGTTGCGGCATGTGGGCTCTTTTAGTTGCGGTATGCGAACTCAGTTGCGGCATGTATGAGGGATCTAGTTCCCTGACCAGGGATAGAACCCCAGCCCCCTGCGTTGGGAGCATGGAGTCTTACCCACTGGACCACCAGGGAAGTCCCAGGAATGGCAGCTTTAAATGGTGCAGCCACTATGGAAAATTATTTGGCAGTTCCACAAAATATTAAACACAGAGTTACCATATAATCCAGCGCTTCTACTCCTAGGTATATACCAAAGAGAACTGAAAACATATATCCACAAAAAACCTTGTACACTAGTATTCACAACAGCATTATTCATAATAGTCAAAGAGTGAAAATAACCCAAATGCCCATCAAGTGATGAATGGATAAACAAAATGTGACATATCCACATGATGGAATATTATTCAGCCATAAAAAGGAATGAGGCACTGATATACGTCACAATGTGGACGAAGCTCAGAAACATTATGCTAAGTGAAAGAAGCCAGACACAAAAGGCCACCTTATACGATTCCACTTATGTGTGATGTCCAGAATAGACAAATCCATAAAGACAGAAAGTAGATTTGTGGTTGTCAAGAGATGGAGGAAGGGGGAGAGTTGGGAAATATAGGCTTTCTTTTTGGAGTGATGGAAATGTTCTGGAATTTGATAGTGGTGATGGCTGTACAACGTTGTGAATATACTAAAACCCACTGAGTTGTACACTTCAAGATGATTAAAATGGCTAATTTTATGTTATGTAAATTTTTTTTTTTTTTTTTTTGTGGTACGTGGGCCTCTTACTGTTGCGGCCTCTCCCGTTGCGGAGCACAGGCTCCGGACACGCAGGCTCAGCGGCCATGGCTCACGGGCCCAGCTGCTCCACGTCATGTGGGATCTTCCCGGACCGGGGCAGGAACCCCTGTCCCCTGCATCGGCAGGCAGACTCTCAACCACTGCGCCAGCAGGGAAGCCCTATGTTATGTAAATTTTTATCTCATTAAAAAAAAAAAAAAAAAGACTGGAGGGGAGCAAGATAAAGGCCAGAGACTAATTTTAAACCTACTGGAATAATCTAGGTGAGCTATGGTTAAGAGTGAGAAAGGAAAAGCCAGCAGGGATCTGATGAGGGCCAGAAGTAGGATAGTAGTAGGGGGGACAGAGAGGAGGAGACAGATTCAAACACATTTAGGGGTGAAAATAATCAGATCTCCTTACATCAGTAAGGAGTCTGGTAACTAGATGGGTGATGCTACCATTAATCAGAATAAGAAACATAAAAAGAGCAGGAGTGGGTTGCAAGGAAAAGATGATTTCTTTTTTGGACACAATAACTGTGAGGTGCTTATGGAATTTTCATTCATTCATTTAACAAATATTTAATGAATGCCTACTGGGTGCCTGGTGAGAATATCCAGTAGGCAGTTGGAGACCCATTCTTTGAGTTCTAAGCTGGACATAGATATTTCAGGATTAACAACAGAGAGAATGGATGTGATTGTTTAGGGAAAATGTGTAAAGGAGAAACGAAGAAGGTTGAAGACAATCCTTGAGGGTTAAGATCCCTCAAAAGATATGAAGAAAAAGTGATCAGAAAAGCAGAAAATGCAGAACTTAAGGAAACATTGTTTTAAAAGGAAGGCAGCAACGTTCTGATAAAACAAAGCTGAAAAGTATCCATTGGGTTTGGTAAGTAGGAAGCCTTACTGGTCTAAAAGTGGAGTGATGGAGGTCAACACTGAACCGTGACGGGTTGGGGGATGAATGGGAGATAAGGAAGTAGACATTTATTCTCTCAACAAATACTTATTACACGTCTGCTATGTGTCAGGCCGTAATAGGGAGGAAGTCCTTTTAAAAGCCTTGGAAATAATGGAAGGAAAAAAAATGGGACAGCAAAGGGAGGAAGACATGGACGTGGAGGAAAAATGGGAGAGCTGGAAGGTATAGGAGGGTATAGTTTGAAAGTGAAAGAAGTTCAAGGTCGATGAGTTCTGACTGATAAGGTTCATGGTGTGGCCATGGGACTACGTAGTGGAGTGGTCTTTAGAAATTAATAGGCCAAGAAACCATAAATGTGAGGTATTGGATCATTCCATCCAACAAATGAAGAGTCGAGAGAGTCAGACAAATGACAGAAGTAAGAAGGAACAGACAACATAATAGTGGAACAGCAAGGGCCTCAGAAAAAGGGGAATTGTGTTTATCCTTTTTTCTCTTTTTCACAAATAAACAATCAATCTGTATATTCCACTGCCAGCTGCACAGTACACACTCCGTAAATAAATGCTGCCAACGGAATGATGTGTCTTCTCAAGAGTATCTCGTATTTGGCAGGTTCTAAACTGAATTCTGAGACTTCCTCCTAAACAGTTGTCTTCCATTGTTTTCCATCTGAGTGAATGGTACCACCATCTATCCAATTAGGAAATATTATTGTTCCTTCCTCTCTGTCAGTCTTCAGATCTAGTCTATCACCAAGTCTGGTCAATTTTACTTCCTAAACTTCTTTCACATTTGCCCAGATCGCTCCACCGCCAGCACTCTCCTCTAAGTGACCGTTCTCTCTCGTCTATTGCATCTCCTTCCTAACTCACCTGTGCCCATCTGCTCTTGCTTCCCTCCAATCCATTCTCCACTAGGTAGCCAGATTAATAGTTTCAAAATGTGAATTTGATCAAGGCACTTGTCCCCTTTTCCTGCTTCCCTAAACCCTCTGCGGGCTCTCCATGACTGGCTCCTTAAGGCCAGACTACTGGCTCCTCAGCCTCGCCTCATACCACAGGCTCATCACCATTTTCAGTCTTTTCCGTCACAGGCCTTGTCGTGAGTTCTCCTGATAGGGCCTTTGCGCGTGCCGTTGGCTCTGCCTAGGTGTGTTTTCCCTCTCCCTGGTGCATGGTTAAACTCCTATTCAGCCTAATCAGCTCAACTTTCCTAAAATCCCTGTCTGGGTCATATCACACCCTTAGGCTTTCATAGCCTGCCACTGTTGCAGTTTTACATTTGTTTGAATAAATATTTGATTAATGTCTGTCTCCATGAGGACAGGGGCTGTGCCTGACACGTTGAAGGAACTCAGTAAATATTTATTGAACGAATGAATGATTTGGTAATAAGCTTGCTCAATGTTATTAAGTGGCAAATCTGGAACTGTGCCCCAAGAGACAATGTATTAGGTGCGATGTTTGAAAGATGAGCTCTAAGATCCCTTCCATTTCTGAGATTTTTGGGCTTTTAGGTGAACTTCCATTATTTTCCTTTCCCTTCTTTCCCTAGGCTTGTTTGCTTGGCCTTGTCAACACCCCTCCATTGGGTACCATAAGGAATTAAAGACCCTAATGATTGGAAAGAATTAGTTCCTTTGGACGCTAGAAAACTTTCCTTTATCAGATGCTTGAAAGAAACCCATCAACAAACAACTTTAATAATTGGTCACTTAGTCTCTCCTTAAACACATCTAATAACAGAGCTCAGTTCTTCTCTGAAGCATTCCTTCTGATTTTTCCTTTATTTTCCTTAATAATGTATGAGTTAAGCATCTTTTTCATATAACTATTGGCCATTTGTATTTCTTTCTAAAACTAGTTCTTATATCCCTTCCCTTCTTCTCCCTCTGTCTTAATTTAACTGATTTATAAACTCTTTGTAGATTAAGGAAATTGGCCCTTTGCCATATTATATTACAAATATGTTTTCCAGTTTGTTGATCTTCTGATAGCGTTTCTGTCACCTAAACAATTCTATTCTATATGGAACAAAACTTAAAAGATACAAAAGAATATACAGTGGAAAAGAAATCTTCCTCTCAGCCTTGTTCTCCAGCTCAATTCACCTCCTCAAAAGGGAGTATTATTAACAGTTTCTTATATATCTTTCCAGAGCTTGTCTGAGCAATAACTGCATATACATATATCTGATTTTCTCCCTTCCACGCACACAAAAGGTAACTCTGCTCCGTGTTCTGCATCTTGCCTTCGCACTTACAACACAGGGTCTATTGGAGACCCTTCCATATCAGTACATAAAGAGCTGATAGATATTGCCAAATTGCCCTCTGTAGAGGTTGAACCTATTTGCACTCCCATCAGCAATTTATTATCTCTTTCCACACCCTTCACCAGTACAGCGTTACAAACTTTTTTGATCTCTGCCAACCTGATAGGTAAAAAATGGCATATGCATTTCTCTCAGAGTGAAGTTGAGCATCTTTTCACATAGTTGAAGTGCTTATGGCCATTTAAAAATTTTTGTGGCTTCTAGACCTTTCCATCTTTGAAGAATTAGGATGAGGAAGGATTATTGCTATTACAGGAGAAACAATCTTTAGTTAATCTAGATCAAGTAGCCTGCTTTTCCACCACTGTAGGAGTGAGAGGGTTTGAGCTTTATCCTTGTTTTTATCAGCAACACATCTGTGACTAAGGCTAAATTATGGTAGAGTAGAAAGATTTTAAGCTTTAAGGTCATATAGACTTAAATTGGAATCCCATCTTTCTTCTTTGCTTCCTTCTTTCCGTATTCGTTTATTGAAGTTTTACATGCGTCAGGCCCAGTGCAGGATGCTGGAGGTTCAAAGATAAATAAAACCCAGTTCTTGCCATCCAGAAGCTCTCAGTATAATGAAGGAGCCAGGCACATAAACCAGTAAGTGTAATGCAAAGTAGATACAATAATGCTGATGCTGTTGCCGATGCTGATGAGATACTGATAATAGCTGGCAGCTCTGTGGATGATAAATTGGGAAAGGAGAAGACCAGAGACAAGGCGAGCAGTTAGCAGGCTACAGCAGCAATGCAGGCAAGCAATTCAGTGAGAATGAAGAAGAATCAGATTCTATGTATAATGAGGCAAAATAAGTAAGACAGTGATTTTGGTAAAAGCAGGGAATGAGGATAGACTCTGGTGAGTTGAGGACTGAAAGGCGAGGAAATCTGCTCTTTCTTTTATATATTACATAATGGTTCACCAAGTGTTCACCCCCTCCATTCCCCCACCTCCATCTTCCCTGCCCCACTGATGTTGCCTTGCCCATATGACTTGCTTTGCCCTCAAAGCAGGGTGCGATGATTTTCCTACCCTTGAATTTGGGCTTGGCCGTTAATGTGCTTCATCCAATGGAATGTTAGCAGACATAATGCAAGCAGAGGCTAGAAATGTGCTTGCACAGTTGGCATTGGTCTCTTGGGATCCTGTCTTTCACTATGAGAAGAGCACGCCTCTGGTGGCTGATGGTTCAAGGGGGATAAAGGACACATAGAGCAGACATGGACCTAACCCACAGCCTGAAGCCAAGCCCGGCTAGGCCCAGCTGAGATCAGCTGACGCTCAGTGATCCACATACCTGTGCATTCAAGAAACAAACACCCACCACGTGATGGCACTGAGTTTTGAGTAGACATGTTATACAATGTTGTGACAAAAGCTCAAACCCGTGATACAGGTTTCCAACAGAGACATCGCTTCTCCGGGCTAAATATCCCCACTAACTGCAACCGTCATCGTATGTCTCCTCCTTTCTCATTTCTGCCAAATTTCCTACAAGATGTACCAACTGGGACCAATTAGGAGGCACTGCCCCCAAAGAGACATCAAATTGAATTAGAATGCACGTGATGCTCTTCCCCCTTCTTCCCTTCAACTCTGCCTCCATTTTAGAGCCAGCCAAATGGCAAAGGAAGAAGGAATCTGTCCCTGGGGCCTGGGCTCAGAGAGACTCTAGAATTAAGAAGCTGGGTAAGATTAAAACTCAAGCTCCATGAGTGTATCAGAAGGGAGTGGTCCTCAGCTCCTGGTTAATTCTAGAAACTCAATTTATTCTATAAACCAAAAAAGGAGGTCAGGCATCGTCTAAAATGTCTCCATGGCAACTAGTCATACACCAATTATCTACAGTTGCGACTCTAAAGTCTGTGTTGCTTCACATCCAAAATCACCTAAAGCCAGGAAGAGAGAGGGAGGATACAGGAGCAGATCCATGTTTTTTTTTTTTTTGGCCGTACGCGGGCCTCTCACTGTTGTGGCCTCTCCCGTTGCGGAGCATAGGCTCCGGACGCGCAGGTTCAGCGGCCATGGCTCATGGGCCCAGTCGCTCCGCGGCATGTGGGATCTTCCCGGACCGGGGCACGAACCCGTGTCCCCTGCATCGGCAGGCGGACTCTCAACCACTGTGCCACCAGGGAAGCCCCAGATCCATGTTTTGAAGCTTAGCATGTACAACTTTGAGAGCTCTCTTTAAAAAATTACAAATATAAATCAGGTTCAAAAGTGAGTATTCAGGATGACAAACGATAGCACAAATTACAAAATTTTAAAAGTTGAGGAAAATCATAAGCATCACAAAATTTTTTAACAGACTGCATACTCTGATTAACTCTTCATATGAACAACAATTTTTAACTGTAATTTTCTGTAAAGAAAAGGGAAATATAATTCAGTCTTTTATCTACCATTATTAATCAAACTTTGTTTATTATTGAAAATATAGGGAATTTCTTTCAGCTTCAAAACTCCCTATTAGTATTGTTATTTTTAAAGGATTATTGTGAAATTTGGGAAAACATCTATCAAGTTTCTTTCATATAGGCATTCAGGGCATTTCAGATTTTCCTGAATACTTTTGGACTTTATTGACATTCTTTTACCAGTTTATTATTGATGCCCTAGTTATAGTGCACATTAAGAGTTTTATGTTATCTTCGGTGATGTCAATATTTTGGGGATGTGTAAAACATAACTTCACATAAGAATGCACTTATTATTAGTAGCATTGCTACAGGTTTATGTAAACACAGGAATTTTAATAAACTCTATCTCATGTGATTTCCATCAAAAAAAGAAAAAATATATAATACATTTATCATTGTATATACTGCATTAAGAAATATATTCCTGGGGCTTCCCTGGTGGCGCAGTGGTTGAGAGTCCACCTGCCGATGCAGGGGACACGGGTTCGTGCCCCAGTCCGGGAAGATCCCACATGCCGCGGAGCGGCTGGGCCCATGAGCCATAACCGCTGAGCCTGCGCATCCGGAGCCTGTGCTCCACAACGGGAGAGGCCACAACAGCGAGAGGCCCACGTACCGCAAAAAAAATATATATATATATATATATTCCTAATAGGTGAGAGGTTCTCTTTTGACCAGGCATCAGTAAAAACTAAAATTTCCACTTACAATTTTACATATGTGATGACTAGTTTCTGGATCCATACATTTTTAGTCTTGTTTCTCTTCCATGGCAGGGTACCCTAGGGCACATTCATGCCCATAGAAGCTCTGGCCATGCACCTTTGCGTCCTGGTCCCCAGTGAGTTAGCATAGTGGGCAGTAGCAGGTTTCCTGAGAGCCACTTCTACACCAGGACAGCCAGTAGTAAGTTAACTCTGCACAGAAGAGACTGTGAACCGCATAAATAGATCCCATTAAATCCAAGTAAACAAACTATATTCCCAACTCAACTTCCCTTTAACCAGGTCCCCAAAACACCCACAGCTACTTCAAAGCCATTCCACAGGAGGAGAAGTACGACGTTAGAGTGGAAACAGTGGTCATCTTCAGCTTTGATTAAGGTATTTTTTTGCAAATTTAAAAAATGTGACCATGAAGGCCTCTCCTAGGAGCTCATGCAAATAAGGGGCCCTTAAGTTTAAATTTCATTAGCTTCATAGAAAATCCATTTCTGGGGGGGCTAAAAATCTCAGCTTCTTATTGGTCTAGGCACCATCAATAGACAGCATTACTTGTTTTTTCTTCCCCATTAAGCATATATTGATTGAATAATGAAGGGATACGATAGTACTAAAATGAACACAGTCCCTGCCCTCATGAGCTTATGCTTTAGCTGAGATAGACAGCAATCAAATAAAGAGCTGTACTTTAGATGAACGTCACAAGAATGTTTCTTTTGTGGTTTTGCCTGTTATGCTTCAACCCAACCTATTGTTGCGATTTGCTGACATGAGAGAGGAAGGCCAGGCACGCGAGGAGCCACTCAGTGGAAAAGCCCACAGGCCTCTCCTCGGACCCTGTGGTTCTCCGTGGGCTCAGAATCTGGCCACTGGGCTCCACTCCTGTCCCCATCTGCTCAGCACCCACAGTCAGTCTACCCCCCTGGCTCTTCAGGCTTAGCATCTCTGGAAACTTGAGGCTGGAAAAGACTAGCTCAGCAGGGCTTCTTCAGTGGGGGAACTCAGGTCCCAAAACCCAGCAGAAAAAACACTGGATGCTGATCTAAGGAAGCTGAAGAAGGACCCTGAAGTGGGAAGCAGTTAAAGAAGCTCGCTACTTCTCACACTGAGAAGGGGAAAATGAGAATTTCCTCAATGACCATCACCAGGAGGTTCTGATCTCCCATTATATTCTGCCCTTCTTTTCTGCCCTCCATTGAGTCAGCCTACTGACATATCTTTTATCTTCTCCTTTCAGCCAAGCATCTTGAAATAGTTATCTACAGTTATCACCTCCAGGTCTCACCTCCAACTTACTACCAGTCCATAGAATTCTAGCTTCTGTCCCTACAGATTCCAAGGTGCTGTTGCCACCCTGTCCATATCCCTGCCCTTACTACTTGAGGGCACATCCGACTTCCAGCTGCCAGCACCTGCATTCATTTGCTTCTTCGTGCAACCAGGGTCTGCTTTGCTGCCCAAGTATCGGGCTGGAAATGTCAGTAAGTTAATGCCCCTAAGAGCAGCCCTCAACACATGACCTGCAGGAGTCCGTATATAATACCCCAGCTCCCTCAACTCCTGAGAGGGGTAACTGTGAGCTGAGTGTTCTGCACTAACTTCCAGAGCTTTCCCAGCAGGATTAATGCTAATTGCCCACAGTGGTTGCTGGCTTGATAACTCAACCTTTATTGGCTGCTCCTGGGCCCCATTTCACTCTCTCCCCCCTCCCAGTGTTCCCTCACCTTTCAAATAAACTAATCCTTGTCTCAAGGTCTGCTTCTCTGGAAACTCAAACCTAGCACCAAGATCACCAATGACATTCTAACGATTTCAGTCCTAATGTATTATTTAGTGAAGAAGTATGCACTGGAGTACCTACCAGGTGCCAGGCCCTGTCTAACCTTACCTCACTTCTTTGTTATGTCTGACACTGGTAACCATCGCTTCCTCAAGCCCTCCTGCCTTGGTTGGATTCAGGCTTCGTTGCGTGTCAAGATTCCCTCTGTCATCGGCAGCTCCTGCTTCCCCTGCCCCTTACACAGTGATGTTCCTCAGAGCTCTTAACTCAGCCATTGTTCTTCCCACTCAACATGCCCTTTTATGGTGATGTAACCTACATACATGGGGTCAAATTCCACTTATGTGTTGCAGATTTTTAAATCCCGTTATCTACTTTTACTCTGTCTGCTGGGTTCCAGACTTTTATGTTCGACTGTCTATTGAGCATTTCTACTTGGGAGTGAAAAGTCACCTCAAATTCAATAAATCCAATGTTTGGGGGGCTATTGGATAGGTTCTGTGTAAGGACAAGTATGTGAGGAAATGGGGTAGAAAATTTTGGCAAGAAAGCAGTTAAAAGTGATGGCTCTTGGGATCGAGGGTTGATAGGGAGGAAAGTGATTCTAGGCAGAAGCTGAGAGATTGCGGGAAAATGCAAGAGTCAAAGGCAGTGCTGGATTACCCAATAGATAAACATATTCTCAAGGCACCAGCAAAGCAAAGGGAACCCCTGCCACAATTCTGGGGAGAGAATCTGAAAATTTTTTTAAAAGCACCGAAATAATCACCATGGGAAAAGTCAGACTTTACTGGACTTCCTTATGCTTATTTTATAAGTTAGTATTGTTTTTATTTTAAATCCCATAGGGGAGTACTGATGAACCTAGTGGCAGGGTAGGAATAAAGTGGCAGGGTAGGAATAAAGGTGCTGACTTGAGGACACGGGGGGTGGGGGGGAAGGAAGGGGAAGCTGGGATGAAGGGAGAGAGTAGCATTGACATATATACACTACCAAATGTATAATGGATGGCTAGTGGGAAGCTGCTGCATAGCACAGGGAGATCAGCTCGGTGCTTTGTGACCACCTAGAGGGGTAGGGAGGGTGGGAGGGAGGCTTAAGAGGGAGGGGATATATGTATACATACGGCTGATTCACTTTGTTGTACAGCAGAAACTAACACAACATTGTAAAGCAATTATACTCCAATAAAGATGTAAAAAAAAAAAAAAAAATGCCACAGGGGAGCTGTCTCTTTTTTGATGCTTAGGAAGATTACAGGTCTGGCCTGGGCCTAGGGAATTGATGAAATTAAAGTGTAGCTATAAGAGCAAAGGAGAGAGGCTGCAAGAAGGACAGAGGTTGTCACCTAAGAGTAGATGCTCTCTTAACTGATCTCTTCTTTACTGACCTATCGGGCTCACTAAAACTTCCCCTTCCCACTGTAACACACCCTGGTTAATGGCCACAGCACCCTGCCTGGTCCTGGCTAGTAGGCTACCCTCTCGCACGTCCACATCTACTTCCACAAGTTGAGTGTAAGTTTTTGTGATTGTTCCAAAATTTATTTATGCCAATAGTAGTAGTTACTGTACTTACATAATTTAATTAAATATTATGTAAGCCAGTGATGCAAAAAGAAAGAGAACTGTTGTTTCTAAGAACACTAAACTAAATGCTTTGGAAAGTCCCAATAAAGGAAAGTCTCTTTAAAATGCTATTGAGTTGGGTGTGGGTGAGACAACTGGAAAATAGTTAACATCCACTGAATGTTGACTCTGTGCCAGGCACTACATTAAGCCTTTATATAAAATATTGATTTGATCCTCACAATAATTCTCTGAAGTGAGTATCGAGGAAACTGAGGCACAAAGAAGCCAACAACTTGCTCGAGGTAGGAAGTGGTGCAGCCAGGATTTGAAGCCAGGCAGTCTGGCTTGGGAGATTGTGCCTTTTTTTTTTTTTTGCAGTTTGCAGGCCTCTCACTGTTGTGGCCTCTCCCGTTGCGGAGCACAGGCTCCGGATGCGCAGGCTCAGCGGCCACGGCTCACGGGCCCAGCCGCTCCGCGGCATGTGGGATCTTCCCGGGCCAGGGCACGAACCCGTGTCCCCTGCATCGGCAGGCGGACTCTCAACCACTGCGCCACCAGGGAAGCCTGGGAGATTGTGCTCTTAACCATTATGCTATCATGTAAAAGAACCTGAAAAAAAAATCATAATCATGGAGTCTGTGGCAAGGTTATTTTATAAGAAATATTTAAGTTACTTGTTTGCTGAAATGAATTAGACGATTCAATATGGGTGCAGTCATTCAAGAATCAAAGACTCCACACTTACGGGAATGCCTTGGCCCTCTACCTGAAGATTAGCAAGTGCATTTGTATATTCTAAATTAGAGTAAGATGTTGAAAACATATACGGAGTACTTTTGATGATTTCCCACTTTAACTGATTTTGATTAATCATCCTATTAGCCATGCTGAATGAATAGGACTTCTCTGTTTTAGAATTTAAAATTGGGGGGATGGAATAGCAGTAGATGAAGAATCAGTTCTCTCTCTATCCTTCTTTGAATATAACACTCTCTTGCTTAAAAACCTTTGATTTCCACCACCTTCTCCCACTCCCAACAGGGAAAAAAGCCAAAGTTACAAACAGGATCCTCCTCACCTTTACAATCTTAACTCCAGCCAATCCACTTAGTCATATTTCTAGTGATTTGCCAATTACTTCATGCCCATTCATGCTTCTGTATCTTTGCACGTGTGGTTTTCCTTGCCTGGAATTCTCTTTACTACCTCCTCTGATGAGAGAAATCTTACTCATAATTATTCTTCATTCATTTATTCAACATGATTCTGGACATCTATTTGTGTGAATAATGAACTAATATATATAATAATATAATTATATGTCTTTATTGAAATGTTATAAGCTGTACTTTTCCTTCAAAGCATTTATTGCAATTTACCATTTTCTATTTCTCTTTGTGTTCATTTGTTTAACGTTTGAGGGAAGGAGGAGAGGAGAAAGTAAGAGGGGATAGGAAAGTAGACACAGGCTGTTAAGAAAGTTTCAGGAAAAGGCAAAGGCTGGGAAAACTCTGAGGAGTGAACTTTGGAGCGGATCTGAAGGGTAGTGGGATTAACTGGGCAGAGTGGGCTGGAGGCAAGGGTGGGTAGGGGCAAAGACGTGGGTGGGAGAACACGTGTTCTGGATCAAGGGAACAGCGGGTGCCAAGACCCAGAGGCAGAAACAGGAGGGGAGATATGTTTGATATACTGAAAGAAGGCTGGGGTGGCAGGACTGCAGAGCGTAAGGGAGACTGTGGGCGACGGGCGTGAAGCCAGATCTCTCAGGGCGCTACCCGGTCATGCTAATGCAACTTGGGTCTTTCTCAGAAGAGCACAGAGAAGCCATTGGTGAAACAGAGCAAGGGAATAAATAACATTTTCAGTTTTGTGATTCAAAAAAATCTTTCTGGTTGTGTGTAGAGAACAGATAGGGAGGGCAACAAGTGTCACTCTTCTCTTAGGCTTTCCCTGGTCTCAGGTGAGGTTAATACTTTCTCCCACGGGCTCCCACCAAAATTCAGAAGCTTCTTGAGGGCAGGGCCTCAGTGTGTTTTGTTCACTACGGTGTTTCTAGTGCCTAAAACAGCATCCAGCACTTAGTAGGTTCCTAACAGATGTTACATAAATAATGCAATGTTATGATGTCATTTTTCACACTACACTATTTTCTTACATAGGACTCAACTCCATAGGCTTTTCGGTGCTCTGAGAAGTAAATGGCCTTTCTTGTAAAGGGGGAACTGAATTCTTCCTTAATGTGCCATTGAAGCTATGAACAAAAATCATGTAACCTGAAGGGAGAAGACATCTGTCCTGCCGCCTGATTTTTTCCTTTTCCTACAACATGTAGTAACCATACCTCATTATAGGAGCACTGGACAAAAAATTCCACAAATTCTGCAGTGGAAAGAGCTGCATTCTCTCCTAAATGAAACACCTCCAGAGATTAATGGTAATTGTCCTGGCTTGGGTGACCCCATAGCCTTTACTTAGTCTTTTCCTCTGAAGGTCTTAGGGCCTTTCTCCAAATCAAGAGAGTCCTTATTCTTATTCTGGGAATATGACACTTGAGCAATATTTTCACTAGAATCACTAGCAATATTTCACTACCAATATCCTCACAAGATCCCAAGGCTAGAAAGGTTCTTGAGGGTCATTTAATTTGCCCTCACCACCCCCCCAAAGCTGAGACCCCCTCAGGAGCACTCCTTCTCATCACTTGGCTCTCTGGCTTCAGGGTGTCCCTAGACGAGCTCTGGTCAATCAGGGACAGATGGCAGGTGCTGGAGCCAGAGAACTCAGAGTCATCCTTGATCTTCACTAGGTTTCCATGTTTATTCCAAAGAGTCTGTGCTATAGTCATAGCTTTCTGACTAGTTGATTCTCTGTCTCTGTTGCCAACTCCTTCCCTTACCCCAGACTGTTAAATTCATTTTTCAGGATTCTTTTCCCCTTTCAACCTACTCATTTTTCCATATTGTTTTCAATGTTTTCACCATCTCCAGTTCATTCATTTGCAGTTCTAACAAACCTCTATTTTTTGCAACCAACTTAAAATATCAAACTCCTTAATTAATTAATTAAACAAGTATTGATTGGATGCCTACCACATTTTCCAGCCCACAAATTTCTTTCCCTTTATAGTACCAGGAGCTCCCCCCCCAAGACTCCTACAGCAGCTTCACTGCTGGCCCCACCTCCAGCCTCTTTCCTTTTCCCCAACCCCAGTCCCATCACAACAATCACTGGGATCAGATCATTCCCCTTTTCCAAAGCCCATAATGGCTTATCTTTACTCAGATTGAACTTTGGAACCACAGGCTTTCAGGATCTGCATTAAGGGTTCCTGGCCCACCTTCCCTACCCTATTGTCCTCAAGGTCAGTGCTCTCTGTAGGCTCCCATGACATCATCATGTTACATTAAGGTATTATAGGGCAGCATGCATCACTCTCCTTTCGGGCACCATTTTGTTTCCTTTTCTTTTCTTCCTATTCTTTTTTTTTTTTTAATTTATTTTTATTTTTGGCTGTGTTGGGTCTTCATTGCTGTGTGCGGGCTCCTCTCTAGTTGTGGCAAGCAGGGGCTACTCTGTAGCAGTGCGCACGCTTCTCATTGTGGTGGCTTCTCTCGTTGCAGAGCACGGGCTCTAGGCACGCGGGCTTCAGTAGTTGTGGCACGTGGGTTCTAGAGTGCAGGCTCAGTAGTTGTGGTGCACAGGCTTAGTTGCTTTGCAGCATGTGGGATCTTCCTGAACCAGGGCTCAAACCTGTGTCCCCTGCCTTGGCAGGCGGATTCTCAACCACTGCGCCACCAGGGAAGCTCCACTTCCTCTTCTTTTGCTCTCTTTTTCTTTCTATCCCATTTTCCTTCCCTCCCTCCTATGACCCCCATGGGTGTTTCAATTGAGAAAACATAATATCATCTTGCTCAACCACTTCCCAAGTCTTGTCACTGAGGTGTCTTCCCTGGCATCTTATGTTTGAGGCATGCCCTTGCTACCTGAATCAGTGTGAGGAGACCAAACACATTCTAAAAAGAGATTTGACAGAAGCAAAGGAAAGAACAAAACAAACAGAAATCCAGTAAACGGAGAATGACAGGAAAATGATTTAGCAATTTCTTATAAAGTCAAACAGATACTTACCATATGACCTAGAAATCCCACTCCTAGTATTTACCCAAGAAAAATAAAAACTTATGTTCACACAAAACCCTATCTGAAAATGTTTATAGTGGCTTTATTCATAATCGCCCCAAACTGGAAACAACCCAAATATCCTTCAACTGGTGAACAGATAACTTCAATATAAGCATATAATGGAATACTACTCAGAAATAAAAAGGAATAAACAACTAAAACAGGGAATATGATGCCAGAAACTGGGGATGAAAAGAAAGGTCGACTACAAAGAGGAATGAGGGAATTTCTGAGGATGGCAGAATTCTTCTGTATCCTGATTGTACCGGTTGTTACATGGTTGTATTGATTTGGCAGAACTCATAGAACTGCACACTATAAAATAGGGTGAATTTTACTAAATGTAAACTATACCTCAATAAATCTGACTTTAAAACAGATAAACCTCTAGCAACAGAAGGATAAAAAAGAAAACACAGGGCTTCTCTGGTGGCGCAGCGGTTGAGAGTCCACCTGCCGATGCAGGGGACAAGGGTTCGTGCCCCGGTCTGGGAAGATCCCACATGCTGCGGAGCGGCTGGGCCCATGAGCCATGGCCGCTGAGCCTGCGCATCCGGAGCCTGTGCTCCGCAAGGGGAGAGGCCACAACAGTGAGAGGCCCGCGTACCGCAAAAAAAAACCCCCCAAAAAACCCAAAAAAACACATACGGGCAAACAATAACGAAAATAAAAGAGGGGGTTTAATATTTGACATAAAGAGAATCTAAAAACTGTAATTTAAGCATAACTTTATACTTAAAAAATAAAAATCCACCTGAAATTCCATGACTTTCTAGGTAAATATAAACGTACAAATTGAGTCAAGAAGAGATATAAAACATGAGGAGGACAGTAACCATAGAGGAAACTGAAATGGTAGGCAAAGTTATATCATGCCAAAAACCATCAGTTCCAAATAATTTACAGATTAGTTCTACCTTCAAGACATAAATAACTTCTACATTATTTATATTAGTACACAGGAAATATGGAAAAATTATAACTCATTCTGCTAGATTGGCAGTTCTCAAAGTATGGTCTAGGGATCCCTGAAGCCCTTTCTGGGAGCCCATAAGGCAAAACTATTTTGATAACAATACTAAGATGTTTTTGCTTTTTCACTCTCATTCTCTCATACACGTGTACAGTGAAGTTTTCTAGAGACTGATGGAATGCCATGTGATGATGTCATTGCTCTGGCAATTAAGAAAACGTATGCTTGTACCTTCTTGTGTTTTAAATTTTTCTCCATTTAAATTCTAATAGTGACAGGAAACTCACATAAACAAAAGTTCTTTGAGGATCATCAATTATTTTTAAGAGTACAAATGGGTCCTGAGACCAGAAAGTTCGAGAACCATTGTACTAAACTAATATTACTCCAGCAGGAAAAACAGATGAAGGAGAAAACTACCAGTTTACTTAAGAACATCAGTGCAAATATCTTAAACTTAATTGTTCTTAAAAGAAGATAAAAATAAATGAAGAATACATCATGTTCTTGGATGAGACTCAAATTAAACTATAAATTTAATGAAATTCCAATCAAAACACTTATAGGATATTTTATGGAACTGGGCAAATTTATTCTAAAGTTCACCTGGGAGAGGAAATGTACAAAAGCAGTCAAGAAAATTATGAGAAAGAAAAACAATGTGACAAAGAAAAAATGGTAGTATATGTAGTTTTGGGCCCCATAAGGTATAAAAACATTCTATAGTGCTACAATAATGGAAACAGTGTGGTGTTGGTACAAAAATGGACCCAAAAAGTCCCGGGAGCAGGATAGAATCCAGAAGCAGACCCATGTACAACCTGACAATTCAAATCAGTTGGAAAAACGTAGACTCATTAATTGTGTCAAGACAATTAAAATTTTCTTAGGAAAAAAATAAAGTTAAAATCCTAATTCACACTATTGACGAAAATTAATTTTAATTGTATTAAGGATATAACTTGGACAATAAAACTATGAAAGTATTGAGAGGAAAAAGATTATATGTATAAAATCTTCTGGGAGAGAAACACAAACCCCAGAAGCAATAATAGAAAAGGCTGATGAATTTTACTACATATGAAAACCTTTTGTATTATGTAAGACACTGTAAATAAAGACAAGCAATAGACTAAAATATATATGTATATATTTGTAACATATGTAACAGAGAAAGAATATCGCAATGAAATGATGCAAGCCTTCAAATCAATAAGAAAAAGATAACAATCTAATAGAGAAACAGGCAAATAACATAGAAAGGCAATTCACAGAAGATATACAAATGATCAATAAATATATTAAAGCATGCTCAAATTCACTAGTAACCACAGAAATGCAAATCTACAAAATATAAGTATAGCTTTTTAATTCATTAGAGTTGCAAAAATTGAAGGAATGATAATATCCAGTATTGATGAGATGTGGGGAAATGAGCATTCTCATTCACTGTTGGATGGCAGTCTTTTCGGAGGGTAACTGAGCACACTCTAACAAAAATTTAAATTCTCACATCTTTTAACCCAGCACTTCTACTACTAGAAACTTACTTGCAGAAATAATTGCATATTTCTGCAAAAAGTTTGCTGTAGCAGTGCTTGTAAGAGTAAAAAACTGGAAGCAACTGAAAAGCTTTCAACAGGGAAATAACTAAATAAATCATGGTAGTTACAAAATATGGAAGAGCATTTGGGGGTTAAAAGAACAAGGTAATTCTATTATGTATTGACATGGAGAAAAAAAATTTTTTTAACATCTTTATTGAAGTATGATTGCTTTACAAAGGTGTGTTAGTTTCTGCTGCATAACAAAGTAAATCAGCTATACATATACATACATCCCCATATCTCCTCTCTCTTGCATCTCCCTCCCACCCTCACTATCCCACTCCTCTAGGTGGACACAGAGCACCGAGCTGATCTCCCTGTGCTATGTGGTTGCTTCCCATTAGCTATCTATTTTACATTTCATAGTGTATATATGTCTATGCCACTCTCTCACTTCATCCCAGCTTGCCCTTCCCCCTCCGCATGTCCTCAAGTCCATTCTCTGTGTCTGTGTCTTTATTCCTGTCCTGCCCCTAGGTTCTTCAGAACCACTTTTTTTTTTTTTTTTTTTTAGATTCCATATATATGTGTTAGCATACAGTATTTGTTTTTCTCTTTCTGACTTAATTCACTCTGTATGACAGTCTCTAGGTCCATACACCTTGCTACAAATAACTCAGTTTGTTTCTTTTTATGGCTGAGTAATATTCCATTGGATATATGTGCCACATCTTTATCTATTCATCTGTCGATAGACACTTAGGTTGCTTCCATGTCCTGGCTATTGTAAATAGAGCTGCAATGAACATTGTGGTACATGACTCTTTTTGAATTATGGTTTTCTCAGGGTATACACCCAGTAGTGGGATTGCTGGGTCGTATGGTAGTTCTATTTTTAGGTTTTTAAGGAATCTCCATACTGTTCTCCATAGTGGCTGTATCAATTTACATTCCCACCAACAGTGCGGAGGGTTCCCTTTTCTCCACACCCTCTCCAGCATTTATTGTTTGTAGATTTTTGATGATGGCCATTCTGACCGGTGTGAGGTGATATCTCATTGTGGTTTTGATTTGCATTTCTCTAATGATTAGTGATGTTGAGCATCCTTTCTTGTGTTTGTTGGCAATCTGTATATCTTCTCTGGAGAAATGTCTATGTAGGTCTTCTGCCCAGTTTTGGATTGTGTTGTTTGTTTTTTTGATATTGAGTTGCATGAGTTGCTTGTATATTTTGGAGATTAGTCCTTTGTCAGTTGCTTCGTTTGCAAATATTTTCTCATTCTGAGGGTTGTCTTTTCGTCTTGCTTATGGTTTCCTTTGCTGTGCAAAAGCTTTTAAGTTTAATTAGGTCCCATTTGTTTATTTTTGTTTTTATTTCGACATGGAAAAAATTTAAAGATATATCATTAAGTGGAAAAAGCAAGAGGTATGTTTATGGTATGATTCCATTTGTGTAAAAAACTATATTTTAATCTACCATAAAATATATAAATGTACACATGTATAAACAAGAAAAGGTCTGGAAGGGTACATACTAATCTGTAGACAGTACTTACCTTTATGGAGGAGAGTCAATTAAAGAAGTAGAGTAAAAGAGACTTTTACTTTGTAATTAGTGTTCTGTAATTTATTATAGCAAGTATTTCTGTTTTACCTGTAAATTTTCAAAATCAATCAAAAGAAGAAGGAAAAAAAACCTCCTGCAGTATCTACAGTAAGAGGTGATGCAGGCTTAAGCGAGAGCATTGGGTTTGAAAGGTGGAAGAGGTATCTCTTCCAGGCTCTTTTTAACACACTTTGTGCGTTTCCATTATGCGGATCATCTGAAGGCTGCAACTATGTATGTATCTGCCTCTGCAAACACAGAAACTGGTAGATATTCATCTCTGTGTCTTTTGTGCCTGGCAATGTGTTTGGCATTCAGCAGATGTTGAGTAAGTATATGTTGAATGAATCATAAAGATAGTAAAAAGGTAGAACATACAGTTTTTGGTAACTAATTAGATGCGAGGCGTGAAGGAGAGGGTTGGAGTGGATAATGATATCATTACCAAATAAGGAAAATAGGAAGTTCGGGGGAAATTATGACAATAGCTAACATTTAATGATTACTATGTGCAGGTACTATGTCAAATGCTCTGTATCCATTATCTCATTGAATCTGAAGAAAAACCTTATATTTCCCTCACACGAGGAAAGAAGAGCTAAGAGACTTTCCCAACGTCACTTAGCCAATAAGTACAGCCAATATCCCAGACTCTGTGCTCTTATTCCCAAGGTTATACTGCTTCTCCAAAGCGGGAAAGTTAATAAAATCAGTTTTGATATGTTGTACTTGAGGTGCTCATGGGCTATTCACTGAGGTGAACCAGTCCAGTGGAGAGTTGGATATCTCAAGTCTGCAGCTTGTTAGAGACGTCAGGGCTAGAGGTATGGATTAGAAGTTGTCTACGAGAGTGGCATCTAGAAGGTCAACATTCAACAATCATTCAACAAATATTTATTGAGCCCCCACATAAGCTCCAGGCACATGTTACATCAAACACTCACTTCAAACCCATTTGATTCACAGAATGCTTATCATGTGAAAGTACTCATTTCTTTTTTCACGTCTAATGATCCCCATTACACTGTAAGTATGTTAAACTACTAAATTTCTTTGTATTCCCCCTTGTTATAGGGCTCTAAACATGTTTGTTGATTGAATGCTTGAGAAAACATTAAGAAATGAGCAGCCATTCACAAAGACTAGCCTAAGTCTCAAGAAACCAAGTGCAGAGAGTGTCTGCGTCTCTTTTACCAGCTAAAATTCTATAAAAGCAGTCAAGTCTCGACGCAAATATAAGATTTTTCATCAATGTCATCAAGGTTAATTGTAGGCATCAGAAAATTGTAACTTGAAGCAGCAGGCTGGCTGCCAGAAGATCCATACCAGGTGGTATTTCCCTTGGCAAATTTATCAAAGTCCAGAGTCTGGCCCTCAGTCTTACTGGTCTAGACACTCAATCCTGTGAGAGTTGAGAGAACCCAGGGAGCTTTATGCATGTTCACTAAGTCATAAAAAAACTGAAGTATAAAACTAGAGTGTCAGTTATTAATACATGACCAGATATTTGCCTCCATCATCATCTCCGTGTAGCCAATTGATGTGCAAAGCCAGATTCCTAGGAGACCATGTGGTAAGCCCAGAATCAGCACACAGGGAGTTAGTCACAGGATTAGGAGGTTTAACAACACCAGGCTCTGAGCCTGATGCAGAGGCAGCGTGAAACAGGAACGAAGCACATACTTTGAAACCAGAGAAACCTGGACACACACAGTGCCCCTTACTTCCTAGCAGAGTGGCTGTGGGCAAGTCATTCAATCTCTGCAACCTCTAGCTCTTTAAAGGTGAATGACGATACCTACTTCACAGGCTTATGGTGAGGATTCAATGAGATAATGCATAAAATGCTAGACCAGCTCCTTTCATGTGATAGGCGCTCAGTAAATGGTAGCTACATATCCGTCTCCATATGTTAGGGGTTAAGGGTTCAAGTCAGCCTTACCGAATGTCCTTTGCTCTGAATAAAACAGGGCAAGAAAGGACGGGGGCAAAAGACCAGTAAGAACAATGCTGCAGTAATCCAGAACACAGATGCTAGTGGCTTAAAACAGGGATGCAGCCTTGGAGATGTGGGGAGCTGGGAGAGATACATACATACAGATTTGAAAGATATTTAGGAGGCAGGCACTACACTGAGTGTTTTACATAATTATTTATAGTCCTGACAGCAACTTATAAAGTAGCCCATTTTTCAGATAAAAGTCAGAGATATTAAGCAACTAGCTAAGGATCACACGGCAGTGACTGAACTGCAATATGAATTATAGTTGGTGTGATTCCAAAATCTCTCTTCTTCCTACAAATATACCTCCGTACATATCTTGGTTCTCAACCAAGATGTCAATTGTGAGGAATATCGTAATTTCTTACCACTAACAAAGTATTGAAGTTTAGAGAAATGATTGAGGTTTTAGAAAATATAACTTGGAACAGATCAAGGTTATCACTATAATAAATAATGTCACTACTGCTCACTTCCATTATGATATGCTTTCTTGGGGGCAGGAGAGAAAGAGGTGGAAGCAGAGCTCGTGGATTAGAAATTCTACATCATTCATTGTAGGTTTGCTATGACAGAGTACCACGCATGTGAACTTCATCCATTGTTTCATCTTGGAAACAGTTTCAGAATGGTTACTCTGAGGAACAGGCACTCTTGTTGAGCAAAGGAAGTCTTAGCTGGGCCATGTACAAGCTTTCACTGTAACAGTGACAAGCTCTTCAGACAGCAGACATAGGTGCTAACCAACGGATAATCTCCTGACACTGTGTTCCTTAGATTTTCATCTTTCCAGTCACACGCAGATTATAATCCACTGCAGAAACTTAACTGTTTTAGATGGAGGACAATATCATCTAACAAATTTGAACTCCTTTTCCACATGAACCAACAAGTTAAGTTTTTCCTACTTTTACAGCTTAATATTTTAACCCAGGTGCTGCCGCCATTTCTTCCACCTTCAGTCTCCGCGCCTTTCTCAGAGCTCCCAACAGCGCTATGTTGGGACAGAGCATCGGAGAGGTTCACAACCTCTATGATCTGTAAGAGCCACTATGAGGAAGGTCCAGGGAATAATTTACCATTTTCAGTGGAAAACAAGTGGTGGTTATTAGCTATGATGACTTTGTACTTTGGGTCTGGATTTGCTGCACCTTTCTTTACAGTAAGACAACAACTGCTTAAAAAATAATCCATGAGGGACTTCCCTGGTGGTCCAGTGGCTAAGACTCCACACTCCCAATGCAGGGGACCCGGGTTCGATCCCTGGTCTGGGAACTAGATCCCACATCCCACAACTAAGAGCTCGCATGCCGCAACTAAAAGATCCTGCGTGCCACAACTAAAAAAAAAGATCCCGCATGCCGCAACAAAGATCCCACGTGCCGCAACTAAGACCCAATGCAGCCAAATAAATACTTAAAAAAATAATAATCCATGAGACAGATATGAAGAGGAGCATTTTAAGAGGTGCAATCTCTTTGAAAAAAGGATTGAACTCAACATCCTAGATATGTTTGTAAATAAACTTATGGCATAAATCCTTAAAAAAATTTTAACCCAAGCATAACATTTTACATTTCTTATTATAAAATTTTGCTTTGAATTAGTTTGAGCCTAAAATTTCATCCTCATGAGATGGATGTAAATCAGTTTTGTTTCTCTGCAAATTTAATACTCATGACTTCTATATTTCTACTCCAAATATTGCTTTAGGTTGTTTTCAGAAGTTTTTATAGTTATTCATTCATTAGACAAATGTCACTGCATGCCACCCAAGTACCAGGGCCCTCAAGGAATCCATAATCTAATAAGGAAAACAGATAGACAAGTACTCCTAATGATAGTTACAACATTAATAACAATTTGTGCTATTTACCACCACCTGCTCTGTACCAGACACTGTGCTAGGCCTTAGGAATGAAAAGAGGAATAAGAAACTTCCCTACATTCAGGGGCTTCCCATGCCTTCAGAGGGTTTATGTACAGTCTGATGAGGGAGGCAGGTATATGGACCAATACATGAAATAGAGTAAACAAATGCCCTGCTAGAAATAACAATAGTGAGCTTAGTAGAAGGAAAAGAGATGGAGAGGTTAATGAGAGGTGAGAAGGCAAGCTGGAAAGGTTTCATAGAGGCAGTGACCTTTGAATTGAGTTTTAAAAAGATAAGTATTTTCCAAATTAAGGGCAAAAGGAAGAAAAAGGGTAACTGGCAAAGACAGGTGTAAAACAATTTCATGTGTTCAGGGGACTGCAAGCAGTTTGGTAGAGATGGAGGTTACAGTAAAAAAGGAGGGAGGAGGAGTTGGGAGGATCCAGTAAGAGCTGAGGCTTGTTGGGCAGAGGGCAGATGATGGAGGGCCTTCCACGCTGTGTTGTCTGTGAGGCCATGGGGGTCACCAAAGGGTTCCAGGCATGGGAGTTACAAGAACAGGGCTTGTCTTAGAAACAGAACTCTGGTAGCTATGAAGAGGATGGAGTTTAGAGATAAGGAGAGCAGTTAGAAAATACAGAATATATGTGTAGGACGGTAATTCCCTAGTGGTCCAGTGGTTAGGATTCTAGGCTTTCACTGCCGTGGCCTGGGTTCAATCCCTGGCTGGGGAGCTGAGATCCCACAAGCCATGCGGCACAGCCAAAAAAAAAAAAGAATATATATGTAGGAGATACTCAGAGGGAGAATAGGTTGACTAGAAGGAGAAATACTATGTCTACATGAAGAAATCAGGTTAGAGACAACCCAACAGAAAAATCAGCAAAACTCTGAAAAGGTACTTCACAAAAAAAGAAAAATCAATGGCTAATAAACACATGAAAATGTACTCTATCCAGTAACCAGGGAAATTTAAGTAAGAACCACACTGAGAAATTGTTATATATCCACAAGGCTGGCAAAAATGAAAAGGTCTCACAATACCAAGTATTGGTAAGAATGTGGAACAACAAAAATTCTACATGCTGGTAATAGAACAAACTGGCAGAACCTCTTTGGAAACGGTTTGATGTTAGCTAGTAAAGTTGAAGAAGCACTTATCTCAGGACCCAGCAATCCTAGTTCCAGGTCTCTACCCTAATGAAACTTGTGTCCTGTACACCAGGACACTTATAAAAAATGTTTATGGTAGCATTTTCCATAAGAAAAAAATTGGAAATAACCTAAATATGAATCATCATTGGAATGGATACATGAATCAGGGTGTATTCATACAATGGACTATAACACAGCAATAAAAATGAATAAACTCCAAGTACATGCAATAATATGGATGAATCCTAAACTCTTAATGATGAACAAAAGAAACAAGACCCAAACAGTACAAAAACATGATTTTACCCATACAAAGATCCAAAAATGCTACATTAAACTATACTGTTTAGGGATACAGACATAGGTAATAAAATTATAAAGAAAAGCTGGAAAGTAATCATCATAAAAGTCAAGGGGGGCTTCCCTGGTGGCGCGGTGGTTGGGAGTCCGCCTGCCGATGCAGGGGACACGGGTTCGTGCCCCGGTCCGGGAAGATCCCACGTGCCGCGGAGCGGCTGGGCCTGTGAGCCATGGCCGCTGAGCCTGCGCGTCCGGAGCCTGTGCTCCGCAACGGGAGAGGCCACAGCAGTGAGAGGCCCGCGTACCGCAAAAAAAAAAAAAAAAAAAAAAAAGTCAAGGGAGTGATTATCCAAGTAAGGGAGAGATGGGTTGTGACCAAGGAGAAGTATACAAAGGACTACTAGGATGCTAGAAATGTTCTGTTTCCTGGGCTGGCTGTGGTTTCCTGAGGGTTCAATTATTTGTTTAATTGTACACATATAGTTTGCTATATTTCACAATATAAAAAAATTAATGTACTTAGGAAAAAAACAAAAAGTAACATTAACAACTATGTACTGCTAGATGTGTTTATAAGTGAAAAGCTGCTTTGTTGAAAATTAAAAAGAAATCAGAAAAGGCTTCACATAGGAGATACATACATGTGAATTGAAACATAAAGGATCCCCTGCTTTCCAATCTGGGTCCCACAAAAAAAGGTGGCAAGAAGAAGGACTGTTCTGAAATCAATGAGGTAGTGACCAGAGAATACACCATCAACATTTATATGAACATCCATGGAGTAGAGTTCAAGAAGTATATGCCCCTCGGGCACTCAAAGAGATCTGGAAATTTGCCATGAAAAAAATGGGAACTCCAGCTGAGTGCACTGACACCAGGCTCAACAAAGCTGTCTGGGCCAAAGGAATAAGGAATGCCCCATACTGTATCCGTCCAGGTGTGGTTGTCCAGAAAACGTACTGAGGATGAAGGTCCACGAAACAAGCTCTACACGCTGTATACCTATGTATCTGTCACTGATTTCAAAAATCTGGATGAGAACTTACAGCTGATGGTCAAATAAAGTTATAAAACTGAAAAAAAAAATTCCTTGACCTAATTCTAGGTTGGGTACCAGTCCTGTGAACTATACCATGAACTTATCTGTCTTAAAATACTTGCTGCCATGTAATGTATTTGGCTGTTTATATATCTGTGTTCTCTACCACTGTAAGCCGCTTGAAGGAAAGCTGGGTCTTGTTTACACTGGATTCTTATGACCTAATAGTTCACAATATATAGTAGGTACTCAATAAATTTGTGGAATGAATGAATGAATGAAGAAATGCTGCTTACTCTTCTTATAATCATGTCTTGAGTAATCTATGCACTACATTCAATGGAGATCACAAACCTCCATGCATTAAGTGTTCAGCTGCTACTCTGTCTTTTCCTCCACAGTTCTCCACTTCCTACTTTAAAGGTAGAGTCCACTAGAATCTTTCTCCCCATCAATTAAAATTTTTCTCTTCTTTCACTCCTCTTAGAATAACTGCTCATCTCCAAGGCTAATCCTTTTATCTATCACCTTGACCGTATCTCTTGTATTTCTTCCCCAGATTTGCATCCTTCATTATTCCTGTTCTGAATGATTCTACATTTTATCTTCCCCTCATTCATTCATACCAGCTCAGAGAATGTGAAGGTACCATGTTCACCCTAGAAAATAACAGATACTGTACTTAGGGAAACAGACTCATCTAGAATTCACAACCTGATGGTAATTCTCTTTAATATCCTGCCATGCATGACTTTCACAGGCTCAGAAAATGCCTGGAGTTGTGACCGCAAGCTAAAAGCCTCGGTCCCCATGGTTGCTTAGGGCTGGGGCAAGCACGGCCTGACACTTCTCTCAACTGCTGGATGAGATGGGATTGTGGGATTGTACTAGGGCAAGGAATTCCCCTTTAATGGGGGACGGGCACTCTTTCTTTCCAAAGATAGTATCTTGGAAGTGGCCACCACAACAGGTTCTAGGTCAGGGAATGAATCAAGGGACACATTCTGATACACAGGAGTACCACTGCCAGGTTTCAGATGGGTTGCTTCAAGCTGGCTGCTCTCCTTGACAATGCAGTCCTGGTTCTGAGGGCCAGGTCCTGAGAAGAGCTCCTGCTTGAATTTGGCTAATATCAAGGTGCGTAAGATCCCTGAAGGAGTTTCTCTTTGAGACTCAGGGAACAGGAGGCCTACGGCTCCAAAGAAAGTTCTGCCTCTAAGCTCTCACTTGTACCTCCAGGCGGGGTCCCAAGCTCACCCATGATTAACATTCCCCCAACAGAAGAAGGACCAAGTTGAGAAGGAGTCTGTTCTAAGTCAGAATCCCTTCTATCCTGATTGAAGAGATCATGTGGTAGAGATTTCTGCCATCTATTGCAGTGATACAGGGAAAGAGCACAAGTTTTTGGCATCAGACAGGTCTGGCTTTGAATCCCAGCTCTGCCACTAACTAGCTGTGTGCTGGTCAATGTCTTAAATCTTCTGAAACTATAAAATGGAGATGATATCTACCTGAAGGGTTGTTGTATAATAAATCTTAAACTTATTTCCCGGTTTCCCTTTTACTTC